>NC_136057.1:693399281-694004894 GCF_964261635.1 Lissotriton helveticus
ATGTGCTTCTACATAGGACTTGTGTTGTGTTTTCAAATTATGACCAGAAAATCTTTTTTTTTTTTTTAAACGCTTTTCACATTTATGAGAAGGTCATATTTTGTGTGTTTCTGTAAATAAATATTGAACTGAGAAATATTAAACTGAGGCTTCTGTAAGTGTCAAAGGAGGCGAGTAATGTACATTGCTCTGTTGGATACAGTCCTCATTCTCTGCGTACTCTTGGATATGCTAGACTAAATCTGCTCAATGAGATAACTAAGCTGAGGAAACACAGGTTATGTGATTCTGAAATGAGGAAAAGAAATTCCACATTTTTCAATTACATCACCTGTGTTTCCTAACATTACGAATGACATTGTGCAGATGAGGTTTAGGCCTGTCCACGGACACAGAAGAGGTCTGGCCTTTGTTCAAGAGTGAAGTGGACATGATTCACTTCATTGGTAGGCCTGAACATGTATTATCTCCTCTGCACTCTTCAACAGGCGTAAATTTCATCTGCAACCCTGAGTAGGCCTCACCTCAAACAAACCTCTGGATAGGGCACACCTTATCGTCATCCTGAATCAATCATTTAAAATGTTAGGGACAGATTTATGATAGGTGTGTGCCTCTTTTGCGCCACTGTGCGTCACTTTTGTGACGCAGCGGCGGTGCAAAAGATTTGCTATGTGGCAACATATTTACAACTTGATGCATCTAGGCAGATGTGTCATGCTGTAAAGTCCCGTGCCACATGAAACTGATGCAGCAGTGATGCAAAAGATGCACCATGTTGCAAGACAGGCCTCACTTCATCTCCAACAAGATAAGAAGCTGAATCTTCTGTAAATGTCAAAATTGTTGTATACAGTGCTCAACTTCTGTGTACTCTTTGATATGCTAGACTCCATCTGCACTATGAGATACCTAAGCAAAGGAAAGACAGGTGATGTGATTGTGAAATGAGGAAAAGAAATTCCACATTTTTCAATTACATCACCTGTGTTTCCTAACTTTACGAATGACATTGTGCAGATGAGGTTTAGGCCTGTCCACGGACACAGAAGAGGTCTGGCCTTTGTTCAAGAGTGAAGTGGACATGACTCACTTCATTGGTAGACCTGAACATGTATTATCTCCTCTGTACTCTTCAACAAGCGTAAATTTCATCTGCAACCCTGAGTAGGCCTCACCTCAAACAAACCTCTGGATAGGGCACACCTTATCGTCATCCTGAATCAATCATTTAAAATGTTAGGGACAGATTTATGATAGGTGTGTGCCTCTTTTGCGCCGCTGTGCGTCACTTTTGTGACGTAGCGGTGGCGCAAAAGATGCGCTATATTGCGACATATTTACAACTTGATGTATCTAGGCAGATGTGTCATGCTGTAAAGTCCTGTGCCACATGAAACCTGCGTCAGGTTTCATATAGGCGTTTTGTTGCAGGGTGGGCATTCATTTGCATGAAAGCCCTGTAAAACTAACACAGTGAAATTTAGAAGATTTCACTGAGTCAGCTTTATAGCATTGCTGAATCAAATCCTTACGCCTGTTTGAAACAGGCATAAGGAGTGATGCACCATGCAATGTGTGGCTTGCTCCTGTGCATTGCAGTAGACATGTCGCGCTTACGACGTGATTCCTGCAATGTGCTGCTTTTGCGGCACAGATGCGTGACGCATCTGTGCTGTTTTTACTCAATGGTGCTCCACATTGTAAATGCGGCACACCATGGGTGGCAGAGCAGCGGTGCACATTAACTGGTGCATCCGTGGGGATGCGCCAGTTAACATAAATCTGCCCCTTTACATTTAAGTATGAGCAGGGGACACAGAGTCGGTGAGGCTTATCCAAGGTTCAGAAGAGATGAGTCCTGTTCACTGAAAACTTGGACATAGGCCTCACCTCCTCAGCATCGCTGGACATGGCTAAATAATAGCTGCAAAATGTTACTCTTGTTAAACAATTTTACTATTATAGTCTCTGAGATTTGTCTCTTACTCTGCAACATCTCATTGTTGTTCTCTTTCTTTAAAGATAACGACAACATCAACCATGAGTGATAATGAGCAATCCGTTGATCTCGATATTATCATTGAAATTGTGATTGAAACATCAGTGGAAGTAGATCCCTTGGATGTTTTAAATCCTGAGGATGATGAAGAACATGATGAGGATGCCGATTTGTCAGAATTGTATGACATAGGCTGGGAAGCTGACCTGCTTGAGCCTATGGAACTATAAACATTTATTTTTAAAAGTTACTGGAAATGAAAAGTAAACATGTAAACCGTTTCATTTAAAATTAAACACAACTTCAAAAACAGCTTGTGTGTAGTGTCTTTAATAAAATACTCAAATATGCTCATAAAATTAGTTCAGATTCACATATAAAACAGCACAGGTAAAATGTAGAAGCATTCCATTTCTTTGCTACTATTTGTAACTACTAAATTTGCCAATGCACTAAAAATTATTCTATGTAAAAATGAAAAGTTATGTGTTAAATTTTTGACGACTGTTATTGATTTACTGTTTGGTAATAGTGGTTAATAAAAATTTTTATAATATTTTAACACAGATTCAACTGGAGATCATTTCGAAATTAGAGAATGCCGTCTAAGGGTAGAATGCGAAAGGCTACAAAACGTCAAAGACAGCAGCTTAAAAACTTGTTGCAGCAGTCCTCTACAATAAAAACTCGTCAAGTCACCAAGAAAGCTCCGGGTAAGACAACGAAATCATTTATAAGAAACATTTGTAGAAAAAAAAGTAGTACTACAGAAAATGTTTTAGTCCAGAAAAAGAGAAGCAATTTAAACGGAAAGGAAAGGCCAATCAAAAATGTTACTGCTAGAGCAGGAGATAACTCTGTGCATGATAGTAGAAGGAAACAACAGTTTAGGGACATTCGTACACGAATGTTCCGCAACAGGATAATTGGCAATTTGTTAAAAATATTAAGAAAGGTTAACAGAAAGTGGTTTTTTATAAGAGAAAAAAAAGTTGAGAAAGTTATTGATCAGGCATTTGAAATTAAGCGAAAGTTATTTATTTTGATAATCAATAGAATTAGGAAGCTAAACAAGGCAATTTATGATTTGAAAAGAAATAGTAGATGGAAGAGAACAGTTAATCGTAGTAATTTTTGTGAAGTTTTTTCAGGAGAATGGATGCATAGTTCAAGTTGTGAGGCATTTTTTAATGAGGAGAGTTATTTCCAGGATAATGATTTGGTGCATGCAGTTGACACCAGTGGTCGAGCTTATGAGGTGAAAGATGGTTGTCCAGTTGAAAAAGAAAAACTTGTGACAACAGAGGCAGAAGAGGTGTTAGGTAATGAGGTTTTAGGAAGACGTCCTAAGGGACCTGTGTACACCTGGAAGTGTAGTAGTATTTGCAGTGTGCGACAGGATTCCATCAATTTGCTTTGTGATTTTGTACGGACATTTAATAAGAAAAGTTTGAAGCAGAAAATGATAATGTTGCAAGAATTAGATCCTTGCAGAGTGAGAGAAGTGACATGTTTGCATGGTCATTCACTGGCTTGTCTTTCCAGGAGAGTATGCCAGAGTGTTTTTCATCATTTCAGGATGCTAGCAGTGCATAATAATAAAGTGAGGAAATTAGTTAGAATGTTGTATTATGCTAAGAGTCCAGCAATTATGCTTAAACAATTATGCACTGCTCTTTTGCATGGTTCTGAAATAGATGTGAAGAATATTTGTGAAGAAATTGAGTTTTGTTACTTTGGAAGTAAAGAGGAGAATGTTGAAATTAACCCAGAAGAAGAGGGTAATGTGGAAGATAGTGTACAGGTTTCCAGTACAGATAATTTTCAGAAGGAAATTGCCACGTTTCAGGTGAAATCAAGTGAGAGGCCTAATTTCACTTGTGTGTGTTGTCGACGCACTTATTATAAGATTCAGACTAAGTTAGTGGATTTATATGCGAAAAGTGAAAGGCAAAATAATAGTGAATGGAAGGATTTCGCAACATACTTGATGGTAGAAAATTGTTTTGATTTGGGATTGGATCAACGTGTGTGTACTTATTGTTGTAACAAATTAAATCAAAACCGGATGCCTGCTAGAGCGGTTCATAATAATCTGGAATTGGTTGAGATTCCTTCTGAATTGAAGGATTTAAATACTTATGAATCTATTTTGATTCAAAGTATCAATCCCTTTCAGGCTATTGTAAGAATGGAGCCAAAGACAGGGAAATTGCCTCCATCAGATTTACAGAGAGGATTAAAGGGAAGAGTTGTTTATTTGCCTCTAGATTTGAAGAAAAACATTAATACAATTGGAGTAGAAAAAGTGGAAGAGGAATCTCTGGTTATCTTAGTTAATGGGGTTCCGACAAAGAGTAAGAAAATATGGCAAGATTTAGTGGATGTTAGGAAAGTCAAAAAGGCAACATTGTATTTGAAAAAAAGCAATAAGTACTATAAGAATGTATATGTTGCAGAAGAGGAAGTAAGTGAAGAAGAGGATAGCGATTTGTGTGTTGGTCAAATTGAGAAAGTAGAACCCTCTAAAAGTGAAGAAATATATGAACATTATAGTGTTCATCCTTTGCATTCCAAGGAAGTCATGGGGAATGCTATTGAGTTGTTTCAAATGAAACAAGCCAAAGGGAGTCCCATTAGTGTTTGGGAGGAAAGTTTGGAAGCTCGGTGTTTCCCACAGCTATTTCCAACAGGTCAAGGAGGAAGATATGATGAGCGACCTCATCAAATTCCTGCTGCTGAATACCGGACTTTACGATTGTATGCAGAAGATACTAGGTTTCGACAATGCATTCCCTATTTGTTTCATCTCCTGTTTGAAAGCGATCTGTCTGGACTGTCATATGCAGTGAACCACATCTTGAAAAGTGGTATACAGATGCAAAACATCTCGGCAAGTGACTTTATGGATAAAGTCAATGTGCAAGATAGTATTTTGGATTCTCACCTGATTAATCTCATGGCGTGTCAGCGTGGTACTAATGAGTACTGGTACCGTCGTCATGGTGATTTAAAATGTATGCTGAGGAACTTAGGAACTCCCACATGGTTCCTCACTCTCAGCTGTGCCGAGTATGGCTGGGAAGACTTGCTTGAATTTCTACGAGAGGCAAATGGAAACATTGAAAATATCGAATTCAAGACACCCGGAGAACTGTGCTCTTTGGATCCAGTGAATGTATGCAGGTACTTCAATCATAGATTTGAAGCTATGATGTCTTTCATCATGAACAAGAAAAATCCACCTCTTGGAGAGGTGTTGGATTTCTTCTGGAGAAAGGAGTACCAAGCAAGAGGTGCTCCTCATATACATATGCTGCTGTGGATCAAGGATGCACCTAAATTTGGAACAGATCCAGAAGACTTAGTGATGAGTTTCATAGAACAGTATTCTACATGTGCTGTTCCAAACGCAAAGGAGGACAAAAGCCTAAGAGAAGAAGTTCTACGCTTCCAAAGCCATCGTTGTGGAAAGTACTGTCGTCGTAAATTCAGAAACAAGGACAAGTTCTACACCAAATGTCGTTTCGCCTTTCCACGATCGGTGATTTCTAAAGGAAGAGTGAACAGTTTGATGTCTTCGCTGCGACATAATGTGATGAAGAAATCACCCAAAAATACGTACAATTTGAAAAGGAACGAAGAGTCCAAGTATATCAACGACTACAACCCAGTGATTTTGTCCATGTGGAATGCTAACATGGATATACAGTTCGTGGCTGATAACTGTATGGCTGTGGCTCGGTATGTGACATCTTACATCACCAAAAAAGAAAAGACAGAATTGAAGGATATGTGGGAGGACATTTCCCATGAAAAGAGCCTCAGTAAGAAGTTGTACAGTTTCAGTCTGAAGATGTTGTCACATCGAGAAATCGGAGCTTACGAATGTTCTGACCGGTTGTCTTCAGCAAGTCTCTATGCCAAATCCAGGAGTATCGTTTGGGCGAGTCTTGGTCTTGCTGCAACGCGTAATCGAATTCTGAAACCTGTGCGGGAAATTGAGTATTTGGCGGAAAAGGAGCCAAACAGTACTGATATTTTGAAGACCAACATGTTGGATACATATTATCCAAATAGAAGCAGACACCTCGAGAATGTTTGTCTGTATGAGGTTCTACAAAATTACATATTCAAGAGGAACATCAAAGAAGATATTGATAAAGGAGTGTATGCTGTAATTGGATGTGAGGGATGTCTCGTCAAGCAAAGAAAATGCCACTTGGTAAACCATCGAAAATTGAGTGGCGAATCTCCTGAAAAAAAAGAGTTTTTCTATTTAGCACTTTTGCAACTTTTCAAGCCTTGGCGTGCAGAAGAGGAACTGCTTGGAGATTTCCTCTGTTACGAAGACTCTTTCAATGCCGCCAAGGAGACCATAGAATGTCCTGTTTTTCTCAAATATCTAGAAAAGTTGAATGCGGAAATCGAGCAGGAAGCAACGATTGCAGCCGAGATTGCTAGAGACAGTTCTCAGGACAGTCAGAGTTCTGTTTCATTGAGTCAGGATCCACTAGGAGGACCAGTTATCGAAAATGAAGCTGCCACTGCCATGATTGAAGTGGAAAGAGCCATGGCACATGCTCAGGAGGATGCGGTTAACTTAGAAGACTTGGAAAGAAAACTCAACGTTGAGCAGAGGAAAATATATGACGAAGTTACCAACCAAATTGATCATGGATTAAGTCATGAGAAGAAAGAGTGCTCATGTACGTCGTTGAAACCTGTCCGACTGTACGTGAGTGGAGAAGCGGGAACTGGAAAAAGTTTCCTCATTAAAGCAATTTCATGTTATTTGCAGAAAAGGACTGAGTCATCGCTGTCTTGTGTTGTCACCGCTCCAACTGGACTGGCAGCACATAACATTAAAGGTATTACTTTGCATCGTCTACTGATGCTGCCAGTGGAGCATGATAACAAATTACAATACCACAAGTTATCTGGAGATGCTTGTTGTGAAGTTTCAAGAGTCTTGAAGAAAATGAAACTTCTTATCATTGACGAAGTAAGCATGGTTTCCAATGTCATGCTTGCCTTTGTGCATTTGAGAATGCAAGAAGTTCTCAAAACAGAGTATGATGTGTTATTTTGTGGCAAACACATCATTGTTTTCGATGATCTTCTGCAGCTGACACCAGTGAAAGGACAACCTGTGTTCAAAATGCTCACGCATGAAGATACCAGGAAGTGCCTAGGGAGCATTGGCAATGTTAATATATGGTTAAACTTCAATTATTCTGAACTGCATGAAAATATGCGTCAGGCGAAGGATGAAGATTACAAGAATATTCTACAAGATGTTAGAATTGGAAAAGTGACCGAGCATGGGAAAGAAGCTTTACATGCACGATTACTGTCAAATTTGTATCCAGAACAAGACGTGTGCCTGAGAATATTTTTCAGAAAATTACTGAGAAGAAATCTGGAATATGTTTGATGCCAACTCTTGCAGAATGTGCCATCTTCAACAACAAAATGTTGTATTTAGAAAACCAAGAGATTGTGAAACTGGAAGCTATTGACAGAGTAGAGCATATGGGATCAACAATTATTTTGTCTGAGAATTTGAAATCAAAATTGGATTCATTAGAGAAGAGTATATCTAAAACTGCGGGTTTTGAAAAGACTCTGAATGTGTGCTTAAATTGCCGTATAATTTTAAGAAGGAATTTACATGTTGAAAGAGGTCTGGTAAATGGATCAATGGGTAATGTTGTTGATTTTGTGAAATACAGAAATAGGGATGAAATTGAATTTTTAAAAATTAAATTTGATGGCATTGAGGAAGTACAGCTAATTGGTCGTTGCTCTGCTAGGTTTTTGCTTGTGAAAGACTTATATGTTCGCCGTAAGCAGTTTCCTGTTTGCTTGGCATATGCGGTGACAATCCATAAATCGCAAGGTTTAAGTGTAGACAGTGCATTGGTGAATATTGGCAGTTCTGTGTTCAAGGAGGGTATGGCATATGTGGCATTGTCACGAGTCAGAACTTTATCGGGATTGTACTTGATTGAGTGTGATGTCACAAACATTTGTGCGGATCTAGACTGTGTTAAGGAATACAATAGGTTAAGAAGAGAGTATGCGCCACATTTGCCTCAATATCCTTTGTTTGCGAAACGTGTGGTAGGCCGGAAACGAAGAAATGTGACCAATAGTAGGGAGGTTGTAGCAAAAAGACGAAAAGTCGATGAACCAGAAATTATAAGCAGAAAGGAAAAGGATTTTGTTGAAGATGTTGTTGGTTTTCAATTTGAAAACAGTTCTGGTGTCAACTGCTATGCTAATGTAGTGGTTAATGTTTTGTTTTCTCTAGAAACTTTAAAACAAGAGATTGTGGTCAATTCGGATCAGAGATTTTGCAGTTTGTTGAATTCTGTGTTAGAGAAATGTAGCACTGATAGAACAAAAATAGAAAGTGTGTCTGAAATTCGAAATCTGTTAGACAGATGTTCAGGTCAAACACAATTCTCTCAAAATATTCAGCAAGATTGTCAGGAGTTTTTAATGTATATGCTTGATGTATTGCATGATGAAGGTGTAGATGTAGATCACCTGTTTGGGCTTTCTTATCAATGGCAGCATGACTGCGAGAACTGTAGGGTATCAAGTACTACTAGTGTAGACTCAGAAAAATTTATATATTTAACTTTGCCAGACAGTAAATCAGTGTCCTTTAATAAGCTAGTAAAAGCAGCTGATCACAACATGGAGTGTAGCCAATGTAAGTCTGAAATGTTGTCAACATTATTTATACGAACATATGGCCAGTATGTTATTTTAATGTTCCAACGATGTAGGCCTGATGGAACAAAATTGACAACTTTGATTAAAAATTTTGTGGCTTCACAGTTGTCAATATCAGGAAGGACTTTTGTAACTGCAGCAATTATATATCATGACGGTCCTTCAATAACATCAGGACATTACACAGCTTATTTAAAGTCTAGAAATGTCTGGTCATTCTGCAATGATTCTGTTTTAACTTTTTTTTAAAAATTGCCTTTTGACCTTAAAAATTCTTACCTGGTGTTTTTAAAACCAAAATGTTAGGGAAGGAATCTCAAGATTTGCTCTGAGGAATTTCAAGAGGTTCTAATGGCTCCTACACAATTTGGCCTTGAGGATAAGTGTAGTACAGAGTCAAAAGTTATTTTTTGAGTTTTAAAAAGTTCCTGGAAAAAAAGAAGGTTTTCTTACAGAAAGTGGTGGGCACGGATTAGTTAAAGGACAACAGAGTATTTCCCAAAGCAAACGGTGTTCTTACCATAACACTTGACGTCATGGAAAAATAACTGCACTTTGAATGAGTTCAGAAAAACTGTTTCTTTTTATAAGCTAATTCAAGCAGCCAATAAAAACATGGAGTAGAGGTAATGTAAGTCTGCAATGCTGTCTAGATTATTTGACCAAACGTTTGGTTATCATGTCATTTTAAAATTTCAACTATATAAACCTGATGAAAGTAAGTCTTCAACTTTAATTACAAATGTTGTGGCTACACAGTCGTTGATTTTAGAAAGAACATTTCTAACTGCAGCTATTATATGACATGATGGTCCTTTGACAAGATCCGCTTATTACACAGCTTATTGAAAATGTAAAACGATACAATGTTGCCTTTTTACTTAAAAATATTTTTACTTTCTGTTTTCAGAAAAGAGAATTTAGGGTAGTTAATTGGCCTATAATGATTCTAGGGGTTGATATAATTTTATGTACTGTTTTAAATTGCTTTGTGATTAAAAGTGATATAAAGAATTAAATAATTGTAGTAGTCATAGAGGTAGTGTAAGTCTGCTTCATAGTAAGCAGTATCAGTGTCATAGGAAATGTAGAACATGAGTGAGCAAGAAGGGTAAGATATTACTAGTCCAGGATTGTGAAAGTGATCTTGAACGTTTTCTTTCTCAAAGTTGCGGAAATACAAAATGACGGGATTTGCTTAGAAGAATTCCAAGAGTTATAAATGGCTCTTACACGATTTGGCCTTGTGGAAACGTGTGGTAGAGAGCGAGAAGTCATTTATTGTATGTAACATATTTTTCAAAACGATGGAGGTTTTCTTTCAGAAAGTGGCGGGCTGAAAATAAAAACAACACAACAGAGTGTAAGCTGTTCATAGGACATCATTCAACGTCATTGAAAGTAAGTTAATTTTAAGGAGTTCTGATTTCTGATTTGTCATGTTGTATGGGTTTTTTAAACACAATCATTTTGATTGTGTTTTTTTTTCCCGCTGTTATATGATGAATACCTTCAAGTCACTGTTTTTAGTGAAATTTGATAAATTCTGAGAACAGCAAAAATAAACCATTTAACATGTATAATTAATTCTGTACTTTTTGTATTTATGATATACATTTAGAAATGTGTAGTAGACATGAAGAAGCTGAGGCTTCTGTAAGTGTCAAAGTTGTTGCATACAGTGCTCACATTCTACGTAGTCTTTCATATGATAGACTACATTTCCACAATGAGATACCTAAGCAAAGGAAACACAGGTGATGTGATTGTGGAATGAGCAAAAAAAATTGCACGTTTTTCAATTACATTACCTGTGTTTCCTAACATTACACATCACATTGTGTAGATAAGGTTTAGGCCTGTTCCAGGAGATAGAGGATGTCTGACATTTGTTGAAGAGTGCAATGCACATGAGTCACTTCGTTGGTAGGCCTGCACATGTATTATCTCCTCTGTACTTTTCAAGAAGCCTAAATTTCATCTGCAAAACTGAGTAGGACTCACCTGAAAGAAATCTGTGGATAGGCTACACCTTATCAGCATCTAGAAACAATCATTTAAAATGTTAAGGGCAGTTTTATGAAGGCTTTGTGCCTCTTTTGCGCCGCTGTTCCGTCACTTTTGTGACGCAGCAGCAGTGTAAAAGATGCACCATGTTGCAAGATAGGCCTCAGTTCATTTCCAGCAAGATACCGTCAGTTTAAAATGTATATAATTAGGACTGTGTAGGGGGCATGCAGAAGCTGAGGCTTCAGTAAGTGTCAAAGTTGTTGCATGCAGTGCTGCACTTCTGCGTACTCTTTCATATGCTGGACTACATCTGCACAATGAGATACCTAACCAAAGGAAACACAAGTGATGTGATTGTGAAATGAGCAAAAGAAATTGCACGTTTTTCAAATACATTACCTGTGTTTCCTAACATTACGAATCACATTGTGCAGATGAAGTTTAGGCCTGTCCAGGGAAACAGAGGAGGTCTGAACTTTGTTCAAGAGTGCAGTGGACATGACTCACTTTATTGGTAGGCCTGCACATGTATTATCTCCTCTGTACTCTTCAACAAGCCTAAATTTCATCTGCAACCCTGAGTAGGCCTCACCTGAAACAAACGTCTGGACAGGACACACCTTATTGCCATCCTGAAACAATCATTTAAAATGTTAGGAACAGTTTTATGATGATTGTGCACCTCTTTTGCGCTGCCATTGCGTCACTTTTGTGAGACAACAGCAGTGCAAAAGATGCACCATGTTCCAAGATAGGCCTCACTTCATCTGCATCAAGATACTGTTAGTTTAAAATGTATATTTTTAGGACTGTGTAGGGGGCCTGGAGAAGCAGAGGCTTCTGTAAGTGTCAAAGTTGTTGAAAAACTGTTTGTCCTTCAATCTTTTCCCTTGTCTTTTCTAATTTTTAAATACATGTTTTATTATTTTTCAAATGTTTGTTCTCTCTTTCACAGATTGAAAGTATAAAAATAACAAGTGACTAAGTTAACGACAATTATAAGGTAAATGTTTTGTACTCTTTTCGTTACATTTCTATCACATTTAACTACTATTAGTTCCACTGCTTCATTTCTTTAACCCTCACTTTCCTGCCTTTGCTACTTCCCTCATTCCTTTCTCTATTACTTACTTACTCTACTCCTTCCACTCCTTTTCTCAGTCCCTCTCTTCTCATAGTTCCTCACTCTTGTTCACTCACTCCGTCTCTATTACTCTTAGTGTCTCTGACTGATCACTCTTTCACTACTTGTTCATTATGCTTTCTCTGTGTAGTTGAAGCACACTAAGGGGCATATTATGAACACAGCCAATAAAATTATTGCTGCTTTTATCGGCTGAAAACTGCTGCAAAAGCGGCTTTAGCGGCAGTTTTCTGCTGCAAAAGCGGCTTTAGCGACACATTTCTGCCGATAAAAGCTGCGAAACTTTTATCGCCTATGTTGATAATATGCCCCTATGTTATTTACATTTCTTTGCTGTTTCAATTATTCCTTTTCTGTTACTTCTTCTTTTCTGCTTTCTGTTTTTTCTCTGTGTTATTCCACATGTTTTAATCTTATTTTGAACATTCACTCACCTTCTCTAAGAAACTCTTCTTTGTTATTCTTCTACTCTCCTTTTTTTCTTTCACTTCCTTATCTATTTTGTTTTTCACAATTATACCCTCTTCCATCTTTTCTTCTGTAAATAGATCTATTAAACAGTATTTCTGGTTTAGTCCCTTTAGCTGTCTTTCTTTTAACATTACTCTCTCTTTACTTCCCTTATACTTACTCTTCTTTTTTTAAAAAACAATTTTTGGGTTCGCTCCCGGTTCGCGTACCGGGGAGCGAACCGGGAAGCGAACCAAAAGAAATAGAGGTTGCCAGAGTGCTAAACATTCTAGCAATTTTTTTATAAAGGGGAGGTAGTTCTGAAAAGAACTTTTTTTTATGTTTTTGTTGTTTTATATATTTTTTTTATTTTTCTGAACATTTTTTGTTTTTTTTGTATTTTTTGAACAATTTTATGGTTTTTTTTGTTTTTTTTGGGGGGAAACAACGAAAAACAGGCCTTAGAAAAGGCTCAACAGGAGCAAAAAAATTTTTTATTTTTTGGGGCGTTTTGAGCACTTGTGGTTTTCAAATGCTCTGTTTATCAAATTGATACTCATATTTGCACATGAGAGTAGGTTACCACAATAAAGACACACAATCTTCATGTGCACAAAATTCTGTTGAATGTTTGGCACTGTTTCCCATGCCTCTGGCCCCGACAGAGTTACCTGTGCCGATGTACTGGCCACAGGAGTTGGTGGGTTGTCTTGGAGGTCACGCATCTCTGCCACGCTGTAATTCAGTGGATGCCACCTCTGCATATGACGGTGCATAGTATAGATGCCGAAACTATACTTTTTATTTGTGCCTCTAGATAAATCTTCTTTGCATATGAGGCATGTCACATAGCGAGCATTCACTTTTTTTTGCCCTTGAGGAAAAGAAAAAAACTGTCTTGGCTGTACTTCCTCTTCCTCTTCTTCGTCCTCTTCCTCCTCTGTGTTGGGAAGGAACTGTGGAGGTGGTCCTCTCTTCATAGGAGGTGGTGGTGGTGGTGGGGGTGCACCAGCTGCAGCTACTACTGAAGCCATTTTCTAGTAAGCAAAATAGGATTTCCTTTCACAAAGTTGAAAGTCAGAGTGAGAAAAAAGGTGGGGGCTTTCATCATTTTGGAAAAAAAATAGTTCTAAACCAATGAAAAGTGTTATTTTTAGGTCACATGACCTAGCCTTACATCATTAAGAAACCAAAAGTGAAATGAACCAATAAAAAGTTTTATTAACAAGTCACATGACCTGTTACGCTTACGTTACGCGCTGCGGGCCGCGCCCCGGATCGCTTCCGGGGAGCTGCGCTTCGCGCCTCGGTTCGCGCTCCGGAGCACTTCCGGGTGCGCTAACGCGGCGTGTCATAAGACGCATTACGCGGCAACGCGATACGTCGCGCTTCCGCGACGCGTCACGATATTGATTTCTAACGCGGCAGTTGCGCAAACGGAACGTTTACCGGTTCGCGTACCGGTTCGCAGACCGGGAGCGAACCAAAACATAATAATAATTTTTTTTTTATTAATAAACATATAAAATATATTTTTGGATTTAAAGAAGAATACATTTTAAAGCTTTTGATATTTGCTATTAAAAAACCATTGAAATTCACAGAAAACACCATAGGTTATAGACCATATATAGTTAGGAATTAGCATTTACAAAACCTTGAAAATTCACTGAAAAAACCATAGGTTATAGACCATATATAGTTAGGAATTAGCATTTAAGAAACCTTTTTTTTACTCACACAAAACCATTGAAATTCCATATATAGTTAGTTGTACTAACTATATATCGCGCACCCGCAATCCACTGCTGATCATGTCACATATTACATCATTCATGACATGGTCAGTGACATCACTGATGACATCACTGATGGCATCTCAAATGACATCAGTGATGACATCACTGATGACATCTCAAATGACATCACTGATTACATCACTGATGACAACATCCAGTGACTGTATGTTTCTGTAAAGTTAAAATATGTTTTACATATTGAAGAATGAGTGGATTTATAAGTGTCTGGATGAAGGATTTATTAGGTGCATGACTGACTGTATGAGTGACTGATTAAATGTGTCTCACTGAGTGCATGGGTTAGTGACTAAACTGTCTTAATTTGTGCATCATTATGTCTGTTGTTCTGTAAACTGCTGCATGTGTTGATCAGTAGCTATATGAGTAACTATATGGGTTATTGGTTGATTGCCTAAGTATTTGTATGGGAGACTGAGTGTGTGTGTGTGGGTGGCTGGGAGGTGTATAACTCTGTGCATAGATGTGTGAGCAGTTGATTCACTAGATGTATGGGTTCAAAAGTACATGTGGAAACAGCTGTATGGGCGGTTGACTGTGTGCATGAGTGTATTGGTGAGTGAATGGATATCTAAGTGCTACATGTCAAAGTAAGTACATATGTAAAACACAGTACATGTGAGAGTTGACATATATAAATAACTATGCATAAGAGCCAGTGAATGTGTGAGTGGCTGTATGGATCATTGTGAACTTGTATCAGGGATTGTATAAGAGAGTAAATATGTGTTAGTATATGTTTGAATAAGTAAGGTGTGTATAACTGTATAGTTGAGGAAATGGAGGTGTGATTGATTCTTTGCATGACTGACTAGGTGAGTGAGTAACTCCATGGATGAGTGACAGTCTGTGAGTGTCTGTTTACACTGAGTGTATCTAAGTTTTTATTAGAGTCTGAAGAGATTCATCGTATTATCACATGAATAATGTCATCAGTGATGTCATCAATGATGTCTTTTGAGATGTGATCAGTGATGTCATCAGTGATGTCATCGGTGATGTCATTTGAGATGTCATCAATGATGTCATCAGTGATGTCATCAGTGATATCATCAATGATGTCATTTGAGATGTCATCAGTGATGTCATTTGAGATGTCATCAGTGATGTCATCAGTGATGTCATTTGAGATGTCATCAGTGATGTCATCAGTGATGTCACTGACCATGTCATGAATGATGTAATATGTGACATGATCAGCAGTGGATTGCGGGTGCGCGATATATAGTTAGTACAACTAACTATATATGGAATTTCAATGGTTTTGTGTGAGTAAAAAAAGTTTTCTTAAATGCTAATTCCTAACTATATATGGTCTATAACCTATGGTTTTTTCAGTGAATATATATATATTGAAGCTCTGTGGTCCCCTCAATTGTCCAAAAGGAAGACTCAAGCACTCCGGGTAAGGCAACAAGATTTTATTAGCGCCTACAGCAAACGTAAAATGACAGACGCGTTTCAAACAAAGTCCTTCCTCAGTGTCAGCGATGTGCTGTTCACGGCTCATTTTTGTAAACACCCTTATTGAAAGTGAGAGCGGACTTGATTTGCATACAGAGATGTTTGTTAAGGAACACTCGGTGGAACGTGGCAGCCATAGTGCATGTAATCAAACATAAATGACATGTTTCATATACCGTATATTCTTGATGATTATATAATCAGTATGGACTGACAGCCACTGCCAGATGCAAATTAAATGCAAGAAAAATAATACAATTTCGCCGTGGATCGGCATTGTCCTGGCTAAATCCCCAACTCAAAATTACAAACACCATAAAATCATAGCCTTTCGCCGCATGTCTCAAAACAGAGGTAAATTTCAATCTAGCCGTGTATCGGCAAAGCTCCGGCAACACAGTTCATACTGTATCCCGGAGAAGATTACGTATCCGACTAATTCATACCGATTAGTTAGCAATGAGGTAGGAAAGAGATTTGATATATTTACATATAGCAGTTTGTCAACAGACATAATACTGTTATCAAAATATACCATGAGTAGAAAACAAATTATAATAGAAAATGGAAATTGTACTGAGATACTGAAATGGCTTTGGCTATCGAAACTATGACCAGCAATGTAAATATGTGAAGACAAGTCATATGTACCACTAATTCTATACAAATAGCATTGGAATTTCGTACATTATGAAAATTACATTGTAAAAAGTTCATTCTATCATTCAACAAAGGAAGGATAATCAATGGAAATAATATCCCAGAGATCTTTTGGAGAAATTACTCATGTTAGTGTCTAATTTCATGAGTTACTGCTATGCAGTTTCGTATACTCATATCTATCTGTTCCTCCGTATTCATACATGGGATTTATTACACGAGTTTTGTCATGAGGGAATATTTACAATGTATTGGGGGACATATTTCAGGAGACGGAGGATCATCTACCTAGATGTACCGTAAGTTCTTCCCCAATGTTAAGCCATAAGGGACTTTTAGTCTGTAGGTCTATAATAAATCTAGACTCCAGTCTGCGAAGACTCAACAATCTATCACCTCCTCTGGGGTGCATAGGTACATGATCGATGCCATAGTAACGTAGCAGTTCCTATTGCTACCGTGTACTTTGGCAAAATGTCGAGCAACAGGGTAGGTCACATCCTTGTTTGTGATTGCTCTTTGATGTTCTAATATACGGAGTTTTACGTTGTTAATCGTGCTCCCAATATATTTGAGTCCGCACGGGCAAACCAAACAGTACACTACATACGGTGTCGTGCAGGTGATAAATTTGTTAATCATTCTAGGTTTACTCAAACCTGGAACACTATACTTTAGTGTCCGTCTGCTGTTATCACATGCTTGACATTTCCCGCATGGATAGAACCGCCTCATGTCTTTCAAAGTGCCACTGGTCTTGGGTTGAATTGGCATAAGATGGCTCTGTACCAGATTATCCCTTAATGATTTTGATTTCCTGAATGTAAGTAGGGGTTTGTCTGGAACATCACTCCCAATGATGGGATCTGTGCGTAAGATATGCCAGCTCCTTGTGAGCATTTGTCTCAGTTTGTTGGCTTCAGCAGAGTAAGTTGTAATCATACAAAATTTGTTGTTCACCTCTGAGTGCTCCCTGATCTTAGAGGTTTGTGCCAGAAGATGCTTTCTAGGTATTCTCAATACCTTGTTGAAGGTGTCATTCAACAACGTTTGGTCATAACCCCTGTTCAGGAATCTGGCAATACATCCCTTAGCTGCGGAGACAAAGTCTGTTTCTAGAGAGCAATTGCGTCTCAGTCTCAGGAGTTCTCCATAAGGGATGCTACGAATCAGACTGGGGGGTGGCTGCTTCCAGCATGCAGTATACTGTTGCCGGCTGTCGGCTTTCTATATAGAGCAGTTTCCAGCCTGCCTTGGTTGACAAATACCCTTAAGTCAAGGTAATGTACCTCCGTCTCACTTATATCAGATGTGAACTTAAGGTGTAACTGATTCTGATTGAGGTCCCTAATGAATTCCTCCGCCTGAGTGGAGGAGCCCCTCCACACCAGGAAGAGGTCGTCGATGTATCGGCGCCATACCACGATGTGTTTGGCCCATCGCTGATTTTCACCCGCTAGGGCAACCTGCTCCTCCCACCAGCCTACGAAAAGATTCGCATAGCTGGGGGCGAAGCAGGTTCCCATCGCAGTCCCACTGGTTTGCATATATAGGTCGTTCTGAAAGAGGAAGATGTTATTTCTGAGACAGAAATTCAGACATTCTATTAGCATCTTCCCATGTTCCATGTATTTGGCTGGTCTTTTGTCAAGAAAATACCTAATAGCCTCTATACCTTGTTCGTGTTGTATACTAGTATAGAGGCTAGCAATATCCAGGGTGATTAATATATAGGATGGATCCCAAACAATCTGATCAATCTGTCCAATGAAGTCCTTAGTGTCTTTCACATATGATTTTAAATCAAATACAAAACCTGAAAGAAAAGAATCAATATAGATGGATAAGTTTTCCATAAGACTACCCTTAGAGGACACAATAGGTCGTCCCGGTGGACACTGAAGATCTCTGTGGACCTTAGGTAATTGGTAAAAGGTCAGAGTTACAGGCTCTGGGTTTCTGAGAAAAAGAAATTCATGATAGGCTTTAATGCTTGCTGCATATTCATCTTTATTGATCATTTGGTAGTTTCTTAAATCTTGAAGCTGTCTCAATGATTCTTGACAATACTGGTCTCGTGTTAGCAAAACAACATTTCCCCCCTTGTCTGAGGGTTTTACAATGATCTCTTTATTTGTACTCAGATTTACAAGGGCGTTGGTTTGTCCCGGAGTTAAATTGTTCCTTGGCTTGAACCTCTTGATGTTCGAGAGCCTGTAATTCATCAGATCCCGGGTCACAGCGTCTGCAAAAGTGTCTATTGCATCATATGTCATCTGAGGATTGAATTGAGATGGAGCCTTAAAATCTGTAATTGGTGATTGTTGCTCAATGTTATGTGCCCCAGGTGTCCCGGTGATGTTTCCGGCACTTTCAACCAGTTGCTCTGTTCTCAAATCCTCCAAGGCTTGTACTGTATGAAGATCCTTAATAGCCAGGACGTCTGTTGGGCATGCTGTGGTTTTCTTTTTTGTTTTCTTTGTGCCCTCAGATTGAGGTTTCATCTTATGAAACTTGTGTAATTTCATTTTGCGGGTCAGTTTGAACAAGTCGATACGGGTTTGGGTATATTGCAGTCCGTTGTTTGGGCAAAAGCTAAGCCCTAGTTGTAAGGTGTCCTATTCATCTTTAGTTAGGGCCTGATCCGTCAAATTGATGATCGTGGGACTGGAATCTACCATTTCTTCCCCTTCTTCTTGCGAGTATTTTGGGTTGTTACTTTGCCCTTCCTCTTCCTCTGCCAGCCACCTCGTCGAGTTCTTCGTCGTTTTCGGGCGGCTTGAGTTTGCCCTCTCTCAGCCAGGTGCGGCAGATGAGGTTGAATTCCAAGTGAAAAGGGGTCTTCCTCCCTTCACTGCTTGATGTTGGCCTCTCATCCCCTGATTGTTCTTCTTCCGTGGCTGATGATTCCGATGTAGGGGGTTCTTCTACAGGTCCAGTAGTCTTCATTTTGTTAGCAGCTTTTCGAGGACCATCGAATTTCAAACTTTTCTTGTTTCCGCTATCGTAATTTTAGTTCGTACTGGATCAGACGTTTTTTCATGTCTTCTCGTAGTTGTGTAGATTTAGCTGTGTCTGTTTCTTTGGCAATTTCAATCTCGAGGGTAGCTATCTCATCAATGGCTTTGGCCCTATCGCTCCAGGCGAATTTGATAAGTAGATCGAGCATGGCCTTGCAAGAGGCTGCAGTGAGTTTGGCCCATTGCTCCAGTAACAAAGGGTCAGGGCTCTCATAAGCAGGTACTGTGTATATACGGAGCCCTCTGGGCACTCGATCCACATCCATATAATTTTGTAAAGAGGTAGCTTCCCACCACTTTCTTATCTCTCTCTCACTTAGTCGTTCAAATTTCAAGAAGAGATTCTGTAGGGAACTTAGTGATGTATTCCCCCTGCCTCTGATGTCTGGTGCAGCAGAAGGGTTCGGTGTGCGTTTCTTGAAAACATCAAAAGCCGCTTCGCGGCGTTCATCTTCGTCACACATGCTGTTTGGCGTCTTTTGAAGGACCACAGGTAAGCCTACCCGGGTCAGGTCGCAAATACCCACTCGCCTTACTGTTAAAATTGGACCCTCGCAAATGCAAGCAGCAACAGATGGGAGTATGAATAACGGGAACGGCGACTTACCAGCGTCTTTGTTGTCAGCCGTGCGCCTATCCGTTAACTCCTCGTGCTTCCGGTCCGTGAACAGCGGTGCTCCCGATAAACATGAAAAAAGGGCTCAGTGCTACCAGGGGTCTCGGGGCACTCGTGGCGGGTGCTGTGTATACATATATCTATCTATATATCTCATCTCCCCATTTGGTATAAAAACAGTCATGTATGCTGATGACACCCAATTGGTGGTATCTCTAAACCACTCAAGTAGAAGTCCGGACAACTTGGCGGACTGCCTAAATGACATCCATCGCTGGATGTGTGAATCCCGCCTCACATTAAATGGTGAGAAATCTGAGATTCTCCTACTAGGCAACCCACGAAAACTCCCTACCTCCCTCTCTTGGCCTCCATGTATGGGCGTACCCCCTACCCCGAAAGCAGAAGTCAAGAGCCTGGGGATCTGGCTGGACCAGGAACTCAATTTTAAAACTCAAGCCAGGAAAACCTCTGGCATCTGCTGCGGTCTCATCCAACAAGCACGAAAGATTATTCATCTACTCCCCTTCCAATCTAGGAAAATGCTTATCCAGGGTCTGGTGATCTCCAGACTGGATTACGGAAATGCCCTGTATCTAGGAGCTCCTGTTTCAGTCATAAAAAATCTGCAATACGCCCAAAATGCAGCTGCCAGACTCCTTACAGGAACCAAGTCCAGATGTTTGGCCAAACCGGCTCTTAGAAGTCTTCACTGGCTCCCGATCAAGGAAAGGGTCAATTTCAAGTCCTTATGCATCACACATAAGTTAATGCAAGGCAAAGGCCCGCCAATCCTGAAATCCCTCATCAATCCCTACCACCCTAACAGACAACTCAGGTCTGATTCCCTCTCCCTTGCCTGCATTCCAAGAATAAACAGAGCCCGTTCGGGTGGAAGATTGTTTTCCTACAACGCCTCTAAGTTGTGGAATTCTCTCCCGCTTTCCATTCGAAGAGAACACAACCTGCTCACCTTCCGCAGGCAACTAAAAACCTGGCTCTTCCCATAATGCTTATCTCCCCCCTCCCCTCCTGGATTAATAGGTTGTATGTCAGCGCTGGGACGCCCCAGGGTAGCTACGCGCTTTAGAAATCTAAAAATAAATAAATAAATATATATATATATATATATATATATATATATATATATATATATATATATATATATATATATATATATATATATATATATACATACGTTGCCACTGTGTAGTTATGGTGTTCTGCGGCACACAGCTAAAGACTGAGTGCAGCAGGGTTGACCACCTTTGAAGTTTTGAGTGGAGGAACTGACCTGTGGTCAATCTCCACTGCGCATGACCTGTAGTTGAGTTGGCCAATACCCTCTGTACATACTCTCTCACACAATTTCACACTTTCTCACTCACCCATGTACAACAGACGCCCCCTATTTCACTCCCTCCCACATGCCTTTGTTCACTTTCAACCACTCTCAATCTCAATTTCACACTCACCCCATAACTTCTTCTCACTTCCTTTTTCCACTCCCTTTTTCATGCACTTTTTCACTCACTCACTTCACCCCCTGTACATCACATTCTCTATCTCGTTTGCTTTGATTCACATACAAACCAAACAACAAATAGGTTTTGTTTTTTAGCTTTTTTGTGTTTTTACTTTTCGGGGGGTTGGAAAAGAAAATATACAACTTGAATAATGTTAAAAAATGCCCAAAATAATGATCTTTGCAGATCTTCTGTTGAAGCAACAGTTGCTTTCTGTGAGCTCTTCCAAAAGGAATACCACACACCAAGCAAAGCAAGCCTGCAGTTGCAAAGCAGGGATCAATCTTTTCTTGCACCTCCTGCATATATCTACAGACCACCTCGCTCTAGAAGGTATGGTGTGTTGCAATGCTGAGGAAAATGTACTTTACTCTTCTGTGCCACTCTTTCTCATCTCAGCATTGAACTGATGTTCACGTACTTTTTAGGATACTGTTTTCAAATGCAATGGTGAACATTTTCCAAATGTTATGCGTGGACCCCTTAATGTGAACATCCTCCAGTTCTTCATATTCTTCTTGTCCTTCTTCCTCTGCATTTCTCCTTGTCTGTTTTTGTCTGAAAGGCATTGCAAAGGAACAAATTGTTTGGGTTCCTCTAAAAACATAACGACTGCACAAGGACCTATGCAGTATTTTTTTCTTATTAACTCTCCTATGGAAAGTAAGAAAGACATGGTTGGGTCCAGCATGCCCTGGGTTTGCTGTTACAATTTCTGGTACTGTGCAAATCAAAAGGCTTACATGGGGAAAAAGGGAAATATAACATTAGATCTGTAACTTTTTAGTTGTATTAACTAAGCCCTACTTCCAAACAACATATTACAATTTGTTTTCTTCAAAATACATTTAAAAGCTTTACTGGGTTTGTGGTACTCAAACCAAAGACTCACCTTTTTGTGATCAAACTGGAGTCATTAACCAAGAAAAAGACTTGGGGTCCCATAGTAATGTGCTTATCGATGGACCTTGATAAAAAGAGCCATCTTCCTATAAAAAGTAGGACTCCTCCTTCCATAAAGGCATCTTTTGATGTTTCTCTCTGTACAGATCAGAATGTTGGCAAACAGGCGCATAAACACGATGAAGCCAATTAGAAGCTGAAGTGAAGAGTGGTCAAGCTGCAGCGGTCGACCACCAATTTCTGCATACGAAGAAGAAGAGGTTGTGGAGATTCTAGGAGAGCGGAAGAATCCATCTAAGGAGTCACTGGCCTGGACGTTTTTCATTAGGAGTATCAAGATTGTCCACCCAATCCCTCAGTCGGTCAACCCTCAACACTGGGAGAGTGTGACAAGTGTTGGCGGCACATCTTGGGGGGGAAAGAGGTTAGGGAAGAGAGAGAGGGATGAACAGGAGGATATTTTCTTCTGTCATGTGGCAGCTAAGGTGTTCTGATTGCAGTAGGTATGTTGGTCCACACCTCAGTGAACTTCTTAAGCAATCTGTGATTCTTGCTCTAACATGGACACACAAAGAGGATAACAGTTATTAATATACAGTTTGTGCACTTTTTCGTCAGCTACTGTGGTGTTCTTACATGCATCACTTATTATGTCACAATATGTGCACTCACCCTTGTATCTTTAATTCTTATTCTGTGCTTTTTCTATTGATGACATTGAGTGCTGTGTGTTTTCTATTGATTGCATAGATTGCGTCCGTGACCTTAATTGTGAGGAGGGACCCTGATGAGTTCTCAGGTTTCCCTTAGGAGAACGGATTGAGATTAAACAGTTTCAATAGTTAGATCACTTGGGTGGAGATATCAGGAAGTTATCTTAAAGCACAAAAACGCTGTTGCTAAAATGCTACGCTCTTTCAAGTCTTTCTAAGTTCAGTACAGTGACCTCTTTGGTGAGCAGCCATTCTTCTTCTTTTGTCTTTTTAACTGTGGTTTGTGCTTGTCATTCTATTACCTGCAATGTCTATGTTTTTTGTTTCAGATGCGGCGGGGTGACACAGCAATGCAGGCTATTACAAGGAGCTTCTTGTCCTGGAACATAATTTGGGAGCACTTGGAAATGGAGTTATGGGTGGAATAGCTTGATGAGGAAGTGGGATGCAAGGTCATCTTCTCTCTGCTGAAGCCCAGCAGAGGGTCGTGAGATCTCGAGCCTCGATTGGAATGGCATAGGAATGCTGAGTGAAGGCTGAAAGGAAGCCACAAATTCCATTAAGGCTTCATACCTATCTGTGGGAATACGGTACGATGGGATGAACGTAACACTGAGGTGGGCATGGCCTATTTGGGAACCATGTTTACATGAGGGGATAAAGAGCTCACAGATTGGAAATATCGGCTTGGAACCTTGCATATGTAGGACACACCACAGAAGCATCACAAATCCTAACAGTACTCCCCCTCCCAAAGGCCAACTGTTGGGCTGAGGCTTGTCAGGATAATGGGCATGTAATTGCTGAATTACACGAAAGGCATAGGCAATACATGCAGGCTCCCAGAACATATCAGCTGGGAAATACCCTTCCAGTCTATTAGGTAATGTATTTTCCCCGTAATTCTCTTTGACACTACAATGCGTTGGACTCAGAACTCTTCATGGTATCCTACTAACAAAGGTGGTGGGAGGCCAGGTTGATAGGATGTTACATAGGGTTTGACTAGTGAGGCTTGAAATACAGCGTTTACATCATAGTATTCTGGTAAAATTAGTCTTAGAGATAGTCGATTGATGACTTTGTTGACTTCAAAAGGACAGCATAATGAAGTTGTAGTTTTATTGGACCATGGAGGTTCTTCATAGCCAGCTAGAACTAATCTCCTATTGTGTAGGTGGATGCTAGCAGCAGTTTTTGAATGGCTTGTCTTTTCATGAGTTCTTTGGAATGCAGCAAGATCTCTGTTGCTCATGACCAAGAATCATTTAACTTTGTCAGATGTTTGTTTGCTGTTGGAATTTCAAGTTTCAAGGGTAATTTGTCTAATGTAATTATAGGATGTCAACCATATTTACAGACAACATGGGAAACACCAGTAGCTGTGTGTACACTGTTGTTTTATGCAAATTCTGCTATGGGCAAAGCCTGAACCCAATCACTGGTCAAAGATGATAAAAGACATCATAAGTATTGGTCCATAGATTGATTTGTCCGTTCTATTTGTCCATCAGTCAGCGGCTGGTAGGCTGATGACAAACCGTTGTCAGTTTGAACAGCTGTGCAGACTCCTTGCCGCAGTTTAGCCACAAATGGAATCCCCAGTGTGAAATAATTTTATGGACAGTCACCCATTGTTAGACCTGCCATCCTCAGGGTGATTTCTCCCCAGTCTCTTTGCCTTTCGCCTCCATGCTTTGCTGATTCATTTTGTTGGCCTTAGGACTCTGAGCATCTTATCACTTCTAACCAGTGCTAACCATGCGCTTACTCCCTAAAGATGATGAAATTTGTGTATATCTGATTGGAATATTTTTATGCACTGTTAAGGCCCTAGTTAAGTGATATTCCATTTACACAGGGCCTGTACTTGTGGGCCTGCAGCAGTAATTGTGCCACCCACATAAGTAGCCTTTCAAACCCATCTCAGGTCTGCCACTTCAGTGTCTGTGTGTGCAGATTACTGCCACTTCAACTTCACATTTAAAACTAGTTGCCGAGTCTATAACCCCTCTTTTATTGCATATAAGTCACCCCTAAGGTAGGCCCTAAGTAACCTTAAAAGCAGTGTGCCATGGAAGTAAGAAGTAGGACATTTGTGTTCAATCGTTATATGTCCTGGTCGTGACAATCCTTCAAATATATTTTTCACTACTGTGAGGCCTACCCATTTCATAGGCTAGCATTGGGAATTCCTTTATATATTCTTAAGCTGTAAGTAGCTTTTTCATGGTTCATGGGCTCGGAATGGCATTGATAAGCCCTGATTACTGCTTAGTTTGGATTTAATATTATTGTTTTAGAAATGCCACTTTAACAAAGTGGACAATTCACTGCATCTACAGTTCTCTGTGCCTGACTGCCTGTACCCAGTACACAGTACACAGCTACACTTTGTGCATTACCTCTAGACAGTCACAACACAGGAAGGGTAGGTATGTCTGAGTACCCAGTCAGTCAGTCAAATCACTTCATTCGGTTAAATAAAACCATAAAAGTACAGAACATTCAAATATGGACTCCTACAAAACAAACATTTTTCCACAATAATTCATAAAATTCATCTTGTAGTACAAAAATACACTACTTTTGTTAAAAGCATAAATATAAAAGGTATCAGAGCACAATCAGTTGCATCGCTTTCTAATTCTCACAGCCGCCACCAAAAAACTAGCTATATAAAAGATTTCACAAGGCTCATTTAGGAGTTGGAGATACATTAGGGCTGGTTTAACCTGAGTAAATGCCTTTCTCTTTAAGATAGGAAATAAGTACTTCTTTCTAATTTCGTTGTAATGTTCACAAAACATGGTGAAATGCATTGTATCTTGAGCTGAAAAATTGTCACAGGTATAAGGCCCTAGCTCATTTAGTTTGCACCACCCTTGTGAATTACCTAATAAGAAGAGTATGAGATTAAAATGAAACCTAGTTAAAGCAGACGATGGAACGACCTATTTACAATTTCTAAATATGGTTCCATCTTAGGCACAGTCTTTAAAAGGTAGTGTGTTCTAACAGTTTGTTTTCCTAACTCAAACTCTTCTCGCTCACTTGACCACACATTCAAGAGCTGTGTTCAAGAGCTGTGTTCTAACCCGCAACAGATCCGCGCTCACGATCTTATCCGGGTGGTCAAAAAGATCCTAACAACCCACAGTTGCTAATGAATTCTTGATATAGTACAGCCAAGTGATTTTGTTTGCACCATCCAAAGCCATACAATCCCTCATGATTCTATGGTTGAGGTCAAGTTGAGGATTTAGCCACGTTTTTAACCAGCAAATTACTAGGGCTAACTTTAGTTTATCCGTTAAATAGCCCATCCCTAATTCTTGATGTACAGAAAAGGTTGGGGTGGATTGAGGGACCGCCAATAGATTGCGGAGAAACTTGTTCTCCACTCTCTGTAACCCCACCAACGTTCTATAACCCCAAATGGATGAGCCATATATCGCTATTGCTAAACACTTAGATTTATATATTTTTAGAATAGCCTCTACCAGTTTTGCCCCTGAGTACCCATCTACATGCATCTGCATTCTGATAGCCTTGTCTGGGCAGGATGGAAGGGAGGCACTAACAGTCCTGTCACCCCACACAAAGGACTGATTACCCCCCATAGATAGCCTGGCAGACACGACTGGTTTGGATGGGATACTTGTGCACCTCAGAGTACTGCTTTGAAGTCACCCCTCACATCAAAGGCACATTTGGGTATAAGTACTGGGGGCCTCATTTATGAGGCTACACCAGCACTTTTGCACTGCTGGAACATAATGTTTTCGATTTCCTGGTGGTGCAATGTGCCACTGGCATATTTACAAGGCCAAGTAAAGCCATGTTATGTGGCTTTTCATGTCCTTATAAATATGTGTCCATTTCACGCAGAAAACTACATGAAGGGGGCATTCAATGGGTGTTGCTGGGGGAGCACCCAGCAACACCCATGGCTTTTTGACACTGCCCCAGATTTATGAGAAATCGTAAGTCTGAGTCGGCACCAAAGACTAACGCCTCCTCAGTGGTGGCATAAGGGAGGCACAACGAGGAGAAATATCTTTATTTTTCCTCTTATGATGTGTGCTGCATACTGCAGCAAACATAGGAAGAGAACACCTCTTGTAATTGTATTTGTGCCTGCAGATTTAGCTTCCTTCACAAAAATAATCATCCCAGCAACTGAGGCAGCCTTGCACCCCGGAGCACGTCAGCCCATTTCACGCCGACTTTGCCCCAGTCCAGCGTGACCTAAAGTAACCTTTTTAGCACTACTTGCTTCTAAGCGCTTTACTACTTTTATTACTTTAAAATTCAATATCTCAACTTCTATACATTGAATTGTTGTTGTTTTAGTCTTGTTTTGTTCATAATGTAATAATCTATTTTCTAAACATGTGCAGAGTATTTTTGTGGTGTATTCATTGTGTTACTGTGTGCATGTGTTGCACAAATGCTTACACATCGCCTCTTTAGATAAGCCTGTCTCTGGCAAGCTACAAGAGGGTTGGCACAGGTTATTTTTAAGTGTGTACAATAACGTGTCACCAGGTAAGAAGTCCCTAATCCCTGCCTTGGGCGTCAGAGCCAAAGCATGCTGGACCCAAGGGAGAGAGAGCGCCTAGAGGGAAAGTGGTTCTATAGGTGACTATTTCAGCCCCCACACAAGGTGCACAGATACGCTCACCACCGCACATATCTTGTCAAAGCAAATATACAGGACCTCAAAAACATTGTCCATGGGAGCAATAGGCCTGATCCCAGTCATTAACACATCCAAACCACACACGGGCCACAGAGCAGCTTCTCAACCCAAACCGGTATGCCACAGTAAAACCAACACTATGCATCACCATTGTTGAATTTACCCGATATGACCTGCCCTTCAACCCTGATTCAGAAGTAAATTGTCAGGCAGGCCCTGCGACGTAGGCCTGAAACAACTTATGGACGGATCACAGGTGGGGTGACACGTAATCCTTAGACAAACGTGAGAACAGGAAAACCCAGATCCATCCCACAGATAGGCAGCAACACCACAATCGTCATAGTTGATTGGCCCCATTAAAACATGTTTCGCCAGAGGGGCACAAGTTCCCAGAACACCATAAAGTCAGATGCCACACCAAGTTAGGAACACTCTGCAAGTCAGAACACAGCATGCACGCTATATGCAGTGATCACGCGCTCCCCTGGCTTGACATCTAGACATGTACCCACTGACCCCACATTGTGTTCTTGACAGTTTGAGACCCACCTGCCCTTCTTACCAAATTACCAGACTTCTGTTTCCAAAGGAATATACAAATTAGTTTATGGCGCTTCATGTAATGTATAAAATGACAGCCGAAACCAATGTGCTTTGAGACAGTCTTCAGACCCCCAACTCTGTTGCCTGCTCTACTGGCCGTTGCAATTAACTAACTGTTCCTGTTTTGCCAAACGCCTCTTGTCTTTTATTTTTTCAAGGTAAATTCACATTCGAGCAACACTTGCTCGCCAATTGTGTAGTTCTGCTCTGCAGGGGGTATCTTTTTTTAAAAATAGGTTAAGCGGTGCATTTGCTCTGAGATTTTATCTGTTTGAGAGAATATCCTCCGACTGCATATTCTGAAGCATCCGCTTCAACAGTGTACAATAGTTCTGGATCTGGGTGTCAATGTACAGGAGTAGTTCTAAACTTTACATTTAATAAGTGGAAGGACTGATTGACTACTGGAGTCCAATGAAAGGGCATCCTTTGCTTTAACATGGCTGTGATGGATGTCACAATGTTAGAAAAATGCATAATGATGCATCGATAAAAACTTGGCAAATTCGAGAAGAACCTAAATGACCTTTATGCAAGCCGGAGTTGGCTAAGATGGCTTTGACTTTACCTTTACCCATTTGATTCCATCAGGTGATATAATGAACCTTAAAATGTCCACTTGGGTAGCATGTAAGAGACATTTCTCCATCTTTGGGTAGAGATGGTTGTCTCACAGTTTTCGTAAAATAGCCTGGACATGCGTTAGGTGTTCTTGTTCAGCTCGGGAATAGATCAGAATTTCAACTATGTAGACAATAACAAAAAGGTCTAGAAATTCCTGTAAGACTTCATTGACGAAAAATTGGAAGGTCACCAGGGCATGCAAAGTCAAACGGCATTACACAATAATCAAAGAGGCGTACGTGGAACTAAAGGCCATTTTCCACTTGTCCCCTTCACGAACACGCATGAGGTGGTATGCCCAGCATAGATTAAATTTTGTAAATATGGTTGCCTTTCAAATCTGGTCCAACAACACGAGGATTAGAGGTAGAAGGTACATGCTTTTCATGGCGCCTTTATTGAGCGCCCTATAATCTATACGTGTTCAGAGTTGCCCCTTTTTCCTGGGAACAAAAGAGATATGGGAGGATACTTGGGAGATAGAATAATAGATTAAATCATAAGAGAGTCATTTGTTTAAATACTCCTTCAAGTGTTTGATCTCATGTTCCCATAAGGTGTAAATTATTCTGCAGTGCAGAGTAGCTCCCAGTATAAAGTCTATTCTGCTGTCAAAACTACAGTGCGGGACAAAGAAGTAGCCTTTGTCTTGTTGAACACATTTAAATGTTCTAGATGTGGTGGTGGTGGAAGAAGTCTTAAATCTTGTGCCAATGATGTAGGACAGGTCAAGGGTCTTACCCAGTCAGAATCATCTTGACAGCAATACCGGAGACTGTGCGTGGAATCTAAAGTTACTATTCTTGCTGACCAATCAATTCTAGGTTTATGCTGTTGCAGCCATGGGACAGCCAATATAGCTCCAAAGGTGGGGGTGTTGATTAGGTCAAAGCTTGGATTCTCAGAATGACTGTTGTTACATAAAAGGGTACTAGGTTGAGAACGAAAAGAGATTAACCCTGAGGAAAGTTCTGACCCATCCACTGCCATTACTGGTTGTGGGTGTTCCTTTTGCAGAAATTAGACTCCTAAGGCTTTGAGTCCAGAAGAATTGGGAGAACCTTTTGAGTCTGGTTACTGACAGCCATATTGATCGTATGGTGAAATGTTTCAGGATTCTGGTGATGACGTGTCCCAAATCCTCAGAGATCGCCTTTGTAGACGCACTTGATAAGTTGACACCTTCCCTAGTTGAGTTTGTTAGTTTCCTGGCTCAACCTCCTGTACTTCCACCACTGCTACATCTTTCTTGGAAGCTTTGTATTTTACCAGACATTCTTTGGCAATGTTGCCTCCTTTACCACAATAAAGGCACAAATTCTGTTTGCGCCTTCTGTCCTTCTCCTTTGAGTGAGAACTACAAATGCTTCCAATATGCATGGGCTTGTGGCCTTTGGCAATTTTGCTTTTGCATCCTTCCCATTTTTTCTCCTCATAAGAGTATTAGTCTAGGAAACTCTTCTTTCATTTTCTTTCTCCCAAACAATGATCTACCTTCACAACCAAATCAATATATTCAGATACATCTTCAGGGGAATTCATTATCTGAGTTTCTGAAATATTTTTGCTCATAGTGCAGTCCACGATCAAAGAGAGAGGTTTGCTTCTCCTTAGGCCAGTTGATTTCGATCATCTAGTTAAACTGGTAAGGTAGGTCAAAAAGTCCTTACCTCCTTGACGCACGTTTAACAGCTCATTGTCACTGGCCTTCATGAATGTGCATCCAGCAAATAATTTTTGCATCCTTACCTTAAAGGCCCTGAAGTTATACCACACAGCATCATTGTTATTCACCAAAGGTATGGACCATGTGACTACATTTCCAGACAGATAGGAAATCTAGAACGATCCTCAGGCATTGTCATTGAGGAAAACAGTGAGTCGGCACATGAACTGTAGGGGCCATTGATTCATGAAGAATTAATTTGTTGCTATCGCCATTGAAACATTCCACTGGCTTTCTGTCAAGCTCCACTTAACTAAATGTCCAGGTTCTACAGGAGCAAAGATTGTCCACCCAATTCCTGTCAGTTAAAAACCAACACTAACAGAGTATGACAAGTGTTGGCAGCTCACCTTCCAGGGGAAAGGAGGTTGGGGAAGAGAAAGAGAGATGAGTGGGGGATATTTCCTTCTATCATGTGGCAGGTAAGGTGATCTGATTGTGGTCCGTATGTTGATCGGCACCTCACCGAACTTAAGCAAGCTGTGGTTCTTGCACTAACATGGACATACAAAGAGGAAAACAGTGAATAATATAGAGTTGGTGCAATTCTTCTCAACTACTGGGTGGTCTTGCATGCATCATTCATTATATCACAATATGTGCACTCACCCTTCCACCTCTAAATATTATTCTGTGCTTTTTCTATTAAGCACATAGATTACTATGCTTTCTCTATTGATCACATAGACTGCTGTGTCTTTTCTATTGAGTGCATAGATTACGTCATTTACCTTACTTGTGAGGAGGGACCCTGATGAGTTTTCAGGTTTCCTCTAGGAGAACGAGTTGAGATTAAACAGTTCCAATAGTTAGATCATCTGTGTGGAGATATTAGGAAGTTATCCTAAAACGAAAAATGCTGTTACAAGTCCCTTAAAATTCCATGCTTTTGCAAGCCTCTTTACAGTTCAGTGCCCTGACCTTTTGGTGCGTACCCATTCTTCTTCTTTTGCCATTTTAGCTGCAGGTCATGTTTGTCATTTTGTTAACAGCAATATCTTTGCTTTTTCTTTCAGATGTTGGCTGGGTGACACAGTGATGCGAGCGATGAAGAGGACATCTTCAACCTGAAATGTAAATCGGGAGCACTTAGAGAAGGAGATAAGAGGGGGAATACAGGAGCAGGATGCAGGAGTGGAAGAGGGTTGTAAGGTCTTCTTGTCTCTGCAGAAGCCATAAAGCAAAGCAGAGACTAATGAGCTTGGTACGGTATCTATGTACCGCGCCCCAAGATGTCTGCCGAATTACACGGATGCTTGAGATCTCGCAAGATCTCGAGCTTCGCTTGGAATGGCATAGGACTGCTGAGTGAAGGCCGAAAGGAGGCTGAAAAATCTATGGAGGTGTCAAAGGGCAGGTATTTCTTAATGGGGGAGAATAAAAATGTATCACAGATGCTGAGATGATTGTGGCCTAGGGGGACATCACACCTATCTAATGGAATACCGGACGATGGGGTGAGCATAATACTGAGACCCAGGTGGTCGGATGGGAAATATCACCTTGAAACCATGGATATGTAGAACAGACCTCAAAGGCAGCACAATGCTAAACAAAGAGAAGGGAAATGAAGGTAAATGCAATGAAAGTCACTTGCACTTTGTGACGAGGTGCACCACAAACGACACAGTGAAAGATTTTTATCCAGGGCAGCTAGTATGATAAGCATCTTTATTCCTTTCACCATAATGGGTGGCCATTGGCAGAAAAGCATGGAATGGGAGGAAGAATAAAGCTTTCCTGCGTTTTTGCTTTAAGTAGAAGAGGAAACGTGTGATCCCTGACCATTGATGTTTGCCATTTACTTTAGACAATGCAAACAAATAATTTCTCTCTGGTGAACAAAATCGGTGAGTGACCTTTACTGTTATGAATGAGCACCTGAAAAAAATCACAGCATTTATAATTCCAGAAAAAAAGAAGAGATTTCCAGTTTTTAAAAAAGCAAAAAAAAAGCATTTGCTTCAAGAAAAAGTTGACACTAAAAAACATCTATATAGATACAGAACAAATATGCAAAAAAAACATTACATAGATTTAGTTAAAAAAATAGTTCAGTTAAAGAGACAAAATATTTTAACAGTCATTACCCACCCACAGTAGGTTTGGGCGCAAGGCATTGCAGGAGACCAGGTTCTTCAGCCAATGACTGCTGAACAAAGCAAAAGGCCATGCACTGTGGGAGTTAGTTGCCCACCACAGATTAGGGTGCAGTACCTAGCCAGCTGCTATCCTTCCGCAGTGCAACTGTGTGCAGTGGGGGTTGACCACCCACATTGGGTTGGGAGCAGGCTGTATGAAAAATTCCCATGTATAGAAGAAGTCTGTGTGGAACAAGAGTGGGCTGCCCAGAGAGGGTCAAGTGCAGTGCCTAACTGCAGGGCTGCCCCTGCACCCAACCCCCCTGCAGAGCTAAATGCCATAGGAAGTGGGGGTTGGTGCCTCTCAGCAGCAAAAGGCCATAAGCAATGGGTGATAACCGCTGCTGGCAGAGAATGAGGGTTAGGGTCAGGGCCTGGACTAGCCTGCACCCAACTTCCATGGGTTGGAACTTTAAGAGTGCCTATAATAACACATAAAACTAACCAAAAGAAAGGTTAGAATCTGATTAGTGGTTCAGGCTCAAACATGTCAAATCACTGAAAGTCACCATTGGTGATTCGAGCCATAAACACTCAAATAAGCCTATTGCGTGTCACATTCATTAAATTATGCTATAGTTCTCAGCAAATGCTCCATTGATGAATTTACACAAATTAAAAAATACCAAGAATAACCGAAATGTGTAAAGTATCTGCCACATTTTGTGCAAATTTGTCAAACAGTGCTAAAGTTATAGGAAAATATAAAGATATCTCTATCATTTAAACTCTTCATTCCCAGGTTAAAGTACTTTGTAAACACTAATTTCTTGACAACTATGGTACAGATTTACACCAAACCACACAAAGACACCTCACGTTTGGAGTTTTCCCATTCAGACATTTTTTCTGCATCGAGGAGCAAAGACTCATATGGGAGGTAAAAGGGGAAACCTCATTTTTCTTACCAACCTGTTGTGTGTGCCCCTGCTTGAGGGGTCTGGGAAGTTTGATGCAGACATGTTAAATATCACCACAGTTATTAAGGAAAGAAAAAAATGCATTTTCATTGGAAACTCTAACTTTATTTTTTATTTAAGAAGTTTTATATAGCGCTAGCCTGACCGGAAAGTATCGGAGCGCTTTACAACAAATAAAGAGCAGTGCAAAAGAAAGCAAGTATAATACAATCAGCAAGGTGTTCAGGATACGAGTCAAAGTGGAGATGTCTAACCGCAACATAGAGGAGAGCAAAGGCATTTTGAACACTCCAAGTGGTTCCTATCTGTTCGATAGGGAGCGGTCGAGGAAAAGGATTTTGAGTTGGCTCTTGAATTTCGGGAAGTAAGGAATAATTCTGATGTGGGGGGATAGAGTTCCATATTTTGGGAGCATTTCCGGCAAAGGACCTGTCCATGGTTTTTTGTTTTTGTGCTTTGAGTGGGATAAGAAGTAAGGTGTTAGAGCTTCTGAGAGTCCTGTTCTGACCCGCTTTTCTGAGTTTGGATGCCAGATATTGTGGTTTGCCTGTGTGAAGGGCTTTATGGGTGAGGCAGGCTGTTCTGAAGTTCGCCCGCATTTCTATAGGTGGCCACTTGAGTTCTTTTAGTGCCGGAGAGATGTGATCAAATCTCTTTATTCAAGTGACCATTCTGGCTGCCGCGTTGAGGGTGGTTTTCAGAGGAGCAAGGTGAGTTTTGGGTATTCCCGAGAGGATTGCGTTTCCATAGTCCAGTCGTGACAGAACCAATGCTTGGGTGGCTTGTTTGAGATCATTGGATGGAATGAAAGGTTTAATTTTGTTTAGAAGTTTCAGGTTAAGGAAGGCACTCTTGGCCGAGATCTTGATGTGTTTGGTCAGATCAAGTTTAGAGTCTAGCGTGATGCCTAATGGCTTGACGGAGTCAGCCAAGGAGAGGTTCCCATTGAGCGCATCAATATCTTTTAGCCATTCGTTCATTTGTGGGTTCTCTTCTTTTTTTTTGTTTTTTTTTTTGTTTTGTTTTTTGGTGTAAGACGTTTATTGAGTACTGTCAAGAATACACAGCGTCACGCCCACAACCCTGAGGCCGGCCGCTATTGGAACAGTTCATCAGGATGGTCAGATTTATAATAAAGATGTTACACATATCGCTGTACAGGTGTCATATCAACATGTTGACAAGTACATATTTAACACGACAAGATCAATTCGTCTTACTTTTTTACAGTTTTTGTTAACGTAAAACTCGTGCGGTATCACATCTGCTAGTGGAATAAATTGGTGCGCCAGCATGGTGGCGGGCCTGCATCAACCGGTGGTAGTATCCCTGCTGGACATATAAAAAGAAGCATAACAACACTGGAGCACATTAGCATTTTTTGTAAGCCAAGCAAGTGAGTCATCCTATCTAAGGCATCAGGCTGTCAACATCATATTGCTTCCCAAGGAGTCAGTATATCTTCTTGTTAGCAGGAGAGTATCACCGGCCAGGGCGAGGGGGGAGGAGGGGGAGGGGGGGGAAAAGTCATGACAACATTTGTGCCCACACCTGATCAGCTCGTCTTCACACCCTCTCATGAGCTAGGTGCTCCACAGCAAAATCCCAGCATCCCAATCTCAATCTCTGACATCCTCAGGAGATTCTGCTAGTAAATAACATTGCAGCGGGTCCCATATGTCAGTGGGCCTGGAGGTGGACGGCAGCAGTTCAGAGTAAGTGTGTAATTGTTCTTTGCAGTACACCATGTCCTGCAGCCAATCCTTGAACTTAGGAGCTCTTCCCCTCCCCCACCTACAGGCAACTCTGCGCTTAGCCAGGAGCATGGCCAGGGCCACATATTTGCGGTGGGCCGCTTGAAGTGGTTCAACATAGCCCAGCAATTCCGCTATTGGAGAAGGCTGCACCGTTACGTGTATCATTTTGGATTTTGCCTGAAAAACCTGATCCCAATATCGGTATACCTGATCACATCCCCATGCAAGGTGTAAGAAATCAGCCCCTGGAGCCCCACATCTATCACAAGTGTCAGTGGGCCGCAATTGAAATCGATGCAGACGTGCCGGTGTGTGGTACAATCTGTGTAGGAATTTATAATGAATAATCCTATATCTACTGCTGGATGATATGCGCTCAGTCTGTTGTATACAGAATTCCCATTGTCTGTCAGTAAGTGTTTCAGTCAATTCCTGGTCCCACTTCTTCCTGGCGGGCACATCTGCATAGTCCGTATTAACACGGACCGATTTATATAGCGTAGATACAAGTTTATAGGGTGTATCGTGTAGGAGGATGTTTTGCAGTGGGAGAAGTACAGGAGGTTCGTGCGGGAAGGCAGGTGTAACTGCCTGTAAACCATGCCGGAGTCTGATATAATAAAATACTTCTAGTGGTGTCGGCTGTATACCTTCGTAAAGCTGGTCTCTGGTGCGGATGGTGCCATCTCGGTATAAATCACCCCACGTGCGAACATGTATTTTCATCAAAAGCTTTTGAAAGCCCGTTTCCTGTAGAAGCGGGAGCTGTGGGTGATAAGTCAATGGCAATAGTGGGGCATATAGTAGTTGTAAACCAAGTCTTGAGCCAATATGGTGCCACGCAGTCACAGTGCTAAGTACTGTGTTTGGGGTTTTATCCCTACCTTCTACCTGCGAGTATAGCGCTCCTTCGATCGGTATTGGGTGTGCCAGCCAGTGCTCAGCTGCCAGTTGGGGCATGTATTTGGGTTGCCGAATCCAGAACTAGGCAAAGTGGGCCTGTGCAACCCGGTAATAAAGTTCGAAATCCGGAATCCCAAATCCACCTTGCGAGAACGGTCTGATAAGGGTCTCCCATTTGAGTCTAGGTGATTTCCCACCCCATACCAGCTTGAGCAGCTCTGAGCGCAGTAGTCGAAAAAAATAGGCTCCGGGATGAAATGGTATGTTCAGAAAGAGATATAGAAGCTGAGGGAGTACCACCATTTTGACTAACGAAGCCCTCCCAGCCATGGACAGGGGAAGGGTTATCCATCTGGAGATATTATCACTGAGTTTATCCATTACTGTTCCATAGTTAGCACGAATCAGTGCCTCCCTATCCTTTTCTATGTGTATACCCAGGTATTTAAAATCTCCCTCACTCCAAGCCAGTGAGTATTCCAGTGGAAACTTACGTGTCGAGGCAGTGAGTGGGAAAATGCATGACTTGGCCCAGTTAATCTGGATGCCAGAGAGAGCACCGAACCGTATAAATTCCCTAAGTATGGGGTGTAGGTTCTCACCTGGGTGTCGAACATAGAGCGTAATATCATCGGCGTACATGGAAATGAGTATCTGCCTTTAAAAACATCGCAATGCACTATCCTGATGATGTTGACGTAGTTTAGCTGCAAGGGGTTCTGTGGCTATGGCAAAGAGGAGTGGGGAAAGGGGGCAACCCTGCCTAGTTCCCCTGGACACGGGGAACTCCGAAGATAATTTTCCGTTGATGAGTACTCTGGCTACTGGACGCGTATATAATAATCTGATCCAGGAGATGAAAATACCCGGGAAGCCCATCCGTTCGAGTACACGGAATACATAATCCCACTCGAGCGAATCAAACGCCTTGGTGGCGTCTAAAAAGATGGCTGCCATCGGTAAGCCCTCGTGAACAGAGTCGTATATAGAAAAAAAGGTGCGGAGGTTGTGCGATGTCGCTCTGCCAGGGACAAATCCAGCCTGATCAGGGAGTATTAGGGCAGGCAGTAGAAGGCTAATGCGCGTCGCGATTAATTTGGCGAGAATCTTCACGTCGCAATTTAATAATGATAGGGGCCTGTAAGAATCACAATGAGTAGCGGGTTTCCCCGGCTTGAGTAGAGACGTGATGAGAGCAATTCTCATGGAGGCCGGAAGGTAGCCAACCTCCAGTGCATCTTCATAGACTTCGCGTAGTACTGGCGCCATGAAGTCAATGAATGTCTTGTAAAATTCAATAGGGATGCCATCCAGCCCGGTAGCTTTACCCGACGCCATGTGCATGATAGCGTCCCTGACCTCATCTAGTTCGAACGGGGCACTCAGAAAAGCCCTTTGGGAATCGCTCAGCCACCCCAAAGATACATCTGCCAAGTAGTCCTCTAGTGTCAGGTCCCCCGTCCTGGTTGAGGAGTATAGTGTACTATAATGTCGTACAAATTCATTCAGTATTTGCTTGGTGTCCCTGAGTACCAGCCCTTCAGCAGTTTCCAACTCAAGTATAACAGTGGGCGAGCGCATAAGTTTAATCGTTGCAGCCAAGGCCTTTCCTGGCCTCTCACCCTCTCCATATCTCCTGGCCACCCAATACTTGTTCCTAAATTTCACCTCTCGCGCAGCTTCATCAGCGTATTCCGTTAGTTTCTCCCTTATCTCAGCCAGGGTAGTGCTCTCGGGGTTCGCTCGGAGGGCCTCTTCCGCCCTGCCGAGGTCCGATTCCAAAGACCGCAACCTATTTAATATACTCCTGAGTACCCCCGATCCTTTTGAAATGCAGAGACCCCTAAGCGTGGCTTTAAACGCGTCCCATATTGTTGCAACATCTCGGACTGAATCTTTATTGCGTTTAAAGAAGTCTAGGCAATCTTCTCGAAGCTCTTCCTGGAACACCGTGTCCAGTAGCATCGAGGGTTGCATACGCCATGCCGTGACAGGGGGACCTAGTTCAGTGCCTCGCAAGGTGATGAGGACTGGTGAGTGGTCGGAATATGTTCTGGGGAGGTGTGTCGCATGCACCAGTGAAGTGTAAATGTGTGACGTCAGGAGTATGTAATCAAGTCTGGCCCATGACCTAGCTTGCGCGGTAAAATGAGTACCTTCCCCTCTCGCCCCAGAGTGAGCTCGCCATGCATCAATGAGATTATTACTATCAATAGTCGCCCGGAGGACCTCCCTTCCGCTAGTATAGTGGTGGGGGGCGGGGTGTGACCTATCCAGGGCAGGATTTAGGGTTGTATTGAAATCTCCCCCCCATATGATATGTTGTGGTCCTGTCCCTACTATCGCTGCCCATAGGTCAGTAAAATACTGCGGGTCATCCACGTTAGGCCCATAACAGCAGGTGAGTGTCACAGCCATACGACCCAACCTGCCCCACATTAAGCAATATCTCCCCTGTGGGTCTGCCATCGAGCCTGCTAGATGGAACGGTGTATTTCTTTTGATCATTATAGCCGTACCTCGTGCATAGGAGGAGTAGGAGGAGAAGACTGTGAACGAGGCCCATCTCTTTCCAAAAGAGTGTGGTCTATTAGGCGTGAAGTGCGTTTCCTGAAGGAACGCAATGTTAACTTTATGGCGATCAAGATATCCCAGTATGTGCCTCCGTTTTCTATGATCACCCAGCCCTCTCACGTTCCACGTGATCACATTCAGGCTTGTGTCCCCCATGCGTGCAATGGAGCATATATGTTTAATAGCAAGGCATCCAGCATGGCGTATCTACAATCAGCAAGTAACAGCCCCTCTTCAAGTTCTGCTTGTCCAGCATTCCCCAGAGAGAGTGATATTCTAGCCCAGGGGTAACAACCCTGCCGCCAACAATATGTCCCAGGAGCTCACAGTCCACATAACTTAAAACAGGCCCACTCACCCTCCGGACATAAGCAAGATGTCTCTTAACGAGGTAGAGAAGCAGATTTCCGATACCTTTTGCACATTTCATGAACCTAAACCAAACATTTCTCCCAAATTGGATCCCATCCCGCCCCCCCCAAGAAGTCCCAACAAGAAGACAAGGCGCGCAGAAATAACAGTAGCTTCTGACTTCCAGCTATGCCCGCTCAGTCTATACGGCTCCCTTAGTAAGAGCCACAGTCTGCTAACTGCTTTCCCACCAAGCAAGGTCCTCCGCCCACCACCCACCACCCACTGAAGCACCCCCAACTCGCCAGCATCCCATACCCACCCCCCACCCAAATAGCAACCAAAACAATTGAATAACAAAAGTAATAAAGTCAAGGTTTTTGGGGTATACCCAGTAGGGGTCATTAGAGGTGCACGTACAGCCACCCCCAGTCCTCCCGCACCGTGCAAGTCCACCCCCAGTGTCTCTATCCGGAGGGGAAAGGGAGTAGAGGGGGTGGGGGCCTGGCATACATTACCGCCTGCAAACCAGCACCCGTCCAAGGCACCCCAGGAACCAGATGCAACCTCCGATCATAGTAATAGCATCTGCCATGCAGTGAGATAGTGACTACAGTCCAGTAGTTTGCGAAATCTCAGCGACGTCGGTCCACCGACCACCTATTCAGAACTTGAGTCATGTAAGCTCTCAGCATTTGCAGGTCTTCCACCCCGTTTAGGCAAAGTTTTAAGATAGTCCTCGACCTGTTGTGGGTTGAGAAAAAAATGTTGCGTGCCTTGGTGGGTCACTCGTAATTTGGCCGGATACAAGAGGGCATAGTCAATGTTCAGATCTCGAAGCTTTCTTTTAACAGCAAGGAACTTCCGCCGCTGTTCTTGTACCACTGGGGTAAAGTCAGGGTAAATAGAAAAGGGCACTCCATCGTAAGCAAGGTTTTGATTCGCCCGGGCCGCTCGAAGTGCTGCATCGCGGTCTCTATAATTGAGCAGGCGCGCAATTATGGGTCTCGGCGGGGCTCCAGGCTTGGGTTGGGGTCCAAGCGAGCGATGAGCGCGCTCCACAACAAACTGGTTTGAGAGGGCCTCCGCCCCCACTGCCTCTGTAAGTAATTTTTCAATGTACAACTCCATCTTCCCAGTGTTGGTCGACTCTGGTATGCCCGTGACGCGGACGTTGTTTCGGCGGCTCCTCGCTTCCAACTCCTCATTTTTGGCGGCAATCACTCGTAGCACATTGTCCATTCTTGAAAGTCGCGAGGTATGTGCCTCCGTGGTGTCGTCATTCTCGGATATTCGGCGCTCCACTTCTGTAATGCGCTCCTCATGGACGTCCATCTTCTGGACTATGCTGTCCATTCTGGCGGTCAGTCTATCAACCTTATCGACAACCGTGGCAAAGCCCTGGCGCATCTCATGCAGCATTGTGGCAATATCCGGAACTGCGTGGGCCGACGTAGATACCTCCGTGGTTCTCCAGTGTGTCTCGTCCCCTTCTTTTGCGCTGCGGGTTCAAATTGCAGCTTGGGCTGCTTGTTATCCGGTTTCCCCATGACGATAAGGAGAGACAAGGCGTTTCGTCCAGTGAGATAGTTATCCCGCCTGATGCAGTGCAAGACTAAGATGGCCCCCTGCCGTCGATGTGGCGCTATGTGGTGGTCGCGCCGCTTCGCCTGTGCCACAAGTTGGAAGGGGAGGCCTTGGTAGTGTCCACAGGGGGAGATGCACAGTGCAACAAGGCCTGGGGGCAGGGGCCGGTGCAAGGAACAAGGCCCTGCGCGTTTAGTTCAATGGCGCCGCCTCCGCGCTTCAGCACAGGGCAGCAGGGCAGTCCCCAGGCAATAGGGGAGCCCACGTGTGCACAGTCTGGGCCTGGTGGTACGTCCGTGGCCTTAGCGCATGAAAAAAGTATCGCCCGGTCCGGGGCTCAGTGCACATAAAGGAAGGCAGCTGCGCAATCGATATGGCGCTGTGGGATCGCACCCGGCCCAGCCACTAACCTCGAGCCTGCAGGGGCAGAAGCACTGTCCTCGGCGTCCGATAGCCCTCCCGGGCGCTATGATCCGATCGTGCACGGTGTCTGTCACCGGGATGTCACTCGGTGTCAGCGGACGCCCGCCTCTGCAGGCAAGATGAGGAGCGCCGCTCGCCTCAGTTCCGTAGGCCCGCCCGCCTCGTGGTGAGCCCCGGAGTCGCGCAGGTCCAGGAGCCGCCTCAGTGCTCCACTGCAGTAGGGTGTTGCTCGGCCGCAGACTCAGAAGGCTCCAACTCCGAGACCAAAGGGGCTCGTGCCCTCAGACTCGCACCGAGTGTGTAGCAGTGCTTGCTGTTCCTTCGTGGGGATTTTCGGGCGGGTGGGAGCAGGATTAACAGGATAAATGTCGGATGTTCGTGCCAGGCTGCTGGAGCCCCACTGAAGTGCGGCCATTCAGCTCGTGCGCCCTCTAGCGCCCTCGTGGGTTCTCTTCTTTGTTCGAGATAAGAAGTAGTTCATTTTTGTCTGGGTTAAGCTTTAGATGGTTGCTTGACAACCAACGTTGGACCTCCTTTAGTGCTTCATTTAGTTTCTTGATGTCATTAGAAGAGGAAATTTCCAGGTAGAGTTGTTTATCATCAGCGTAGAGGTAAAAGGGCATGTTGGCTTTTCTGAGTAGGGTGGTGACGGGTTCCACGTAAATGTTAAAGAGTTGGGGGGAGAGCACTGAGCCTTGGGGTACTCCCCTTATGACTGGGTGGAGGTCAGATTCGGAGCTTCTGATTTTTATTCTTTGTGAGCGGTTGTGTAAAAATGAGGAGAACCAGTTAAGGACCACGTCGTCAAGTCCTGCCCTTTCTTCCAGAGCTTTGAGGAGAAGAATGTGGTCAACCGTGTCGAAAGCCGCCGATAGGTCTAGGAGAATGAGAAGGGAGCAATGTTCTGAGTCCAGTGAGTTGTGGAGGTCATCAATTACTTTGAGGATTGCATTTTCTGTACTGCTCCCTTTCCTGAATCCCGATTGATGTGGGTCGAGGAGACTGGTTTTGTCCAAGTGCCGAGTTAGTTGATGGAGAACACATTTTTCTAGGATTTTGGAGAGAAGAGGAAGGTTAGAGACGGGTCTGAAGTTGTTTAAGTCATTTTTGTCCTGGCCAGGTTTTTTTTGTAGAGCGGTGACTTGTTCCACTTTCAAACTGTCTGGGACTACTCCAGTTTTTAGGGAGCTGTTGATAATCCTGCACCAGAGTAGGACAAGGCTGAGTTTAAGTTTTTGGGTGAGTTGAGCAGGAAGGGGGTCAAGGTTATGAGATGAAGGTTTGGAGGTGGCGATGAGTTTGACTATCTCTTCTTCTAGAATGGGCTGAAGGAGTGACCAGGGTTTAGTAGAGGGAGGGGGGGCGCTATCAAGCACCCCACCTTGTTTGCTGTGGGGGGGAGGGAGTGGTTGGTGGCCAGAGCGAGCTCAATCTTGGAGATCTTATCATCAAAGAATTTGGCAAAGTTGTCGCATCGTTCTTTGAAGGCCAGCTCCAGGGAAGTATCTGGTTTGGAGGTTTGCTGTCTAATGATACTGAAGAGTTCCTTAGGTCTATTTTTTGCACATTCCAGAGCAGAGCAGAAGAACATAGATTTTTTGTTCATGATGTGATTATTGTATTTCTTCCGGATAGTTCTGAGCTTGTCCCGATGGTAGGTAGAGGGCACGTTCCTCCAGCGTCTTTCTGCGGCCCTTAGTTGTCTCCTTTCTTCATTAGTGTTAGAGTCGAACCAGGATCTGGATGGGGTGGCTCGCTATTATTTTAGTTTCAAGGGTGCTAGTTGGTCAATGAGGGATCCCAAGTTCGTGTTATAGAGCGAGGTGAGGTCGTTTGTGGAGAGATCTTTGTCATTGGGTAGAAGAAACTTGAGTCTCTCCTCCATGATGTTCAGGGGGAACTGGTTTAGATTTCTTGACCATTCGGGGGGATCTAGAGCAGGGGGCTGGGAAAGGACTCTTTGGTTGATGCGGAATAAAATCGTGTGGTGATCCGACCAGTCCACTGGGAGGATGTCGATCGTGATTACGTCTTAATAGGCAATGATGGCATCCAAGGTCGCTCCTTTGTAGTGGGTTTCTTCAGAGCAGTGTTGGAAAGGTTACTATCACAAAGGAGATTGTTGAGAGATTGAATTAATGTGTTGTTGGTTTCATTCCAGCGTAAGTTGAGATCACCCAGGATTATGAAGTTAGTGTCTTTAAGAGCGCAGTGGGCAATCAGGTCAGATAAGTGTTCGCCAAAAGTGAGAGAATTGCCAGGAGGGTGATAGAGAAGGTAAACAACTAAAGGGCGGTTATCCTTAGTCTTGATGGAGACAGATAGACATTCAAAAGAGCTGTATTTGCATGAGTCATTTACAGCGATGCCAATGTCATCTTTATGAATGATGGCTACACCCCCCCGCGTTGACCTTTTCTGTCTTTGTTGATGATGGTGAAACCTGGGGCTACCAGCATGTCTAGACATGGTGGGGAGGTCTCCTTTACCCATCTCTCCGTGATGAACGCAATGTCAAGTTTCTGAGATAGGATGGTTTCAGCTAATTCCGTTGTATGTTTGGGGGCGGATTTGCAGTTAATGAGCATGCAGGTAGTCGCTTGATTATTTTTGTTCAGATGTTTACCTAATGGGGCCCTCGGTATGGTGGTGAGGAAGGGCGGGGGTCTGACAGTTTTCGCGGGAGGGAGGTCTCTTCCGAAGCCCGTGATCACTTGGATATTGGAGTTAGTGGGCATTAGGAAAGAGGAGTCATAGGTGGAGGCTAGGTCCAAAGCTTCTTTGGCGGACATTGCTGCTTTCGTTCTGGATGGTCTTTGTTTTTGTGTCTCCGCATCCTTGTTAGTGTGGCTCTGAGCTCCGGGCGTGTGTGCTTTGGTTCCTGTGAGAGATTGAGGAGGGATCATCGTGTCGGTTTTAGTGGGCCTGGGAAGTCTGTTTCCGTGTGCAGGAGCGGTCACGGGTTGTTGTTTTAGTGGAGTAGGCTCAGCTGGAAAGGAGGACATTGATTGGGGATGTTGGGGCTTTCTCGCCTTGTCTAGGTTGGAAAGGATTTCATCGAGGCCTCTGAATATAATTTCTAGTTGGTTTTCTAGTAGATCTAGCTGGTGAGCCAAGTCTTTAGGGGCAGGTGGCATGCAGATTTGGGTTGGGACAACTCGTGGGGTGGGGGGCAGGGTCGTCTTGTGAGGTCTAATGCTGGAAGGGACCACCAGGCTGTCTCTATTCGGGACCCTTGGTAGGGGGATTAGTCGAGGGTTCTTCCCCAATGCTTCTAGAGGAGTGATGGGGGGGTCGATAGACCGAGCCCAAGGGATACTGTTGTGCTGTTGAGGAGGATGTGATTGAGGGGGCGATGAAGGTTGCTCTTCTTCTGGTGAAGTAAATCAGACCCGAGGGATGATGGGGTCATGTAGAGGGGGATCAGGTTGAGGTGCTGTGGAGATTGATCTTCCTTGTCTCGAATCGTAGGGACAGAGGAGTGTGAGGAAATTCTAGAGGGCAGTTTGGGGGGTCTCAGTATGGGGGTGGGGGAGATAATTGCTTATCTTGAAGGGGAGGGGGGCTGGGGAGATGCAGGCCGAAGAGTGTGTATATGAGAGGCGCAAAGAGTAGGGAAGAGGTAGTCAAAGGCCTCCAAGTTCTGGTTGTTGGCCTGTATCAGAACTGTGCCATTTGCATAAATGGTCACATATGTATTACCTTTTCTTGTTGCCTGGTTAGGAATAGAGGTTGTCAGTTTGCATCTATGTGAGGTAGTCGTCGTTTTAGATATGTGCATTCTTAGAGTGGTGTTCCAGCTCTCAGGTTTATCAGTGTGGAAGATGAAATCCATCTTCACCTGCCCATTGGAGGAGCAGTGGTATATGTCTACAAATAGCGTTTCTGGGTGTTGTCTGATTAGATTGTGTTTGTGATTTCTTCTCACTTTAGGTGAGAGGTTAAGAGGGAAGATAATAGCGAAGGAATTCGCGCTGTGCGGCTTCATGTGGATCGAAATGGGCAGTTCGGCGGAAGCAGGTGTGCTTGGTGACATTTTCACGTATTGTGTAGGCGTGATGGAACGGGCTATTGCAGGGGGCAGCACTCCCTAGTATTAGGAGTGTCGACTGTGGTTGACTGGCCACGATGGGTGATAGGTGGGAACTTAGGGTTATACCCTACTAGTGGGAGCTGTGATTGCGGGGGCAAAGAGTGGACTATGGTAAAGAGGTGGTAGCTGAGGGGGGAGAAAGCGACGAGGAGCAAGTAGTGGGGGTCACAGAGTGTACTATGTTAAGGGGGTGGTTGCAGCGGGGCTAGGGGCAGGAGGAGGGAGGGTATGCAATGGATTGAGGTATAGGGTTAATTGCAGCAGGGGGCTAGGAGCTGGTCTGGTACCTTAGAGTAGCTAGAGGTCACTAGCGTTGTTGGAGGAGAGCAGAGGGTGATCCATGTTGGTCCTTGTTGATCATCATCGGAGGGTCCGGAGATCTTCGTAGGGCTGCCCTTAATTGTCATCAGGATGGGAGAAGTGGGGGGCGGATCACGCTTGATTGGGGGTCCTGGGTGTGGCCTAGGGCTGCGTGGGCGAATGGTTAGGTGACCAGGGTGCTATCTAAAAACTCACGGCGTGTTAAATGTGGACAGGGGAGGTGGAAGCGCATTCCGGCTTCAGAAGGAGCCACCTGAAGTGAGCTTCATTAGTTAGTTTAAGTCCCAGGCGGTGGCCATCTTAGGGTCAGGCATCGCCAATTTGAGCCGGCACTGCGGGTGGTTCCATCTCTTTGCTACGCTTCTGTTGGGGTAAAGCAGGGGACTCACTGTGCAGGGCAAGGGCAAGGGAGGTGTGCTCCAGCTTCAGAAGGAGCAGCCTAAACTGATCTTCCACCGTCCTTATGGTCCCAGTCGGCGGCCATCTTGAGGCCAGGCGTTGCCAGTTAAGCTAATCCCAGCTTCCTTCAGTTCTTGCGGGAAGGGGTGGGGTGGTGTTCGTGCCCCCGCCCTTAGTATGCTCCGTGATGTGAGGGGGCAGCAGAGCCAAGCCTCAGCGAAGGGCAGCCTACTGGGCTATTCCTCTGTCCCTCTGGTCACAGGCGGCGCCAGATGAGCTGATTTCAGCTTCCCTTAGCCCTTGCAGCGGGGGGGGGTGTGGGAGGGGTGTTCGTGCCCCAGCCCTTAGCGTGCTCTATGTTGGGGGGGCGGGAGAGCTGGGTCTCAGCGCGGAGCGGCCAACTGGGGACTTCCTTCGTCCCTCTAGTCCAATGCGGCGGCCATTTTGAGGACAGGCGTCGTCAATTTCGCCGATTCCTGACCTGCTCCCTTCTGTGTGGGGGGTGTTCGCGCCCCGGCCCCAGCGTGCTCTATGCTGGGGGGGGCGGGAGAGCTGGGTCTCAGCGAGGAGCAGCCAGCTAGGGACTTCCTTTGTCCCTCTAATCCAATGCGGGGGCCATTTTGGGGACAGGCGTTATCAATTGTGCCGATTCCTGACCTGCTCCCTTCTGGATCTTGCAGGGGGGGGAGGCCGTGCCCCGGCCCCAGCGTGCTCCGTGATGGGGGGCAGTCGAGCCAAGCTTCACAGCGCCAGCAGCTGGCGGGCACGATTTGTCGCCGCCTCGGGGGTCGTCGGTGCGGCCCCTAGCTCCCGCGAGGCAGCAGCCAGAGGGCGGGGGATGGCTCTCAACTCCGGCGAGGCAAGAACAGAGCAGCGGACGTCTTTTCAGAGTCGTCGGGCACCCGGAATGGTGAGTTCTGCCTGGGAGGGTGATGGCTGATGGCGGGGGTGAACGGGGTGAACAAGCCGGGTGGGATTTGCACTAGTTAGTGATCCCAGACCCGAGAGCCCGTTTTCCCAATCCTACTACACAGGGTATATATCTCTGAACTCTTCCCTCCACGTACTCTGGAAGCAGTGTCCCAGGAGATAGCATGAGTCTCTGAGTGTGTCTCTGAGTGGGTATGTGAGTGTCTGAGCGGGTCTGTGAGTGGGCTAGTGAGTGTCTGAGTGGGTCTGTGAGTGGGTGTATGACTCTCTGAGTGGATCTGTCAATAGATACATAAGTGTCTGCGTGGGTCTGTGACAGAGTGCATGAGACTCTCAGTGGGTCTGTGAGTGGGTGCATGAGTCTCTGAGTGGGTCTGTGATTGGGGCATTAGTCTCTGAGTGAGTCAGCGAGTGGGTGTGTGAGTGTCTAAGTGGGTCTGTCAGTTGGTGCACAAGTCTCTGAATGGGTTTGTGAGTGGATGTGTAATTCTCTGAGTGGGTTTGTGAGTAGGTGTGTGAAGCTCTGACTGCGTCTGTGAGTGGGTACATGAGTCTCTGAGTGGGCCTGTGAGTGGGTGTATGAGTCTCAGGCTGGGTCTGTGAGTGGGTGCATGAGTCTATGAGTGGGTGCATGAGTCGCTGAGTGAGCCTGTGAGTGGGTGGGTGACTTTCTGAGTGGGTCTGTGAGTGGGTGTGTAAATGTCAGTGTAGGTCTCTGAGTAGGTACATGAGTGTCTGAGTGGATTTGTGAGTGGGTGCATGAGTGTCAGAATGGGTCTGTGAGTGACTGAGGAAGTCTCTGGGTGGTTCTGTGAGTGGGTGTGTGATTATCTGAGTTGGTCTGGGAGTGGGTGCAAGAGTCTCCGAGTGTTTCTATGAGTGGGTGTGTGAGTCTCTGAGTGGGTCTGCAAGTGGGTGCATGAGTGTCTGAGTGGGTGTGTGAGTCTCTGAGTTTGTGTGTGAGTGACTGTGTAAGCCTCTGAGTGAGTCTGTGAGTGGGTGCATGTCTGAGTGGGTTTGCGAATAGGTAGATGAGTGCCTGCCACATTTTGTGCAAATTTGTCAAACAGTGCTCACGATAAAGGCAAATATCAAGATATTTCTATTAGTTTACCTCTTCTTGCCCAGACTAGAGCACTTTGAACATTCTAATTTCTTGAAAACTATGGTACAAATATATGAGTGGGTGCATGAGTCTCAAAGTGAGTCTTCTGAGTTGGTGTATGAGTGACTGAGTGGGTCTCTGTGTGGGCGTCTGAGTGGGTCTCTGAGTGGGTGCATGAGTGTCATGAGTGATATGAATGAAGTTATAGTTAGAAAGTTTCCACAACCACTACTAGGAGATATATATATATATATATAGTTGAAGGCGTAGTGCCGAAACGCATAGACCGTCCATGTCTCTGCAAAGAGTGTACTCTGGACAAAGATCTACATCTCTGCCAAATTTGCTGTAATTCTGTTCAGCAGTTCGGGCTGTAGCCGCAACAAAAGTTTCCAATAGAAATAACATGGAGAAAGTGCATTTTGGGACCCCCATTTTTCTCGCCCCCGCTTGACGAATCAATCCGAAACTTTCAAGACAGGAGCTGACCTGAGCGCGTCAAACGTGGCAAAGTTATTGGCAAATCAAAAAAACTCTTTTCCTATGGAAACTAGGTCCTAACTATAACTACATATATATATATATATATATATATATATATATATATATATATATATATTACCTACTGGCGGTCGCCAGTAGGTATATATAGTTAGGATTTTTTCCCTATGGGATTTTTGAAAATTCTATGTCTAATAACTTTGGCGTTTGTGGACGGAATTGGCTGAAATTGTCAGGAAAATGGCACATTTTGTTTCTGAGTAGCCCTTGAAAATTTGGGGGGGGTTCGTCAAGGGGGGGCCGAGAAAAAAGGGGGGTCCCAAAACGTGTTTTTAACATTGAGTTTTCCATAGGGCGGTTGGCCTCACTTTTAGCCCGAACGGCTGAATGGATTTGCACGAAACTTGGCAAAATTGTAGGGACTGGTAGCCCGATGTGCCTTTTGTAGGTCTCAATATATGTGCTACAGTGGATTTTGAGAAATTAACGTTTAAAAAAAGATATATATCTGTAACAGCGGACCGGGCAGCGCTCCAGGACGCGTACTTTTCGCGCAACGGAGCTTTGTGAAGCGAAGCTGATTGGTTCTCCGGCGTCTGTAAACATTCCAAACAGTCCGTAGCGGCCGCCATCTTGTCTCTCGGTAGGATCGAGAGACAAGCGGAGGCCAAACCGAAGGGGCAAATGACCATAAGGGGGCATAGTAGATCCTCCCTGACCGTTTAGGTTTGATGTGGAGGTTTTAAAAGGGCCCCGCGGGGCAAAAAAAAAAAAAAATAATAATAATCGAACAGCTGAATGGATTTGCACGAAACTTGGCAAAATTGTAGGGACTGGTAGCCCGATGTGCCTTTGCTAGATCTCAATATATGTGCTCCAGTGGATTTTGAGAAATTAACGTTCAAAAAAAGATATATATCTGTAACAGCGCACCGCTTCGCGTACTTTTCGCGTTACGGAGCTTTGCGAAGCGAAGCTGATTGGCTCTCCGGTGTCTGTAAACATTCCAAACAGTCCGTAGCGGCCGCCATCTTGTCTCTCGGTAGGATCGAACAGCTGAATGGATTTGCACGAAACTTGGCAAAATTGTAGGGACTGGTAGCCCGATGTGCCTTTGCTAGGTCTCAATATATGTGCTTCAGTGCATTTTGAGAAATTAACGTTCAAATACAAGATATATATCTGTAACAGCGCTCCGCTTCGCGGAGATAAAATTATATGTGTATTACCTAGCTGTTGCTAACACCAGTTAGCGACGGCTAGTAGAAGATAGCGACCATCTTGGGCCCCACTTTGCATGTGAGTGATATTTATCACTAATGACATGCAAAGTGGGCATGCCAAGATGTTAGCGACTGGAAACAGTCGCTAACATCGCTATCTGCTATTATCAACTTTTGGAAATATTCGAGATAAGCGCGAATATCTCCAAAAGCTACCACCTGCCCTGAGCAGTTCTTAGCCATGTTATCCAATGGGAGGTGGATAACATGGCTAAGAGCATTAGCTCGGTAATGCATGAATATCGCTGAGTTTTCAGCGATATTAATGCATTGCGGTCGTTTTTTATCGTATTTGCGATAAACCTTGATAATAGCAAGGTTTATCTGCGATAATTTCTGACGGTAAAAAAATCGTTGCTAAGCATCGTTAGGGATAAATATCGCTTAACTTTGGTAATATGCCCTAACGTCTGTTAACGTTCGATTCGAAGGAAATCAGGAAGTGTTGAAAAACATTGTCTGCGCCATCTTGTCTTTTTTCAAATGCCACACTTTTGTCGTGCACGGCAGCCATTTTAGATGCCTTGACCAGACCCACTCTGTGCACGCTGTCGATCCTTAGCATGGCTCCCCACCCTCGCAAGCATCTCCCCCAGGCAGTGGTCACCCCCGCTCTCTGTCTTATGCATGGGTAATAAACCTCCCCCCATCTGCGCTGCTCTTCCCTGAGAATCACACCCTGTGCCCGCCCGACACCTCCCTTTCGCCCTATTCACTACCGCACCCTCTGACACTCCTTTTCCTCTGTGTCCGATTGTCCAGGCTGGTCCTAGGGTATCAGCTAGCCCTGCAGATGTAGTTTATGGCCACAGCTGTAAAGAATCACCCCTCTTCAAAGGAGTTATAGTAGATCAAGGCCCACACTCGATGAGATCCGTCACAGCAGAAGCGTTGCTATTATCTGAAAACCATCCTGTATTGTGATTGGGGAGGGGATCGAGCCTGAAGCGGAAGATTCCAGGGATGACTCTTTGTACATCAAAGTTTTTACAATTATGTGTCACATTAAAAATATATAGCACTCCGACAAAGTAGTAAGATTATAAAACTTTAATAATTTATAAATATATACAAGAAAACAAAAATAGTAATAACATATAAACATTTTTAGGGAAAAACAACGAAGTAGCGGTCGGCTGTGCGAATAGTCCCAACGCAGCACAACGTCCAGATTTCCGGCGTGGGGCGTCGCGGGGGGTGGGTCATCAGTAGCAAACTGTTGTGCGAATAGTTCCAAGGCAGCAGAACGCGCTGAAATCTAGATGACACGAAAGTGATGTCTAGTAAGTTGCCACCCAGCAAATAACGGCGTGGGGCGTCGCGGGGGGTGGGTCATCAGTAGCAAACTGTTGTGCGAATAGTTCCAAGGCAGCAGAACGATGGCACCAAGGTGATGTCCAGTAAGTTGCCGCACTGGTTTTGGTATCCTACAATGCTGCTCCGAATAACGGCGTGGGGCGCCCCGGGGGAGGCGGCGTGAACGGGCCTCTCCAGGTGGAGTGTCATCTGTTGTAGTGGGGCGCCCCTTTACCGTTTCAGTTGCCATTCCGTCCGTTTTTGGTCCACTGTGTCAAAAGCCGCAATTCAGCTGAGTTGCGCCCACTCTTGCGGTGCAGCGATAGGCGGCTGTCACAGGACTCTCAAAATGGCGGCAGGCTGTTTCCTTTTTGGGCCTGGTCCACTGAAATGGCCCTGGGACACCTTGGAAATCGGACGCTTGTCTGCTAGGTCTTGGACCCCATTCTCGAAAGCGTCCCCTCCGCCTTGAGAATTCATCAAAAGTTTTGGGGGCCCCGACTCCTGCAGGCTTCTGGTGGGGAGCGGCTGCCATGATTGCTCGCGGAATGACCACGACTGAGCTACGAGATGGTGGTGCTCTCATGCTGACGCCAGCTTCAGTCTGAAACATCCAGAAACAAGGTGGGGCTTTCATCGTTTGGGAAAAAAAAAAGTTTTCATCCAATGAAAAGTGTTGTTTTTAGGTCATATGATCAAGCCTTCCATCATTAGGAAACCAAAAGTAAAATGAACCAATGAAAAGTTTTATAAACAAGTCACATGACCTGTTATGCGGCATAGGGTATAAAATGCGGAGAAAATACGTTGGCACGTGAGGCGGCGTCCGTAGCGGACCGATGTGCGAATAGGCCGAAGGCAATACAACGTGCCAAGATCCGGATGGCACCGAGGTGGTGTCATAGTTGAGAGTTCTGAGCAGCGGTTGTAACACTGTCTGAAGCTTATTTGCAGCTGCTGCAGCTTCACTACGCGCCAAGATCCGGATGGCACCGAGGTGGTGTCTAGTAAGGTGCACTGGTGTGGCCATCCTACAATGCTGAAAGTCGGCGTGGGGCGCCCCGTTGGCCTGTGAGTTTGCGTCAGTAGCGGACCGATGTGAGAATAGGCCGAAGGCAGCACAACGCGCCAAGATCCGGATGGCACCGAGGTGGTGTCTAGTAAGTTGCCGCACTGGTGTGGCCATCCAACAATGCTGAAAGTCGGCGTGGGGCGCCCCGTTGGCTTGTGAGTTTGCGTCAGTAGCGGACCGATGTGCGAATAGGCCGAAGGCAGCACAACGCGCCAAGATCCGGATGGCACCGAGGTGGTGTCTAGTAAGTTGCCGCACTGGTGTGGCGATCCTACAATGCTGAAAGTCGGCGTGGGGCGCCCCGTTGGCCTGTGAGATGGCGTCAGTAGCGGACCGATGTGTGAATGGGGCCGAAGGCAGCGCAACAATATTTTCAGAATAGAAGACACCACTAGGCGCTGAGATGCCAAGATCCGGATGGCACCGAGGTGGTGTGTAGCAAGTTGCCGCACTGGTGTGGCCATCCTACAATGCTGAAAGTCGGCGTGGGGCGCCCCGTTGGCCTGTGAGTTTGCGTCAGTACCGGACCGATGTGCGAATAGGCCGAAGGCAGCACAACGCGCCAAGATCCGGATGGCACCGAGGTGGTGTCTAGTAAGTTGTCGCACTTCTGTGGCCATCCTACAATGTTGAAAGTCGGCGTGGGGCGCCCCGTTGGCCTGTGAGATGGCGTCAGTAGCGGACCGATGTGCGAATGGGGCCAAAGGCAGCGCAGCAATATTTTCTGATTTGAAGACACCACAAGGCGCTGAGATGCCAAGATCCGGATGGCACCGAGGTGGTGTCTAGCAAGTTGTGGCACTGGTGTGGCCATCCTACAATGGTAAAAGTCGGCGTGGGGCGCCCTGTTGGCCTGTGAGATGGTGTCAGTAGTGGACTGATGTGCGAATGGGGCCAAAGGCAGCGCAACAATATTTTCTACAATATTTTCGGAGTAGAAGACACCACAAGGCGCTGAGATGCCAAGATCCGGATGGCACCGAGGTGATGTCTAAGTTGCGGACCGATGTGCGAATGGGGCCAAAGGCAGCGCAACAATATTTTCTGAAGAGAATACACCACAAGGCGCTGAGATGCCAAGATCCGGATGGCACCGAGGTGATGTCTAAGTTGCGGACCGATGTGCGAATGGGGCCAAAGGCAGCGTAACAATATTTTCTGTATGGAAGATACCAGTAGGCGTTGAGATGCCAAGATTCGGATGGCACCGAGGTGATGTCTAGCAAGTTGCTGTACTGGTGTGGTCATCCTACAATGCTGAAACTCGGCGTGGGTCGCCCCATTAGCCTGTGAGATGGCGTCAGTAGCGGACCGATGTGCGAATAGGCCGAAGGCAGCACAACGCGCAAAGATCCGGATGTCACCGTGGTGGTTTCATAGTTGAGAGGCACTTCATCTGCAGTGGGGCGCCGAGATCCGGATGGCACCGAGGTGATGTCTAGCAAGTTGCTGTACTGGTGTGGCTATCCTACAATGCTGATAGTCGGCGTGGGGCGCCCCGTTGGCCTGTGAGATGGCGTCAGTAGCGGACCGATGCGCGAATGGGGCCAAAGGCAGCGCAACAATATATTCTGAATTGAAGACACCACAAGGCGCTGAGATGCCAAGTTCCAGATGGCACCGAGGTGGTGTCTAGCAAGTTGTGGCACTGGTGTGGCCATCCTACAATGGTAAAAGTCGGCGTGGGGCGCCCTGTTGGCCTGTGAGATGGTGTCAGTAGCGGACTGATGTGCGAATGGGGCCAAAGGCAGCGCAACAATATTTTCTGACTGACACCACAAGGCGCTGAGATGCCAAGATCCGGATGGCACCGAGGTGATGTCTAAGTTGCGGACCGATGTGCGAATGGGGCCAAAGGCAGCGCAACAATATTTTCTGAAGAGAAGACACCAAAAGGCGCTGACATTCCAAGATCCGGATGGCACCGAGGTGGTGTCTAGCAAGCTATGCAGTTGAGTTGTGTGCGCACTTGCGGCGAATAGGTCGAAGGCAGCATAACAATGTTTTCTGAATAGAAGACACCACAAGGCGTTGAGATTCGGTTACCACCGGGGTGATGTCTAGCAAGTTGCCGCACTGGTGTGGCCATCCTACAATACTGCTCCGAATAACGGCGTGGGGTGCCCGAAGGGGGGGGGGGGGAGCCGGCGTGAATGGGCCTTCCTAGGTGGAGGCTCGTCTGCTGTAGTGGGGCGCCCCTTTACCGTTTCAGTTGCCAATCAGCTGAGTTTCGGCTGCTGTTGATGCTACAGCGACAGGCGGCTGCAAGAGGACTCTCAAAATGGCGGCCTGTTCTTTGGATTTGGGCCTGGTCCACTAAAATGGCCCTGGGACACCTTAGAACTCGGACGCTCGATTTTTTTTTCCTTTCCTGTACATGCAAAAAAAGGTAAATGCCCGGTACGTTACACGCTTCATCTGCCACGATGAACTCTCCAGAGGAACCGAAAAAAAATATAGTTGTGGTAACTATACCATGCATCGTCATATGGAGAGGTGGCACCAATTAATTATAGTGCTGCATAAAAGAGAGATTTGGAGGAGAACCCCTGACCTGCTAGTACATTCATCAAAGAAGTGGCACTGAGAGCTTCAGAGGCAAGGGAAACGGTCCCAAATATTTAGAAGAACTTTGGAAAGATTAAAATGACATGTTTAGATTGTGGTAAATTAATTTCATGTGGACAGATGAGTGTTACTCTAATAAATACAGCATATAAACATCATCATAGTCGATGGTTGGTAGAGACATTTTGACTATATCCTGGACCTGCCCGTCCTCGCCCAAAATGGCGCCGGAATAAATGGGACTCGTAACTCCTTGTTGTGTACTGGTTGCAGAACCTTGAAATCACGAGATACGTATGCAGTTTTGAAGCACATGGCGGGCGGGGACGAGAATTGATTGAATATTTCGACATCCCTATTGATATTAAGTTCTGATGTGTTATTGATTACTGTACTGTTGAAAGTTCGAATTAACGTCACCCATGGTACTTGCCCGCAAATGTATATCTAGATAATTTTATTGTAACTGGCCCTGTCGTATTTTAATTATAAAATGTACGTCCACCGATTCCGTAACTGTTAGACACCTTAGTTCTTGCAACCTAATGGCCCGCCCGTTACGTTCCTCTACAGTGTAAATGTCTATTCATCATATACGATTACAGTTTGCTCCGTGGCAGGCCCACGTGGTTATAGGCTCGTATTTGTATAATGAAATTTTCACAATAAAGGTTTTTAAAAGAAAACATGGTAGTAGTATATACATTGGTAAAGTTTTTAATAATAGTCACTGTTTTAGAATCATTAAAAGGCAAGTGAAATAAAGCAGACCAATTACATGAAGGGTAAAAGGTATAATACGAAGGAACGCAGTAAAGATAAATGGTCAAGGGCTGTTGTGTTTTCTATTCCTGCAACATAAAGTGATCGATAAGAATCTCATATTCAGGCGTATCGGCGACTAAGACAGCAGGTCGACCCTCTTTTGCTCAACGGCTCCGTCATGGGACGAAGAAACGCTCTTTTTCTCGAAAAAAGAATATATTTTACTTGCAGGACAGTTGTAAAATTTCCGGGAAAGTACATTAGCCTGGAACATTATAACATATATTTAAGAAAAAATAATGTTCGGAAGTAATGAAAAGCGTAATTTTTAGGTGATATGACCAAGCCTTTCATCATTACAATAAGAAAAGGAAAATGAACCAATGAAAAGTTTTATTAACAAGTCACCTGACTTGTTATGCTTACGTTACGCGCTGCGCGCCCCGGATGACTTCCGGATGCGCTAACGCGGCGCGTCATATGACGCATTACGCGACAACGCAGGTCCAGAATATAGTCAAAATGTCTCCACCAACCAGCGGTCGGAACACAACCCCTTTCAGCAGGCTAAATAGTTCTGTTAAATGACAATAGAAGGGACAGGCAACAAGAACCATCAGTCAAAGAGGGGAGGGCTAGTTCTTCTCTACCGGGTTACATTGGGGCGCTACCGGAACTGATCGAATTGGTAGTCTACAGTGTTTCTGGATGTTTCAGACTGAAGCTGGGGTTAGCATGAGAGCAGCACCATTTCATAGCTCCGTTGTGGCCATTCCGCAACCAATCATGGCAGCCGCTCTTTATCGTTATTTTGGGCGGGGTGGGTGGCGGAGCCGAGCTGTTTTGCAGCCATCATTGTGTGGAGTTCAGTTCATCTCACTAGTTTTGTATTTGTCATGAGGGGTTGTTCCTAATGTTTCTATTTTAGCGAGGTCAAAAAGAGATCCCATTAGTGGCCTACTGATTTTACTCGATTCCTTTTCTTTTTTTTTACACGATTTTTCGTTATCTGCAAAGACTAAACAGAGTATTGCGACTCTGTGTTTGTTTGTAAATAGAGAATGAACCAAAGAGAACTAATTCTAAAACAGTAAATACTTGGATAACAATCAATCAAATGGAGAGAGAAGCAGGCACGACGGATTACAACGGGGGCAAAGGCCTGCGTTAACTACCTTTCACTATCTGCAAAGAGAGAGTACTCCTAATAGAAATGAGGGGGGGGGGGGCACCATTCAAAGCAGATCAGTGTGCATAAACACGAAAATGTTTTCACTTACCACGTACTTGACATTCGACAGCTTATGATATTTGCTATTAAAAAAACATTGAAATTCACTGAAAAAACCATAGGTTATAGACCATATATAGTTAGGAATTAGCATTTACAAAACCTTGAAAATTCACTGAAAAAACCATAGGTTATAGACCATATATAGTTAGGAATTAGCATTTAAAAAACCTTATTTTACTCACACAAAACCATTGAAATTCCATATATAGTTAGTTGCACTAACTATATATCGCGCACCCGCAATCCACTGCTGATCATGTCACATATTACATCATTCATGACATGGTCAGTGACATCACTGATGACATCACTGATGACATCTCAAATGACATCACTGATGACATCACTGATGACATCTCAAATGACATCACTGATAACATCTCAAATGACATCACTGATGACATCTCAAATGACATCACTGATGACATCACTGATGACATCTCATTTGACATCAATGACCACATCACTGATGATATCATTCATGTGACAATACAATGCATCTCCTCACACTTTAATATAACCTCTGTTACACCCAGTGTTAAATACAGAGTATAATTTTTGAAACCATTGACACACCAATACTAGTTACTACATACGCACTCAGTGATTCCTATGTGTACACACACATTCACTCATTTACCCATACAATCATTCATACATACAATCACTCATCTTTACAACACTATCATATGCACTCATACACCTATACAGACTCTCACACTCTGTCACTCATCCATGGAGTTACTCACACACCTAGTCAGTCCTGTAAATAATCAATCACACTTCCATTTTCTAATCTATACAGTTAAACATAGAGCACCTTACATTTTGAAACAAATACTAACACATACTTACTCTCTTATACAATCATTGATACAAGTACACATTGATCTGCACAGAGTCACACACCTCCCAGCCAGCCACACACACACTCAGTCTCCCATACAAATACTTGGGCAATCAATCAATAACCCATACAGTTACTCATATAGCTACTGACCAACACATGCAGCAGTTTACAGAACAACAGACATAATGATGCACAAATTAAGACAGTTTAGTCACTAACCCATGCACTCAGTGAGACACATTTAATCACTCACTCATACAGTCAGTCACGCACCTACTAAATCCTTCACCCAGACACTTCTACATCTACTCATTCTTCAATATGTAAAACATATTTAAACTTTTCAGAAACACACAGTCACTGGATGATGTCATCAGTGATGTCATTTGAGATGTCATCAGTGATGTCATCAGTGATGTCACTGACCATGTCATGAATGATGTAATATGTGACATGATCAGCAGTGGATTGCGGGTGCGCGATATATAGTTAGTGCAACTAACTATATATGGAATTTCAATGGTTTTGTGTGAGTAAAATAAGGTTTTTTAAATGCTAATTCCTAACTATATATGGTCTATAACCTATGGTTTTTTCAGTGAATATATATATATATATATATAAATATCCTAGTGGTGGTAGCCACTAGGTAGTTATAGTTAGGATTGCTTTACATAGGAAAACCTTTTTTCGTGCTGCTAATAACTTTGCCACAGTTTGATGAATCTCCAGGAAACTTTCCAAAATGGTCCTACTTTGTGACTAGTTTGCGCATGGAAAGGTTTGTGGTCATACATGAAGCAGGGGCATCCCAAAGAGAAATCCCCATACATCTTCAATTGACTTCTTTCAGATGGACTACTGCAAAAACTGCTGAACTGAATTACAACAAATTTGGCAGGATCATAGAAAGTGCTTTTTTTATTTGGTGTAAATCTATTAAGTTGGCTTTTGACAAATTAAAGGTAAAAAATAATTGTATATCTGGATGGTTGGGTGCGCAAGAGGCTCAGGAGACTCAGTTCAAAATTTGAGCATTTTCTTTTGCCCAAAGAGCTTTATTTCCCTTGGGCCATCTTGTTCCCACAGGAGCCAGACTCCCGCAGGAATGAGTGCTCTGATTGGCTGCCAGCAACATGAGAAAAATCAAGCTTTTGGAATCCTTTTTATCGGAATGATCACAGGTGGTTGCTCTGGAACCTATAGTGTCCAAATCTTTCACCTTAACTTGTGGCGTTCCACAGGGCTCTGCTCTCAACCCCAATCCCTTTAACATTTATGTTAAACCCCTGGCTTCCATTATCAGATCTTCTGGGCTTGACCTTACATGCTATGCAAATGACACCTACATTGTGGTGGCATTGTCCTCTGCAAACAACTAGGTGGATTCTATGTTCAGTGGCTGCATGACAGCTGTAGGAAACTGGATGAATTTAAATTGTCTACGTCTCAATTCAGCTAAAACAGAAGTCATCATGTTCGAAAATGCACCTTCCCTGTGGTCATTACCCTGCTGGCAAAATTACCTTGGATCCATTCCTACTCCAGTCTACAAGGCCAGAAATCTTGGTGTAGTTATGGAGAATAAACTTATTTTAGGACCTCAGGTCAATGCGATCACATCCTCTGCCTACTGGGTCCTAAGGATGCGTAAAAAGATTATTCCTTATATTCCAGTCCCGGCCCAAAGAATTGTTACCACTGCACTTATTCTTTCTAAGATCGACTACTGCAATGCTTTATATCTTACCATGCAGCAACAACATCTAAACAAGTTGCAGGTTTTGTAAAATGCAGCCGCCAAAATGATAACAGGCACTCCTAAATTTCAATCTGCGGCTCCAGCCATTAAACATCTTCATTGGTTCCCTGTCAGGCAATGTATCAAATTTAAGGCTCTTTGCCTTGCCCACAAAGCCATGCATTGGGTCGGTGTGGAGTCCCTTAGGCATGCCTTCCAATGGTACATTCGAAGAAGATGCCTGCAATCCTCTGGGTCCAGGAAAATTGGTGGTAAACAGATTCAGAAAAGTAACCGGGGAGGCCGTAGCTTTGTCATCTCAACTACCAAGGAATGGAATGCACTTTCTCTTTCCATTAGAGACATTCTTGATCTTCTTCAGTACAGTAAAACTCTCAAAACATGGCTCTTCCCTAAGTAAACCTTCTTCTCACTCTTGATTTCTCCACTGGATTAGCGCCTTATTTGCGCTGATAAATCCTTTTAACATAACATAACATAACATTAGAGGACTCAGAACTTAGTCCCCTGTTCTGAAGTAAAAAAAATGAAAAATAGTATAAGGGGAGAGGTAGGGATAACCTGGCCATGCCCTGACCTCCTAGGCCCCATGGGGGGAATCCAGAGGGACCCCCTGGGGCCAAACACCAAATACATATCAGAAGAAAACGCCTGTGTCTCCCTGCCCGAGCTTCAACTGCTGAGGAAGTTTGAGGCCCTCCACCACCCGCAGGCTAACCACCTGCGCCTCATCCCTGTTGGCCAGTGGTAGGCCGTAGGTAGGTTTGTTCATCCTCCGCTTTATTGCTTTTATTGTATTGCCTGTATTTTCATTGTTGTGTCTGTGACTGCTGTTGTCTGTCTCCCCCCGCTGCCTGTACGTGGTCCGTGCCCCTTTTTCTTCCCTCTGCTCCTCTCGCTGTCCCCGTGCTCTCTCTGCCCGGTCTTTCCTTCTGTACCCCTCGCTGCCCCTGTGTTTCTGACCAGTTTTTGCTTCTGTTCCCCTTGCTGCCCCGTGTCTCTGCCCGGCTTTCCCTTCTGTTCCCCTCGCTGCCCGGTGCCTCTCTGCCCGTTCTGCCTTCTGTTCTTTGTTGCCCCTGTATTTCTGTGTTCTGTATTTTGCCTTTGTGCCACTCGTTTATCTGGTATTTCTGTGCCCTTTTGCCTTCTGTTCCACTCGTTTTTTGTGCCCGTCTGCCTTCTGTGCCACTCGTTTTTCCCTAGTTTTTGTGCCCCTTTTGCCTTCTGTTCCACTCAGTTTTTGTGCCCTTCTGCCCTCTGTTCCACTCGTTTTTTGTTCCCTTCTGCCCCCTGTGCCACCCATTTTTCCTTGTTTTTGTGCCCCTTTTGCCTTCTGTTTCACTCGTTTTTGTGCCCTTCTGCCCTCTATTCCACTCGTTTTTTGTCCCCTTCTGCCCTCTGTGCCACTCGTTTTTCCCTTGTTTTTGTGCCCCTTTTGCCTTCTGTTCCACTCGTTTTTTATGCCCGTCTGCCTTCTGTTCCACTCGTTTTTTGTGCCCTTCTGCCCTCTGTGCCACTCGTTTTTCCCTCGTTTCTGCGCCCCTTTTGCCTTCTGTTCCATTATTTTTTTGTGCCCCTTTCGCCTTCTGTTCCACTCATTTTTTGTGCCCTTCTGCCCTCTATTACACTCGTTTTTGTCCCCTTCTGCCCTCTGTGCCACTCGTTTTTCCCTTGTTTTTGTGCCCCTTTTGCCTTCTGTTCCACTCATTTTTTGTGCCCTTCTGCCCTCTGTGCCACTCGTTTTTCCCTCGATTTTGTGCCCCTTTTTCTTTCTATTGGCTTTGTTGTCCCTCACCGCCCTCGCTGCTGCTTTCCCTGTGGCCCCGCCCCCCAGATGGCCCACTGCCCATTCGCTGCCCCTGCCTCCCGCCTTCCAGCTGCTCCTCCCTCCCACCTCCCCATATATGCTGGCAGCTGCACAGCCTCACCACTTTCACGCTGAAGGCGCGCCTAAGGCAAGCCCTTCTGCTCCTGTCCGCGCCTGGACAGCGCCCAGCGCCAGAGCCCCTGGCCCCTGCACCTGCCACGATGACCGCTGTCACTACGACGCCAGCACTCTGCACGCTCTTAACTCCAGACGGAGCCACACCTGCTTCAAGGCCACCCCAAAACACACACACGGCCCCTTCACCTGCCGGAACTGCAGCTACACCAGCCTCAGAGCCGACGAACCACACACCTAGAAAGACCCCAACCACCTCCAATGCATACTACTGAACACCCGCTCTGCACGCAAGCATGCTGTCGAGCTCTGGGACCTGCTCGACACAACATCCCCGAACGTCGCCTTCCTGACAGAGACCTGGTTTAATGACTCCTCCATACCCAACATTGCCATAGCCATCCCAGACGGCTACAAGATCAGCCGCAGAGACCGCAGCAACAGAGTCGGAGGAGGAATCGCCATTGTCCACAAGAACAGCATCAGGGTCTCGACTAGCACTGACGACGCGCTCAACACCGCTGAACACATGCATTTCCAGATCCACACAGACCCTAACTCCACCCTCAGAGGTACCCTCGTCTACCGACCCCCCGGACCCCACTCCCTGTTCAGTTACTCCATCGCTGACTTGATCAGCATGCACGCCCTGACCTCCACCGACTACATCCTCCTAAGAGACATGAACTTTCACCTTGAGAACAACAATGACAACAACTCCACAACCCTGATCGATAACCTCGGACCCAAGCAACTCGTCACAATGCCCACCCACTCCGCCGGCCACACGCTCGACCCTGTCTTCTTCTCAAGTCCGCACATCTCCATCAGCCACACCACCGAACTCCTCTGGACCGAACACCGTTGCATCCACTTCGGCTTCTAGAAGCCCACCACACACCACCGCACCCAACAGATCTCCCACTGCTGCTGGAACAAAATCACCGAAGACAAACTACATGCAAACCTCGCACTCAGCCCACCCACCGAACCCTCCAACACCAATGACGCTGACGACGCTGCCCACAGCCTCAGACACTGGATTGAGGACTGCGCCAATACCCTTGCCCCGCTGAAGAAACCTCCCCACAGAGACACCAGCAACTCCTAGCCTCCAACCAAGCCTGCCGGAAACTAAAGAAGAAATGGCACAGTGAACAAACTCCGGACAGCCACGCACCACACGAGGACGCGATCCGCAACCACCACCACCTCATCAGGGCGGCCAAGAGGACCTCCTTCAAAGACCCCCTCGACAACAATGCACACAATAGCAAGGAGCTCTTCAACATCGTGAAGAAACTCTCTAACCCCAGCTCCAACACCAACGACATCCTGGCATCGCAAGCCCTGTGCGACTCCCTCGCCACCTTCTTCCACCACAAGATAGCAGACATCCACGACAGTTTCAACACCCAGGCAGCCCCAACAGACAGCAACACAACAGACCCTCCGCACACCATCGACCACGAACCCCTGTTAGTCTGGGCCAGCGTGAGCATCGATGACACCATCAAGACCATGCGAACAATCCACTCCGGCTCTCCGTCAGACCCATTCCCGCACCACGTCTTCAACAGAGAAAGCAGCTCCATCGCACCCCACTTGCGCAACGTTATCAATCTCTCCCTCAAGACCGCGACCTTCCCAGAGATCTGGAAACACGCCGAGATCAACGTCCTACTCAAAAAACCTAAGGCAGACGCAAGAGACCTCAAGAACCTCCAGCCCATCTCTCTGCTCCCCTTCCCGGCCACGGTCATCGAGAAAACCGTCAACAGACAGCTAACCCGATACCTTGAAGAAAACAGAATCCTGGACTCTTCACAGTCAGGGTTCAGCAGCAACCACAGTACCGAGACTGCCCTCATCGCCGCCACCGATGACATCAGGATCCTGCTGGACAGTGGCGAGACCGCAGCACTCATCCTCCTAGACCTCTCTGCAGCCTTCTACACCGTGTGCCAACTCACACTACATGCACGCCTCCACGCTGCAGGGATCAGAGACAAGGCTTTGGATTGGACCACCTCCTTCCTCTCCAGCAGAACCCAGAGCATCCACCGCCCCCCATTCCATTATAAAGCCTCTGAGATCATCTGCGGCGTACCCCAGGGAACCTCCCTCAGCCCGACGCTGTTCAACAGTTACATGGCCCCGCTCACACACGTAGCCCGACAGCACAACCTCAACATACTCTCCTATGCCGACGACACTCAGCTGATCCTCTCCCTCACCAAGGACCCCATCAATACCAAAGCCAACCTCCACGAAGGAATGAAGGCCGATGCTGACTGGATGAAGACCAGCCGTCTGAAGCTGAACTCGGACAAGTCGGAGGTCCTCATCCTCAGCTCCAACCCTTAAGCCTGGGATGACTCCTGTTGGCCGACAGCACTGGTGGCAGCCCCGACACCCACCGACCACACACCCAATCTGAGAATCATTCTCGACTCAATGTTCTCAATGACCAAGCAAGTCAACGCCGTCTCCTCCTCCTGCTTCAACACCCTCCGCATGCTCCGCAAGATCTACAGATGTTTCCCGACAGATACAAGAATCCTGCCCTCGTCAGCAGCAGACTCGACTACGGGAACGCCCTCTACGCGGGAGCCCAGACCAAGCTCATCAAACTACTACAAAGCATCCTCGGCGTGACTGATCCTAGACGTACCACAACCACATCACCCCCCACCTGAGAAACCTGCACTGGCTCTCCGTTAAAAAGACAATATCCTTCAAGCTCCACACCCACGCACACAAGGCACTCCACAAGACCGGCCCAGCCTACCTCAACAGACGGCTCTCCTTCTACATCTCCAACCGCCAGGTACGCTCCGCCGACCTCTCACTCGCCACCGTCCCGCGCATTTGGAGAACAACCACTGGTGGGAGATCCTTCTCCCACCTCGCCACCAAGACATGGAACACCCTCCCACTGAGCCTACGACAGACCCAAGATCTGCTGACCTTCAGGAGGATACTCAAGACCTGGCTGTTCGGTCAGTAGCACCCCTCCCCACGCCTGAGACCCTCGCGGGTATGTAGTGCGCTTTACTATTGATTGATTGATAGCAATTCCACAGGACTCCCATGGGATTGAAATAAAAGTTGAGGCAGGGCTGCATTTATTAGGTTTATGCCCCTGGGAGCCCACCCTTGTGAGTATATTCATTAAGGGGAGGGGGGTCACATGGCCCTCCTCCTCGAGCCACAAAAGGCCCGGGAGCCTGACACTGTGCCGTAATCATCAAAAAAGGTGAGGGTGCCTCCAGAGGCCACAGGTGCCCACCCCAGGGGCCGATATTAGCTTATATGGGAGGGCCATGCAGCCTTATTTCCCAAGCATCCAGAGGCCCTGGCAAGCCCATCCTAAGGGTCAAAATTAGTTTAAATGAAGGGGGGCAGTGAGGAGCCCACTCCTTGAGCGATAAATATTACAAAATGGGGAGGGGGTAGTTTGTGCTCCCACTCCCTGAACCATTAACGGCTATGCTCCGGTAAGCCCACCCCTGGGAGATAGCAATTTCCCTGCCCGCACTGGCATGGGCAGGTAAATCTATGTTTGCTCCAAATAGGCAGGAGTATTTTTGAATCTACTGCCAAGTGGTAGAAAACACCAAATCCATTCCCAGCAGACAGGAGTGTGTTTTTAATTTATTTCCCTGCCCCGGCTGATGCAGGCAGGGAAAAATGTCAAAATATTGCTCCAGCCCGGAGGGAGCAGCATTAGTAGCTGCTCTCTGCAAGTGGGAGCAATGCCGGCTCCTGCAGCATGCGGTGAGCCGGCAGGGATTTGATAGGTTTCATTTTCCGATGCCCCGCCCACTTACATTTACGCTTATGAGTTAGCATAATGTGTCTAACCAATGATATATTCATTTATGCATTTACGTTTATATTCTCCATTTCATTATTCATTTATGCGTGATATATTATTCAGTCTTCTTAGCTTAGCTTGTGTGCCACCATTTTGGAGTGCTTCTCTCTTTGTGCGAGTCGCACTTGCTCACCCCTCCCGTAGGAATAGAAAAACCCTGAACGCAGCAGTTTTTGTTTCTTGGCTAACTGTGTTCGAAACTATAGCAAACTTCTAATCTGTGATGTTCCCATGTGCTGGAGACGCTGAGGCCTGGCTCCGCGGTCTTGGGCCGAGATAAGAAATGTTGCCTTCGCAGGTGCAGATGCCTCTTGTGTGAGGCCATTGTTCACTCTTTCAGGGGTCCAGTACTTTTCCAGAATGGGCGTGTTTTATCCTACTGTATCCTGTTATAATGTATTGCTGTGATGAGATGAGGCAGTCCTCTCGGCGCACTCTTAGGGGTGAGGTCGGACAGGGCCCTCTCATATGGGAGTTTGTGGCCTAATAAAATATCCTGTTTATTCTTCTCCACTGTCCGGCTGACTTATTATTTGGTAATTATATGTGAGTGCGGTAAGTCACTCGGGTGGATTTGAGCCACACTTATCAGATGGCGCCCGAACAGGGACCCCGCGATAAGGATCTTTCTCACCCGTAAGTGGGTAGCAGAAGACCGGGGACCCTCTGGTCGGCACGGTGGGTCTGGGTACCCATTTTTTATGCCGAGCTTGGTTCTCACAGCGCTGCCCCACCCTGCTGATCGGTAGAGGTCCCGGTTCGTGATCCTGCACCGGGGTCCGGAAGGCGGAACTTTGGAGCTGACCGTGTTGGTCCCAGCAGCCGACAGTGGAAAACAGTAGAGGTCGGTACCGCGTATAGAAGGTGAGTGGACCGACTGTTGATTGAGGGAGCTGGGATGCTCCATGAGACCGGTGTGTCTCTGAGACCGGTGTGTCTCTGGTGATTGGAGGAGCCGGTGTGCTCCTGGGGCTAGTGTGCTCCGGGGAACTCAGGGTACGAGTGGCACCCTGACAGACTTGGTGGAGATTGGGTGGACGTTTGTTTTTATCATCCGACCGGATGGTACTGCGGTCGAGGCGCGGCTCACTGCGGACGGATTCTGGGACTTAGCCGAACCCCTAGGGTGTGTGGTTTGCTGGAAACGGGTCCCGGGTCTCTCGTGGTGTAGTGCGCAGTGATTTGTAGTACCGCCCGGGAGGCGGATGTGTTCCCCAATCTCGGAACGGTGTGTGTACTGTTCGGTCTGCGGTAGGGTCCAGGTTCCCCAGGACTTGGTCGACGGGCCTTGTCACATTTTGGCAACACGTGTTTGGTAGGGATTTGACGTATAAGAAGTGCGAATACGTGCGTGTGTGTGTTTCGTTGTGATTGTGCAATCTGGGAGTCGGTGAGAGGGTGAGTGTAAATTTTGTGTTGGTGTGACAGCGAGTGAGTGGAGATGCCGTGTTTCAGTAAGCTGCGGTGTCTCGGGTGCTGTTGCGGCACCTCAGACACTAGATTGGCCGAGAGCCAACCCGCCCCAGTGAAGGGCTCCCCTAATTTCGAGATGTATGTTAAGCATGGGCTGACTCCGATTTTGTTTAACACTTTGTGGCACAGATATACTAAAGGAAATGTGGATTTGCAGTGGCCCTTGACTGGTTCTTTCGATGTGGCAAAACTAGATTATTTGCAAGACAGATTATTCGCTAGGCGCAGTCGCCAGAGTATGTTTGACTCCCTAAGGATGTGGCAGAAGGAAGTAAAGGAGCGACAGCTAAGAGAGGAGAAGGTAGCACAGAAGAGAGCGGCGCAGACGATGGCGCAGAAGGCGAGAGAACATACTAAGAAAGAGAATGAGCAGCGGATTGAGCGCGCAGACAGACTTTATAGGTTGCAAGACAATAACATTTATGTAGTAAGAGAGGAGGAACAAGATGAGATGGAGGACATTTTGAACGCTCGCCCCCCTCCCCCGTATGCCCCGCAACCGTTGTACCCCGTGTCCTCTGCAGTGGTTTCAGTTCCGCCAACGGGTGCCCCTCCCTTGACTGGTACCCCCACCTCCTCCTCTGTTTCAGCCCCTACTTTGTTGAGAGATGTTGAACAAGCCTTGCCTTCTGTCACTTCTTCATTGACCGCGCCATTGGTCTCTCTCTTGGTGGCGAGTTCACCTGCCCCCTCGGTGGCCTCTCCTGCACTCCCTACTGTTTCTGCCAGCGCTACCCCTCAAGGTGGGTTGTTGACTCCGGCTCGAGGTGAGGGAAATGGGCTATTTACTCAGGTACGAAAGTTGCTTACGCGTTCCACTGTTGGGTTAGATGAGAAAACGGTAGTGGCTAATCAGGCTTGTCAGTGGGCCAGGAATAATATTTACTCACTTGAAGACATTTGGTCCACGATGAAAGATTATGAACCCCTGATGCAGCAGCATGCTTTATGGCATATGTTAACGACTCTAATAGCACTGTGGGAACAGGGCTATGGTGGAGCGGCGCCTGTGGTTCTTTATGACATTAAGAACAGAGCCTATAGGGCTAATAGTGGAATAAATGTGTTGCAGAGTTTGCGGTCCTTGATAGAATACATAAATGAGTTGCCGAGGGCAGGAGAGCCCCATTTTCCTGGGGTGCACCCAATGCGTGAGGTACACCCTATCTACCATCCTGAAGTGCCTGAAGTGGTAGACCCAGTAACTCAGACTGTTACTAGGGCTCGGGTAGATGCTTATTTCCAAGAACAGTGGGTATACACGCCTTGGAAACGGAGCGAGGTTTTAGCATTGAAAGCTCAGTTGCCTGATTCAAGGAAAAATCCGACTGCTTACTACAAAGAGCTGACGGAAGCAGCTTCCTCGACGGTCATGACTTTAGCTGATATAGAATTGTTTTATGGACTACTGGTTCCGGTGGATGTGTGGAGACAGGTAAAGGTGACGGATCATGCGGAGGAATTGGAAGGTACTTGGGAGGAAATTAAGGATTGGGACAAGGAGCGGAAGCCAGGGGAGAAGCCGAAGGCTGAGATTTTAGCATTACCGGGACGAATAATAAAGTATATGCACTCCCTTATTCCTCCAAAGAAAGTGGATAGGGATAAGTTGACTGCATGTAGGCAGAAGAAGGATGAAGCAGTGTCAGATTTTTTCACTCGTTTCGAGGAGGCTTTCATGGATTTCAGCGGTCAGGATCTATCTCAGGATGGAGGCTTGCGACTTTTCGTTAATAGATTCGTAACTAATTTGTTACCGGAATTATCGGCTAGATTGCAGGCATCGGAGAGTATGTGGACGACATCCACCCCCTCTGATATTTTGAGTATGGCTCAGTACTATGAGCATAGAGAGAACGAGAACAAAGACAGACAGGAAAAGAAAGCTAAAGACTTGAAAACGAGGGTGTTGCTGCAGCAGGTGTTGAAGGGTCGGGGATGTGGAGCCCCACCCATGGTAGCAGGTCGAGGGGGAAGTAGTTACGGAAGGGGAGAGAAGAGAGCGCGTTTAGGGCAGAATCAGTGTGCCAACTGCAAAAAGGAGGGGCATTGGTGGAGAGATTGCCCGGAACACCGGTCAAACGGTGGGTCAGGTAGAGGTAGAGGTCGGGGTTAATTTCGTCGGGATGACAGACAGTTTGATGAAGGCAAGAGACAGGAAGAAATTATTTTGACGGAGAGAGAGATGGACAACACTTTCAAACGGAGGGTGACGCCAGTAGAGACAGACAATACTACAATGACGCATATGCAATGGACGATTTGACTGGGTTCTCTCATAACTAGGACAGCGTAGGACAGAGCATGGGACCGGTTTCTGTGGATGTTGATCAACAAGGACCCTATGTGACTGCGGATTTGTTGGAGTCTTCTCAGAAATTTTTGGTGGACACGGGTGCTATGAAGAGTTCTGTGGCACGTTCTCAGGTCCCAGGGGCGGCTCTGTCTGGCAAGAATAATATCTCCGTAGGGTTCTCAGGTATCCCGGTGATTAGCCCCATTTCTAGGCCTCTTGCACTTACGCTTGGTCCTTTTACTGTTGACTCCCCCTTCCTTCTGACTTCAAATTGTGGTGAAAATTTGTTGGGTTTGGATTTATTGAAGAGATTAAATGCTACGATTTACTGTTCTCCAGACGGCGTGTATCTCACGTTGGGTCCTACTGTCGCGCATGCGCAGCAGTGTTTTTCGAAAGACGAGCCTCTCCCGGCTGAGTTTGTGGGAGTCCCAGAGACTCTATGGGCCAGCAGTGATACTGATGTGGGAAAAATGGATATAGCTCCTGTGTCCATCAAGGTTAAGGTGGGAGCTCGGCTGCCACGGATACCCCAGTACAAGATATCTAGGGATCGAGAGAAGGCTTTGCAACAGATAATACAGGATTTGATACGATCAGGTGTAGTGGAGGAGACAGACTCTAACAGTTGTAATAGTCCTATTTTCCCGATTCTTAAAAGACACTCCGTCGATGCTGGCGATGGTACAAATGTAAATGTAAATGTAAATGTCATGGTACTTATAGAGCGCACTGTCACCAGACGGTCACCTTGCGGTGGCGCCTATGCGGCTTCCTGGCGCTGATACTCATACCGCTGTGGAACCCCTCCTGGCTTTCCCTGTGAAGTGTCCACTCTTGGGCACCCCCAGGGTGAAGCCAGGTATCCTTAGCGCTGTTAGGGCCGGTGTGGAGGCTAAGCAAGCTATTGCCTAGAGTTGCAGCGTGGGGCCCGTGATTAGAATAGGCACCGAGGCAAGAATTAACAGGTCCGAGGAAATTGAGCCCGAGATCCCGCCGAGGCGGGAATCGAACCCTGGTCCCTGGCCAGAACTCTGCATCAGGGTCTGCCGCTCTAACCATTGAGCCACACTCCTACACCTGATGTCTATCGATTTGTGATTGATTTACGCCACATTAATAAGGTGGTTGAGCCTCAATATCCGGTGGTCTCTGACATTACCACGATTTTGAAAATGATACCCCCCACGGCCAAATATTTCTCTGTTTTGGACTTAAAAAATGCTTTCTTTAGCATTCCTGTGCATCCTGATAGCCGTTTTCTTTTCGGATTCTCACTGGCTGGCCGAAGCTTCAGATTTTGTAGAATTCCCCAAGGCTATACCGAGAGTCCCAGCATTTATAGCCAGGCTTTGACGGCTCAATTGGATGACTTAGAGCTTCCCAAGGGCAATGTTCTTTTGCAATATGTAGATGATCTTCTTGTCGCATCTGACACCGAGGAAGGGTGTCGGGAAGCCACGGTTAAATTGCTGCATCATTTGGCTCGCAAGGGACATAAAGTGTCCCTACCTAAATTCCAATACTGTCGACAGGAGGTTACCTACCTAGGTCATCTCCTATCGAAGGAGGGGAAGAGGTTGACACCGGAGCGCATCAAAGTGATAACTAACAGAGCTGTACCTAACACGCAGCGAGAGGTGCGTGCATTTCTGGGCATAACATCGTATTGTCGCCAGTGGATACCTAAGTATGCCTTACTAAACAAACCCCTTTTGTATTTGACTACTAAAGAAGTGCACAAACCCTTACCCTGGACTCCAGCATGTCAAGAAGCGTTTGGGTTACTAAAAACTGCTTTGTGTTCTGCGCCTGTTTTGGGAACTCCTGATTACCAGAAGCGTTTTGTGCTTTATGTACATGAGGCGGAAGGTTGCGCGTTGTCTGTCCTAACTCAATGTTTCGGAGGGAAACAAAGACCGTGTGCTTACTTTTCTGCTATGCTTGACAATGTGGCAAGAGCGCTGCCGAGCTGTCTAAGGGCTACAGCGGCTGCTGCGGTCTCAATAAGACAATCGGCAGGGCTCGTGTTGGGTTCAGAACTCACAGTGATGGTACCGCATGCTGTGGATATCTTACTGAACAGAACGCAGACGCAGCATTTAACAAGTGCTCGTCTTGCTGGTTATGAGATGACGTTATTTGCACGCCATGTTACAATTAAAAGATGTGCCACTCTGAACCCGGCCACGTTGATACCTATTCCTTCAGATGAAAAGGACGATGAAGTCCATGATTGTTTGTTTCGGACAGAGGAGGAGACAAAGGGAAGGATAGATTTGACGGACAACCCCCTAGATGATCCCGACGGGGAGCTGTATGTTGATGGTTCCTGTTTTAAACTTGCGGATGGTACCTCAACTGCAGCATATGCAGTCACAACATTGAAAACAGCGGTGGAGACTTCTAGGATCCCGTACCACTCAACCCAAGCTGCAGAAATAATAGCAATGATGCGTGCATGTGAATTGAGTGAAGGACTGGACGTGAATATTTACACTGACAGCCAGTACGCCTTCGGCGTGGCTCATAGTTACGGGCGACTGTGGGCGGAGAGGGGATTTTTAACATCACACGGACAAAGGATTCAGAATGGTCCATTGATATTACGACTATTGACGACATTGACACTTCCCATACGACTGGCAGTGATCAAATGTAGTGCACACAAAGTGGTGGTGGATGATGTAGGACGGGAAAATGCATTTGCAGATCAGGCAGCTAAGGAGACAGCTAGGATGAAACTCCCACGAATGTTTGTGGCAGGAGCAGCTAGGTGGGTACCGGATGTTAATATGTTTGCGAACACTGTACAAAGTGTGCGGAACCTACAGGAAAAAGCAACTGACGACGAGTTGAGGACATAGGAGAATGGTGGTGGGCGGTTGGACTCGGATGAGTGTTGGACGTATGTGACAGACAAAAGACGATGGTTACTCCCGGATGCGTATGTCCTCCCAGTGGTGACAATGGCTCATGGGCCAGCACACATTAGTGCAAGAGGGATATGTAAATTGTTAGATCCCGTGTGGAGCAATAAGAACATTTCCAAGGTAGCAACCCATTTGGTGCAACAGTGCATCGTTTGTTTAAGGCATAATCCGGGAAAGGGAACACCTGTTCCAGTTGGTAACTTTGCCTCTCCTTCTTTCCCTTTTGAAGTGATTCAGATGGATTATATTGAAATGGAGAGGGTCAGGAACCTCAAATATGTCCTAGTGGTGGTATGCTCCTTTAGCAGGTGGGTGGAGGCTTTCCCAACTAAGGATTGAATGGCTATCTCAACAGCTAAGATGTTGATCAAGGAGTATTTTTCCCGGTATGGCTTGCCCCGGGTGGAGTGACAATGGCACATCTTTTAATGCTGAATTGATGAAACAGATATGTAAGGAGCTGCAGATCTCCCAAAAGTTCCATGCAGCACAGCACCCCCAGGCTGCGGGTTTGGTAGAGAGGTTCAATGGGACCCTCAAATTGAAGATGGCCAAGATACAAGAGAGTACAGGGTTGCGTTGGCCAGATGCACTCCCCCTAGCACTGCTTTCCACGAGAGTGACAGTCAACTCCAAGACAGGTGTCTCACCCCACGAGGTTATTTTTTGGCTGCCCTGCCAATGTGTGGGGTGTCCCTAGACCAAAATTTTCTCTGAAATTGAATATCCTTTGTTGATAGATTACCTGTATGCTTTGACTAAAGATCTCCGTTCTATTCATCAGCAGGTAGCAGGCACCCTGAAGCCGCTGCCGGAGGGGCCAGGCCATGCCATACAACCCGGGGACTGGGTTGTCATGAAGAAGTACCAGAGGAAGTCCTGTTTGGAACTCAGGTGGTCAGAGCCGAGGCAGGTGCTTCTGACCACCCACACCGCACTTCGGATCCAGGGTCGAAAGGCATGGACGCATGCCTCGCATGTCAAACGCGTCCCCTTGCCGCTGCCATATGATGAATGGGTGAGAGACGGCGTCGCTGATCAAGAGTGCGAGGCGGTTCCTCGGTACATCCCCTTCTCGGATGCTTCATTGAGGGGTGAGGAGCCGGACCAAAGAGCAAAGAGGCCAGTTCTGATTGCAAGTGGTGAGGCCTCTTCTGATCACAGCGAGCAAACAGCAGAGGATACGTCTTCTGCCACTGAGCCCCCCATTCTGTTCACAGATCCAGAGGTGCGAGGGAGCACTCGTTATAATCTGCAGCCCAGAAAGGAGAAGAAAAAGTACTGAGCACTGGAAGAAGGGCTGAGATAGGGATTAGATGAGGACTGTGTTGCAGAATAGTTAAGTGCTAGGGATGGACTGCAGGTAAGAGCCCTGGTGCACTGTTGAGACATTGTTGAATGGGACACTAGGATTGTGTCTGGGCCCAGATTCAGTGCTCCTGAGTTGCAAAGGCTGTGTGACTCCGTCGTGGGATTAGGGACCGAACAATAGGAGTCTGCCTGTGAGGCTTTAACGAACACAGGGAGAAGATCCCTTTTGAGGGTGAAGAACCCCTCTGGCCGGCTTCAGAGTGACTGGACTATTTGAGTACCTTTTTAGTTTAGTTTTGGACTTTTAGTTAGGGAAATATGTACCCCTTTGGTCGTCCCATCCCTGAGGAGGAGCAACCCTTTGCAGCTCCTCATAGACCAGAACCAGATTCTCCATGGCTTGCTCTATCACGGAAAGGGAAAGTGGTGGTCATAGTGATGTTGATTATTGTATTTCTGATCATTCTTGAAATACTGTGTTTCCTTGATGAAGCTTACCCTGTCCATAAGCTCGTTCCTACCCCTTCCGCCTTGCCCGAACATAATATGGTTACTGTTGATTATGGTGAACAATGCATGCGGAAGGGCTATCGAGATAATGTTTTTATTAAGACCCTACATCATGCCCATGCCGTGTATAGTGTAACAGATTGTTGGGTCTGTGGGTTGCTCCCCTCTGCTGCATATAAAAAGGATAGATTGCTGGCACTTCCTTTAACACCTGTGAATAGTTGTGTGGGTTGGTACACTCTAATTGGCATGGTGAAATTCTTTCAGCAGCCTGATTTTTTGGACCCCGATTACCAGGTACAGGATCGACGTTGACAATGCGAGTACGCCCAATGCCCACCTCTTCCCTTGGACGGTTGTTTACTGACGGACGTCTTGATCAGACATTTTTGGAAACATGTTCGAGGAAGGTAGAACAATTTGTGACACCCAACGACACTGACAAAGTGAGGGAGAGTTTTCTACAGTTGAACTCTTCCCTAGCCTATAGACATCCTCCTTCGACAAATAGTAGTGGTCGTTCTTTGGTACCCCTGGCAGTTGTTGGGCCATCACCCTTTTTCTGTATCCTAGGGAGGGGTCCTATTAAGGTAGGGGACATCTCCTGCAATGTGACTGCTTCGATTCGTCTGCCCCTTAGTCCTTCTTTAATAACTACCCCGAATATTTACTTTGTATGCGGGGGCAATGGTTACTTGTGGTTGCCTGAGGGTTGGGGTGGGGTCTGCTATCTGGCCTATTTACTTCCCCCTGTTTATGTAGCACCCTCAGATTATCATAAGACCCATCGGCGGTTTGCTATAATGCCTGGACAGCGTAAAAGGAGGGCACTCCAAGTTGAGGATGTAGATCAGACCGACACTTCTTTGCAACAATGGACGGATTTCTCTAAGGGTTTACTGCCGTTCTTGGGTCCTATGTTTAACAGTAGGGCTATTCGGAGACTGTCAAGGGTGATGGAAAAGGTAGTGAATACGGAGGCAGATATTGCGGCCAATATGTCCATTGAGATGCAGGCTATGAGATTATTTACGATCCAGGATGGTGCTTGACGTCATCTTGCAGATAGGGGTGGAGCCTGCCGCGTCATCGGGACATCTTGTGTATATATTCCTGACTCGGCCCGACTGTTAACTTAGCCGTACAGAAACTCCATAGATTGGCAGCTGAACTCCATCAGGATACGGGTACTTGGTCATTAAAGACGTGGTTGTGGAATGTTTTCTCCTCCTGGGGCTGGAAGATTTTGATGGGTGTTGTGGGAGTTGTGGGTATCTTGCTGACCTGTTGTTTATGTGTTTATTGCCTTCCCCCTTGTTGCTCCATGTGTGCCAGCAATTTACGAGTTCCTCGGAGACCAACACGCCAGTATCCTGTTTCAGATGATGTAGAGCTTCATGATATCCATTGGTTAATGCTTATTGATGATGATATTTTCGATTGATATGTTTCCCCGCCCCTAGCATTTTGTGTAAAGGCCCTTCTTTTAGCTAATAAAGGCTGCACTCATGTTAGCCACAGTATGCTAAAAGGAGGGTCTGATAGGTTTCATTTTCCGATGCCCCGCCCACTTACATTTACGCTTATGAGTTAGCATAATGTGTCTTACCAATGATATATTCATTTATGCATTTACGTTTATATTCTCCATTTCATTATTCATTTATGCGTGATATATTATTCAGTCTTCTTAGCTTAGCTTGTGTGCCACCATTTTGGAGTGCTTCTCTCTTTGTGCGAGTCACACTTGCTCACCCCTCCCGTAGGAATAGAAAAACCCTGAACGCAGCAGTTTTCGTTTCTTGGCTAACTGTGATCGAAACTATAGCAAACTTCTAATCTGTGATGTTCCCATGTGCTGGAGACGCTGAGGCCTGGCTCCGCGGCCTTGGGCCGAGATAAGAAATGTTGCCTTTGCAGGTGCAGATGCCTCTTGTGTGAGGCCATTGTTCGCTTTTTCAGGGGTCCAGTACTTTTCCAGAATGGGCGTGTTTTATCCTACTGTATCCTGTTATAATGTATTGCTGTGATGAGATGAGGCAGTCCTCTCGGCGCACTCTTAGGGGTGAGGTCGGACAGGGCCCTCTCATATGGGAGTTTGTGGCCTAATAAAATATCCTGTTTATTCTTCTCCACTGTCCGGCTGACTTATTATTTGGTAATTATATGTGAGTGCGGTAAGTCACTCGGGTGGATTTGAGCCACACTTATCAGATTGCAGAGCTTACGGCTGCCTCCAACAAGAGTATGATAGGTACCCTGGGTGAACACCAGGGCACCCACCTATAAGTGATAAGGGCCCGGGGGATGGGGTCCCCAGAGCTGATAACGGGTCTGTGGGGTGGGCTGTGTAGCCCCCTCCCTTTTATTTGATAGAGTGGCCTTGGCAGATGGAGTCCCCAGTGCCTAGCAAGGCTTGGGAAGGGGGGCCACATGGCCCCCTCCTCTTTAATTAAAAAAAGGCACTGGGGTGGAATCTCCAGGGCCTAATAGGGGTCTGGGCTCTGGGCTGTGCGCCAACACCCTCGGACCATGCACGCAACCTAGGATTCATCCTGGACTCCTCCCTCACGATGACCAAGCAAGTCAACGCCATCTCGTCATCATGTTTCAACACCCTGCGCATGCTCCAAAAAATCTTCCGGTGTATCCCCACCGAAACCAGAAAGACGGTCACCCAGGCCCTCGTCACCAGCTGCCTAGATTCCGGAAACGCCCTATACGCAGGAACCACCGTCAAACTTCAGAAACGACTACAACGCATACAGAACGCCTCCGCACGACTCATCCTCGACATCCCTCGCCATAGCCACATATCCGCCCACCTGAAAAACCTGCACTGGCTCCCCATCAACAAGAGGATCACGTTCAGGCTCCTCACCCACGCACGCAAAGCGCTCCACGACATAGGCCCCGAATACCTCAACAACCGCCTCTCGTTCTACACTCCCACCCGCCAGCTCCGCTCAGCCAACTTCGCACTCGCCACCGTCCCACGGATTTGAAGAACCACGGCCGGAGGAAGATCGTTCTCCTACATGGCAGCCAAAACATGGAACTCCCTCCCCGCACACCTACGTATGACCCAGGACCATCTCACCTTCAGGAAACACCTCAAGACCTGGCTCTTCGAGCAGTAGCAGTACCCCCCTTCTCACCGCCTTGAGACCCTCACGGGTGAGTAGCGCGCTTTACAAATGTGTTGATTGATTGATTGATTGATTGGGAGGGGGCCTCACAGCCATTTCTCAATTCATAAAAAGAAGACCCTGGTGGATGAGGTCACTAGGGCCTAATAAGGCTTGGGGAGAAAGGCCACGCAGCCCCCTCCCCTTTAATAAAAACAACACTGCCCTGAGCATGAAGTTACCAGGGCCTAATAAGGTACGGGGAGGGGGGCCATGCGGCCCAACCTCCCCTTACATAACAACAAAACTGAAAATGGAGCAATATACCATATAATCCTTAATGAAGGAAATAGAGAGAAACAAGGATAATGCGAAAACCAAGGAATTGTTAACAGAAATGGAGAAAACATTACAAATTTATAATGAAAAATCATAGAGAAGAAATCTAGGAAATTCACTAGGGACAAACTGTATTACCAATGTAGAAGAATGTATAACTTTGCGAAAAGTTTTGAGAATCTGAGAGTGAAAGAAGAAATGGAAAAATCCACAATGGGTGCAGGAAGTGATACAGATTCCAGCCCAGAGGCTGGATCTAGTGGAGATAAGGGTGGATTTTTCTGGTAACAGCGCCTCTTACGCATTACAATGTGACAGGGCAGACAAATCACTACAAAGAAACTATAGGGCAAGGAGGGAAGAACAGAATAATGAAAAAGGAACTATGGTGGGAAAACATCAATCCACAAGAAAGGAAATTAGTGATAAATATATTCTCAACTAAATTGACTGCAAATTAAAAAAGAACATTAATCTTGGGATTAACATTCTGTCCCTCACATACTCCAGATTTCTCAAATGCTCAATTAAAATATATAAATCTATTAGAAAATTGAAACTATACAAGCATTATGAGTAAAAACCAAAGAAATTGACAGAGGAATCTGATGGAAGAGTTACAAATGTCAAGATTGGAGCTGTTTAACAAATCCCTGTTTAAGGAAATATCATGTTTTCCAGAGAATGGAGAAACATGGTTTACAGCTTTAAACAAGATGGGCTTCAACACAGATATGGGAACGTCCAGTGGATGCAAACCAAAGAGTACGTTTTTGTCTTCAATTAACAGCGAGCAATAAAATTGATCTCTTCTATGAAATGGTGGTAGAATATCTGAACGACCTAAGGCTAAAAGAGAAATGGAAGGCCCAAGGATTGGAGCGATATTGTTGCATTAAAAAGGAATAATTCCCTGATAATAAAACTATCAGATAAGTAAGTCAATATTATACTAATGGACAAAACGATGTGTCTAGCTGAAGCACATCAACAGTTGAACTAAACAACATACTATAAACATTTACCAAAAAGTCTAATCAGAAAAATAGAGATTGAATATCACACATTGTTAAAAAACGTTGCATGATAAGAATCTTTTGGAGTGGGAGGAGTACCAGTACCTCAGAACCGAACATGCTAGAATAGCCACTATTTATTTCCTTTCAAAAATCCCTAAATATATCCAGGCACTACCAAAGGGGACCAATAGTATGCACCATAGGATACCTTTTAGAAAACACTTTGATTCCTGGATTTACTCCTTCCAACCATACGTTCTACGGACTTCTTGGAAAAATTAGATGGTATACAATGGAAATCAGAGTACAATATGTGGTATTGTTATATACTTCAATCAACTATGAGGATGGATTGACTGCAATCTGTTATTTTCTAAAGGAAAGACAAAATGAATATCTGGAACAGACACAGAAGATAACGGAAATGTTACAACACTGTCTCAAAAATAATATTTTCATCTTTAACAAAAAAATCTACCTACAGCAACAGGGAACAGCTATGGGGACCTCCTTCGTCCCCACCTGTGCAAATTTGTTCATGGGGTGGTGGGAGAAGGAGATAGTTTGGGAATAGGAATATGAACAACATATGATGAATTTGGTACTCTGGACCCAATTTTTCAATGATCTTTTAATCCTGTGGGAAGTAGAAGAAACCAAATTAGAAAAATTTATATTGAAATTAAACAGTAATGATTTACACATCTGATTCCCTGGAAAACGTAACAAACAACATACTGAATTTCTAGATAAAGAACTAAATGTGCACGATAATAACTTAGAAATGGCCATCCTTAAAAAACAAACTGGGGCAAATTCTATACTGCATTCCAACGGTGGCATCCAAGGGTTTTAAACTGGAGGATACCTTATTGACAGATGTTAAAAGCATGGAGAATATGTTCTACTGAGGAAGAATTTGAGTTGGAAGCAGCTAAAATGGTGATGAGGTTTACTTATCATGGTTATCCCTTCAGTGTCCTTAAAATGCCTTGAACAGAGGGTGTGAGAAATAAAGGGAATCATTCTTGTATGGACATAATCAAATACAATGAAAGTAGGCTGTTTCTGGAGTACAATCAAGCACAAGCTGATATTTGTGAAGTCTTGAAAAAAAGAACTGGCATGTTTTGGAACATGACCAACGTTTAAGAACATGCATTGGTCTGAATCCAAGAATAACATTCTGAAAAATGAAATCATTGAGTGCTCTTCTAACACAAAACGTCTGTGATCCAGAGAGTGGAGATACCTGGCTAATGGAGAGTGGAAAAGATGTCACCAAATGTAAAACTTTAAAGTCTGTCAATATAGATAAAATCTGAACTATTCTAAGACTTTTGATGGACAGACAATAACCAAACAAGATAAGGTATTTTGCATTATGAAATTCATAATATATGTACTTGAATGGGAATGTGGAAAGTTATATGCTGGAAGTACAATTATGAAACTGAAAATACAAATTCTTCAACACATAAGAGCAGTTAAGAATGATGGCAAAGGGTACCCAAGGGACAACCATTTTATGCAGTACCGTCAAGGGTCATTAGCTGGATTCAAGTACTATGGAATTTAACACATAAAAGTACATTCCGGTGGAGGAGAAAGAGAGAAGGAATTAAGAAGACACAAGTCTAACTTGATCCTTACTCTGGGAAATGAAATTCCACAATACGGATGCAGCACTGATAGAATATAAATTGATGTTAATGTAAAGAGATGCCTGATGTATTGTAAGGGATTAGGCATTATATGGCTCATAGTATATTTAACCCTCCTTTCAATATTGCATCAAGATGTAGTGAGCCATCAAAGATGATGAATACAAAAAGATAATTATTAAGTCGAGTATAAGGGGGATGTTTTGTATATTATGAACATGGAAGGTACTATTACTTGTGCTGAGTGTCCCAAATGCAAGGCTGATTAAGAAATTGAGGAATTTAGAGTGTTAGCCTCCCTTACCTCATTATTTAAGATGCTCATAGAGCGTACAGCTACCCAAAAGGTTCTCCCTTACCTCTTTAGATTATCCTCTTGCCTTTTATCATCTTATGGGCATTACTATATTTTAAATGTAGAATATATGAATCCATACCCTTTTCTCTGTTAAAGAAAGGGAAGAGGATATGGCCTAATTGCTATAGTGGTCGGCCTCGAAGCTGGGAACCAGGTTGGAGTCATATAAAGTGCATTGACACCTTCGGGTCAAATTCCCACTATATAAAACTCCCAAAAAAAGCATAACACATTAATTTGTTGATTTACACAATTAGAGTATAATGTTTAATCTATCAAGAGAAATGTTACAATCTGAATGAACACGTAAGAATTTATGAATTATTGCACAAATCATCCCCTTGCACTATTATTTTATAGGTATTTTTAACATTTTCGTATCAATTAGTGTAATAGAAATGAATGTCTCCCTTTTAACTACTATAATAAGAGTGTACCATCTAACTCCTTTCTTTAGTAAACATAATGCACCTTGGGATTACTTAGAAACATGATTGAATTTTTAATTTCCCTTGTTTTCTGAAAGTAAGAATAATACACTTTTTCATTGATCAAGTGCAAATAAAATTTGTAGCATCTTTTTTTGCTTCCTTATTGAATATATTGCACTTTAAAATCTGCAGGGCACGAAAGATGAATTTCCGTAATTTGTGAGGTGACACAATGCACTTTCTTATTAAACAGTGCAATAATAGTATAACACCTAACTCTTACCTCTCAGAAAGTGTAATGCACTTTAAAGTAGGAGTATACTTATTTAGGGATTATCATATACATCACCTCCATCCATTATAATCTTATAAGGCTTTCCCTGATCCATTCAGAGCAGTGAATCTCCTACTCTTATAGTATTTAGGACACCTTGCATTCTGGTTAGGGATAATTAATATTTCCCGATGTATTGAAAATTAAGCCATGATCAAAGCACTTTTTGATAAAGCAGTTTGCATTTTTGAGAGAATTGATGTAATAATGACGAATCTGTCAGTGGTCATTTATACCTGGGTTAAGTTATTAAAGCACATTGCACTTTAGGAGGATAATAACTGGTTCCTGTACTTTCAGGTGAAATAATAAGACAAATGAGGAACTTTGAGCATAGAGAATAACCAATGACTGAAAAAATTTGTAACAGCATTTGCCCAAGAATCACAATATAAGAATCAACACAGTTTTTTACAATCATGATTGGATATATCTTACTTTGGTATATATTAATAAATGAAATATAGAATTGGATTGCAAAATGTATTAAATGGTTTTCCAATGGATTGTGAAGTCTACAAATATTATTGGATGCTTGGGTATGTTAGAAAATGAATAGTGTGAAACTCCGCAAATATGACAGGGTTAGTGTTCTAGCTGTCATGAATGATGTAATATGTAACATCATCAGCAGTGGATTGCGGGTGCACGAGTTATAGTTAGTACAACTAACTATAATGGAGGAATTTCAATGGTTTTGTACAAGTGAAATGTCCAGCTAACTATAACACCCCTGAAACCTATGTTTTTTTCAGTGAGCAATACACCTATAAATAAATAAATATGTATGTTATATAAATATTTTTAAACAATTGCAATATAGCAAGACAAGCAATTTAAAACGTGTTACATGAATCAAAAAACTAGTGATAATTAATTTGCTTAAAATCACTGCCTGTTAGACACCCTTAAAATGTTTTACTTGTATACTATTTATGGCTCATCGAGTTTTACCATTGTGCAAACCTTGCAAATTCAGCCCATGCGGGCCTTAACTATGTCCGACTGTCTACGAAAGAAGTGCTGGTTTATTAAGAAGTGCTAGTGCAAAGATAAAAGTGTCACCTTTATGAACACTCATGGTTCATAATGTGCAAAATTGGATAAAAAAGGAGAGATTTTTTTCTTGCAGCAGTTATTCTAAAATATAGTAAAATGTTTGTCAGTTTTTATTAATTTACACTATGAGCTGTTAGAAGCAGGTATGAAAATCCTCACTTGAATTATGGCCCTGTGGAGTCTTAGCGTCCTAATCAATTATGTATCTAGTCTCCAGTTTCCGTAGGAGAGCTTCCCGGTTGCCTCCGCATCTGAGAGTAGGTACTACATCCACAACAAAATATATCAGATTACCCAACCAGTTGTTGTGGACGTCTTTAAACTGTCTTGCAACCGGGTAAGATGCATCTGAGTTTGTTATTGCTCGGATGTGCTGGAGTATCAATCAATCAATCAATCAATCAGGGAATATGTAGAGCGCACTACTCAACTGTGAGGGTCTCAAGGCACTGGTGGGGCAGGGGTGCTGCTATTGCTCGAACAGCCAGGTCTTGAGAAGCCTCCTGAAGGTTAGTAGGTCTTGGGACTGCCATAGGAGGATGGTGAGGGTGTTACAGGTCTTGGTGGTGAGGTAGGAGAATGATCTGTCGCTGGAGGTTGCTCTTTGGATGTGGGGGGTGGTGGTGAGGGCGTGGTCGGCAGAGCGGAACTGGCGGTTTGGGGTGTAGAAGGTAAGTCGTCTGATGAGGTATGCTGGTCCGGTGTCATGGAGTGCCTTTTGTGCATGGGTGAGGAGCTTGAAGGTGATCCTCTTGTTGACGGGCAGCAAGTGCAGGTCTCTTAGGTGGGGTGTGATGTGGCTGTGTCGTGGGATGTCAAGGATCAGGCGGGCCTAGGTGTTCTGTATGCATTGCAGTCGTTTCAGTAGTTTGGCTGGGGCTCCCACGTAGAGGGTGTTTCCGTAGTTCAGCCTGCTGCTGACGAGGACCTGGGTAACCATTTTTCTTGTGTCGGTGGGGATCCATCTGTAGTTCTTGTGGAGCATGCGAGGGTGTTGAAGCAGGAGGATGAGACGGCGTTGACTTGCTTGGTCATGGAGAGTGTTGAGTCGAGGATGAAACCCAGGTTGCTTGCTTGGTCGGTGGGCCTTGGTGCTGTTCGCAGGCCGGTCGGCCACCAGGAGTCACCCAGGCTGAGAGGGTGGAGCTGAGGATGAGGACCTCCGTCTTGTCCCAATTCAGCTTCAGACGGCTGATCTTCATCCATTCGGCAACGGCTTTCGTGGAGGTTGGTCTTGGCAGTGAGGGTTTCCTTGGTGAGGGAGAGGATCAGATGGGTGACGTGGGCGAAGGCGATGATGTTGAGGTTGTGCAGCCTGGTGACATGGGTGAGCAGGGCCATGTAGATGTTGAACAATGTCGGGCCGAGATATGCTTCCTAGGGTACGCCGCAGATTATCTTGGAGGCTTCGGAGCATAAAAGGGGGAGGTGGACGCTCTGGGTTCAGCCGGCGAGGAAGGAGGTGTTCCATTCCATGGCCTTGTCTCCGATTCCTGCATTGTGGAGGCGTGTGCGTGGGGTGCGGTGGCAAACCGTGTTGAAGGCGGCTGAAAGGTCCAGGAGGATGAGGGCTTCAGTTTTGGCACAGTCTCTGCGGGTGACCTTGTAGCCGTTCGGGATGGCTATGGCAATATCTGGTGCCAAGGAGTCATTCATCCAGGTCTCTGTCAGGAAGGCAACGTCCGGGGAGTATGTGTCGAGCAGGTCCCAGAGTTCGATGTCGTGTTTGCGTGCGGAGGGGGTGTTCAGGAGTATGCATCTGAGGTGGTTGTGTCTTGTTCTGGCAGATGGTTTGGCGGCCGGATGCTGGTGAAGCTGCAGTTGTGGCAGGAGAGGGTCCTTGGGTGTGTTTCGGGGCGGCCAGGAAGCAGGTGTGTGATCGTCCGGCGTTCAGTGTGTGGAGGGTGCTGGCATCGTAGCAGATTCGGGCGTCGTGGCGTTCTTGGGAGCCAGGGTGCAGTCCAGGCACGGACGGGCGCAGACAGGCTTGCTTAGGCATTTGAGATGTCATCAGTGATGTCACTGAACATGAATGATGTAATATGTGACATCATCAGCAGTGTAATCCGGGTGGGCGAATTATAGTTAGTACAACTAACTATAACAGAGGAATTTCAATGGTTTTGTACGAGTGAAATGTCCAGCTAACGATAACACTCCTAAAACCTATGTTTTTTTCTGTGAATTTCTAAGGTTTTTGAAATGCGTATTCCTAACTATAACATGTCTGAAACCTATGTTTTTTCAGTGAATTTCAAAGTTTTTTAAATGCTAATTCCTAACTATAACATATCTGAAACATATGTTTCTGTCAGTGAATTTCAGAGGTTTTTTAAATGACAATTTTTAAATATATTAAATGTATTAATTGTTATATTTATTTTTTTGATACTGATTTACTACATTTCTTTAAACTATTTATTTTTAGATATTTTATTTTTTAAACTACATTACATATTTTTTATATAAATTGAAAAAAAACGTTTTTACAAATATTGGAATTCTAATATAGTTTTTAAAATTTTATATTTTTTATATATATTTCTATTATTTTCTTTATTGGTTTTTTTTCTAATTTTTGGGGGGAGTCGCGCACCCAAAGCGTACCTTTCTCGATCACTGCTCGGAACCTAGCTGCCATTTTAGGATTGTTGTGTAGGATCCGCGTAGGGTGTGCGATGGGTGCGTATTTTCGTGCCCGATCGCTATGTGACCGGTACATGACTTCATGCGCCCACGCAACATATACGTATTACTTTACTCGACACTTGCGCGCTTATGCGTGACGTCATATATGTGTTCGACGCCGTGGGTGCGCGTCTAAGGCGAAATTTTTTACAGTCTAAAAAGATATATATATATATATGTATTTCATATAAATATTAAGGCAAGACATTATCTGAGCTAATCATAAAAATAATATTCTTTTAATTTTAATAAATCTATATTATTTTTTAATGCAATTTCGTGAAGTCGCGTTAGGTGCGTGCTGCCTGTGTGTACGGTGCGCGGACCCCATGTGACCTGAAAAAAAGAGATTTGATTGGTTCATAATACTTCCTATTCTAACTATTGAAGGACCACACCCATTTCAATCATTCTTCTTAGACCTTCTTTGGAAGAACAATTCTCTACTGAGAAGAACCTTTTTTTGGTAATTGCACACCTGCTATTCCTTTTCATTGGAAAACAATGGCTTCAGGACAGCAGCCACCATCTGAATCTGAGCACTCTTCGGATGATGGATTTGTTCAAGAACCTCCACGCCCTGAGAAATACACCTCAGTGGTGTGGAAGTTTTTTTCGATACCTGAGGGACAAAAAAAAGTGAATGCAGTAAAAGTCACCTGTAAGATCTGAAAAAGGGTCCTGTCTAGAGGTGACCCCATGAAAAAGTACTCTTGCAGGTCCACAAGTATGATAAAACATTTGAAGACGAAGCACCCTGTGAACTTGGCGAGGAGGAATGCAGAAGGCTGAACGAAAACCCTCCAGCTGCAGTTGCAAGCACCTCTGCTACTGCTTCGTCCTCACAACATCTGGACAGACGTCCACAGTTTGCCCAACTCAAAATACACTGTATTAAGTGTAACAGATTGCTCTGTTACGGAGAGCAGTCCGCGGATTTGATTTGCAGAGCACAAGAGAACCATCGGTGCTAGAGTTTTGTTTTAGTTTTTTTCCCTGAAGTTCATTGTTTTGTTCCTCCAGTTCTCTTTTTTTCTTTTGAAAAAAAACAAAAAAATCAAAAATTGTTTAGAAAAGCACCAAAAAAAAGTAATTTTCAGAGCTAACTTCTCTGGTTAAAAAAAGAGCTATATTTGTATGATAGTGTGTGAAAGATTGCACCTATCCTCTGCCCATACATTACCCAGCTTCTGAGCCACTCGCTCAATACCGCCATCTTTCCCGATACTTGGAAACAGGCAATAGTAATTCCTTTGCTGAAAAAAGCAGGATCAGATGTTCTCAATCCAGAAACCTACCGCCCAATTTCCCAATTGCCATACGTCTTCAAGGTCTTGGAGAAATTGGTAAACAGACAACTTTCAAACTACCTAGAAACTAACGATTTACTGTACTGATTACATACTAGCTTCAGGGCTAACAATAGTGCAGAGGCTACGTTGCTGGCAGTGCTGGATAACATCAGATCATGCACCGACCAGGGAGGAGCCATAGCACTGATACTTTTAGACCTGTCGGCAGCGTTCGACACGGTCTCTCACAATAAACTGCTGGAAACCCTTCATGAAAAAGGAATTCACTCTAAAGCCCTCAAATGGTTCCGTTCGTTTTTAAGTAATCGAACGCAAACAGTCCAACTAGGTCAGGTCCAATACAGATCGAGCACCATTAGCTGTGGTGTCCGGCAGGGAGCATCGCTGAGCCCCACTTTATTTAATGCCTATGTATCATCCCTGGCCAAAATCAGCAGGAAGTGGGGAATCAGTATTTGCTCCTCTGCAGATGACACACAGCTGATGGTAGCCCTTGGGGAAAGACCTGAAGTTACGAAAATAAAACTCCACAACTGTCTTTCTGATATAGCACAGTGGATGCATGAGCACTGTTTGAAATTGAACGCTGGGAAATTGGAGATCTTGCTCTTTGGAGGTGCCAAGTCAATTTGGGATATTTCAAAGAACAGTGGTCCCAGACATCAATCGCAATTTAAAAACAAGATACAAATAGACCAAAATTGGAATCTTTGTTCAATGTCCAGCCGGACATGTTTTAATAATAAATACACTCAAATGTAGCAAAGTATACACGAACATTTCTAAGTGGAACACAAACCTGCGTCCAGCTACCACATATACACAACCATAAAAAACAGACAATTACAAGGCAAGAACAAAGTCTGTCAAATAATCAAAAAATCGGGACAGACAATTATTGATTACATACACATTCTGTGATTTACACAGTGGAAGAGTGTACAAATCATCACGTGTACAGTGTCGACGACGTTTCGGTCCTTATTCAATTCAGGACCATCATCAGGACACATCACTCTAGTTGTGTTTCAATCTCCTAAGATTATTTTTAGGGGAGGATGGTCAATATACACCGGACTGGGGGTCCTCAGATTGGATGGACGAGTGGCGAAGCACGATAAAAAACAATTGCTTGTACGTTGCTCACCAGTAATTCTGGTGGCAAAACCGCAAAACGGCAAGTCAAGCGCGTTTCAAGAATATAAAAGCGAGTAGCATGAATGAAGCTGCTCCCATTAGGAGTCCTATGTAGTTTTCATCAGTTACCACTAACATGGACTAATCCACCCGTAATAGGGGGTATGGCGCATCCGGTAAGGAGATATGCAATCTAAGCGCAGCGCCGTGTATCGTTGTTTAAAATCAGTTTTCGTTAGTTACCAATGACACGGACTCGTGCACCCGTAATAGGGAGTCTGGCGCATCCGGTGAAGGGATATTCAGTCGGCGCGCGCGCCGTTTTGCGGTTTTGCCACCAGAATTACTGGTGTGCAACGTACAAGCAATTGTTTTTTATCGTGCTTCGCCACTCGTCCATCCAATCTAAGGACCCCCAGTCCGGTGTATATTGACCATCCTCCCCTTAAAATAATCTTAGGAGATTGAAACACAACTAGAGTCAAGGCATGTATTGATATGTCCTGATGATGGTCCTGAATTAAATAAGGACCGAAACGTCGTCGACACTGTACACGTGATGATTTGTACACTCTTCCACTGTGTAAATCACAGAATGTGTATGTAATCAATAATTGTCTGTCCCTATTTTTTGATTATTTGACAGACTTTGTTCTTGCCTTGTAATTGTCTGTTTTTTATGGTTGTGTATATGTGGTAGCTGGACGCAGGTTTGTGTTCCACTTAGAAATTTTCGTGTATACTTTGCTACATTTGAGTGTATTTATTATTAAAACATGTCCGGCTGGACATTGAACAAAGATTCCAATTTTGGTCTATTTGTATCTTGTTTTTAAATTGCGATTGATGTCTGGGACCACTGTTCTTTGAAATATTGCATACCCCCAAGGTCCCACACTTACTGCTACTTTGGGTTTCCTTTGTTTTATATAATAGTAAGTCAATTTGGGATGCCACATGGTGGCCACAAACACTCGGTGCTGCTCCTATCCCTAAGCAATGTGTAAGAAATCTGGGCATTCTTATCGATGACGCTCTTTCCATGAAGGACCATGTGCGTAAGGGTTTTATGACCCTGAAATTGCTATCCAGGCTCTTCCCCTGGATTCCTTTGGATTGCAGAAGAACAGTTGCGCAAGCCCTGCTCATAAGTCAGCGTGATTACGGAAACGCCTTATTTGTGGGCATGAATGAGTACCTTTTCACGCGGCTGCAGGTGCTTCAAAATGTCGCATGAAAAATCTTCGCTAATAGCTAATTGCAAATAAGGAATGACTCCCCATTCATTTCTATGGGCCGATTGAATGGGAAAGCCATTCCTTATTTGCGATTAGCAATTAGCGAATCGCAAATAAGGAATCAGTAGAAATCGCAAATAATATTGTGATTCCTACATTCATCCCGTTTTGCGAGTCTTTAATAGCGAATCCTTAAAATTCGCTATTAACGACTCGCAAAACATAACTGTAATCCTGAAAGTCCCTGGGTCCTACTAGCCCACAATGTCTCTCTATTGAACACCATACAGCTGCATTGCAGAGAGATGGTCCGAAGCTCTGTCCCATTTTACACCTCTCTGCAATGCAACTCTCTGGCACTATCGGCACATATCTGGTGAGTTAGTTGGCTCCTAGCGACACTCACGATTCAAGGCAACTTTATCCCAAAACTTAAAACGGTTACAGAGCATCTTTTCACACATACCTACTCCGTCCATCCCCTCTTTTTTCACCTGTTTTCAAACACAGCCCATTGTGCATATGAATACTTAGTTAATCTTAGCTTCACAGTAATAGAAATAAAAAACGCTACACATTTTTTTCAGTTGTTTCTTATAATTTAAATTTCTGAAAATTTCATATTCTGTGAATCTGTGATCTGTGAAAGAGAAGAAAAAATACAGTTATAATATATAATATTATATTTTTTTACAACACAGCATAATTTTAACATTTTATAAAAAAAATTCTTTGCCTTTTTGCTGTTCTCAGAATATATTGAATTTCACTAGAAACAGTGATTTCAATCGTACTCATCACATAACAGCAGGCAAAAAAAAACCAATCAATAAGATTGTAAAAAAAAAAATACATCTAACATATTTATCATATACCCAACTATTTCTGAACATTCCACAAAAACTACATCCTCAATAACAAACCATATAATACAAATCACACATATGTAAAATGCTTTCTTCTAATAGAAATTTCTTACTTGAATATGAAAGAACTTAAATAATAATACGATAAACAATTATTTAAAATTTTCATACACTGTAAATAATGTTCTTTAAAAATATACGCTGACAGATTTGCAAGAAAAAGTCCCTAATTCAAATATATTCTTTTCCTCTAGGCCAAATAGTATTCTTGAAATCCTTTATATTGAAATTGTCCAATAGTAATCGTTTTAATACATATTAATAAATTCCTCGGAGGCCAAATTATGTTCCTAAAACTTTGGCTTTAAAAATATTAGGTAGGAATTTGGTCATTCTTTAGGCAAACGTTGTTTAAAAGCCAATTGAGCATCATTACAATATGTCAATCCTTTATCACATTTTAAATAGGCAGTGTAATGTCCAGATGTTGTAGAAGGACCATCATGGAAAATAATTGCTACTTGTTAGACCTGGCACCATTGGCGTGGGTCTACCTTCCATTTTTGCTGTTGCCTCATGTGTTTTTGCTGGTATCAGACACTTTGGGCACTGGGCCACTGCTATCCAGTGCCACAGTGCAAGTGCTCCCTATTGTAAATTGATGTATTAATCAGTGGTTACATGTTTGGCTATTTGGTTTACTTGTCAGAACCTAGTCCAGTGCACTGAGTGTGCCCTGGGTGTGTAAATCCAAATGCTGCTGGTGGGCCTGCAGCACTGGTTGTGCCACCCACAGAAGCAGCCTTATAAAATGTGTCTAAGGTCTGCCATTGCAGAGCCTGCATGCAGTCTGGTACTGTCACACTGACTGGGCAAGTGCAACCACTTGCCAGTTCCTAAACCTTTCATTGTCTTCATATCAGTCCCCCCTATGGTAGGCCCAAGGGCAGGGTGCATTGTAAGTATAAGGTAGGACACGCCCTGATGAGTGTGGCATGTTCTAATAGTGAATTACAGCCTTTTTTGTCTTTCACTATTGCAAGGCTACATGTTCTCCATAGGCCAGAATGGGCTGTTAGATTATTACATGTTTATAATCTAAATGTCTCAGAGAATATGGTAGAAATTTGAGTTTAGTATGCCTGAACTCAGAATGATAAAATACATCTTTTAGTGAAGTTGATTTTAACATTCTGTGTTTGCAAATACCAATTTTAGAAATTAGGTATTTGCTTGTCTAATCATTCAAACCTGCCTCTGCTAGGTTGTGTATTCCGTTGTCTGGTTTTGTGAGTGACAGGGATGGGGGATTCCAAGAGACAGGATGAGTCAGCCCAGTGGTGAATAGAGAGATCTGCATCTAGTTGGGAGGAAGGAATTGCACCTGAACCTTGAATAGGGCTGTGCCTGCCTTCCACAATGCTGGCTCCACCTCCTGGGGAGCGGCTGATGTCTCTGCCCTGCACACTGAAAGAAGAGAAGGAGTCCTGTAAACAAAGTGCTCCAGGACTGTACTTGCCTTCCACAATGCTGGCTCCACCTCCTGTGGGGCGCCTGATGTTTCTGCCCTGCACTGTGAAAGGGAAGGAGAAGTCTGGTAAACAGAGTGCTTCAGAACTGGTTTGGACTGGGTAAAGGCCCCTCTCCCCTCAGAGAACAAAGGATTTTGAGGTATAAATATTGGGAACCTGATCCCAAGAAATTAGATCACTTTGGACTATAAGAAGAAACCTTTACTGAGGAGAGGAACCTGAAGAAACCGAGGAGAGACTATTCCCAAGCTGAAGTGCTGCTTGGGGGATTGGCCTGCAGTGGTTGCCTTACTGCCAAAGGAAGGAGAGAGGAACTTTGTGTACTTTGCTTTCAACTTGCCTCCTGCTGAAGTCTCAGGGACAACAGACTTCACCCCCCCCCCAGCTCCCCAGAGTTCTTTTTGAAGTGCTTGCTGCTGTTTTTGGGCCTTCTGAGGAACTGCGTGTTGCACGGAGCTGGAAGCGCGATGCATCCAGAAGAAGCGTGTCGCCGGCGCAACTCCGAAGGATTGTGTCGCCGCTGGAACAGTCGCACTGCACCGCATCGGAGAGAAGCATGCCGCAGCAAAGAGGAAGCATGTCCCCATAGCTGCTGCTGCCATCGCAACTACGAAGGAGGGTGTCGCCGCTGTAGCTGTCACATTACACCGCATCAAAAGAAGAATCTCGCAACGAGGTTGGAGCGTATCGCCGTCACTGTGCCTGCCATCGTAACTCCAAAGGGAGGGTGTCGCCGCTGGAACTGTCGCACAGCACCGCATTGAAGAAAAGCACCTCGCATCCCCGAGAAGCGCGCCGCCGTCGAGGTGCTGCCGTTGCATCATGGATGTCGCCGCTGTAGTTGTCGAATCGCGCAGAAGCTTCACGTATCGTGGGAGAAGAGTGTCGCAAGTGGATATGCTGCTGTCGCATCCCGGAACAAGAGTGTCGCCGCTGCAGTCCACGCACCGAACCGAGAACTTCTCGCATCCCCAAGAAGCGTGCTGCATCTGGAAGATCTTCACGTCTTTATTTCTTTGTACTTGAAGTTTGCCGCATTTCCCTCCCTGCGACATTGCTTGTCGTGAAAGCGCAACGCAACCTAAGGTACATTGACGCAAAGTGTCGCATCTCAAGAACTGAACTTAACTAAGCTAAATCTACCATCTTAAAGTAACAGTATTTTGTATTTTTGATGTTTATGGTCTTGTGGTAACTCTATATAAAGTATACTTATTTTTTATATAAAACATTGTGTGGTGTCCACCTGTAGTGTTGTCACTGGGTTACTGTATGTGGTCACAAATGCTTAAAATACCGCCTCTGAGATAAGCCTGTCTGCTTGTGCCAAGCTACCAAGGGGGTGAGCAGGGGTTATTTTAGGAGCGTAATCCCCTTATCCTGACTAGAGGCAAGGATCCCTATTTGTCACAAGTACCTACCTGTGCCAACTAGAGACCCCCAAATCTAACATTGTTGGTCAGCGGAAGGGATTTTGGATTTGCATTTGTGACTCATGTACAGTGACTGGTGAACACTACTTAGTGAGTGCAGACCATAACGCAACCACATACTTTGTGGTAGATTCCTCTTTGGATTTTTGTCCTATTTTTGAAAGATGCCTGATTCAGTTGTCATTGGAGATACAGAATCCATAGCCTCCATGGAGTGTGAATGGGAAGAAGAATGTCTAGAAAGCTACAAAGTGAAGAAGCTGAAGTATTTTTGAAAGAAATTCAAGGTTTCCACTGTTGGGTGCACCAAGAAAGAAGAATTCTACAAGGCGCTGAGGGTCTGGGTAGAAGCAAGGAAAACCCCTGAAATTGAGGAGGGGGATGACCATGCAGAAGTACAACAGGAAGAGCCATTGGGCTCAAGAGGAAGGAAACAACACAGAGAGTCATTGTCCAATGGCTCAGGTTCCCTCTGAGTGGGGGGGGGTCTCTGGTACTCTTCAGGCAGCTGTTAGGCCCGCCATGCCTGTTGACTGTTTGTTGGGGAACTATTTGGAGAGCTGCCCTTGGGAAAAAAGGGATTTTTGGACTGTCTGACTGGGGGTGTGTGACCACCCGGTCAATGTCAGCCAGTAGGGGTTCTCAAGAGGACCTGGAGCCTGAGAGGGAGGCCCAGGAGCCTGCCTCTCAGGAGAGATGTGGCAGGGAGAACGGGAAACCGGCCCCCGATGTTCCCATGGCCCAGGAGGAGATAGACCCTGAAGGGGATGCCCTGGAGCCTACCGGGGAGCAAGTAGCTGAACTGGGGGACCTGCCTGAGCTGGTCCATTGGCAACAAGAAGGAGGCCCCTCCAGGGAAGAATTCTGCAAGGAGCAGAGAGAGAGTGCTTGCCGCAACAGGCTGCAAGCCAGGCAGAAGGTGATCGGTCAGGGTCACACTTGATTTACTGGGAGAATGGTCTCCTGTATAGTGAGCCTAAGGTTGCTGAACCTGGGTCAGCCCGTGCGCTGGTGGTACCCCAGAAGTTCAGAGCCTTCCTACTGGGGCTGGCTCATGATGTGCCTTTAGCAGGACATTTGGGGCAGTACAAGACCTTTGAGAGGCTTGTTACCCACTTTCATTGGCCCCAAATGCACAAGAGTCCAGATACTCATTGCAGCACCTGTCAGACTTGCCAGGCAAGTAGAAAAAGTGGGAGGAAGCACAAGGCTCCTCTCCAGCCATTCCCTATGGTCAGTACCCCCTTTGAGTGGGTGGGGATTGACACTGTGGGGCCACTGGACCCCAAGACAGCCATGGGTAACAGGTTCTTCCTGGTCTTGATGGACCATGCCACCCGGTACCCGGAAGCCACACCTCTGAGGACAGTGACGGCCCCCGTGGTGGGACGAGCACTGACGGGAATTTTCTCCAGAGTGGGATTCCCTCGAGAGGTAGTGTCTGACCGGGGAAACAACTTCATTTCCAAGTATATGAAGTCCCTGTGGCAGGAGTGCGGTGTAACTTACAAGTTCACCACTCCTTACCACCCCCAAGGAAACGGGTTGAAACTGGACCCTAAAGGGCATGATGATGGGTCTTGAGGAACCCATGAGGCGCAATTGGGACGTCCTCTTACCGTGCCTACTGTTTGCATACCGTGAGGTGCCAAAGAAGTCTCTAGCGTTCAGTCCCTTTGAGCTTCTCTATGGACACCCAGTCAGAGGACTTCTGAGTCTGGTCAAAGAAGGCTGGGATCAATCTCCCAGGAAACCTCCCCAGGATGTATATAGCTACATGCTGGCCTTCAGGAACCAGACTAGGCATTTCAGGCAACTCGCTGAGGCGAATCTGGAAGCCAGCCAGGAGGAGATGAAGCTATGGTATGACCAGAATGCCACTCTGGAAGAGCTTCAACCTGGCCAGAAAGTGTGGGTCATGGCCCCCGTGGAGCCTTGTGCGCTCCAGTATAAGTGGACCTGACCAGTTGAGGTTGTGGAGCGCAAGAGTCCAGTTACCTACTTGGTGGACTTGCGGTCTCCTATGAACCCCTTGAGGGTCCTACATGTCAACCGCCTTAAGCCCCACTTAGAGAGGTCTAAAGTGGGCATGCTCTTGGCAACGGATGCTGGAATGGAGGAGGTGTCTGAGCCTCTTCCTGACCTCCAGTCAGCCTCAGAGCAAGATGGGTCGGTGGATGGTGTTAACCTCTTTTCCACCCTGATCCATGAGCAACAGAATGACTGCCGGCAGTTGCTGGGACAGTTTTCTGATCTGTTCTCCCTGGTTCCTGGTGTCACAGATTGGTGCATCCATGATGTGGACACAGGAGACAGCTTACCTATGAAGCATAAAACTTACAGGATAACTGACAGGGTGAGGGCTTGCATCAAAGAGGAGGTCTCAAAGATGCTTGCACTAGGGGTGATTGAGTCCTCTAGCAGTCCTTGGGCCAGACCAGTGGTCTTGGTCCCGAAGGCTGCAGCGCCGGGTGCCACACCCGAACTCCGGTTCTTTGTGGACTACAGAATGCTCAATTCAGTCTCAAAGACTGACGTGCACCCCATCTCCAGAGCTGATGAGCTCATAGTTTGGCAAGGGGCTGCACGGTACCTCAGCACGTTTGACTTGACGTCTGGGTACTGGCAGATTGCCTTGACTGATGGGGCAAAGGAGAGGTCAGCATTTTCCACACCAGATGGGCATTTCCAGTTCCGTGTTATGCCCTTTTGGTCAACCAGGTGTTGGTTGGACTGGATGAGTTCAGTGCTGCCTACCTGGATGACATCGCAGTGTTCAGTGCCAGTTGGGAGGAACATCTGCGCCACCTCTGGGAAGTGTCGATGGTTCTGCGGAAGGCAGGCCTCACGATCAAGGTGAGTAAGTGCCAGATTGGGCAGGGTTCAGTGCTGTACTTGGGACACCAAGTTGGGAGCGGCCAGGTGGCGCCCCTACAACCCAAGATTGAAACCATCCTGGCTTGGGAGCCACCCAAAACCCAGACAGAAGTGAGAGCCTTTTTAGGTCTCACAGGGTATTACAGGAGGTTTGTCAAGGGGCAAGGCAACATTGTTGCACCCTTGACAGAGCTGACTTCCAGGAAGCTTAGCACAATATATAGTGGTCCCACTAATTCAAGACTAACTGGACGTTATAAATAGAATCACATAAACATCCGAATAGCAATACTCTGCAACAAAGATAATATGTAGCAAATGTTATTTAATCACACTGCCACAAAATTGAAAACTTTACATATATGTCAAAAATGCAGATTTCATATGTACCGGCCGGGCTAGGCAACAAACTTGACTCACCTGACTGGTTGGAGTTTGTTGAGGAATATGACATATGTCTATTCCAAGAAACATGGGCTAGAGAACAATATTCCCATACTGGGTTTGCTATTTTTGAGGTTGCGGCAAAATGGGGTGGGAAGGGACGTCCGTCCGGTGGCCTGTCAATCTGGGTAAGTTCTCACCTCGGTTGCAAGGCAATAAATATGGTTACAAACTCACCGGACCTCCAGTGTGTTGTCCTGGAGTGGACGTCGGGTGCTAGATTAGCATTAATCAATGTATACTCCAGACCGGTTGGAATCACAGGCACATCAGGGACAATTGAGGAGTTGGCCGTGTTCCTTGATTGTGCAACCCTCTGCCCCTCACTCATAATGGGGGGGGACTTTAACATCCAGTTCGAACCCCTCCCGGAGTATCTGGACGGGGCATTTAATGAAGAAGACGAACGCTGGGAGATACCCGACCTACCGGGACCCCCGGTTAAATCATGGTCACCTCTAGCCACCCAAATAATGTCCCTAACTTTATCCCACTCTCTAAGGGCTTGTAACGGGCGGTTTAAAGGTGATGTTCCACCACAGCATACCTTCAATAGATTAGGGCACGAATCAAGGATTGATTACCTCCTGGTTCGAACTAAGGATTGGAATAAAGTCAGGGACTTCACTATACTCAGAAGGACTGACAGTGATCATAATGCACTGACAATGAGGTTCGCTGCACTGGGTACGCCAATTTTAATTACAGATAATAACACGCTGCCCCCTGATGGCCTTGTTGCATCTAGCAACAGACGTAGGATTAGATGGGCCACACTTGTGCAGAACCCAATAAACACTCAACGACTATATGAGCTAGTGGTCCCTGCCTTAGAAAAAGTAAGGGACTTTCTCCTCCAATCATCAATCCCTGATAATTATAGAGTGCTGGGGGATATCCACTCTGAGCTCTGCACCAATCTGGCAGAAGTAATGAACCCAGTGGTCAGGAGGAAAAAGGGAAAGGAAAAAAGAGCCACATGGTTCAATGCTTCTTGCAGAAGTGCAAAGGCTGCCCTCCTAGAGTCTCTAAAAAATCGGGACACTTCTAGCGTTATCAGGTGTAAAAGGATGGCTTACAAGTTAACCACCCGTAATGCCAAAATAGATTGGGACCAGCATAATTGGTCGTAAATGACGGCTGCCCTGGCATCTCACGATGCCCGCAAATTTTGGCAGATCGTCAAGTATGGTTCAGCAGAACCTATAGCGGCAGTAGAGGCTAATATTGCTGCAACACTATGGGAAGAACATTTCAAATCTCTGTATAGTGTCACCGACTCTGGCCCATCAAGGACCCCACTTGATACACCAGGGTCCTATTCTCAAGAAAGTCTAGCCAAGATGGATGGGTTCACCATGGGAGAACTCAATAGGGCAATCCTCGATCTCGCGCCCGAAAAGGCGCCTGGTCTGGACAAAATCCCGGGTGACCTCTATAAGCAGGAGGTCAAGATCTGGGCCCCTTATTTGAAGGAGCTGTTCAATGCAATCTTGAACGGCATGGCAATCCCCCCGTCTTGGCTGGGGGCAGAGATAGTCCCTATATTTAAGAAGGGTTCGCCTCTGCTCCCAGTCAATTACAGGCCAATAAGCCTGATAGATGTTTCCCAGAAACTCTTTACCAGGCTGTTATTGGATCGTCTATTGGATTGGATGTCGGACCATGATATTCTGAGTCCATTCCAGGCGGGATTCAGAAAGAAAATCTCTACCATAGACCAGTTCTTCCGGCTTGCCCTCATATATTGGAAAACGGTACAGCTGGAGGGTGGCAGCCTCTATACTGTATTCGTGGACCTGAGGGCGGCCTTCGACCTGGTCCCCCGCAGAAAACTCTGGGAGGTGCTGACCAAATTGGGGGTACCCGGGGGTCTGTTGGAGATGATTATTCGTCTCCATACTACCAATTATGCCCAGGTGAGGTGTGGAAAGATGGGGGGTTTGTCAAATCGGTTCCCCGTTGACAGGGGGGTTAGGCAGGGCTGTGTCCTTGCACCAACCCTGTTCTGCCTCTATGTCAACGGGGTAATCGCCCACCTCGATGGGATTGCCAATTTAGATGCCCCAAAGTTGGCAGGTAGCAGGGTGCCGGCGATAATGTTCGCCGACGACACCCTGCTCCTCTCAAAATCCCCAATGGGGCTACAGCGTGTCCTAAATGGCTTTGTGGAATTCTGTGGGGAACACGGCTTAGAAGTTAATACTTCAAAGACCAAATTAATGGTCTTTAATGCCCCACAAGGACTACGAACTGCCCCTACCATCGGTCAGACTAGATTAGAAAGGGTGCGTACTTTCGAGTATCGAGAGTATGACCTGGTGCACACACCAACAGAAAGCACTACTGAAACTGACCCAGTACTCGGGAGGGGTTCTGAGGCTCATGGGAACTAATAGGTCATCTATTAAACCTGCTGGCCCACCACTCCAGATTTATAAGGCACAGGCAAGGGGGGCCGCTACGTATGGTTCTGAGCTCTGGGGGCATGTATCTTCCTCAGAACTATTAAAAGAGGAGAATAAGTTCATAAGGCAGGTGGTACAACTGCCGATTAGTACGCCTCTTGTGCCACTAAGGTTAGATCTAGGCTGCGACCCCTAAGCGATGAGCTGGCACTGCGTCCCCTTCTTTACTGGCGCAGGCTGTGGGCAGTTCCAGAACTGAGCAGGTACAGACAGGGTCTACAAGAAGTTCTAGCTATGCCAAATGCTGGGAAAATTAGGTGGCTTGCACATATTAGAACTGAGTTGGATGGATTGGGCCTCCGGTCACTCTGGTCTGATCCCCTATCTGTATGTCCACTAATTTCAAAAAAGAGTCTCTCAAAGGCATACCATGATAATAAACTAGCACTACTCTGTCAACAGGAAAATCTGGGCACACATACGGAGTTATTCTTATTTATCAAGGCCAGCTATAGATTTGAGCCAGTCTTGGACAAAATATATCCTCCACTTCTAAGGAAATTATATTTACAATGGAGGCATGGGACTCTTCCTACCAGAGCTTTAACTAGTAAGTGGAGTAAATCAACATCTAGTAAATGCCCGGCCTGTGGGGTGGACAAGGAAACAGATCTCCACATAGTCTTTTTTTGCCCAGCTTATCATGCCTCCCGTAAGAAATGGATTGTTCCCGTATGCAGAAGCCTGGGTTTCGTGGAGTGCTTGACCGCGCTCCGAGTTCTAAAATCAGATTTGACTGATTACATTGTTTTTGCCGTTGCCAAATACCTGGGAGCAATGTGGTACTTGAGAAGCAAACATCTTAAAACTGGACACTGACTACTACCTGACTGTAAATCTGTTTATGGCAAATTTTATGCATCCGGATGGACTCTGATGTTTTATTATTGTATGTTTTAATACTTTTTAAATGATCTATGTATATCTTTTATGGTGACATAATTACCGAAATAAAGATTTTGATGATGATGATGATGATATGTACAAAAGGAGCCCAGCAGGACAGGGAAAGGAGGAGGGGTAAGGGAATTTGGTGAGGATACTTGATCCTGGGAAAGGCATGAAAAAAAGTGGAATCATATGCCAAATTTACAACAAATCAGGCTTTCAATATCAAGCCAAGGGTACATGAATTATCCATAAAATATTTTTGGTAGCTAGACCCCATTGGTGAAACACAATTAATATAGTCTCTGTTGTTTCAAGGGCTGGCGTAAAGGAAGAGAAGGGTTGACATTGCTGGGGTCGCGTAAGCAGTTAGCATGGGAGGTGGTGCATGGCCGTTCTTAGTTGTTGGAGCGATTTGTCTGGTTAATTCTGATAACAAACAAGACTCCTTCATGCTAACTAGTTACGCGACCCTCAGCAACGTCGACACTGTAGGAGTTCCTAAGTTCCTTAGCATACATTTAAGTTCTCCATGACGACAGTACCAATACTCATTAGTGCCACGCTGACATGCCATCAGATTAATCAGCTGAGATTCTAAATGATCATCTCTCTGGTGTACTTCATCCATAAATTCCTTTGCAGAAACATTTTGCAGATGTACTCCTGTTTTCAATATGTGATTGACTGCATATGAAAGTCCAGACAAGTCACTCTCAAACGAAAGACAAAATATATATGGGATACATTGTCGAAATCTTGAATCCTTTGCATACAATCTTGTCCGATATTCAGATGCAGGAATCTGCACAGGTCGTTCATCATATCGTCCTCCTTTTCCTGTTTGGAACAACTGCGTAAAACAACAAGCTTCCAAGCTTTCTTGCCATACACTAATGGGAATTCCCTTTGTTTTTTTCATTTGGAATAACTCAATAGTATTCCCCATCACTTCTTTTGAATGAAGTGGATGTACACTCTATTGTTCATAGAGTTCTTCACTTCTGAACATGTCCACTCTTTCAATTTGTCCACTTGACATTTCAGTATCTTCTGCTAAAAGTATTTCTTCTTCTCCCACATACACATGTTTATAGTACTCATTATTTTTTTATCAGATACAATGTTGCCTTTTGCACTTTCCTAACATCCACTAATTCTTGCCAGATTTTCTTACTCTTAGTAGGAACGCCATTAACTAGAATAACTAGTGGTTCATTTTCTACATTCTCTACACCAATAGTTTCAATATGTTTCTTTAAATCTAGAGGTAAATATACAACTCTTCCTTTTAATCCTCTCTGTAAATCTGAAGGAGGCAATTTACCTGTTTTATTCTCCATACGAACAATAGCCTGAAATGGGTGCACACATTGAATGAGAATAGACTCATAGGTATTTAAATCTATCACTTCTGATTATTATGGACAGCTCTAGCAGGCATTTTATTCTCATCTAATTTATTATAACAATATTTTCAAATACGCTGATCAGAACCCAAATGAAAACAATTCTCTACCAACAAATAAGTTGCAAATTCCTTCAACTTATCATTATTTTCTCTGTCACTTTTTAAATACAGATTAACAGTCCTAGTCTGATTTTTATAGTGTGTTCGCCGACAACAAATACAAGAATAATTTGGCCTTTCACCTGAAATCACCTTAAACTTTGTAATTTGTTCTTCAACATTTTTTGTAGTACTATGTTGAACATTCTCTTCAACATTTTCTTCTATTAAAGTATCAGTTTCTGCACTCTCTTGTTCATGGCCAAAGTAACAAAATTCAATTTCATCACAAACCTTCTTCACATCTGATACTGATCCACGCAAAAGAGTAGTGTTCAACTCATTTAACATTAGTGCTGGACTTTTTGCATAATACAATCTTCTGACTAACTTCCACATTTGAGAATGATGTTCTGCTAACATCCTGAAATAGTTAAAAACAATTTTACATACTTTTCTAGAAAGACAAGCCAGAGAATGACCTTGCAAACCAGTATTCTTTCTCACTCTGCAAGGGTCTAGTCCTTGCAATATCTTAATCTTTTGTTTAACACTTTTTTTAATATAGGCTCGTAAGACATTGCGTAAAATATCAATTGATACTACTGCAATCACAAGTGTACACTGAGGCTTTAGGATGTCTTCCTAGAACTTCATCGCTAACACTTCTTCTGCATTTCTGGGAACCATCTTCTCTTTCTCAATTGGACAATCATTCTTAAGCTCGACCACTGGTATCAACTGCATGCAATACATTATTGGTCTGAAAAAAACTCTCTTCATTAAAGAAAGGCTCTGAACTTGAACTGTTTTGCTGCAGTGAATAGATTAGTATATGGTGCTGGAATGGTCACTAGAGGAGTGCAAGGGGAGTAACAGCGTGTGTGCAGCAGTGTATGTATACTGACTGGGGAATTGTAGGCATAAAACACAAGTGTGTAGGTGGTTAGAGGACTACATGCATAGTGCATAGGAGTTTGTACCAGTCCAAGTGCTTAGGCCCTGGATCACTGCATGAGTACTTATGTACTGATTGAAAGATTACAGTACTACAAGGAGAGACTCTGGGTGCATTTATAATTGGTTGTATTTTACTGCAGTGAATGGATTAGTACATGGTGCTGAAAGGGTCACTAAAGGAGTGCAAGAGGAGTAATAGAGTGTTTGCAGGAGTGTGTGGATACTAACTGGGGAATTGTAGGCCTGAAACACAAGTGTGTAGGTGGTTAGACATAGGAGTGCATAGGAGTTTGAAGCTGTCCACGTCATAAGGCCTGCCTCGCTGCATGAGTACATGGATACTGACTGAATGCTTAGAGTAGTACAAGGAGAGACACTGGGTGAATGTATAATTGGTTGAGTTTTACTTCAGTGAATGGATTAGTACATGGTGCTGAAAGGGTCACTAAAGGAGTGCAAGAGCAGAAACAGGGTGTTGGCATGAGTGTATTGAAAATGACTAGGGAATTGTAGGCCTGAAACACATGTGTGTAGGTGATTAGAAGACTACATGCATAGTGCATAGGAGTTTAAAGCAGTCCATGTGCTAAGCCCTGGCTCACTTCATGAGTACTTGGATACTGACTGAAAGATTAGAGTAGTACAAGGAGAGACACTTGGTGAATTTATAATTGGTTGAGGTTTACTTCAGTGAATGGATTAGTACATGGTGCTGAAAGGGTCACTAAAGGTGTGCAAGAGCAGAAACAGGGAGTTAGCAGGAGTGTATGGATAATGACTAGGGAATTGTAGAGCTGAAACACAAGTGTGTAGGTGGTTAGAAGACTACATGCATAGTGCATAAGAGTTTGTAGTAGTCCATGTGCTAAGGCCCTGAATCACTGCATGAGTACTTGGATACTGACTGACTGATTAGAGTAGTACAAGGAGACATGAAGTTACCAACTGCTGCTCTCACAATGGTTGCCCAAATGCACACAGACTCACAGTGTGATTCTAGACAAGCAACACTATCCCTTTGACTTTACCAAAACACATTTACTAGTCTGGAAGGGGTAAGGTGACTACACACATTCCACATATTTTAGTACTGCACTTTAGTGTGGACGCCTGACTCGTTTTGCAAATATATAAGCAATGACTGGTTTCTTGTTCTACCAAAACTTGAAAACAGGATAGGTTTTTAAGCAGTTATGTGTCTGCAAAGACATAAAGTACCCAAATGCTTCTGTCACAATGGTTCCCAAATGCACACAGACTCACAGGGTAATTCTAAACAAGCAACACTATCCCTTTGACTTTACCAAAACACATTTACTAGTCTGGAAGAGGTAAGGTGACTGCACACATTCCACATGTTTTAGTAATGCACTTTAGTGTGGAAGCCTGACTCATTTTGCAAATACATAAGCAATGACTGGTTTCTAATTACCAAAACTTGAGAACAGGAGTGGTTTTTAAGCAGTTATGTGTCTGCAAAGACATGAAGTACCCAAATTCCTCTGTCACAATGGTTCCCAAATGCACACAGACTCACAGTGTGATTCTAGACAAGCAACACTATCCCTTGGACTTTACCAAAACACATTTACTAGTCTGGAAGAGGAAAGGTGACTGCACACATTCCACACATTTTAGTACTGCACTTTAGTGTGGAAGCCTGACTCATTTTGCAAATACATAAGCAATGACTGGTTTCTAATTCTACCAAAACTTCAGAACAGGATAGGTTTTTAAGCAGTTATGTGTCTGCAAAGACATGAAGTACCCAAATGTTTCTGTCACAATGGTTCGCAAATGCAGACAGACTCACAGTTTGATTCTAGACAAGCAAGACCACTCCCTGGACTTTACCAGGAGAAACACATTATTCTTATTAAAATCAAAGGCGCCACATACAACCCCTCACAAATATATATATTATCTACTGGCGGTCGCCAGTAGATAGTTATAGTTAGGATCTATTACCCATAGGTAATCAGCAACATTCTATTTGGAATAACTTTAGCGCCAATTGACGAATCTGCGCGAAATTTTCCAAACTTTTGGCCAGCTCCAGTCTGCTCCTATCCAGAAAGTTTAACGATGATTTATTAAGTGGGGGCTGAGAAAAACAGGGGGGTCCCAAAACATGTTTTCCCCATGCATTTTCTCATAGGATCTTTAGCCGCAGCTACAGCCCAAACTTCTGAACAGAATTACAACAAATTTGGCACAGGGGTAGTCCTTGGGTCAGACTCGTGCATTTTGCTTATTTGGTGTAAATCTGTTCAGTAGTTCCTGAGAAAATGACAGTTAAAGTCATTTATATATCTATGGGCTCGGAGCGTCCGCGTACGCTAAGCGCAGCCTGCACGCATCCTGCCGTGCATGAGCTGCTTTTTAATTGGCTGTCAACTCTCCAAATCAGGAAGTGTTGGCAGCCATCTTGTGCCTTGGTAGAACCGAGGCACAAGAAACCATTTTTTTTTTTTTAAATCGCGGGATGCGTGTAGGATCCGCGCATCCTATCGATAAAAAAAAAGAAACACGGTCTCCCGCGCTAAATATTTTAATTTGCCCCCAGGAGGGCCAAATCCCGGGGGCATTATCAAAAGAAATAGTGTGAGGGGGTCCCAATCCCCCCACACTACCCCGGGGAGCCCCACCCCCGGGGCTCTTAGTTAATATATGCGGGGGGCTCATGGCCCCCCCCGCAGCCCCTGGGATCGCCACCCCCCGGGGCTTGTTCAAATTGGGTGTGGGGGCTCTCAGGCACCCCCAGCCTTGGGCAACACCACCCTGGGGCTTTAAAACATTAGCTGGGGGGCTCTGAGGCCCTCCCAGCCCCGGGGACCGCCACCCCTGGGGCTTGAATTTAATTTATGCAGGGGGTTCATGGGCCCCACCCGCAGCCCCAGGGACTGCCACCCACGGGGCTTCTTTCAAATGGGTGGGGGGGGCTCTCAGGCCCTGCCAGCCCCGTGGGGCCGCCACCCCGGGCTTAAAAACATTTGAAAAGGGGGGGCTCTGAGGCCCCCCAGCCCCGGGGACGGCCCCCCTCGGGACTCCTGAAAAATGTGGGAGGGGGCCGCACGGCCCCCCTCCTGGAGCCTTGGATGGCCCTGTTGACCGCCGGTTTTATACGAGTGACTTTAACACCCCTAAAACCTATGAATTTCTAAGATTTTTTAAATGCTAATTCCTAACTATAACATGTCTGAAACCTATGTTTTTTTCAGTGAAAATATATATATATATATCAAACAAACTCGCCTTCAGTAAGGAACGAAAGGGACACAACGGATCAATTTGAGATAGGTTTATTTGCAGTTGGCATGATGCGTTTCAGATAACTTCTTTCCTCAGATGCCAACCACACTGCCTAGGTGCCTGCTACAGTCCCTTCTTTAGTGGTATGCACCTCCTCCCCATTGGTGGAAAATAAAAGGACCGCAGGATCCAGCATCCATCTGGGCTGGACCTAGGATTGCTTCTTCCCACAAACAACCACCACCTGAACTGCCCAACGCCTTCTGCAGCCTCCGTTGCGGGCAAAGTCTGGGAAACACACGACAATACTGCGTGTCTCACCGTGAAGTCACAGTCCCATTTCGGCCGAACATTTGCCCTCCCGTGGCCACAGCGTACCAAGCACTATCCGATTCCTTGTATCACTTCCTAATAACCACTGCTGTGCTTTGTTCGTCAGGGCAGGTCCCTTCACTTGCACAGTGGTCACGCAAGAAACATCAAACAAACTCGCCTCCAGTAAGGAACGAAAGGGAAACAACAGATCAATTTCAGGTAGGTTTATTTGCAGTTGGCATGACGCGTTACGGATAACGTCCTTCTTCAGATGCCAACCATAGTGCACAGGTGCCTGCTACAGTCTCTTCTTTAATGGTATGTACCTCCTCCCCATTGGTGGAAAACTAAAGGACTGCAGGATCCAGCATCCATCTAGGTGGAAGACAGGAAGGCTACCTGGACCTAGGATTGCTTCTTCCCATAAACAACCACCACCTGAACTGCTCAACGTCTTCTTCAGCCTCCGTTGCAGGCAAAGTCCGGGAAACACACAACAATGATGCGTGTCTCACCGTGAAGTCACAATCCCATTTAGGCTGAACACCTGCCCTTCCGTGACCACAGTGTACCTTGCACTATTCGATTCCTCGTATCACTTCCAATTACCACTGCTGTGCTTGGTTCGGCAGGGCGGGTCCCTTCACTTTTGCAGTGGTCACGCAACAAACATCAAAATAACTATATACCAGCATAGCCCCCAACATGTTCTTTGTGGGTGTCCCATGAGGGCATCGGGGAACACATCTGTGGCCTTGGGGTTGGGATTCTTGTAAAGTGGTCCCTGGGGTCTGAAAGACTCAGGGAGGGGGTGGTGCACCACATCCCATTAGTTGTGTTGCTTGATGGGTTTCCCCGGATGTGGATCGAGGAACTCACCTATAGTTTAGAAAGGCCGCAGGGGATGGGGTCCTTTAATCCACAAAAGGTTTGAAGAGGGGCCATGTGGACCCTCTCCCCTTTTTAAGGGAATATAATCCCAGGAAATAGGGTACCTGTATACTATAAATGCTCTGGATGGGGGGCCATGCGGCCCCTCCTCTCCTTTGTATTGGAAATGTGTTCCCAGGAATGGGGTCACCGGGCAAACTACAGCTCGGGCAGTGGGCTGCATGCCCCCTCACCTTGAAATATATGTTTTGGCCCCAGGGGACGGGGTCCCCATGGACTTTGGTCCATGGGGACCCCATGCCGTGCATGCCAAAGGCTCTGCGCAGTGTTTGGTTGGCAACCTGCAGAAGGCTTGGCAACCTTGGTGTGGGTTGGCCACATTGTAATGTAATGTAAATGTAAATACCAATTTATAACGCGCGACAATCGCTCCAAGGAGCATCTAGGCGCCCAGAAAGGACCACCAGATGTTAGGTAGTTCCTATGCTTACTTGGCCGAGACCCGAATTACACTAGGCTTTGGACAGTCGTGTCTTGTAGATTAAAGATCCAGGTTTTTAGGTGTTTACGGAAATCTATTTCTTTATCCAGTGATCTCAACTGGGGGGGAAGAGTATTCCAGGCTTTTGCTCCCAGAACCGCCAGGGATTTACCCCCTCGAGTTTTAAGTCTGAAACTTGGGACAGTAAGCAGGTTGGCCGTTGAAGAACGCAGTGCTCTGGTTGGGCAGTATCTGCAGAATTTTTTCCTCAGGTAGGATGGGCCTGAGTTGTAGACAGCTCTAAAAGTAATTAAGAGTACTTTAAACAAGACCCTTTTTATAATAGGCAGCCAGTGTAATGCCTTAAGGGCTTTGGTTGCAGATGATCTTTTCGGCCACTTTAAAACCAACCTCGCAGCTGCATGTTGCACCATCTGAAGTTTGTGTGTGACAGCTTTATTTGTGCCAGCGTAGAGGCTATTACAGTAATCGATGCGTGATGTTACTAGTGCAACCGTAACTGTTTTCCTTGCTTCAAAGGGCAAAAGATCAAAGAACTTTCTCAGTCCCTTTATTACCCCAAAGCACATGCCTGCCACTCTAGCCGCTTGTTGTCTAAAAGACAGGTCAGAGTCAAAATGCACCCCCAGATTGCGGGCCACGTTGGTTATATGAGGTGGTATTTCAGCTTTTTCTGGCCACCATAATCGAGGGATGAACTCATTATTTGGGCCTATAGGCATGATCTCTGTTTTGCCTGTGTTGCATTTCAGATGGTTTAGACGCATCCATTCGAAGGTGGCCGTTAGGCAACCTTTGAGATTTTCCTCCCAGGCTTGGTTATCCTTATCCATTACCAGGATAAGTTGTGTGTCATCGGCATAGGCTATGGCATCTATGCCAAATGACGAAATCAATTTTATCAGGGGTGCGGTATAAACATTAAACAGGGTCGGGCTCAGGCTCGAACCCTGCGGGACTCCCGTCAACAGCGCTTTTTCACTGGAACAGAATTCCCCCAGGGTCACCACTTGCCTCCTGTCACTTAAAAAGTTTCTTATCCACTCAAGCACTGTCCCTGAGACGCCAGATGTTATTAGCCGGTCTAATAAGATGGCATGTGAGACCGTGTCGAAGGCCGCCGATAGGTCTAATAAAATCAAGACGGCCTTCTTACCTTGGTCTAGGGCTGAGCGGATAGTTTCTGTGGTGAACAGGAGGGCCGATTCGGTGGAATGTTGGACCCTGAAACCTGCCTGGTTAGGGTGCCATGCCTCACTCTCTTCCAAGAAACGAGTAAGTTGTTTATTTACAATTGACTCTGTAACTTTACACAGGGCCGGAAGTAGTGAGATGGGTCGTAGGTTCGACAATGTAGTGGGGTCGGGGAGTTGTTTTTTTTGCAGTGGTTTCATTGTCTGGCCAAAGGCTAGGCTCTGTGGCCAACTCCCGCAGTGCACAGCCAAAGGCCATGCACAGTGTGGGACTGACTGCCTGCAGGGGTGTTGATCACAGGGCCTGGCCCTGGGCCAATATCTCGCTGCTCGTGGTCAAAGGGTCATGCACAGCGTGGGGTTGGCTGCCTGTAGGGGGATTATTTGTACCACTCTCACTTGTTACTCTCTATTTAAAAATGACAACGATCCTGAAACATGTGTCTAGAGATACACAGAACTGGTTGCACTAACAATGGTGAATAGTAAAGTTCTCAACTGAAGTGAGTGTTATCATGCACTGATTTACCACTATGCATCTGGGCTATTTGTGTGCTGGTATGCCAGGCAGTGTGCTCCCTTCTCTTTTTTTTATTAGCTCCGTATTGAGTTTTGGGGCTGATGAGCTCTGGGATGCACCTTTGCTCTGGGACTGGTACCAAAACTTAGAAGATTGTGAGCAGCATTGGCAGCACTCCCTAATTACACTTGTTGCTCTCTACTGAAGAAGGGTAACACTCCTGAAACACGTGTAGAGGGATACACAGCACTGGCTACACTAACAATGGTGAATACTAAAGACTTTTACCTGACGTGGGTGTTATGATGCACTGCATTTACCGCAATGAATCTGGGCTAATTGTATGCTGGTATGCCAGGCAGTGTGTTCCCTGCTCCTTTTGTGATTAGCCAATCATATACTGTTTTATCATCAGCTCGTACTACAGTATACAGCGGACCAATATAGCACTAACTATTTCTGCCTTAAGGGCCTGATTCACAATGTTCAATTAATGCTTTTATTAAACTTTACTGCTGTTTGCTATTCACAAAGGCATTTTACTAGTACTACTATTTCGACTGTGGAGTGTCCGCACATAAAAAAATAGGACTCTCATATTTTTTTAGGTGCTGAGTCTCCCCATTCGAAAAGATACTAGTGTAAAAAACCTTTCTAAATAGCAAAAAAATCTGAAAACTATAAATTTACCTTGATAAATCAGGACCTATACATTTAGAACTACTCAAATAATTTAGATTTACTACAAAAAGAACCCTTGCACCGTATAATCCACATTTTTGACACATTTCATTTAAATCCAATCGCCCATTTCATGCTACCTCTGTTTAAACAATACTTCATGACACAACACATCACTACACTCCACTGTACGACACACCACTCAACTCTAAAACAACCCAGTGCACTCTACAACAGTCAATCAAATCCACTGTATGATACTCCATTGCACTCCACTCAATGCCACTCGACTCTATAGTATAACACTGAACGCCACTCACCTTAACGCCACTCCACTCCACTCTATGGTATTCCACTCTATGCCACTCTTCTCTACACGACTCAACTCTACTCCACTCCACTGTACAATATTAAACTTTACACCACTCCACTCTATGGCACACCACTAGACCCACTCTATTCTATTCCACTCCACTCTAAGCAATTCCACTCTATGTCACTCTGCTCTATGCTATTTACTTGTACGCCACTCCACACTACACCACTTTACTGTACACCACTCCAGTCTAAGCCATTCCACTCTATGGTATTACACTGTACGTCCCTCAGCTCTATCCCACTGTACACAACTCCACGTTAATCTGCTCTATGCAACTCCGCTCTATGACACTGCACTGTATGACACTCTCATTTCTTACCATACCTAGATGACTGGCTCTTACTATAACGGTGCAGTTTGAGAGTAGGGGACGAGGAAATAGATAAATACTTGGCAGAAATCCAACTTCCGCACTTAGAAGAAGAACAGGCAGACTTACTAGGGCAAGGTATAACATTGGCTGAGATCCGGAGTACCATCAAACAAATGGCCCGGAGAAAAACTCCAGGAGTGGATGGTTTACCTGTTGAATTTTACGCACAATATGTTGATCTGCTGGCTCCCTGTCTGCTTGAAGTATATAGGGAGGCTAGAGAGCTGGGTCGATTGCCATCTTCCATGCGGGAGGCGTTGATTATTCCCCTCTTGAAACCAGGTCGGAATGGTGAAGACGTAACATCCTATAGACCGTTATCCATGTTGACGACGGACTATAAGATCCTGAGTAGGATACTGGCAACCTGATTGCTACCTCACATGACCACCCTGGTACATCCAGACCAAGCTGGATTCATTCCATCTAGAAACACTTCCTCGAATATACGGCGGCTCATAAGTATCATGGGGACTGGTCATCATGACCTCGACATGCGTGCGGTCCTTTCAGTGGACATAGAGAAGGCTTTCGATAGCCTAGAATGGACATACCTCTATAGAGTACTGGAGCGGTTTCATTTAGGAGCACAGTTTGGGAATTGGGCTAGAGTTTTATACTCTTCAGCAGTGGCGAGAATGAGGCTGGGGAAACTGATATCTACCCAATACCCGGTACTGAGGGGGATGAGACAGGGATGCTCCCTGTCCCCACTGCTATTTGCACTGGCAATAGAACCGCTGGCAGTGCAGGCGAGATTAGGCCTGAGTTTTGACGGACTGTGGTATAATGCGATACCACAACGCATATCGTTATATGCAGATGATTTACTCCTATACCTAGAAAACACGGAAGGGGCACTGCAAGGTGCGATCACTTTTTTGACTAGATTCGGAGATCTATCGGGACTTAGAGTGAACTGGCGTAAGACGTGCCTACTTCCAGTACGGCCATGCGAGGTAATACCAGTACTTCCCCAGGAGATAAAATGGGAGCCAAGGTGCCTTACTTATCTTGGGGTCCGAATTTATCATGACGCCACTGACATCCTGGAAGGGAACATAGGGCGCTGCATAAGGGCCTTAAAGGGGAGGATGGCATTTTGGTCCACGCTTCCGTTATCAGTAATGGGGAGGGTAGCCTTACTAAAAATGGTGGCATTGCCAAGGCTGCTCTATTATTTCTGGACACTGCCAGTTTGGATTCCACCGCTAATGTTCAAAGAATTGAGGACAATGGTCATTGGCTTTTTATGGGGGAATGGCAGGAAGCGAATAGCTCTAGAAAAGCTAATGGGACCGAAACTGGAAGGGGGACTAGCAGTTCCAGACTTAGAACTTTACTATTTAGCGGCACAGCTGCAGGTACTCACGCAAGCGATTGCCGCAGAGTTTCGGGGCCTCGAACATATGAGAGGTAGAGGAATTCAAAGGCATATCCTTTCATGTATAGTCTTGCAACAGAAACTTCTCCCCCGAGATCTATCACTAGAGGAGGGCACTCTGAGGTCATGCTGGAACCGTAGCCAACGTAAAGCGGGAGTCTTACATCCTTATGCTCCAGAGATCCCATTAGGGATGCTGACGGCACTTCCACATGGGGGTGACTGTACTCCTCTCATGGAGTGGGAGCAATTGGGAGTCCAGATGATAGGGGATTTATATGAGGAGGGAGAACTGCTATCGTTTCAGGCCTTGCAGGAGAGATATGACCTTCCAAGAGGTGATTTCTTGCTACATGCAGCGGTGTCAGCAGCGATTAGGAAGCATTGGAGAGAAGGGCAGGTTGAACCTAAAACTACAATGGCGTGCCAATATGTAGTAATGACGGCGGAGACCTTTAGAGCAGTTAAGTGCCTCCAGTCTCGGATGCTGCACGAGGGGTTGCAACCATTAGCTGACCTAAATTCAAAATGGGAAGCAGGCATAGGTCGACCGATACCAGACACAACATGGGGGCACGTCCTTAGGAGGACATGGAAGGGCACACGGAATGCACGACTTCAATTGATACAATTCTTTATATTACACCGAACTTATCTGACACAGGGGAAGATTCAGAAATATTTCCAGGTACAAGATGCAGTGTGCCCTAGATGTTTGAAAGAGGGAGCGGAACTGGAGCATATGCTCTGGGAATGCCCAAGACTGGGGAACTATTGGATGGAAGTGGGGGTACTTCTGAACGACGTTACGAGCAGAGATCTGACTTATGATATGGCTACGTGTTTGCTGCTTTGGTTTCCCCATACAACCATAACGAACATAACAAGTAAATTTATAGACCTGGGGCTCATACTAGCAAAGAGAGAAATTACCCTGCACTGGAAGTCAAGAGAGGGACCATCACACAAGCGCTGGCGAGCGGAGCTTTATAAATGGGCTAGGAGTGAGAGCACTATTAGGCTGCAACAGGCCCAACGATCAAATAAGGAGAAGGCCCTGGAACAAGCAAGGGCGTGGGAAGCCTTAGTACAGGCCTTGGTAGACCTACAAAAGGACGATGAAGGCTAGTGCACTTGGAATACGAGTAACATCTAGAATTTACACTATGCCGAGAATACATCACTGACAACTTAACATCAAGCTGTGAATTATTTAGGGATGTATATGCCCAAACCACTTGAGGGGGGAGTGGGGAGGGCATTGGGGTATGTTGGGGTATAAATGAAGATATATTTGACGAATGATGGTATTGTGTTTTATTAAGGTGTTGTATGACGATAAACCTTCAATAAAATATGTTTTCAAAAAAATGACTGGCTCATCAAAGCCAGCACACACCTAAAGTATTTACAACAAACTCAGACTAAATTAGACCTACACTCAATGCCACTACACTCAATGCCACTGCACTCTATAGAACTACACTCCCCGCCATTCCGCTCCACTCTGTACAACTCCACTCTATGGCACTCTACTCAACGCTAATACACTCTATGCCACTAGAGAGTGCAGCACTCTACATTATTACACTCTATGCCACTTAACTCGGTGCCTCTCCATCCTATGCCACCCCGCTCTATGGCACTACAGTCTACGCTAATATATATATATATATATATATATATGTACACATGTGTGTGTAAAAGAAAACTGTTTTCAAAACTGAAAAAATACCAAATTAAATAAAATTAAAACCACTCAATAATGTATGCTCACCACCTCAACATTGAAAACAATACTTAAAATGCTGTAGGCCTAGAGCAGTTTAACAAAAGCATTTAAATCATTTCAACTCATAAAAACATTATTACAGTAATAGGGCTGCGTTCTCAAACAAAATAGTAGTGTGCTTTCCACATCATAACCTTTCTACATCAAGAGAACAGATCTTAAGTTTGCAGACAACGTGGAAGTCTTGGAAAATCTTGTGCACATTTTTAATAAATGAAGCCCAAAATATTGTACTGTGTCCTGTAATTGAGTCATAAAAATGCCAAAGTACTGTTTACAGTCATCAATTATCTCTCCGTGGTATACACTATCAAAAAGAATCCTACCCCCACTAATACCGATAATCGTAGGAACATTGTATGAATTCTTCGCTGGGGGAATACAGTACTAGTTAAGGCATTCAGGCAATTTTAACATGGCCCATAAAGCACTTAAATCACACAGGATGCCCCAAATGTCGCACCTGTCATCAAATGTGGCACCACATTTAGGGGCCCATTAGGATGGCGGTCGCCTGCCATTCTCCACCGCCCGCCTAACATTTCCCCCTGCCATATTACGATGGCGTTGGGGACCCAGGCCAGTTTTCCGCCAGTACTCAATCCGGCCGATTGCCTGCGGAGCGGAAAAGGCCTGCAATATGATGGCAGTGCCTTGCAGGCACCGCCATCCCTATTATGATAATGACGGTGTATTGCCTTTCCATGGCGGAGACTCTGCCATGGAAAGGCATGCAGTCTTTTCTTTGGGGGGGTGGGGGCTGAGGGGGTGGGGTGGGTGTCTGCTCTTGGGTGGTACCTATGGTACCCCCCATCATTGGCATGGACAAGGTGGCGGGCACAGCGCGGTGCCTGTCATGTTGTGAATGCCAATGCGCTGCATGCATATTTTGCATTGTGGCAGGTGCTGCCTACAGCACTGCCCGCCACAATGCAATATGCGGGATGCCACCGCCACCGTGAGGATGGCATCCTAATAGGCATTGCGGGACTGCCGCACCTATGACGGACGGTCCCATTCACTTTACAACGCCATCGTAAAGAGCCCCTAAGCTTTTTTATATTTCTTTTCAGCAAAATACGTAAACACACCGTTTCTCGACTGCATACGGTTATCATTTTCATATAACACCACCTGTGAAATGCACCTTAACCCTTCTAACTAAAAGATAGTCCTGGCAATGTTTGAGGGGTATCCTTAAAGTCTCGGGTACACTGATTGATATACTATATCCCAAATATCTCAAACTGGATAGAGTCGTTGGATAATCCTTTTGTCATCCACGTCATAGCAAGCTTCCCAATGATTAGCCCCAGTAAAATGTGAACTAATCACAACTGCTGGCTTCCCTTGGAGTAAAAGTGCATTTATTTCGGTTAATAAAAAGCATAATATTTTACACAGCTGAATCAATAAAAGTTACAAATTCATTAAATATATACAAGCACTTCTTTATAGCATTACATATGTCATTTTGAACGATTTCTATTTATAACCGAAGCTAATATGATATGTTAAAAAGATACTGCTAATCGCTCATTGGAATATTCATGGCCATCGTGTCCTAAGTAAAAGCTTTGTCTGTTTGTTTAAAATACAATCATTTCTTGCCTTGACCATGGTAAAGTGTAGATGTATTCGTGCAAGTCGCCTTGGTTTCACCTGGTTCTACCATATATGGCCAGTAAGCACAATTTGATAAACCAATTAAAAAAAAATATACATTTGCATTGATTCTGTACAACTTTCCCAGTATTCTCGGAGTAGATGTATTTATGTGTTTAGTGCCTGTGGACAGTAAGTGCATTTATTTGTCTGAACTTGTCTTATCCATTCTATGTAATTTCTCTGGTGCTGTGTAAATGTAAAAAAGAATTGAGCCATTTTGAACCAGAGTTAGTTATTAAGGGCCAGATGTAGGTCGCCAAATACCGGTCGGTCACGGCCGATTTCGGCCGCTACCGACCGGTATTTGGCTTTTGAGATGTAGGTGGGTCTGAATTTACAGAATCGGTATATTTACCGATTCGGTAAATTTACCACTTCGGTATTTTACCGAATCGGTAAATATACCGATTCTGTAAATCCATATGTAGGTGACACTCCTAAGAGTGCCACAGGCCCTTAAGAGTCGGTATTTTACCACCCAATCCTATTGGGTGGTAAAATACCGAATTCAGGTGTGCATGTACATCTGTGCATGCACACCTGTGCCATGTGACACACAGACATGCCCTTAGGACATGTATGTGTGCCACATGGCACACATACCTGCACTTGGGGTGCTAGAGGGTGTCAAAGTGACACCCCCTGCACCCTTGCAGGATTCGATATTTACCGAATCTGTAAATACCGAATCAGTATTTCACATTGATACCTATGGGCTTCAAGGCCCATTGGAATCAATGTGAAATACCGAATCGGTATTTACAGATTCGGTAAATACCGACTCCTACAGAATCGGTAATTTTTACCTACATCTGCCTCCTTCCTATTTACCTACTCTTAAATACCGATTCGGTATGAGTCGGTATTTAGGAGTTGGTAAATAGGAATTACCTACATCTGGCCCTTAGTCACTCATCGAAGTTAGTTAACATGCTCTTTCTATGCAGTGTCATGCATTTTGTAGCCTTTTCTATTGCAAATTTATTGTACAAATTTTATAAATGGATGCAATATTGTTAAGTATTCGACTTTTATGGAATGCGTCCTACCTTGACGGGTATGGTAGCTTGAAGATATAGTTTAGATATGTGTTTAATTGGACGACCAAACTAATTGTTCATGCATTTTTTTACTTTGAAATGTATGCTTGGTCACAAGTGCCAGCAAGACGCAAGGACAATGCAGATTCCGGATTATCTAACAATGTTTCACAATTACTGAATTGACTGTAAAGGTTTTCTGAGAAATTGAAAAACAGCATGTTCTAGATCGTGAAAAGATAACCGTATTTGTCTTTTAATTGCTTGTATTATTTATAGTTTGAGGTATTTCAATTCTTTCTTCTATGGTGTTTTACAACACATCATATTTTTTGCAGGTTGATCCCCGGGCAGGATTTGTATCTTGAGTAGAAAAGATGTTTGATATAGTCCTTAGAAAAAATACTGTCTTAATTTAAACAAGTGATAGATGTTGGTGTGCTGAATAAATTCGTTTCCATGAAAAAGTTTAGAACAAACGTTAAGCATATGGAAAACAACTGAGTTTTTTTAGTAAGATATTATTTTTAAAATGGACTTTAATTCAAAATTATGAGGCATTGAGGAGCTTTTAAAAACTGCTACTAAGACCTTGACGCTCATATATGACAATGGAAAACGAAAGGATGACAGTAATGTTCCCTTGTTAAGTGGTGGATGTTGTTCTTTATAATAATAGGTATTCTTTGTGTTCTATCCCGACTATGATGTTGTAGTAGAGTGATACAGAGCTGTTCATTTGCAGTTATTTCAGGCATGAAAAAGCCAGTGCCACCCCCACCCCATAATTTCACATGGTTAAAGAGGACTGTTGCATATCAAAAGTGAGTTCCAGAGTTTAGCAGCTTGGACTGATAAGGGATGCCCTCAATAGTGTCTTTCTTGTAGAGTGTATAATTAGCTGTGTACTAGTCTGTAATTTGGTGTCCTTTTTTAAGATATACTTTAAAGCTTTATCTGCAGGAAAGTGGTCTTCTTTCCAATGATTGCATTCAAGTAATGCAGTGCATCTTAAAGGTAGACCTTCTAGTGACAGCGAAGGGCCTTTAGGAAAAGGGAGACATGGTCTTGTATGTTTAAATGTAGAAGATTTCTCAATACTGTATTCTGAATCTTTTAAGAGCATCTCAGAACTGAAACTGAGACTCCATGGTAAAATACAATTGTGATATAACAGTGGAACTAGTTGACTGGATCTTCTGTGGAATCCCAGATGTACGTAAATATGTGATAGTGTCTGCATGGTATGAAATGTAGTTTTTGAAATTTGGTTTACTTGAGTATTCATAGGAACAGCATGATAACTGCTAGGTTTCTTACCTCTGTTGAAGTTGTTAGTGGTGCACCCACTGCTTTGGCCCAAGTTATCAATGCATCATACTTTTTCCAGTCCCTGAATGTTAGGATCTAGGTTTCTGATAACCTGAGCTGATTTGTTATCATCCAGTTTTCAATGGCTCAGAGCGAGTTGCATAGCTTTGATCCTTCAAGGTCATTACGTTTTCCATTTTCTGGTCTGCCTAGGCATCACCCTTGTAGTTATAACATGTAAGGTGAAAGGATTTTATGAGTTATGAGTTGAAAGATGTTTATGTTTATGTTGAAGAGGAGTGGTTGGATGAATGAGCCTTAAGGTACTCCTGTCTTAATGCTGTATAGTGTATGATGTATAGGTAATGCTTAACATGTCCCTAAAGAAGGCATTTCAGTTGAGAATGTTTTCTGCATCCTCTAGTCCTGTATAGTCTAAAGTTCCTTTAGTCAATACAGTAGGAATTTATGTTTTATAGAGTAGATATCTGCCAATAGTTCAAGGCATAATTTTATTGTTACCTCATTTTTATTTATAGCAGTTTTTAGATCATCCCAGATATCAGAGCAGAAGGTCTGTCCTCTGGCAGTTGTCTGTTTGTTGGTCAGACAGTAATATGTTCTCTTTGAAGAAATTTGAGTACTGTGAAAAAGCTGCTTTTTGCAGGAGTTTTGGAAGGAATGATCCATAATTATTTGGGTTTACTGGATCCAAGTTTTTTTGAGGATCACTGACAGAATATCGAGGTACAGAATATCGAGCTACAGGAATATCGAGTCTACAATACAGATTGACAGAATATCGACAGCCTATCTCTACAATGGTAGGTACAAAAACATTGAATTCAATATAGCGTTGTTTAAAATATAGTTTTTTTTTTAAATGTCTTAAATATAATATAAAAATGATTAAATAATAAATACAATTAATAAAAACATAGGGGCCCATTAGGATGGGGGGGGGGTTCGACCGCCCACCTAACATTTCTCCCCGCCATATTACAATGGCGGTGGGGACCCAGGCGGACGGAAAGACTGTCATCCAGTTTTCCGCCGGTAGGCAATCCACCCGATTGCCTACCGAGCTCAAAAGGCCTCCAATATTATGATGATGGCCGTGTCTTGCCATTCCATGGCAGAGACTCCGCCATGGAAAGGCATGCGGTCTTTTCTTTGGGGGCCCATTGCGGACCTCCAGGGGGTTGAGGGGGTGGGTGGCTGCACTGCGCGGTACCTGTCATTTTGTGCATGCAAATGCACAACATGCCTTTTTGACATTGTGGCGGGTGCTGAATACAGCACCGCCAGCCACAATGTCAAATATACAGGATGCAACCGCCATGGTGGCGGTCACGTTTACCATTACAGTGGCGGGCGGACATTGTCTGCCCGCCATCGTAATGGGCCCCATAGTTAGAATTATTTAAACATTTTAAAAACTGATAAATGTAATATTAAAAAGTTACCTTTGTCTTTAATATATATTAACTTGATAATATTAATAAATAATTATTTAGTTTATATAAAATGTTACAAGCATAAGAAAAGTTATAAATACATATATGTACATAAACCTGTAATATAAATATACAATTAAAATATATATAATAAATAAAAATATTAAAATGTATATTTATTTATTTTTGAATATTTTAACCTACATTAACTATAAAAGTAGGGAAATGTTGGATAGCGTAGGGGATACAATTACTATTCCCACTACAGAAAGTGCAAAAGTAGGGAAAGTGTTGGATAACGGAGGGGAATCATTTAGTATTCCCACTCCTGCAAAATATTTAACATTAATTAACAAATAATGGATGTTTAAAATTAATTTACCTCCCACTATATTTCCCTATAAACGTCACCACTAATATTGTAAAATATTACACAATTAACATAATTATTTAACAATTAATTAATTAACTAATAACAATTAACAATCAAATTAAAAACAATTTAAAATAAATTAGTTCACACAATTAACAATATAAAATAACTTTAATTAAATATTGTACATAAAAAAATATTAAAAATGTTATCAAAATTCAATTAAAATATGATATATGTTGTAAAAGAACAGACATGTTTCAGAATAAGAACTCACTGGAGAGAAGTAACAAAAGGGACATCTTCAATATCCTATCAATCACTCAAGAAGCTCAAGCACATGCAATGTAGTTAGATTTAAGCATGTACACACAGCAAGGCTATGTCCAAGAGTAAACTTCTCACTTTAGACATACTTTTGTGTGTGGAGGATGGTAAATACACCCTGGGAACATGTTCAAGAGTTCTAAGGCAGACATGGGTTACTGGGCTTGGATTATGACAATCAGAGCATTTTACCACTGGTGTCTTGGAGCTTAATGTTACTACTGAGAGCAGACCTGAGCACCAATTACACCCATATAGAACTTGAGCATCAGGCTTGCTCAGGGGGTGGTCTGGGGTTAGACACTCATGACTCAACAGATTATTCAATACAAGATAATAATTCAATGTCCAGCCAGTGCTTAGTCTTTGAAAAAGAAGTACTTTACAAAATCATACACAACGTAATGCAGCACATAACATTTCAGAAGTTTAAACCACGCTATTTCAATAAACCCTTTTTATAATCTCTTTTATTCTTTTTTCCAACATATTTTATTACTGAGCATAAATGACTTAATCCCTCTATTTTGTCAGTATTTTCGTAGGGATATCACATTTATTATATCTACATTGAAAAAGGACCAATATCAAACAGTTGTGGCCATATTTGTTATATATTATCCAGGCGTACAAGCTCTTACTTTGAGACCACAGAGCTGGCAGTAGGGATGTGGTTTTTAACGACCCTTTGTTGATATACTTTAGTAGTTTTCCTCCTACATATTTTTTAGTAGTGTACTCTAGTTTGTCGTTTTTTATAGTGAAATCAAATTTATCATAGCTACATTTAAAAAGTCTGACACTTAAAAATGCCGGACATATTGGATAGCTACTTATTATGCATACATAGTGGCTCATTTCTGAAAGCATACAGCTGGCTTTAGGACACTGGATGAATATTTAGCTAGTCATCTTGGGGATGAGTAAATATATAGCAGTTGCCATGTAGATGTTATAATGTAATCAAGCCACAGGTATAGGTAAGGAGTCTTTTATATCCAAGGGGTAAACCCTTTACGTATTTCATGTTTTGACATTTAGAATTTGACATCTCTATTCTAAATCACGTTGTTGGGAATGTTTTTTTTGTCCCTCTTACTGTTATGGTGCACGATTAATACAATGCTGCATTTTAAAGGTGGAGCTACATACAAATAGTATTGAAGAATTACCTCCTCGGCTGTCTTCCATTCCATTCCTTACCAGGGAGCAGCTTGTCTGCTCTACAGAAGCTTTTTATCATAGCAAACTAAAATACTTCCCCCAATATGGCACTGCCTACTCGACCCATCATTCATAAAGAGGGAAGTGCTCACACAAACATCCTGAGAATCCCAAAGAAAATCAAGAAAAATAAAAGTACAATTCATCACCATAACAGAAACAGGGAGTAAGGGATGGGACCAGAAATGGAACGGGAAGATCAGGACACGGAGTAATGAAGATTACCGGTGAGTAACTGGGCATGTGCACTTATGAGGTAAGTTAGACCATACGAAGCATAGTAGCAAGCATTGAAATAAATATATCAATAGATGAGGTAATGGATCTACTTTATATGTACACCAGACTCGTGGCTCTGCAGTTTGATACTTGAAATAGCATTGTTTTTGCTGTTGAGTACTTCCAGGCTGGATTGATAACAATATTCTCACCCACACCAAATGGTGCGTAAATAACAAGATTATGCTGTATTGTTAAGGTTTTAGATGAATAGCATTACGACGGATGTTTAACGTTACAATGCAGGCTATTACAACGCCTGCCTTTACAACGCGGTTTTTACATCGCAATCCATTACAACGCATTGTGCTTTTGGGTGTTGGATAGTGAATAGTTTAATTTACTATTCCAACTCCAGTCCGCGTGGATAGTAGGGAACGTGTTGGATAGTAAATTAAACTTATTCCCTATCCTAGAGCGCCCCCCAGCGCAATGCGTTGTAATGGTTTGCGTTGTAATGACTGCATTGTAATGGTAGTGCGTTGTAAAAGTTTAGTTGTAAAGGTTGTTTACCCATTACGACCAACGTCTCTTAATTTTGGATGCACAATTGAAGAACTAACAGTTTATATTGTAAGGTAAAAACCTTAATAGGAATGAGTATTAATCCCCTCCTATAATTTCCATGATTTTCTTTCATTGCACACTTTACAGTTATCGATTTGTGAATTTAGAAACACTTTTCACATATCACATTTATAGTAACGATGAAGACATGGGTGACAGATTGTATATGTAGAGAGGAACACAGGATATTTTAGTTTACAAATCTTATTCTTATATGGGTCTTTAATATTATTATTATGCCATGTAATCTTTTATTGTTTTGGAAATAATATTTGCTTTTTTTCTCTATAGTCACATACACAATAAAAAGTAATATGTATAACTCTTGTCAATGCATATTAAGAATATTGGAGTATAAATATGAATACCGTAATGCAAAAATATAAACTGTAAAACACATAATGGCATAGTATGCTAAATCTACGCTGGTTCGCACATTTTGGACACTCGTCAGGAAGCAGTGTAAATAAAATAAAATTAACAATTATAGAGGAGACACATTTGATGCAGTTTTAATTTATAGGAGAAAGAAGTTTGGAAGCAAAATATTCGAAGCTCTAAGGATTCCGAATCGCGCTGCGTTTATTTATGTGATATAAGTTGAAATGTAAGAATTGGATGTATGATGTTACAACGCAGGCTATTACAACGCCTGCCTTTACAACGCGTTTTTTTCATCGCATACCATTACAACGCATAGCGCTTTTGGGTGCTGGATAGTGAATAGTTTAATTTACTATTCCAACTCCAGTCCCCATGGACACTAGGGAAGGTTATTGGATAGTAAATTAACCTATTCCCTATCCTGGAGCGCCCCCCAGAGCAATGCGTTGTAATAGTTTGCGTTGTAATGACCGCGTTGTAATGGTAGTGCGTTGTAAAAGTTTCGTTGTAAGTGATGTTTACCGTACCAATTGTGGTGCACCCACATAGTATGCAAAATATGTGAGTCTTGATCAGAGAAGCACAAAACAGAGTAACGCTAAAGTCCGTAAACACTTTTGTCTATAATTGACTTTTTAATGTAATTCTAGCTTCACAACACAACTCATGTAAAGTCAAATTCTCTTGGGTCGAAGCAACCACATCCTACGGCTTTCTTTTTGACAGCAGTGAGCAGTTTTAGAAGTCGGAGGATGTGCTGACATGCACAGACCGCTTTCTGAGACCTTTTGCAGCCTGTGACACCGGGAATCCATTGTGTCGCGCTCAACGTTTTAGTAGCGATGACCGTGGGCCGCCATTTTGTCTGCGATGTCTTTCCTGTTAGGAGAATTTCCTGTGAGAGAAATGTGGCGCGCATGTGCATGTGGTGATTTTCTCCTTTTGGCAACTTATATACTTGGCAATATGAGGTCTCAATACCTTTGGAGCCTTCTGTTGGACTGATATTTTCCTATGATATTTTGCTCAATGCCTAGTAATGTTCTTTCTCGCTTTGCTCCTGCCAACATCTGTTTTGGATGCCAGTTTGTCATAGGACCCTGATAACCTCACGGATTGCCTAATTCCTTTTAGTTTGGAGATAATGTCTTTTACTAAGCATTTTTGATAAACAATGTTCTTTGCATCCTTCTCTTGTCACTGAGCCTGGAGGGAGCCCTGGTTTTAGTGACTGACTGAAGTGAAGTACGCTTCGGCTGCTGTGTCTCCAGACCCTGTGCAGGCTTTCTGTATTTGGTAAAAACAAACTTATAGTTAATAAAGCTTTCACTGAAGACACCAAGCCGTCTTAGACACTTCACCAAAAAAAAGAAAAGTATAATAAAGGAATATCTTTTGGATACTTTCAATTTTTAGAAGAGGAGCACATGCCCCAACCGTTTGTGTGCAGGAACAGATGTGAAAACCTGCTTGCATGATCCTCCTCATCTCCTAACCTTTTTTCTATTAATTACGTTGCTCGAACTGAATACTATTTACAGCTTATTCAATAATACCTCTTCACAGGGTGTGGTGTTGGTTTCACTAGGGCATAGCAATACTAACCCTTATCACATCATCTCTTTGACTCTCATATGGGAAGACTGAAAAGCTAGGCTCCTGTGCGCCACACATCACGCATACGTTTATCAAGAACTCGAGAATCTTCTCTGACTTTTCTAACATGGAAGAGCCATTGGCACCTGTTTCCAAAATCTTCTCTCTTTTGATTGCAGGCACTTCTACGGCTGGCAAAGTTATCACCAAAAGACTGAAGAAAAACCTGCCTTCTCTATCAAAAGCCTCTTCTCCTGTATCTTTAGATATATCATTGAAAGAGATACTTGCGCTTCGCCCATTTCTAGAGGACACTTCCACCAAGCTGCAATTCTTGGAGAATTGGTCTCAGATGAATGAGCGTCTCACCACAGTGGAACAAAGTGTCTCTTCCTTCACTCACACACATGAGAAGGTTAATACTCTCCAGTCTCAGGTTTCATCGCTACAGCACCAGGTTGAAGATTTAAAAAATAGAAATAGAAGAACTAATCTTCACATTTATGGACTTCCGGAAGGCTCAGAGGGTCCAGATCCCTTATATTTCTTTAAATTATTTCTTCCTAAAATATTGCGCCTACCTGAAGGAACTTCACTTAATATTCAGCGAGCTCATAGATTTGGTTGCCATCGCGCAGACACCTCCTCTTCTCGGAGACCAACAGGTGTCCTCATGTATTTCCTCAAATACACACATCTTCTCAAGATGCTTTCAGCAGCCAAGTTTATTCAACGTATCTCATGGTCTGGCTCTACATTTTTTTTTGCTCAATATTATACTAAGTTCACAGCAAATAGGCGCAAAGAATTTTGAACATGAGACCTGCTCTACGTGCTATCGGTGCTAGTTACGGCCTCTTTCACCCCTGCCTTTTCAAGGTTATCTATAATAACAAAACGACAACTTATGATGATCCAGTCAAATTGCAAAGTTTCATCAATTTTTCCAAGACTGACTCTATGGACTTTTCTGGGGCTTCATCTTCTCATGTTGTTTGATTGGTTCTTTCATTTAATATAACAATTTCTCTTTTTGCCTTTATTGTTTTTAGGTTTTAACGTCTAATACTTCAACTTACACTATTTATTTGTTTTTTGCCATTCATTTAGTTGGCTTATTCTGTAGTACTGTTATTATATTTTGCATGTCCTGTTTCCTCGTTACGATGAATGTTTTTGTTTTTTCCTTCCTCTCCACTTTTTTACAGGTTCTTTGATGCTCGCATTCACTATGTACCCTCATCTTATTTGAAGTCGTTCCATTGAGTCTGGATGCGCCATTCATTCTTCGTGGCTTCACCTCCCCCACTCCTCTGTGATGTCTTTTCAATTAGGTATGTTGTTTTGTTTTCATTGTCATTCTTTCTTTTCTCTTCTTCTTCCTTTAGTTTTTGCCTCCTCTCCTTGTATTACTTGTATTACTTTTTTTCCTTCTACTTCTTTTTTTCTTTTCTTCTCTCCTTTGGTTCTCTACTATGTCCTCACCTGAGTATCTACTTTGCTTAGTTTTCCTTTTCTGTTGTCTTTTCTGCTTTCACGGTTTTCTATCCTCTTTTTTCTTTTCTCTCTTTTCTTTTTTACTTTATACTGTATTTCACTTTTCTATTTAAGTCTCTCCTTTCCTATTCTTCTTGGTTTCATACCTCATGCTTATTTTTGCATCTATTGTCCTTAATTTCTCTCCATCATTATATCTTATGCTTTTATGGTTGGATTGTTACATATCTTATCCTCTGGTCTTCGAAGGTCACTGTTGGCCTTCTTTTTCTTGTTATTTTCTTGTTGTTTTTAGTTCCTTGAAAATTATATCATGCAATGTCAGAGGTCTGAATTCTATGGCAGGACCGGAGGCTTCGGATTATGCCTTCTTCCTTCGCTTTATTCCTTATACAGCAGCGAGAACAAACAGTAACAAAACTACATTTCACATGAACACTTGGGAAAGCAAAAAAGTCAGGAGTCCTTTGTCTGTGTCCGCACTCTGGCCAACTCCCATCATGCACTTCTGCCATTTCCTCTCCCTCTTTCTTCGCTGCTCAGCAGAAAGATAATTCTCTTCTCTCCTGGGTTTTGGAGGTTATTAATGTAGCGTTTTTGATCATAGGTTAAGCGATCGCATATTTTTATGTTTCAGATTCCCCTTGTTAATCGCGGGATGCTTTAGCGCTCCAGACGCGATTTTGAACCCAGTTGAAAGTGCAGTGTGGTCCTCCCACCGCTAGGGGGCGAGCGCTCCTCTCTGTGGTCAGCGCGAGTGTGAGGCATTTCTCACAGTGTTTTTCACACGCTGCCCACAGAGAACCTGTCCTGCCTCCTGCCACCTGGTCAGACACCCTGAGGGGTCGTTTTTTCCCACTTTCATTGCTCAGAACGCCCTGGTGGGTCTGTATTTTGTGTGTCTGGACACCCTGCAGGGTCGTAATTTGCACCAGTCTTTTGTGGTGTGTTGGGGCGGCTTCCCGGGTGGTGCCCTGTGATAGTGAGGGCTGAAGCGTCCCCAGGGCTAGTCCCTTCCATTGTGTGCCGGCGCGCCACCCACATTTGTCTGGGCCTCCTCCCAGCTTGAATTGGTGCCCGTGAATGTTCCCTTAATTTCTGCTGCCTGCAGCTCCTGTGTGCCTGTGGAGCCTAACTTACCTCATAATGCAGGGGGAGCAGGACCAGTACCCAGAGGAGGACCCTCTTAACTATGTCCCATGAGATGATGACTTTTATCAGGCAGTGGACGACTCTATTTACAAGGCTGTGGATCAGGCCATGATTCCCCTAGAGCAGCGTCTTTCTGCACGGTTGGATGAAGCCTATACGAAGCTGGCAGCCTTTTTTCCCACGCAGGCCCCTGCCCCTGTGCCCTCTCCCTCTCCCCCCCAGTAAGAAGCTGTGCACCAGGGGAGTAGACACGGAGGCTTTTGCCTGCGTTAAAAGTGCATTTTTGGCACAGAAGGTTCCCCAACCAGTCCCATTGCCCCAGGCTGATAACTTTCCACCAACCCCTCGGACCGAGTCCCCGGAGTCACGGGACAATGGGGATTCCCCGGACACAGATGAGGAAGCATGCTCCTCTAGGCCCTGGCTTCCTACCCAGACTCCTGCCCTGGCGGGGCCATCTGACATGTTGGACCAGGACGATATCGTCCACCCTCGGTCTTCGGACTGGGTGCATGGGGACAAAGTGGCCCTGTATGTTGCGAGCTGTCTGCGTAAACCAGTGGATAAGGACGCTCGCAGCCGCCTTAGGGCAGAGTGCCCACGCCCCACCTTAGAAGGGATGGTGGCGTTGACTCCTGATATTTACCAGAAAATGGCAACATTCTTAGCGACATTTGTGAGGGACCCTTGAAAGGGTATAGACCGCTCATGGCGTAACTGCGAGGACAAGTTGCTGGATGCAGTAGGGCCTATGACCAAAAGTTTGGATATGGCCGAAGAGGCCAAGGTGTCGGGGTACCTTGTCTCCCCGGAGGTTCTCTCCAATCGGGCGCAGTGGGCCATTGTGTTCCTCTGGAACGCCAACTACGCCCTCTCAACGGAGAGACGGAGGTCGCTCCTTATTAAGATCGACCCTAAGCTGGGTGACCTTGCCTCTTCAGAGGCCTGTGCAGTTGCGCAAGGGGGCCTGTTCGGGGACCCTTTCGTCAAGGAATTAGGCAAGTTTGTGGCAACGTTCACTTCCCTCGACAGAGCACAGTTCAACATCAAAAAGGTCTTTGCCCCACAGGTTTTTGAAAGGGCCGGACGTGGCAGGGGCCGCTCGTTCGGCAGTGGCAACAGCTCCGATCAGGGGCAAGACTCTGGCCGCGGGCAGTTCCAGGGCAACGCCCGCTTCAATAATTTCTACCCGGCGAGTGGACAAAGGTTCTGTGGCTGAGGAGGCCAAAGAGAACAGCAACAGGGTGCTGGAAGAGGTGAATGTGCTGCCCTCTGCAGGCTTGCGGGTAGGGGGGCGCTTGGCGCAGTTCTTCCCGGCTTGGGTTTGCCTTACAAGCGACGCTTGGGTACTGCAGATGGTCCAGGGCTTCCAACTGGAGTTTCATGGCCGTCTGTGTCAGCTGTATCGCCCCAGCTCCATTACTTTCTTGCAGCGAGATGCAGACTTGGTGCGCAAAGAGGTTTTAGCCCCCCTCCAAAAAGGGGCGGTTTGTTACGCACGCGAGCAACCTGGGGGGTTTCTCAGCAATCTCTTTTTGGTCAACAAGGTCGACGGTGGTCGGCGGCCAGTCCTCAACTTGAAAGAATTCAACGAGTGGCTGGTATACTGCCATTTCAAAATGGAGGGTATACACCTCCTGTGAGATGTGTTGGGTCTGTCCGATTGGATGGTCAGACGGCGAGCGCGGGGTATGAGGATGATCGTTTACCTAGACTATATGCTGTTCATGGACCAGAGTCCCAAGTGGCTGTCAAACCCAGTTGTAAATTGCAGTCAAGCTCCTTCAGGAGCTGGGTTTCATTATCAACGAAAAGAAGACCCTTTTGGTTCCCGTCCAACGTGCAACCTTTTTGGGGTTCAGCATAGACTCAGTGTCTTCCACCCTGAGTCTTCCCGCCAGGAAGATGGCAAAGATCAGGCATGAGCTATGCCAGACTTTAGCGAAACCTCAGATATCTCTCCATCAGTTGGCACGATTGGTAGGTCTCCTTTCATCTTCAATTCAAGCCATATTCCCAGGTCTCCTTCATTATCGGGCCATGCAACGTCTGAAGGCGTATCACCTCAGGAAGGGCCTAATGTACTCTCAACTGATTCCGTTGTCAGAGGAGGTGAGAGGCGAAATGCAGTGGTGGCTCACGCACATGGAGTCCTGGAATGGCCTACGATTTTTGTTTCAGCCCCGGACATAGTTATCGAGTCGGACGCCAGTCGTTCCTGCTGGGGGGCCAGGTGCGGGGATTTTTCCACAGGTGGCGCCTGGTCCACTCACGAGCAGTCATTACACATCAACTTCTTGGAGTTGCTAGCAGGGTCCTTTGCTGTTCAGTGCTGGACAAAGGACAGGGTGCAGTTGTGTGTACTCCTCAGGATGGACAACGTCTCGGCGATCTGTTATATCAACCATCTGGGGGGTACCAGATTCAAGATGCTGGCGGACCTTGCGAGGGATTTCTGGTACTTTTGCCTGGATCATCAGGTATCTGTCACAGCTGAGTATCTGCCGGGTCGGCAGAACGAGGTGCCCGAGTGGCACTCCCGACACCTTCTCAATGCCAGCGTGTGGAAGCTGGACCTTCAAGTGTTCTCCTTGCTGTCGGAGACGTGGGGTCCCTTCTCAGTGGATCTGTTTGCATCGCGCCTAGACCATCAACTCCCGAGATTCTTCAGTTGGCGCCTGGAACCATTGGCGGAAGCGATGCTTTCCTCCAGAATTGGTCAAGTGAGCAGGGGTATGCGTTTCCCCCGTTTTCCATGATAACGCGAGTATCAGCGTTTCTGCGGTGTCAGTTGGCGGAGGTCGCGTTGATCACGCTATGGTGGAGGTCTCAAGTTTGGTTTCCAGTTCTATTGTAACTTTCTTGGGATTTTCCAATCCTACTCCCCCACTCTCCTTACATTCTGCTCAATCCAGACCTGGTTCCCCACCGGTTAGTCCAGGAGGGATCACTGAGGCTGAAGGCCTGGAGGATCTCTGGCGTCGCTGGTCGCTCCCAGGCCTTTCAGAAAAGGCTGAAGACCTGCACTCCAAGGCATGGGCAAATAGCACGACAAGGAGATACAGGTCAGCCTGGCATAGATGGCGTTGTTGGTGTGTGCGACGGGGTTTTGATCCGTGGGGGCAGATATAGTCCACGTGCTTAATTTTTTGGCGAGTTTGGCGGAGGAGGGACTGGCCTATCGGTCAATCAACACCTTCCGTTTGGCAATCTCGGCTGGTCATGTGGTAGTGCAGGGTTCCCCGGTGGTGGAGCACCCCTTGGTGTGCAGGCTCCTGAGAGGGATCCGCCTCTCACTGCCCCCAGAGCCCCGCTACTCGGTCCTCTGGGACGTGAACAAAGTTTTGAACCTCGGTCGGAGTGTCCTTCACAGTGAGTAGGCAGACTAAGTCCAACACAAGGGTTATTTCATATCCGGCTTTTCCAGATTTCCCTAAACTGTGTGTAGTGCAGTGCCTCCTTGCTTACGAAGACATGACTGATGATACCCGCCATCCGGGCGAGAGACAGCTTCTCATTGCCTTACGTAAACCGTACAAGGCTGTTTCATCCCCAACAATTGCCAGTTGGGCGCGTTGGGTAAGGCAGTTGGAGAGGATTGATACTAAACAATTTGGTGCTCATTCAGCGAGAGATGCGATGGCCTCTAAAGCTTTCGCCCTATGGGCAAGATTGGAGGATCTGATGTGAGCGGCCGATTGGTCCTCAGATTCCACCATTAAGAGGTTTTATTTTAAACTCATGTTGGAGGTGGCAAGGCTAGGTGTCGACAAGCTTTGAACTGGCATAATCCTAAGCCTCCGGTCCTGCCATAGAATGAAAATTTGCGTAGCCTTCATGCAGGTAAGTTTCAATTCTATTAAGGACTCGGAGGTGAGGATTATCCCTCCCAATGACTTCCAAGAAGTGGACCCTCCCCGTAAGGAATGTAAGTAAATCATTCATGTGTTTTCTGCTTATTTATGAGTGTTGATGTTTTGCACTGTTTTCTCTCCATGCGACATGTTCTGCTGATTGAGGTTCAGCCTCTGACACTGCCTCTTTTGTAGGAAATGACAGTCCCAAACAGGATGCGTAAGAATGAAACGACATGGGCTTCGTGCGAAGAAAGAGGAAGAGGAAACAGCAGGAGCTGGACAGAGTGCGGACACAGACGAAGGACTCCCGATAAGACTTTTTTTGCTTTCCCAAGTGTTCATGGGAAATGTAGTTTTGTTACTGTTTGTTCTTGCTGCTGTGTAAGGAATAAAGTGAAGGAAGAAGGCACAATCCTCGCCTCCGAGTCCTTAATAGAATTTAAACTTACCAGCATGAAGGCTAGGCAAATGTTCATTCTCCCATCAAACGGAAACGTGTTTTAACACATTTATCGAAATTGAGAGCAGATATTGTTTTCTAGCAGGAATCCCATTTAAATGCTACAGAATCTTTGAAGTTGGAAAAGGGATGGGTTGGTAATGTTTTCTTTTCTCCAGGTGACGGCAAACGCAATGGAGTTATAACTCTATGTCAAACATTGTTAAATATTAACTTGCTTTCTCAACATTCTGATGAGGAGGGAAGATGGTTGTATACTAAATTGCAAATTGGAGGTGTTCCGGTCTCTTTCTTTAATATTTATGCTCCCACTAATTGAGATCCCATGTTTTGGACTTCTTTATCTCTGCAAATTTCCTCCAGTGTTGATGATAATTTTATCCTCGTTGGTGATTGCATCCAAGTGATAGATCCATTTATAGATAGAAACTCACTGGTTTCTTTTAAACCATACAAAGGCCACAAACTATTTACTCAGACCATTCAACAATATAAATTCATAGATGCTTGGAGAATTTGTAATCCTACTGGTAGAGAATTTACATTTTTTCCCCAGCCCACCAAGCTCAATCTAGATTAGGTTATTTCTTTGTCTCGCACAACATATCCCAAACATTTAAAAGTGCTGATATTGGCGCTATCTTAATCTCCGATCATACTCCCATTTCCATTTAATTGGATAAAGTTTCTAGGTCTAATTTACCTAGAGGTTGGCGAATTAATAACTCACTTCTTCTAGATCCAAATTTTCACTCCTCTTTTGTCTCCTTCTTTAATGACTATTTTCTTTAAATCAAACTGATACTCTTCACTTTTTCGTAATCTGGGATGCATTCAAGGCAGCTGCTAGAGACCTCATCATTGGTTATGTTTCCAAAAAAAGGAAAAATACTTGCAAAATAACCAGTGATCTTCTAGCTGAAATAAAGAGATTGGAACACTCCTATTATTCCTCAAAATCCCAAAATTGTCTCTCACAACTTGTTAAGTCAAAGTTTCAAATTAAAAAGGAATCAACTGATAATGCCTCACTATATTTTGTTAATGTCTTGCTCAAAGTTCTATGGTGGTCAAAATAAGACTGGCAAGCATTTGGTGAACTACTTAAAAATTAAACATAATACTTTTGATACTGATGCCATTTCAGATGAACACAACACACTACGAACTAAAGACCCAGAGACACTTAACAAATTTCTTTTCTTCCATAAATCGCTATATTCTCCTGAAACCACACCTTCAGAATCTGATATACCGCAATTTCTCTCAGACATTCATAAACCGTTTAACACTCAACTTGATTTTAACCCTTAAGAATCTGATATTTCACAACAAGAATTTCTCAATGCTTTACAAACACTCAAGAAAGACAAAGCCCCGGGACCAGATTGGTTCACAGTTACATTTTTCACCCACTTCGCTCCCATCCTTCTCCCCAAGTTACTTAATCTCTTAAACCTTTTCACACAATCAGGAGAATCTTAGGGTCCTTTTTAGAAGCTCTAATATGTCTAATACTCAAGAAGGGAAAGATCTTGTAAATATTCATTATATAAAAATTTCTAAATCCCTGGCTATTCTACTTGAAACCTTTCTCCCTCAATTATTGGGTGCAGAACAATCTGGTTTTGTTAAAGGCCACCACATCTCTGACAATTCTCGATTTTTTAAAATAATTTATCAAAAGCCACACACGTACCCCATTCATTAGCTGCGGTGGTTCTGGGTGCCGAGAAGACGTTTGATCGAGTTAATTGCTCGTATCACTTTCACACATTGAAATGGTTCGGTTTCGGCTCAAAAATTATCTCCATGATTTCTATCCTATCTCTAATCCACGAGCAGCCGCTTTTGTCAATGGTACTTCATCTCCCTATTTTGACTTAAAAAGAGGGGCTCGACAGGGCTGCTCATTATCTTCGTTCCTTTTTAACTTAGCCCTAGAGCCTTTGCTGTCCAGAATTCGTCAAAACGATGACATAAAGGGATTTGAAGATAAGGACATGCAAATTAAGTTAGCAGCATATGCTGATTATATATTATTATTTCTCTCTGAACCACAATCTTCTGCCTCTGTTTTTTTACAAGAAGTGCCTCTGTTTCTGGTTATAAGCTTAATCGTGATAAGTGTGAAATATTACCTCTAACCAAATATATGTTTAATGATGTTTTCAGTTCTTCTAACTGTGCTTGGATTCACATCATATTAAATATTTGGGTCTTTACTTTACCCCTTCAATTTTGACAACGCTATCTCTTTGCATAGAGAAATGTTTACATAAAATGGACAATCTAATCAATTCAATTCAATTCAATTAAGCTTTATTCAACTTTAAGTTGTAAAATCATAAAATCATACAATCTTTCAGTTATTTACATTGAATAAATAAAAATATACAATTTAAAAGTAGAATTAAAAATGCCAAATTGCAGTATAAAAAGTGGAGATGTCACAAATTTCATCGAGAATATCATTCAGCACAGTTCAGTAGTTAAAAAAAAAATTGCAATTTACAATTTCATTATACTTTTATGGGTACTCCTTATTAGGCTTACTGCGCGTGTCAAAAAATATATACAACCTCGTTGGGATCGTTCTTCCATTAAGGTTATTGCAGCTTATAATGCATAATTGAAACACTTTGTTTCAAGAATAAAATAAAGGATTAAAAATAGGGGAAATGACTTAAAAAATTGGTAAGCCGGACTCGTTTAACAGAGGGTAGTCTCGATAACCCGCAGATACATAAATGGATAAAAGCTCTTAGTCCCGCTTAATCATTCTAAGTTATTTCTGTGCCGGACAATGCATTTCAAAAGATTGGCAATTATAATAACAAGTTTTTCTCCCTCTAAAAATTGTAGAAAGAGAAATGCGGGGAGACATCTTCTAAACCCCATCTGCTTTAACAATGGTAGAAAGCCACTTTATTCTAAACTCACTATAGAACTTACAAAAAAGAATAGTGTGTATTGTAGACTGGTTGGAAGTACCGTCACACGGACAGGGGGGAAGATCTTTTACCCAGTTATTTTTCGTTGGAAAAGCAACTAATCGGTGGAAAAAGTTCAACCTAAACCGTACCAAAAGAAAGCGTTCATAGCTAGTGGTGTTATAGGTTAGGTATGGTTGAATATCAAAAGTAGTTTGAATAACCAAAGTGTGTCTAACCGATGGTTTCATAACCTCGCTCGTAAGGCGCAGTTCTTCGAGATGGTTAAGACATTTTGCCTTGAAGTCCTTCATGGTTACCTCACGGACTGAGAGGGGATCGTGATAGACTTTTTCCCATCCTATGTCAGCCAAGAAGTTTTTCACAAATGATAACCATCTGGATCTTTGTACATTATCTAAGGCCATACAATCAGAGATTATCATCTGTGAGAAAGTGGCTTTATCCGACGTCCAAATACGACGCCACAGTAAGAGTGGTGAAGTGGAGAAGTGTGGCTCAATGGTTAGAGCGGCAGACCCTGATGCAAAGGTCTAGCCCGGGACCAGGGTTCAATTCCCCGCCTCGGCGGGTCTTGGGCTAAAAAAAATTCCAAGGACCTGATAATTCTCGCCTCGGTGCCTATTCCAATCATGGAGTCCCACTCTGCAACTCTGGGCAATAGCTTGCTTAATCTCCACAACGGCCCCCACAACGCTAAGGATGCCTGGCCTCCACCTTGGGGGTGCCCAGGAGTGGACACCTCACAGGGAAAGCCAGGATGGGTTCCACAGCGGTATTCGTACAAGCGCCTTGAGACCCTTGCGGGTGAGTAGTGCGCTATACAAGTATCAATTTACAATTTACATTCTCACTATATCAGACATGTAGGGGAGTCCTAGCTCTGCGTGACATGAAAAAGTAGCTGTACTCTTTGGAACCGATAGAAGGTACCTTAGAAAAACATTTTCCACCCTCTGTAGGGCATCTGTTGCTACATGGCCCCAGACACCTGCCCCGTACAGTGCCACCGAAAGACATTTGGCTTTATAGATCTTTGCTAATTCCAAAGGAGGTCTTTTCAGAAGTTTCCGGGAAAAATTGACAAGTGAATGAATGAATGAATGAATGTAGGATTTGTAAAGCGCGTGGTTACCCTGGAGCGTCCCAGCGCTGTACCACTGGGGAACCCGTCCTGGCTTTCCCTGTGAGATGGTCCCTTTACTGGGAATCCCCAAGGTGAAGCCAGGCATCCCCGGCGGTGATGGGGCCGGAGTGGAGATTAAGCAAGCTATTGCTCAGAGTTGCAGCGTGGGACCCCATGGTTAGAGTGGCACCGAGGCGAGATTTATCGGGCCCGCTGACATTGGTCCTGCACCCGGCCGCGTCGGGAATTGAACCCTGGTCACGGGCCGACCTCAGCCTCCGGGTTTGCTGCCTCTAACCGTTGAGCCACACTTCACAAGTGCTGTGGTAGTTCTAATAGAGTTTCCTGGTTTCGGTTGCCGATTTCCAAGTAAGTTTGTTATCGATCATTACTCCTAAATAGGGATATTTTTGTGTGGTCATAAGTTTTTCCTGATTTAGATATATATTCCTCATTTTAGTTTTGTGTCCAGTACCCGCCCTCATGACAAATGTTTTCCCAATATTAATATTTAGGTCTAGATCTGCCATGAAGGTGGAATATCTGTTCAGTGCCTTTTGAAGTTCAAGGGGGGTACGGGCTAGTATTACCGCGTCGTACCCGCAGAGCAACGCGGGAATCCGACGGTTGTTTGCTGTCGGGAGGTCCTGGCTCCCCTTAATCATTTCCTTCTACAGGCCGTTGGTGTAAAGTGTGAAGAGGAAGGGGGCCAGGACACAACCTTGCCTGACATCCTTCTCCACTTTGAACGGCGCGGTTAGCTCTCCCCAAGCCCGAACCTCACCCTTGCAGTCGCATCTGAATATAATTCCCTTAGGAAAGTTACCAGGTTCGACTGGACCCCCAACTCTGCCAAAACAGACCACAGTTTAGCGTGGGAGACACAGTCAAACGCAGCTGATAAATCCACGTAGACCATGTATAGGACTCCTCCTTTAATATTTGCATATTTGTCTATCAGGAGTGAAAGGTTAAGGGCTTGATCAATGGTCCCCAGCCCCTCGCGGAACCCATATTGGAGATCAGATATAATCCTGCCCTCATCCGCCCAGTCCTGTAGATGCTCAAGGATTACACAGCCCACCACTTTGCCAAGAGAGTCTAAAAGGGAAATTGTACGATAACAAGTTACGGACCCCGGGTCACCTTTTTTAAAAATGGCGACCAATATTGACTTGGACCATGAGTCCATAAGGCCTACCACACATGATGCATTCAGTACCTTGTCAATAGAGGGGTCCAGAGTTCCATCTGGGCTTTGAAGAAATCTACAGGCACCCCGTCTGGGCCTGGGGCCTTCCCACTTTTAGTAGCTTTCAGCGCATGAGCAACCTGGTCTACTGTGAATACCAACTTAATGGGATAAGGGGTGCAGGCCTGGGCATGGGGTGTCGCTTCCTCAGTGTTTGTATCCCCACTCACATTAGAGAAAATCTTGGAGAAATGTTCAACCCATTCCTTTTCACTAATAGCAACCTCTATTCTTGGTGAGTCTGCATCGTTATTCAAAAAAGGGGACTTGGCCACTAGCCAACAGGCAGCGTTGTTTTTTTGAGTGGAAGACTCCTATAGTTGGTCCCAAAGTTGCTGTTTTAACTCGTTTTTTCTAGTCAGTATTGCGGAGTTGTATAATTTTCTTAGGGTGGTGATCTCATGAGGCACCCTAACTGTCCTCCGTAATGCCTGTTTTAACTTCGAATAGGCTACCATGCAACTGTGGTCAAACCAACCCTTCCTCTTCTTTGAAGATCAGTTTGCTTTTACCCACAATGCTTTATTTATGGCTTTTACCACCTCACCGAAGTTAGCGATAACCTCAGTGTCTGGTGTATCCTTGTCCAGACATTTCTGGATGGGGAGGAGGGTACTTGCTAGCACTGTTTTAGTTATTTCTAGGGGGTCAATCTTTCCCCACTTTAGCGAATATCCATTAAGCTTGGCCAACGTCAGGTTGTTTTGTGTTAGAGTACTTCAAATATTAATTTTAGAATTTTGTGTCGTCGGCAGGCTAACGATAAGGGGGTAATGGTCGCTCAGCGCAGTTGTGTGTATAGTGAGTAATGAATCTATATTCCTCACTCCATTGGAGACAAGAACATGGGTAGTGAGACAAAATATCGAAATTAAAATATCGATATACAATAATATCGATGTTTTAATTTCGATAGTATAGAATATCGATGTCCAAAATATCGACAGACAGAATATCGTTTTTTTTACGGTATGTATGTTACTAATATCGAAATTTACTAATATCGAAATTTTGTTTAGTGTTATGTATTTTATTATGTTGTTTATATGTTTGTTAAATATGTTTTGTAATGTATGTTTGAAAATTAGTAATTTTGTTTACATTTTGCGTTTTAGTATCAGAGCGGGTTGTGGGTTTATAGGGGAATAGGGAGGGAAGTAATTTAATAATAATTAATTAATTAATATATTTTCGTAAATATGTTTAATTAATAATTAAGTGGTAATTAATTAATATTAATTAGCTAATTAATTAATATATTTTTGTAAATATTTTTTATTAATAATTAGTTGGTTATTAATTAGTTAATTAGATTAATTAGAGTTAATGTTTTAATATGTAATTTTTTGTTATTGTTAATTAATTAATTGGTAATTAAATAATATTAATTAGCAAATTAAATTAATTAGAGTTAATGTGCTAATATATTTAATTTTTTGTTATTGTTAATTAATAATTATCAAGTGATTAAATGATGTGATTTATTTATGTGTAGTGGGTTGTGTGTTTATAGGGGGATAGGGTGTGATATAATGAAATGTAATTAATTAAAGAGATTGTATTTATTTATTGGTATTTATTGTTAATTAATTAGTAATTAATATGTGTTAATTAGTTCATTTATAATTACATCAATTTAGTAATATTAATTGTTATTAATTGATTAATTGAAATTTATATTAATTGTGTTTTTTTGTATGTGTAGTGTGTTGTGTGTTAAAGGGGGAGTAGTGTGGGAAGTAATTTTTACCCCCATGCTATCCAACGCTTTCCCTACTGTTGCATCCTCTGGAGTGGGAATAGTAATTTAAACCCCTACGCTATCCAACGCTTTCCCTACTGTTGCACCCTCTGGAGTGGGAATAGTAATTTAAACCCCTACGCTATCCAACGCTTTCCCTACTGTTGCACTCTCTGGAGTGGTAATAGTAATTTAAACCCCTACGCTATCCAACGCTTTCCCTCCCGTTGCACTCTCTGGAGTGGGAATAGTAATTTTTACCCCTACGCTATCCAGCGCTTTCCCTACTGTTGCACCCTCTGGAGTGGGAATAGTAATTTAAACCCCTACGCTATCCAACGGTTTCCCTACTGTTGCACCCTCTGGAGTGGGAATAGTAATTTTTACCCCTACGCTATCCAAAGCTTTCCCTACTGTTGCACACTCTGGAGTGGGAATAATAATTTAAACCCCTAGGCTATCCAACGCTTTCCCTACTGTTGCATCCTCTGGAGTGGGAATAGTAATTTTTACCCCTACGCTATCCAATGCTTTCCCTACTGTTGCACCCTCTGGAGTTGGAATAGTAATTTAAACCCCTACGCTATCCAACGCTTTCCCTACTGTTGCACCCTCTGGAGTGGGAATAGTAATTTTTACTCCTACGCTATCCAACAATTTTCCTACTGCTGCAATATGTGGAGTACGTATATATATTAATTTATATGTAGAGTTTTTAATTTATTTTAAATGTATATGTATTAGTTTTAATTTTTTAAATATGTTTTAATGTTTTTATTTAATATTTGTAAAATTATATGTATTTTTAAATTATTTTTACATTAATATTAATACTACGATATTAATTTTTCGATATTTTTGTACTTACCTTTATGAAGCTATAACTCCGATATTTTTGATTTCGATATTTTTGTGTCGATATTTTTGTATGTAGATATTCTGTCTGTCGATATTATGTCATAGATCCAAGAATATGATCAATAGAACTTTGAAGACCCCGCCTATGTAAGGTGGTAGCCATCACTGTGTCTGTAGTATTGAGCTTATTCGCTACTGCCAGATCAGGTTCAAACATAGTTTCATTTAGTCTGCTCCCTAGAGTCGTATGTCTAAAATGTAGAATGGGGTTATTACTCTCATCATGGATTCCACAAATATTTCTATTACTATCCTGGCATGGGCCCAAGTTAAAGTCTCCACCCCAGATAGTTATAACCTTTGTTGGTGACCTCCTTGTATTAGATAGTAATAATGCACCAATAAGAGATACTAAATTCGCTGATTCGCCCTCCAGGAGGTTATTATAAAAATTTACCAAAAGGAGGGTCTCCGTTTTATTTACACCGATATCAAGAATCTGAAAATTGGGTTCCAGTTTAATAGATTTTATTTCAACTGTTTGTAATAGATTTGATATATAGATCGTCAAACCTCCCTTTGCTCTCCCAGAGGGACTTCTTTGGGCTGGTGAAAAATAGGTTTTATATCCTTCCATATGTATCTCTTCTACTGCCCAAGTTTCCTGAAAACATAGTAATTTAAACCTATGGGTGAAATCAGGCCAAACCTCATTTGTTATTTTAGAGCGCTGGCCTGCGATGTTCCAGAATAAGACATCCAAATGTGAAGTGTTCCCCTCAGTGCTAAACCCCTCAAAATCTGATGGTAATATTTGCACCGATTCTGGTTTAGATACAGTTAATAACCCCGAGAGAGGGGGTAGCAGATACTGTCCTAAATCTCCCTCCAGTAGACTGATATCTTGTTCTTGCTCGTGTGTAGGCTTTAAATGACCAGTACTTGCTTTAAAGGGTGCATTGTGATAATTTCTAATGTTTTCTATATCCCCCTCTGATAGGTGTGTGTCGTCTATAATTCCATTCACATCTGTTTGGGGAGCGGGTCAATCCACTCCCTCCATACCCGATAGGGGAAAAAAGTGGTTATAAGTGGGAATGTTGAAACTGTGCCCATGCATTGTTAAATACAGACGGAACCATGGGAATCAGAGAGTTATTTAAGAAAGTCCTAGGATAAAAGTATGTTAAATCATATGGTGTGATGCCACTACTTCCTTTCTTTTGAAATCAGTCGGTGATATGTGAAACTGCCCTATGGTCTCTAAAATTGATGATGATTAGATCTCCCTTAATGTTTTTTGGTCTGTGTTCCACCCAGTCCACCCGTCGTACGTTTAAGATTTCACCATTGATGTTTGGAGGAAGTGGTCTGTTTTGTCGCAGCCAAAATACGACTTTATTTTTTAGTTGATAATAGCCTTCTTTTGCTTTGTTCTCTAAGACTGGGACCCCTGCTAGTATCACAACAAAAGGCACTGCTTCTGGTGGTAAGTCCATTTGTACCTTTTTTGCCTTGTCCAACCTTCCAGGGGGAGGGGTTTTAGGTGTATTTATCTGAGGAGGCTTTAAAACGCGGAGTTGTTCACCTGCCTCTATCTCTTTGGTCTTTGTCCCCTTTCTGCCTCTGAGCTATAGTATTAGAAAGGGTAGGATCTCTGTTGATGTCTTTCTTTGTAGGGGGAGGTATTATGTGTGTGTTTGGTTTAGTGGAATTCACACTAGACGAATGTAAAGCACTATATGTTGAAAGTTTTTTAATTAAGCTGGTGTTATTTGTGGTCGCCTTTTCCAGTGTCCCCAGTTGTTCCGCTACTCTCTTCATTCTCTCAATTAGCGGCAGTAATAATGATCTCAATAATTGCTCTATACTTCCCAGTAGGTCCTTGGTTGATATGTCTGTCACCAAGTTTTGTTCGATTTGCACATGCATGGGTGTTACATATAGATCTTTTAAGGACCCCATCGAGTTTTTTGTTCTTTTACCACAGTAACTGAGATGACTCCCCTCCACCTTCTTCCTTTTTTTCAGTGGAGGGCCTTGGATTGATCTTTTATTTTTAGGCTTCTGGGTCTCAACTTGTGGGGTCTTTGCCTTCTGCGTGGAATCTCCTGATAGGACTACCACGGGTGAGGTTAAGTTGGAAGGGGAAGCTAAAAAATCCATACTTTGTTCACTGTGTGTACTCGTTGATGGTAACCTGTCTTGCAAAAGTAAGGGAATACTACTGTCACTTGTTGAAATATGGGCTGAACTATCTACTTGTCTGATAGGATCTGGTGTAGTTGCCTGCTGGATTGAGCCCAAAGACGAGCGCTTTTTGCTTAACATTTCCGCCGACAAGCGTCTTTCCGCTAAGACTATCTCCCTTTCTAAGACTGAGGTGGCTCTGGTAATAAAATTATCCAGAGTCCCTCTAACTGACCCTCCCACTAGAGAGGGTCTACCTTTAGGAAGGCGGGAGGTCATGATATTATCTAATCAGTTGGAACAAATGAACACGGTGTAGACTAAAGAGGAGAACTAGCGGGCAACGCTTACTCTAAGTGCAAGAAAAGAGGTCTAAGGAAATGACACCAATCTTTAGAAATGTTGCCTTACTGTAAAATCCAATACATGGGTCCTGTACAGTCCGATAACGAGACTGGGCTCAGCCCAGCCTCGGACGGCCACAGACGGCCTGCCTTTGCCCGGGCTTAGCCGGCGCGCGGTCCCGCGACATGGGAGATGATGCCGTGATTTAAGCGCCGCTTGGCGCACTGATCCAAGGAGCTGCGCAAAGGGTGATGGAATATGTAGTCTCGCGCCAGGGGCCCCCCTCCACTCGGCGGCCACACAATGATGTAGGTAATGTGCAGCGGCGGGAGGTGGGCTATTGCAGCAGGGCAGGGAACGGGATCTTCAGGAATCCAGCAGCAGGTAAAATCGAGTTAGGTGTCTAGGCACAAATGCTAAGTTCCCCCACTCTAATCACTAAATGGCACCCGTTATATATCTCATGGTGGGGTTGTCTAGATACTATTAAAATTATGCTGGCCCGTTAGTTTTATATACTATTTCTAATATCCCTGTTCCTATTCCCTTAACAAATGTTGAAAAAATTAATTCTATATTATCTTCTTTTCGATGGAACAAAAAACATCTTGCATGTCTCTGCTGCAATTAATAAAGCTCAAAGCAGAGGGCGGAGTTAATTATCCTGATTTCCCTACTTACCACAAATCTTTACTACTTCAACCAAGCCTCAAGATGGCTCTCTGACTTCCCACTGGACTGTCCTTTGTGGGTGGTTCTTGAAAGTTCCTTTCTTTCCCATTTCTCTTTTAAATATATATTTTTTCTTTTATCCCTAGACCACCATCTTTTTTCTACTCCTGTTCTCAAATACACCTGTAAACTTCTGAGTTTTCCTCCAAACACATCTCCTACTGATCCAGACTCCTCCTCAACTCCACTTTATGGCACAACGCATCTATTTTGATCGGTGGAAAACCTTTCTATTGGAAATCTTGGAGAAATAAAGGTTTAATTTGGACGCATCCATTTTTCTCTCAAACAGTGCCTTACTTCCATTCCAAATATAATTTAATTTCACAAGCCCTTTCAAGTGCATATACCCAAATTCTATCTCAAGCAAATCCTTTCCCGGTTAACAACTTATGTTCTTTTTTACTTTCCTGTCCTAAAGCATCCACTATTTACACTCACATACGATCCTCACAATCCGTTATAGAAAAGGCCATGGTTGAACTTTCTTGGGAGGAGGATCTTGGGGGTAGAGTGGTCACCTTCTCTGTGGAACAAAATATGGTCCAAAAATAGGAAAACTTCTAGAGTGGCTGATGTTACACAAACGTTATTTTTTACTTATAACAGGCTTTTGCTGCACCCAGTATTATTAGATAAATGACATACTACAGTACCGGACACCTGCTGGTCCTGCTTCTCCTCTCGCACTGATTTTAACCACCTACTTTGTAATTGCTCATACGTACATACCTTCTAGACATCTGTCTGGGCTCAAATTAATCCAATCTTCAACTCCAGTTTCCCATTCTTTATCACACATTTATTTGTGGGTAGTCTATCACCTATCTGGGAGGATCATATTTCCAACACAAAGATTGTGGACTTATAGTTGGCATTTGCCTTTCAACAGATCACTAAAAATTGGAAAGATTTTATGAACTTATCTTTCCAAGCTTGGTGGTATGCAGTATGTTATCATCACAGATTGGACACAGTATTTGTTCATCCAATTCATTTAGCCATGAAGCACTTAAAGTTATGGTCACCTGTTACATCGTTCATTGATTTCAGTGCTAAACGCTCTTTTGCTCTAAATCCTGCTCAACAAGAAGTTGCTCAGCCTCCATGAAATTCCATATCTAAAGAAAATGAAATTTTAAAATATATTGTTATATTTCTGCTGCTGTTACGTTACTCTATGGTTCTCATATGCAATGCACTGCTTTATTGGTTAAATTATTATTTTATTGCTTTGTCATTCCAGCCTAGACATGTTTGCATGATATTTTTATTTTACATATTCTCCGTTTCATGTTCTTTTCTTGTTTTTGTTTCATAATATATTGTGTTGTATTACTTGTTTTCCGGAATAAACTTCCTTTTTAAACTAAAGTCAAATTCTCCAGTATCCTCTTATCGTGGACGTGCACAGTTCAAGCTGTGGGACATATCGGGATTCCTGTGCCTCATGCTCACTGAGGGGAACAAATCCTTTCTGGGTGCTGAACCGGACAGCCTTTAACCATCTGGCCTAGGCTACTTCACAACAGCTCTCCTTTCAGCTACAGTTCATGTAAGGGCATCTTCAATGACTCTCATGAGCTATCAGCCAGCTCTCTCACACAAAGCAAGGTCCAGGAAGCCTCATTTGGCAGTGTTGATCACCAGCGCCAGACTGGGATTGCAAACTGGCCCTGGCAATTGAGTTTGACTGGCCACAGAGGTTGTGGGGGAGGGTGCCCATGGAAAACACCTCAGCTGCTTTTGTCACAGGGGGCTAATATTGCAGCTAAGCTACAAAACCAGCCCCTCAGGGGTCCAAAAATGCCCCCCAGTGGTCCCAAACCGGCTCCCACCTTGGCGGCCCACGGGAAAAAGCCTGGTGCCTGCTACAGCCAGTCAGCCCCTGTTCATCACAGGTCCCAAAGTTACTAATTCCTAACTTGCTACGAAAAGGTAGTGGAAAATAGCTCTTCACTACAGCACAGAGAGTTTCTTCATCACCACTTCTTAGGTAAACATGATTCTGGTTGAGGAATTTTGGCACCCTGGCTGGAAGTTGCTGATCCGTCTTTATACCAAATTTTTATGCAGTAGTTGTGGAACCCAACAGTCAATCGTGAGGCTGATTCTGGCCAGTCCTGGCACTTTTACTTCTTAAACAGAAACTGGTACTCCCAAAGTCTTTGTTACAAAGTGCTAGCAAGAATGAAAGGCAGAGGTGTAGGTATTCTGTCAGGAGAGACATATAACAGGAGCACAAAAGTTAATGGAGGCTGCCCCACTTAATTATCTTTTAACCTGTGAGTGATGGCCCTACAAGTGAACAATGGGCCATGAAAGGGTAAAGTAAACACCCTAAATTTCAAAAGTGCCCTGTCCTACCCCGCACTCAACACTCTACAAAAGATTCCAGGAATGTTTTGGATGAGCCCTGCAATTTACATTTAACGCTGTCACTCTATTTAACCCTCTCTCTTAGGTACCATTAGGATGTTGAAAATGCAAAATGGATTCCTTTGTGGCTATGGCGTCATGTATCATACAGGTTTCACACACATTCTCAATACACAGGCATAATTGATTCACGCAACATGCATGCCCCACATTGATGGGCAAAGGACTCAGTTGCTCAGGACTGAAAGACCAATGAAAAAGGTGGGAGAGGGTCATAGGTGACTCTACCTTGAAGGGACAGAAAAAATGCCTTGCTTTGTCATTTTGATCTTTATCAGTGCAACTACTGCCAGTCCCCTACAGTCTAGCAAGCTGGCAGGAGTCATGTTCTGTAAAAAGAATGCACATGGTGTCCCCCTCCAGACAATAGAGCCCCAATTGTCTCTCAGTCCAAGTCATAATAAGTCCTCCTATGGAGTTAAAGATCTACAGAGCTTGCTATATTGAACTTAAAGCAAGGGGTACATGCTCCACAAAGCAATGTAGGGAACCTTTCTACATTCCAACACATAACCTTTCAGGAGCAGTTCTCGAAAAGGCCCAGAAAATGAATATAATATATCCAGAGCCACATGCAAGGAGAGTGGTGAAGAGTATTGCAGACATCCTAACTAGAGTGTCAGCCCTAATGGTACTTTCACTGATTTACAAGAAAGGGCCGCATCTGTCGAGATGTGTCACTTTCTCTGCGCTACCCTGAGAAACCCTTGCGCCATCATGGATGCGCCGTATTTACAATACGGCGCACCATGGTGCAAGTATTGACAGATGCATCAGAAATTCTGACCCATCTGTTGCCACAAAAGTCTAGCATTGCTGGAGTCCTGTTGTAAGCACAACGCAACTCCAGCAATGCATGTTGAGGCCTATCCTCATTGTGCTGCGTCACTCTTACGCCTGCTTCAAGCAGGCGTAAGTTTTTGATGCGTTGGCGTCCTTGGAGTGGCGAAGTGAAATCTTGTAGAGTTCACTATGTCACTTTTACGAGACTATCCTTCTAGGGAACGCCCTCCCTGCATACCTTATACCTGACGCTGGTATAATGTGACGCAGGGCTTTACAACTTGACGCACGTTGTAAAGGGACCGCATTATTAATAAATCAGAGCATACATATGAATAAACTTTAATGTATTATGGCTCAGGGAGTCACTTATCCGGAGTAATACAATTTCACTGATGAATCAGATAACTTCTGTATCACCAGATATGTGAACCGGTGTGATGATTTGCCACGCTCATGATCAGGCTGATATGGGTTTTCTGCCACTCCTCTATCCAGTGAAACCAGGCATTTACTTCCCAGCGCCTTTTTGACTAACTTCCCCACCAGCCAGACTGTGTTCATCAGAGTGGAGATGGATCCCTCTCATAGCCTTAACCCAATAGCATTATTTTTGGCACTACAAATGGCATTATCACTATCATCAGTGTTAAAGCCATTAGGACAAATATGGGGTGTCCCGTTTTTTGCAAGCCTAAAGAGACCTGCTGTTTAATAGGAATGTTCTGTATATCTCTGAGTACTCTGGGATCAAGTCGGGACTTAGCAACCTTACACACAAAAAAATCCCTGATGTGTGCCTAATACATAGACAATTTGTGAGTGCCGTAGACGTCGGGTGACAGGTAATGTAAACTAATACAACTAATTTCTGGTACAAAATATACGAATTTATTCTTATTTCATACAGAATGAGACATATCGTAATGTAAAAAACAGCAATAAAAACAAACATATATATAAACAGTCAACATAGTATTATACAAATTCATTAAAACAATAAAAAATTCGGTACATACATAAGTTTGACTTAAATTGACTTAAATTGTGATTCTTTCTGTTATGTACCGAATTTTATATTGTTTTAATGAATTTGTATAATACTATGTTGACTGTTTATATATATGTTTGTTTTTATTGCTGTTTTTAACATTACGATATGTCTCATTCTGTATGAAATAAGAATAAATTCGTATATTTTGTACCAGAAATTAGTTGTATTAGTTTACATTACCTGTCACCCGACGTCTACGGCACTCACAAATTGTCTATGTATTAGGCACACATCAGGAATTTTTTTGTGTGTAAGGTTGCTAAGTCCCGACTTGATCCCAGAGTACTCAGAGATATACAGAATATTCCTATTGAACAGCAGGTCTCTTTAGGCTTGCAAAAAACGGGACACCCCATATTTGTCGTAAATTCCCCCTGGTCCCAGAAAATTACCAAGAGGGGGCCTCCTAAAAACTTTTTCACTATTAAAGCCATTTAGGACATCAAAAAAATCATCAGTGTAATCACTGATCATAACATAAACAAGACAAACATTTAAACGTGAAAGAAATTGAATTTACAAACCCTACGCTGCAGTACTTATACGCTCATTACAAAGAACACAACACTCAGCTTTGAATCCTGTTTTATTTAAAGTGGCACTGGTATTTAAAGTTGGTCATGGGTAGACACTTATACATGTCCTGAGTGCATACGCAGCATGGCCTGCAGATGAAAATCTCACGTCATTTGCGAGGACATTTACTAGTCAAAAAGATGGGCAGCCCGCTATTGCTGTAGTTCTAAATCAAGACTACGAAAATATCAACCTTCACAAATATCACGGTCAACATAGAGGGGTCGATTCCGATTCGGGAAAAACCGCTCCGAACAGCCATACGGAGCGTTTTTCCCATACGAATCGTACCCTGCAATGTCCCCCGTACATACGATGAAGTATGATTCATACCAGGATCTGGACTCCGTACGAATCGTACAGAGACCGTACGAATCAAACCCCCCGTACGAATCTCCCTCGGAACCCGCTGTACGCGACATCTGTACGGTTCGCGGCTGGTTTCTCTGACCCAGCAAGTACGATTCGTGTCGGGTACGCACCGTACGACGCTTTTTTTTACGGGAGCCGAAAACGTCTGGTAAGGTCCGTACACCCCATGATCGCAGGGGTACGATGCGTACCCCTACGATCATGGGGTGTACACACCGTACCCCGCGACCACATGGTGTACACACCGTACCCCATGTTCGCTGGGTGTACGGTGCGTACACCCTGCGATCGCGGGGTACGGTGCGTAAACCCCATGATTGCAGGGGTATGCACCGTACCCCTACGATCATGGGGTGTACGGACAGTACGGTGTGTATGTGATTGGATGCTTTTCCGTACGAATCGGCCTTACCTGACGTGGACCGTACGAATCGCGTCCTCATGCCACGGTCTGGATCGTGCTCATCGGGTCCTACGGCATGTTTACGATTCGTACGGAGAGGGCTCCGGATACGAATCGTACGGACGTCTTTTTCCAGGATCGGAATCGACCCCATTATGTTTCTACATGTAAACAGTAATTAGAAAAACTATTGACTACAAAAATATAATATGTTGAATTATATAATAGATTTAAAAGATACCAACTGAAAAAGTATGGTATTGGACTATAACTCTAAAATACATTTAAAAATAGATATATTTCTAAAAATTACTGATTAAGACGAATTACAACTTGAAATCATTTTTAAAAGTTCATATTCTATTTAAATGCATTTTTCATATGAAACACAAAAAATTATTGTATTTTTTCAAAAGTATATATTGAAAAAATAAAAAATATGTAAGATTAAAAATAAATCAAACAATATACTAAAAAGGTTACTTACTTGTACAACACATTTATTAAGTCTTGCAGTGTAAATAATATTACAGGTTTATGAAATTGTATTAAAAATCCCAGTTATATTAAAACATTTATAAAATAAACACATAAATCCCAAAAGACTAACTCATAGTGCATGGAACCACTAAAGTTATTCTAAATAACAACTTATTGTATTTCTACATTATTTGGAACATTGCTAACACATGGGGAAACATTAAACATCTAAGAACAATAATAAGTAATATAAAATTAATTTAAAAACAAAATAATATTTCCTAACTACAATTCTAAAAACAGAAAAAAGAAATTGGGGGGGGTTAATATTTGCTAATATAATTCAAAAACAACAAAAGCGGGTCAAAATGCATTGATTTAGAATGGGGTGGGGCAGACCTACTATTCTAACTTCATTCCCAGTAACATGGGGAACAATGCATACATTTGAGGTGGGAGGGAAAGCAAATTTACTTTTCTAAGTGCAGACCCACACTCATTGTGGAAAGTGTATATATTTGGAATGGTGGGTTTGATTTACTATTCTAACCCCAGTACCAATGCATTGTAAGATTAGGAACAATGTGTAAATTGGCGTGAGTGCAAATTTACTATTCCAATTACAGCTATAGAAAAAGTGGAGAAAAAGCACACATTTATGGCAGTGGAGCCCGATTTACTATCCTAACTCCATTCCCAGTAACAATGGGGTTAGTGCATATACTTGTGGGCTGAGATTTACTAATGTGACTCCAAGCCCACAAACATTGGGGAAAGTACATATGTTTGGAGTATCAAAATTACTATTCTAACTCCAATGTATGGATTTTACGCTTACCTTTGTGCCGCAGACGAGTGAGTCATATTTCTTCCTCACGCTCGTATTAGAATCCTGCTTATGCTGATCCAGCATGCTGTGTTGGTCACGGCTGCCATCTTGTATTCCAGCCCACGTCAGCCCACTCGATTTGCACAGAGTATTCTAGGATGACTTCTCCCTCATGCTGGCTTAATCGTATGCCACATGCTGGAGGAATGCTGTAATCGCAAAATGTTGAGCGCTAGATTTCAAAGGAATTATGCACAGTATTGTAATAAAAGATATGTCCTTCTCTTTTATAGCTGATACATGATGATTTGGAAATAATATTTTATACACCATTGAGTTGGGTAACAATAAACATCTATTATTCAGCACCTTGAGACCCATGGGTGATAAGTGTGCTTTACAAATACATGTGTTATGTTATGTTTATATCCCAATCCCAGATGGCTGAACCACTTTCTGAATTATGCCACATCCTGTTTGGTACTATAAAAGGGGAGTCCATTTGGTGTCCAGTTTTCTCAATTTGTGATTGCTCATTCACTTGGCTCTGTAGATTCTACGCCTTCTCCAGTTCTTACTTATACTTGCTCTTCACCCTGCTGTCTATTCAGGCAAAATGAGAGGTTTTCGAGGTGCCCAGTTCCTTTCTTTCCAGCTGAGTATTATTTATGGATCAACACTAGACTTCCAGTTGCAATACAGCTTCTAACATTGCCTCTGGAGGTCTTAGACCCCTCCTAAGTACTATAAAGATCTTTCAAGCGAATCCAAGACCAGCTCTTGACATCAAGTCCAATCCTACAAACACTGAGGGAAGTGCGTATATTTGGGTAAGTCATCCAAATTAACAAATATGATTGAATAATCCTTGAGTCATACATTGTTTTGTTTTATTTTATTATTATCTATATACATATGGATCAAGTAAAAAATATATGATATATATATAAATGCATGTCCGCTATGTGATCAAGGGCAGTTCCTGCCCGAAACGCGTCGTGCCTATCCTGACCTGAGATGGATAATAAACTTCCTCTGTAAACACTCGATGAGCTGCGTGGTGGTCCGTGACTTTTCTGTGGTCAGAACCGTTTTCAGCAGAAATTGACCCATAAACATATATATATATATATATATATATATATATATATATATACTAGGAGACCAGTTCCAGGCGTGCCTGGGTTCAAGACTTTCCGGAAGGAAAAACAGCGTTTGACCCTCCTGAACCTGCATGTGATAACGCCGGATGAAGAGGAAGAGGCTCTGCGAGTGCCGTGTCGGAAGACCCGATACACCGGAGGCGACCCCAAACTTCGTCGCATATCAAACATCCAGGTATTCAGGGGAGGAGAGACCTTAGATGCACGGGCGCTACTCAGCCGCGGCCCGTGGAGGGAGTTGCGGTGGGGCAGGCATGCGGGGCGGGGGAGGGGCAGGGTGGGGGGTGATAAACACCATAATATGGATGATTATAGGTAAGTAAACAATTACATTAATAAAACGAATTTCGTTCCGTGCCCTGCATCGCAAAATGCAATGCAGGGCACGCTACGAAATTTGTTTTATTAATTTAATTTATTCAACCTTCTAACGTTCCAGGTTAGTACGTTCAAATGCTGTGAATGTAATTTCTCAGTGGACATTAAGAGAACTTAACATTTTGCACAATACAGCATGTACTTAAGACCACACACGTTACGGATGTTTGCCTGAAAAGAAGAAGTATCATTACACAATGTCATTGTACTCTGGATTTCTGCGATGCCTCTCAAGTGCATTATCCAGTACAACAAAACCCAACAAACCCCCCCACCTCCCTCCCACTTCAGCATCCCAATTATGCCAAAGACATACCCTGTCAGAATAAAACATTAGAACCCAACTTTGATTGGGGAGCACCCACTTGGGGGGTCCACCTGGTGCACACATCTCCATCCAACATAGTGGATGTGACCAGGAGTACGTTAGTTATGCAAACTAGCTATGACTGAAAGGTAGTTAATGGCTGCCGGAGTGCCAGGAAAACACACATGATGTGAGAGATACTCAGCCGCTCTGGTGCACTCATATCTCCCCCCCAGGCAATCCACACAGAGTTCAATTATACTAGTCCCGAAGGCGAGACCAAGCACTACAATCCCAATAACTTTTGTCAGGTATCCACCCCACAAGCAAACAGTGGTGCCCCATCAGATGTTACCAATGTTCCCCTGGCACTACCAACCAGCACAATCAGCAATCATAGCATAGCACGTGTACTAGGGTAGCGTATTCACACAACACCACCCACTCATTTGTCATATCCAAAGGCCATAGAGCGAACGCCGTATGAGAGAAAGACGTGTATCAACCAGTATAAGCGACACCCTTATTCATAAATGTAGCCAACAGAAGACATTTGGATATCCCTATGACTGTTACTATTGCATTTCAGTGTTCATTTGACAGTATACAAAGCGAATATTGACAATGTGGATCGGATGGTTTCGAATGTCTCCATGGTATATAGGTCTGTATCACAGCCTGAGAGTGTCAATAATTCACTGGCTCAACAACCTGCCATCCAAGTATCTTACCAGTCTTGTAGCTCAGAAAAACTTGGCATCTTACCACACCAAAAACTGTTCAGTCTGAATCCTGAGCCTGTTCATCAAGATTATTTTCTTTGCGCCTGCGATTGAGTTGCCTCAGAAAGTCCTGCGCCGCCTTTGGCATTGGGAGGATTGTGGAGCGACCTTCATGCGTCACCTTCAGCCGTGCAGGGTAGAGCATGGCGTATTCGATCCCCAAGTCTCGCGGCTTCTTTTTCGCCAGGTTATACTCTTTCCGCGCCAGTTGGACCGCTACAGTGAAATACGGGTAGAACTCCAATGTGTTTCCCTGATAGTTTATGTTCCGTTTCTCTCTTGCCAACCTCAGAATAGTATCCCGGTCTCTGTAGTTAAGAATGCGGGCTACAATAGGTCACCGGGTCGCACCTGGCTTCGGCCTCGGGGCCAGGGATCTATGTGCGCGCTCCACCAGTAGTACCGTTGAGTAGTGCTCCACCCCGAAGATGCTGCAAATCATTTCCTCAACATACGCTTCCATCCTACCGGTGTTAGTTGATTCCGGACCACCCGCGATACGGACGTTATTCCGGCGGGATCTCTCTTCCAAGTCCTCCGCTTTATTTTTAATAACTTCCAGTAGCTTCTCCATTTCCGTGCATTTCTTGGTCGTGGCGTGCGATTCGTCTTCCACCGCGGTTATTCTGGTTTCGGCTTCCACAAGTCGCTCCCCATGCTTGTCCAGTTTAGCTGCCATGTTGTTAACCCTTTGCGTAATGGTGTCCAACTTGCCATTTATATCCTGCACGCTCTGCTGTATGGCCTGTAGCACATGTTCCATACCACTGGACGTCGGTGGTTCGCTGTCCAGTTCAGTGTCCGAGTATGCCGTCGCCCCCTTGTTGTGTCTTTTCGACTCAAATGTCAGTTTGGATTAATGTTTCTCCGGCTTTCCCATGGTCACGTAATTGGGCACCTCCAGTCGAGCGAACCAGCACAGGGAAACAGCCAAAATCTGTCAGTACTGTATGGAGACCCAATCTGGACCAGGACGTGTTGTATCACCATGCTCTGCACAGCCGCCGCTATAATCCAGACAGTTTCCGGCAGAACACCCAGCCGTCCATCGTGATTTTGGCGTTTTTTACACAATGAGTCGTCAGGGCAAAGGCGGAACCTTACATCAAATACAGCATTTGAATACAGGCACCACTCAATTGAGTTCTGCAGCGGCAGGCCCACGATGTTCCGACTCACCACTTATAATTCTGTGCAAAACTGGAATCGGTATTCTGGAGAGTGACAGTGCACAGCAGTGTCTCTTAAGTGGACATCCCACCCCAGCAGCAGACTCCAATGGCCTCTGTACGCTTAATATGATATTGCCAGTTTGCGATGTGCTACGGGGCTGCCCGTTAATGTGCACCACACATATGCCCCATTTTCGAGCGTTTTTTGTTGCAACCTCTTATGCCTCCATGACTCAGCATCAGTGTGGGGGATGGGCTAGCTCCGACACGCGCTCCCTTGATCTTCTGCTATAGCCGTCTCCACAGTGGCCGAATCTACATTTGGTGTGTCATGACTGGGACACAGCCTGCTGAATGCTGCACAAGACGTTGTTTACCGCTGTACACTATGTCGCACATCCCCAGTATTCGCCGCCGATACTGCGAGCCGCCATTTTGTGCAGCTACATTGCGGCCGGCATTCCAAAGGACAGCACCCTCCTCTCTGCAGTACCTTAAAAGTAGCACCACATGTAGTGTGTGTCCCGCGATGCCATTCACCGATCACGCCGCATTGCACCACCAGTTTGCTGCCGCGATCGCAATTAGGGAGCATTGCAACAGGGCGCCGCCATCTTGTTCAGGACTCTGCTTCCTCGGCGCCTCTCCGGTACATTTCAAAGCCAGAACATTCCGACGCCTGCTTCAGTCCGCGCAGAGAGTATTTGTGCCCGCTAGTCTACGTTTTTCAAAGAATTGCTGACCTGGTCAGCGGAGCTGTCTCAAAAGGCAGCCATTCCGCTGTGCGCCCTCTAGCGCCAACATTTTGATAATTTTTTTTTTTTTTTTTTTTTAATATAGATAAGTCATATACTCCAATTCCTACTGATGTCAGCCTCTTGGCCAGCTCACATTGTTGTCTGAAACATAAAACACTTGGATGCCAACCCCCAATTACAGTTCTACTGACAAGGATATTCTAATAGCTATGGTATCTAATGATTGCCCTATTTCGCCCTGTAATTGGCCTTATTATTCCTTTATGAAATTTATGCTTACTTTTAGTACTAGTATTTTTAGACACAGAAAAGTCTTTGCACTGAACTCAATATAATGAAATGCTATATGTCATAGCAGTGATGATTGTTATCAATCTACAACATGTTATGAGACAATAAGATGTCCGCAGATGTTAGATGAGTAGGACTGGGCTCAGTCTGCCCATGGGCATTTATTTTTTATCAATATAAGTATTTGATAATTTTAAGACACACTATGCACTTTACACTTGCACTTTTTTTGCACATTTTGTTAGGAACATTGCTCATGTTAATATGTATTTTAAGGAAGACAACAATAGTATACAGTAAGGGGATTTATCCCAGGATTGCTTTTTGACAAACGGAGTTAACAGATGTAGTTAGTATATACTTGATATGATCATCCGCAATTTATATCTGTTGCCTTGAGGGGTTTTTACTTTAGACCATTGGTTTGTGATAGGTGGATTAAGTAACCCTACTATAATGTAGTTTATTCCACTAGGACTTGATAGGCACTAAGGATCTTCCTTGGAAGTATGAGCTGCTATTATTTTCATATTTAAATTCTAGCATCTTTAGGATTTTCCAATATTAACTTTGGAATTATTTACATACGTACCTATTTCTGCCTTGTTATATGTTGGCAGTTATAGCGATAGTTTGCACATATTTGCATTATTTGCATAAAATGAATGTATTTTTGCACTATGGAATGGCTGCTAATAATTTATTTTCCCCTCGATTTGAATAGGATGCAATCAACAATGTTTCAACAATGTCATCTGTTTACGCTTTACTACGTAGAAGCAGTATGTCTTCCATGTCTATGTCACATGACCAATGATACCCAATGCATAGTCACTTTAAAATGTTTGGTGTAATTATTCACGATGTCATGTGAACAAGGCTCCTTGGAGCCAAAACTTTATGGCGGCAGAGAAGCACAAAATAAAATAACTGGTATCTGATTCCTGTGGTCCGTGAAAGTATCTGTTAACGAGTGGTGGTGATAAGGCTGCTGAGGACAAGTTACAGAATTCTACATACATATATATATATACCACCATGGTGTAATCAACATGTGACTTGTGGGCGGGATCATACTCACCTTCCAATGAGGGTGATATTGGACACTTCAAAGGTGCAGGCGGGTGATCACGTGACAGTAACAGCAACTGAAGAAGGCTATTTGCCGAAATGCATATTGCAACGCTGTCCATCATTAAACGGCTCCTGCTTACTTCCCTCTGTGGCCTCTTCTCCTTTCCAACCTGTGAGGAGTCCGATTACTTATATATATATATATATATATATATATATATATATATATATATATCGTCGCTCCAACTTGCCCTTGCTTGAACAGCACACAAACACGAAGGTCGGTGGCAAACCTTTATTTCACGGGTATAACTGATCTATTGCTGGCAGCTTCAATCCGACAGTCAGTTACACGATGAGCCTGACGCGTTTCAAAATTTTCTTCTTCAGAGGCATTCGCTTGGCTGATTACGTGCACCTGGTTCAGTTTTTCACACAATGTTAATGCCACGCCCCTGGATGGGTCTGTCTTGATGACAGTGGGGCATTGTGGGAACGACAGTCCAGGTTAATTACATGTCCTATGGTGGCACTAATGTCTGTCACTTTTCAAGCCCTCAGATGGGCCCCGCCAGCAATGACCAGTTTAGATCCCTCCTTGGTGTTCCGCTTACAGCTCAATATATATATATATATATATTCACTGAAAAAACCATAGGTTATAGACCATATATAGTTAGGAATTAGCATTTACAAAACCTTGAAAATTCACTGAAAAAACCATAGGTTATAGACCATATATAGTTAGGAATTAGCATTTAGAAAACCTTATTTTACTCACACAAAACCATTGAAATTCCATATATAGTTAGTTGCACTAACTATATATCGCGCACCCGCAATCCACTGCTGATGATGTCACATATTACATCATTCATGACATGGTCAGTGACATCACTGATGACATCACTGATGACATCTCAAATGACATCACTGATGACATCATCTAGTGTCTGTGTGTTTTTGTAAAGTTTAAATACGTTTTACATATTGAAGAATGACTGGATGTATGGAAGACTGAGTGTGTGTGTGGCTGGCTGGGAGGTGTGTGACTCTGTGCATATCAATGTGTACTTGTATCAGTGATTGTATAAGAGAGTAAGTATGTGTTAGTATATGTGTGAAAAGTATGGTGTTCTGTGTTTAACTATAGATGAGGAAATCGAAGTGTGATTGATACTTCACAGGACTGACTAGGTGTATGAGTGCATATGATAGTGTTCTAATAATAACTGACTGTATGTATGAGTAATTGTATGGGTGAATGAGTGAATGTGTGTGTAGACGTACGAATCAGTGAGTGCGTATGTAGTAACTGGTATTGGTGTGTCATGATGTCATCAGTGATGTCATTTGAGATGTCATCAGTGATGTCATTTCAGATGTCATTAGTGATGTCATCAGTGATGTCACTGAAGTATGGTGTTCTGTGTTTAACTGTATAGATGAAGAAATGGAAGTGTGATTGATTCTTTACAGGACTGACTTGGTGTGTGAGTAACTCCATGGATGAGTGGCAGTGTGTGACTGTCTGCATAGGTGTATGAGTGCATATGATAGTGTTGTAATAATAAGTGACTGTATGTATGAGTTATTGTATGGGTGAATGAGTGAATGTGTGTGTAGACGTAGGAATCAGTGAGTGCGTATGTAGTAACTGGTATTGGTGTGTCATGATGTCATCAGTGATGTCATTTGAGATGTCATCAGTGATGTCATTTGAGATGTCATCAGTGATGTCATCAGTGATGTCACTGACCATGTCATGAATGATGTAATATGTGACATCATCAGCAGTGGATTGCGGGTGCGCGATATATAGTTAGTGCAACTAACTATATATGGAATTTCAATGGTTTTGTGTGAGTAAAATAAGGTTTTCTAAATGCTAATTCCTAACTATATATGGTCTATAACCTATGGTTTTTTCAGTGAATTTTCAAGGTTTTGTAAATGCTAATTCCTAACTATATATGGTCTATAACCTATGGTTTTTTCAGTGAATTTCATTGGTTTTTTAACAGCTAATATCTGTAGCTGTAAAATGTATTCTTCTTTAAATCCAAAAATATATTTTATATGTTTATGAATAATTTTTTTTTTTAATATTTTTTTTTCTTCGTTCCCGCTTCGCGAATCGGGAAGCTTCCCGTTAGCTGACCTTGATGCCGCGAAATAGACCGCGAGCCGGTAAACGTTTCTTTACCGCAAGTGCCGCGTTAGAAAACAACATCGTGACGCCTCCCGTCCGCATGACGTTTCACGTTGTCGCGTGATACGTCATATGACGTGCTACGTTAGCGAACTGGTACGCGAAGCGAGTCGCAAAGCGCAGGTTTCTGGAAGCAAACCGGGAGGCCCTGCAAAGCGCTTAACGTAAACACAGCAAGTCATGTGACTTGGTAATAACACTTTTCATTGGTTCATTTCACTTTTGGTTTCCTAATGATGTAAGACTAGGTCATATAATCTAAAATGAACACTTTTGATTGGTTGAGAACTCTTGTTTTTCCCAAATGATGAAAATCCCTCCTTCTTTCCTCACTCTGACTTTCATCATTGTGAGAGAAAGACCCTTTGTGATCACTGAGCAATGGCTTCTTTAGTAGCTTCAGCTGGTGCTTCCCCACCACCTCCACCACATCCAAGGAAGAGTGGACCACCTGCTCAAGTTATAATTCAGCAAGAAGAGGAAGAAGAGGAAGACGAGGAAGAGCAGGAAGAGAGGCAGTTTTTGCCTGAGGAACCCAGGACGTCTCACCGGAAAGAAAACTTCATTTGGCAATTTTTTAAAATTTCCCAAAGGTCAGAAAAAAGTAAATGCAAGATACGTAACTTGCCTTATATGTCAAGATAGACTGTCCAGAGGAACCGAGAAAAAATACAGTTTCGGAAACTACACAATGCATCGCCATATGACTAGGTGGCATCCTAACAACTACAGTGCTGCACAATTTCGGAACGACCTAGATAATCTCCCTATTATGGCCAGAAGATCTGTTGTACCGGAAGTAACTGGACCAGAGGGCAGGGAGATGGTGCCAAATATACAAATGAGATTTGGTGAAGTAAAACACATCTGCGTATTTTGCGATGGATTCATTTGCTACGGAGAAAGAAGCATCACTCTGATCAACAGAGCTATTGACTATCATATGCAAGTTTGTACGAAACGCCCAAAATAATAAATACTTTTTTTTAGTTTTGTTGCTCCTGTTGAGCCCTTTACAATGAATCGTTTTCATTGCCCCCTCCAAGAAAAACCCCAAAAAATATAAAACTGTTCAGAAAAATTCAAAAAAAGTAAAAAAATGTTCTGAAAAATAATAAAAAAAATATAAAACAACAAAAACAATAAAAAAAAGTTCTTTTCAGAACTACCTCCCCGTTATTAAAAAATTGGTACAATATTTGGAACTGTGCCAACCTCTATTTCTCTTAGTTCGCTTCCCAGTTCGCTCGCCGGTACGCGAACCGGAAGCGAACCAAAAACAGTAAGTATAAGGGAAGGAAACAGACACTTATGTTAAAAGAAAGACAGCTATAGGGGAGTAAACTAGAGATACTATTACCCGTAATCCACTGCTGATGATGTCACATATTACATCATTCATGACATGCTCAGTGACATCATCAGCAGAGGATTGCGGGTTTTTTGGCAACGTGCCTTATCCACGGTTTAATAACGCTGCCTTTTGCTTTATATAAGTTTTCAAATTGTATGAAATATATACCAATAGGTCGTTATGAACCTTTAGGTAGTGCTTTTCTTCATGAGGTCTGGTCGCTTCCATACACATACAGATGTTTCAAAGATGATCAAGAAGTTTATCTGAATGGAGAGGAATGCACTGAGACGCCAGATCATTCACTAATGTGTAGGCACATACAGTTACACGGTTCATGCAACAAACACCGACCAAATATGGCTTGCGTGTTGCAAGGCACGCCAGTTCCTGCTATCATCCCCACGTTCAAGTTGTTGGAAAATGGTAGTTATTTGATGCTCAATAATGAAGATTGTTCTGAGTTAATTAAAAGTATTCCTTTTATCGTTACAGTAAGTGAACGGGTTATTTGCTGCAGAAATGTTCTATTTTCTCCCACACATGAACATAGGGAGTTTTCAATCTGGCCACAAATACCAACCTTGGGAGAGATTTCAACGGCATGGCAAGAATAAGAGCTCTTTTGTCTCAGAGAGAGGTGGCCTTGAGTTCGGCCCGTGAAACTTTCGTGCTTCACATAGCGAACACCCGTACAGAGGTGCAGACCCTTTTCAATTCGGATTTGCCTTTCAATTTCAGCAAGATGGTTCGGACTATCTTTAACGCATCCTCCACAAAGGCCCTGGCGCACTTTTTTAAAGTTGTTACCAGTGGTCTCGTGACTTCATTTGAGAAAATCTTTGGAGTCATCCCTGCTTTCTTTCATTCTATTTTCTCCACTCTGCTTCGTGGATTGGCATTTTTACTTGCATTACCAGCGGACGCTCTTGTGCTTTTTTACATTTTTAAATATGGATGTCCCTCCTATGCAACCTCCCACCCTGCAGCTGCTGACACTGTTCCGCAATCGCATGCTAGAATATTATGGCACAATGCCGTTGGCGATATTAAGCACGGCATATGGATTATCTTTTCGATTCTCCTACTTCACCTGTGTCCAGCCTGTATTTCACTGCCTGACCTGTGATTTCGATTGGGCCATTGATTTGTGTCTCTGCGGACCGGTTTCTCCTGACGTCGACTTTAATCAGCTGATGACTCCTATCATTACTCACGAGTTGGTTTGTCCTGGCGAAAGGATTATGGCTGTGGCATTGATGCATGGACTAATTGGTCCCTGGAATTTATTGGCGGCAGCACAGTCTTTCTTGGAACAGAGCTTTCTTGAAAACCCACCGAGCTGTCCTCTGATGGTGATAGAGGATCCGGTGCTGGGAGAGCACGTATGTTCTTTTCCGCTTTTAAATTGGATGGCTGAACTGTTTTCGGATGAAGACGGTGACTTCCTATTGGAGGCTGTTGCAGCTTATTTTGCATACACAGTTATGTCATAGACCTTTTTCATGTTTGATATGCTGAGTACTAGCATTTCATTGACAATTCATTGACTTATTTGTCAAGTTTTTATTATTTACCTTGCCTATTGGCTTAAGACTCGATAAAGTACTTGGCTGTTTTATTTTTCTTTAGCATTAAATTTTCCTAGTTTTTAATGCTTTACCTTGCGGACCGTCCACATATAAACTTGCAATCTGCTCTCATGAGATGGCACTTCTATTATCTTATTCAGTTCGTTTCCGGATCATGGGGAGGTGTCATCTAGGTCCTGGATATCTTTACACCGTGTTAAGTTAGCATGGGCTCATTACCGGTTTAAACGCCATTTTTCCTTTTTTGCAACTTCTGCACACGACACTTAGTTGTTGCTTTAGCTTTCCACCTAGTAGTTCATCGTGGTTTACATGAGAATAATATGTTATTGCTCTACTATCTGCTTTGCTTGTTAAACTTTATCTGTACAGCGAGTGCTAAAGTTTCAAGAACAACACGATACAGAATTGTTATGAGGTCTGATCTCCACGACTTCATACTCATAACATAAGTGCAACTTCTGCCAATTCTGGGCATGAGGCGGGTTTTATATTGCTTTGCCGAACACACATACACAACAGTTGATGCGGTTCACATGAAGAAAGAGCTGGTGTATGCTGATGTGATTCCTTCAAATCTAAGACACTAAAGTATGGGCACGCCATAAACCAACACAAAGAGACTTTCTTAGCAAATAATATAATATGTGTATTAGGGAGGGTGAGATATAAGCAGCCGCGGGCCGTGGAGGGAGTTACGGTGAGGCAGGGAGGCGGGGAGGGGGAGAAGCAGGGTGGAGCCCTCTCTACCCTGCCCCTCCCCCTCCCCGCCTCCCTGCCCCACCGTAACTCCCTCCACGGCCCGCGGCTGCTTATAAGTGTTGCTAACTCTTATTCATTTACAGCATGTTAACATACTGTCACCATTCGCTTTTTATGTACTAGTAACTATGCTGGTAATTTTGCTACTGATAATATGTGTACTTGTATTCTCCACCCTGCTTCTCCCCCTCCCCGCCTCCCTGCCTCACCGTAACTCCCTCCACGGCCCGCGGCTGCTTATAAGTGTTGCTAACTCTTATTCATTTACAGCATGTTAACATACTATCACCATTCGCTTTTTATGTACTAGTAACTATGCTGGTAATTTTGCTACTGATAATATGTGTACTTGTATTATCTAAGATACTACGCCTGAGAAGACGGCATTAGTAAATAAACATTTCAAATACACATGTGTTCTTCTTAACTCCATGTTCTGGTTTCTAAGAAATATATAACGACCGACTGTTCATGAGTTCCACGTATCCTGAGGTACTATAAGTTCATATTCTGGATTGTCTAAACATTGAGAGTTTGTTATATCCAATGTGACACTGTACCTAGCTTGCTAAGGAGTTTTTGATTACTAACGTGAGTTTTGGGACACCCTAATTCGCCGAGGTTCCAATCCTCTGTCCACAGTTCTGTGTGAGAACAGAAACCCTGCGACAGGGGCACCCCCGACCCTTGCTGGAGCTTCATCACACTTGCGATACAACCCCAGCAATGCGCCACCTTTACGGCACAGATACATCACGCATCTGTGCTGTTTTTGCCCCATGATGCGCCGCATTGTAAATGCAGCACACCATAGGTGACGGAACAGCGGCACAGAATGACTAACACATCCCTGGTGATGCGCCAGTCATCATAAATGTATCCCTATGCTTCTTATCTTGTTAGAGATGAACCGCCATATGTATCATCAAAGTTTTTTGCATTTCCTAAATAGCGAACTTTAAGGAATAAATAGCGATTCTTTACCATTCCTAGTTTGCGATTAGCTATTTGCTAATTACAAATTACCCATTCATTTCCTTCATTTCCATAGGGCGGTTGGACTCACTTTTAGCTCGAACGGCTGAATGGATTTCCACGAAACTTGGCAAAATTGTAGGGACTGGTAGCCCGATGTGCCTTTGCTATGTCTCAAGATATATGCTCCAGTGGTTTTTACGAAAATTAACTTTGAAAAATATATATTGGGCTACATTGGCCTATATATATGTTGGAGCCCAAATGTAGCCCAATGTAGCCCAATGAAGCCCAATGTAGCCCAATGTAGCCCAAAGATGGCCGCCAGACACACAAAAAAACAAATGTAGCCCAAATATCAGCCAGATGTAGCCCAACTATAGCCCAGTGACAGAATGACCAATCAGCTTCGCAAACCTCCGTTACGCGAAGCGGAGCGCTGTTACAGATATATATCTTTTTTTGAACGTTAATTTCTCAAAATCCACTGGAGCACATATATTGAGACCTAGCAAAGGCACATCGGGCTACCAGTCCCTAATATTTTGCCAAGTTTCGTGCAAATCCATTCAGCCGTTCGATTATTATTATTATTATTTTTTTTGCCCCGCGGGGCCCTTTTAAAACCTCCACATCAAACCTAGGGGGTCAGCGAGGATCTACTATGCCCCCTTATGGTTATTTCCCCCTTTGTTTTGGCCTCCTCTTGTCTCTCGATCCTACCGAGAAACAAGATGGCGGCCGCTACGGACTTTTTGGAATGTTGACAGACGCCAGAGAACCAATCAGCTTCGCTTCACAAAGCTCCGTTGCGCGAAAAGTACGCGTCCTGGGACGCTGCCCGGTCCGCTGTTACAGATATATATCTTTTTTTAAACGTTAATTTCTCAAAATCCACTGGAGCACATATATTGAGACCTACAAAAGGCACATCGGGCTACCAGTCCCTACAATTTTGCCAAGTTTAGTGCAAATCCATTCAGCCGTTCGGGCTAAAAGTGAGGCCAACCGCCCTATGGAAAACTCAATGTTAAAAACACGTTTTGGGACCCCCCTTTTTTCTCGGCCCCCCCTTGACGAACCCCCCCCAAATTTTCAAGGGCTGCTCAGAAACAAAATGTGCCATTTTCCTGAAAATTTCAGCCAATTCCGTCCACAAACGCCAAAGTTATTAGACATAGAATTTTCAAAAATCCCATAGAGAAAAAATCCTAACTATATATACCTACTGGCGACCGCCAGTAGGTAATGTACGCTCCAAGATACGCCAGAAAACGAGTCACTGCAATGAACAGGTGCTGTATACATGGCGGCGTGTCCATGATATTAATGTCGGCTCCAACGTCTTCTCTCCCTTCTGAGAAAAACAAAACAGCACTCACGGGAACAGTAGCAAAAAGTGGGTTTAATCACGCCTTAGACAGACACGTTTCGGGAGGAACTCCCTTCTTCTGTGTCAAACATTTGCGCGCTGTGCGGCGACATTTTAAAAGTAACCAGCAATCTAGTAAAACAAATGAGGGACTATGCGCTCTCTGAAAATCCATGGGCGCCATCTTGTAGTTACAAAATACATTGTATGCATACTCGTACCGCATTCTAAAATCCAAATCGCGGATTTGTATTGCACCTTAATCATTCTAAAACAGAAATCAGCCTGTTCAGATGCTGCGGTGGCGGGTCACAGAATATTCCGAGATCTCGGCAGCAAAGCAACAAGTTCCCATGTATCCGTGACCACTGTATGAAATGGTCCTTTGTGCGCGCAATAGGTAACGCGCTCAATATAAAGCCAACTTCTCCTCACTTCCGAGTAGAGAACAGAGGACACAGCGGGGCTTCGTAAGTTGTTTATTTGAACACTGGCAGGACTGGTTTCGGCAAAATGCCTTCTTGAAATGCCGCAGTTCAAATGGCGTGGAACCCACTCACATATCTTTATCAAGCTCCTCCTTCCCCAGTGTTAGTGGGCTCACCTGCGCTGAATTAACCTTGCATTCACAGGTTACAGGGACTACCAGTCCCAAAATGCAGCATGCTGGTACTTCACTGCAGTGTAGTGGAGAACCGCACTCAGATTAAAAAATACAACTTTCTGTCCCCTTCTTTCAGCCACCAACCTCAGAGGATCAAAAGTCTAGAGGCGCAAATGCAGTGAAAGAGTCTCTTCGCACAATTCAGACCCGCTGTCTTCAGCCTGTTCAGGGCCCCTCAGAGGCTGCGGTGGCGGGTCGAGGAATATTCTGACATCTCGGCAGCAAAGCAATAAGTTCCCATGTATCCGTGACCACTGTATGAAATGGTCCTTTGTGCGCGCCATAGGTAATGCGCTCAATATAAAGCCAACTTCTCCTCACTTCCGAGTAGAGAACAAAGGACACAGCGGGGCTTCGTAAGTTGTTTATTTGAAACACTGACATGACCGGTTTCGGCGAAATGCCTTCTTCAAATGCCGCAGTTCAAATGGCGTGAAGCCCACTCACAGATCTTAATCAAGCTCCTCCTTCCCCAGTGGTAGTGGGCTCACCTGCGCTGAATTAACCTTGCATGCACAGGTAACAGGGACTACCAGTCCCAAAATGCAGCACGCTGGTACTTCAGTGCAGTGTAGTGGAGAACCGCACTCAGATTATATATATATATATATATCTCCACAACAAAAGGTTAGCCCCAATAGAAAGGACCTCCAGGAGACTTTCAGTTATTTAATGACAAAGGCTTACACACAGGCAGCAGTGAAAGATCAAACAGTTCCATGTGCGTTAAATATCCATCAAGAGCCTGCCCCAGTGGGCGCGGCAAGTCCCATGGCGTCATGGTTCCTGTAGTGCAGGGAACAATCAAACCACAGTGAGTGTGTCCTTAGATAAGCAAAAGTAAAATCGGGTTTCCCTTGTGGGTTGATGTAGGCTTGCGCTGCACCCCTGACACGTTTTCCAGCCTTCACCTTTGAAAGCTGCTTTCCGATATTCATTGACACATGCATTGACACACTTCAAACAATTAATTTAAAAAGGAACAAAATGAGGGGGTTCATTTTGCCACAGAAATTATGGTTAGTGCTGCAGAAAGAAAATGTAGGGCATGTTTTAAGTGAGATCTCAAATCCTCTTCTATTTCATTAGAAAATTCTGACATGCAGACTGAAACAATCACTTTCAATACCAGTAATAGACTTCCAGTTAACTCCCTGGTGAGCAGTAGCTTTACTACATTGATCTAATGAACAACTAGAGTGCTAACATTCTGAATTTATGGAAAATGTGTGACACATCTGAATGCCTTCTTGATGGAATCAAAGTAAAAAACTGAAAGCATTTCCTACTGAGGAGACTGCAGGAAATTAAGAAATTAGGAAACTTCATAACAAATAAGTCTCCCAGAGAAAAAAAGAGCCCAAATGTAGCACAAATATCACCCAGATGTAGCCCACATATAGGCCAATGACAGAAGTGTACAAAACACGTTTTATTTTTAGTTTTTCTGCAGTTTTATATAGTGCAGACTGGTCAGGTATTGGAGCGTTACATCTTACTTGGACCCCTTATTGCGTATTTTACACAAAGTACACGAGACTGATTTTGTGAAACATTGAACTTTACAATTCTGTTAACCTGAAATTGCTCTGAACCGGGCTTTGTAACACCCATTTTTACCTACTGGTTTTAATTAATTCTCACTGTATTGTATTAGGAAAGAGGATTTACTGTTTTTATGTTCACTTTTATGATCTATGTTTCTAAATCAGATCAAATAAAAAATGGCTTCAGCGCCCTGGGTAGACTTGACCTCTTTTCCTCACCGGAATCAATATCCCGGAACGATATTGTTAAAATTAAAAATGACATGCATATGAGGCTGTCCCTAATAAGAGAGGAAAAGGAGCTCTCAAAACCATCTGTTAGAGCGCTCCTTTTGATTGCAAATCCGCCTGGCCCAGAATTTTACCTTACTCTGGTTAATCTCCCTTTTCATAGGTTTTTATTAACCCGTTTTCGCCTAAACATGATTCACCTGATATTAGGTCAGTATACAACGTGGTGTAAACCAGATGAATTTTTACCTTGTTCTTGTGATAGTTTTTCTACTCAAGATACAATGCATTTCACCATGTTTTGTGGGCATTTTATAGTCAAAAGGAGGAAATACCTTGTGCCAATTCTTAAAAAGGCAGGGTTTCTGCAAGTTAGACCAGCACTTCTCTATCTGTAGTTATTAAATAACCCCAGCATTGTCTCTCATGTAGCCAATTATTTAGTGTGTGCGGTGCGCACAAAGAAAAGACTTATGGGGAACGGGTAATTGGTCACATGGTTTTGATGCCTTACACCCTGCACTTTACAGGTTAAAACGGCACTTTATATCAGGAATTAGGCTGTTGGAGGAATGATAATTTTTAAATATTTTATGATGAAATTCTTATGAATTTAGTGATAATTTTAATATTTTTATTTCTTGTTGTCTTTGTCTTTTTGTAAATATGCCGTGGGCTTTTTAATATTTTTTTTAAATTGTATAATGTCTGTTTTTACTGTCATTGCATATTTCTTTTTTCTGTACCGTGCCTTTTTTTGATATTCATTTATCGAAATAAAGATTTTTGACTGACTGACTGAGATCAAATAAAGTGTAATTAATTGTTTGGCAGGACGGAGGCGAGGATTATGCATCTTTCCTCACTTTATTTGCATAGCAGTTCAAAGAAAACACAGCAACAATCATTAAACAAAAGACTACACAACCCATGAACCATTAGGGGGGCAGTCTCCAAGGCAACAATAGCCCAATCACATCCCAGTCCATCGTATATAATATCGTGACGTCACTTACGCTTTCTCATTCTTTACTGCTCGTCAGTTAAGTGCATTCCTTACATTCTTGGCTTAATCTGACATTGTTGCTGTTTGTAAAGCGGTTTCTTGTGCACGTTATCAGCATTATTGCCTTGGTATTGTTTCATATTCCCTGCACAGCAGGCTCTTGCCCTAGCGCGTTCTCTCCCTCGCAGTTTCTCCCGCCGTGTGCTCTGTGAGCGTTGAGATCCTGTCAGGTGCGTCGTCGAGCGCTCCAGCTGGTCTTTACGCGCATTTGTGAATCCGGTCACTCCTTTAGATTCCTCTTGATTCCCAACCAATCCTCGCCTAATTTTGACACCGCTACACAGTGACTCCCCTACACGGCCACGTTTCTCTGCAACTGTGTAGAAACGAAGCATGCACGATTGACTGAGTAAACTAGTTATCTATTGTTTCCCAGACTCTGAAGATATTTGTTCCAGTCCTAGGGAAACAAAGTTGTCATGTTTATGCGGTTGTCAGAAACTAATTCCTTTTTGTGTATTCGAGAAAGTTTCTAGTGACCTCTGAGCTAGCTGGCACTCACAATTAAGTTTAGTATATTTGATAGAGACATACTGACCTCAGTCCTATGTCACATCTATAGGATATATTATTACAATGTGCAGAGCCTATTGGGAATATAGGAACTCCACTACAATATGTGAGAGTGAGAGATTTGAAGAGTTCCTGTACAAATAAGTAGGTGTTTCTATAAGTGATTGTTTAAGAGAGTAAGTATGTGTACGTTTCTGTAGAAGTAAGTGTGGGAGTGTGTGTATAACTGTATATGCAAGTAAATGGATGTTTGATACTTTGCATGAGTGACTATGTATGTGAGTAACTCTATGGATGAGTGGGGGTGTGTAACAGGATCTATAGGTGTATGAGTACATATGATGAGTGAGTACATGTATGAGTGACTGTATAGGGACTGTTGGTGAATGAGGGGATGTGTGTGTAGATCTTGGAATTACTGAATAGGTGTGTTGTAAGTGGTGTTGGTATGTCCATTGTTTTAAAAATGTTAGTTAGTATTTTTGAGTGTGTGTATTAGGGTGAGAGGAGGTCTGCCACTCTATCACAAGGATGATGTCATCAGTGATGTCATTTGAGATGTCATCAGTGATGTAATGAGTGATGTCACTGACCATGTCATGAGTGATGTAATATGTGACATCATCAGAAGTGCATTGCGGGCGCACAAGTTATAGTTAGCTGAACTAACTATAACGGGGGAATTTCTATGGTTTTGTACGAGTGAAATGTCCAACTAACTATAACGCCCTGAAACCTGTTTTTTTCAGTGAATATAGATATAGATATATATATACATGATATTGTGAAAACACCAACCATCATTCAGGACAAAAACAGTACATCATTAAGCTCCCAGAAATGCTTTCCAGGAAATTTGATCTTCACAGACCATTAGTGAGAGGCAAGACCTACATACAGGATGTCACTTGGAGCCCATTCCCTCCAAAAATACTGCATCATTCATGCACCAAAAGGGACGTTTGAATGCTGTATGGATGTATAAATAACTAAATACAAGTACACTCTTAGAATCTCATATCTAGGGTTTAGTAGTTATACTCTGTAATTTTGCCGCTCACTGTCCAATACCGACAGCGTCGGTAACTCGAAGGGAAAGAGTTATTGTGTATTACTTATGGGTAAAAGCAAGAATTAGTGTAGAAATCAATCATTTCAAGCCTCATTCTTCCCTCTTTAGTCTCACCCTAGGAAATTTACCTTGAGATTATCTGTAGGTGAAATATTCACGGTCTGCAGAATTAATGTGGATCATGTACCCAATTCAGTTGGTAATCAGTTTAACTGGGGACCACCTAATGAGGTCCATACAGGCTTCATTGTAAATAAACCTTTGTGCTTCACAAAATTAATATAAACAAACATTCAAAATTAGGTATTGTCTGGACAAAATAAAATGCAGTTCAGTCGATGTAATGCTCACATCCAACTGGTTCTTACTTGACTCTCTACAATAATTTTATCATCAGCATAATGTCTATATAAAGCACTGCTCACACAACAGAGCCAAGACACAGCACCCTCCTACAAATATCATGGATGAGTAAGAATAAGGCATCACACATAGTACATAGATATCAAACTCTTCAAGCAAATGTGTTTACACCATGTAGCCTTGTTTCCCTTTCAGGTCCAGCTCTGTCGGTAGGCTGAGCAAGAACGGCCATTACTCATGATCCAGCGGAAGCTCAGGGATGATCACTTCATAAAACAAATGTCTCAATGGGGCCCATACACATTTACCTAAATGCTCATCCACGCTCCCTGGTAAATCCGCTGGGGTCAAGTTTTATAATTCGCCTAAATTCTGATTAGTTAATTCCCTGTAAGCCAGAAACAACTTATAATAATAATCACTGCCTAACTAATCTTTATAAATCAACTCTCTTTCCACTGCTCGAGGGACAATTAGTTGAGTTAGTTGATGGTGATATTAACAATTAACTAACTAATTCACAGATTTCAGTAAAATAACCACAGACTCTGAGTAAGATTCATCTAAAGATTTTCAGTCATAAATTGAACGCTCATTAATACAAATTCACATTGCAAACTTCATCATTCTTTATATGGGAGAGAAAAATTCAATTTAGTAAATACACTCATTAACACAAATCTCATTCAACAACATAATGCATAAGAGTGGATAGATGAATAGACAAAAGATACAAATCAACGTACATTTGCAAAAGAAAATGCAAATCTTATATAGAATAATATTTACCCAATAGGAATACTGAAAAACACCCCTCTGGCCAAAGGACTGGTGGGGTTCCCCTGAATTAGAATCAGGAGACAAAGACTATAGGACAGGATCAGGACAGGCCAGATACTTACTAGACTTCTCTACAAAACCTGATGCACTAGGGCACTTCCCTCTCTTACACTCTCTCCCTCCTTGATGTTCTTCGGCAATCTTCAAATCTAATCAGGCTGTCTCATGGATCTGAATCTTCCCAGACTGCTCTCTTCTTCTCTCTTGGCCCAGCAGCAGCAGCTCTCGCCTCTCTCAATGATGATCTTGGAACGCGCACCCTCTAACTTCTAAAGTCTCCCCAGTTATAGGGCCATATGTATGTAAATACTATTTACGATTCTAAAATACAGAATTTTACCTATTCGGTATTTCAGAATCAGTAAATGGTATGTAGGTATTGATTCAGTAAATTTTACCGAATTGGTAAAATTTGATAATTACAGATTCGGTATTGGCCTGGAGGCCTGGAGGCCCATAGGAATGAATGGGAATTACAGATTCATTAAATACCGAATCGGTAATAGGGTAAAGACTTACAAGGGTGGCAGGTTGTCACATTGACACCCTGTTGCACCCCTGAATAGTGAATGGATGCACATGTGGCACACATACATGCCCTAGGGGCATGTATGTCTGCCGCATGGCACTTTAGGAAAAGCACAAATTTGCTTTTTAAAAGGTTTTCGATATTTACCACCAACTTTTAGTTGGTGGTAAATCCCGAATTCTTAACTCAGAAATGCACTCACTTGAGTGCTCCCTACATTAAGGATTCGGTAATTTACCGAATCTGTATTTTAAGGAATCAGTAATCTACCGATTCCTTAAATTACTGATTTGGTAAATTACTGAGTCCTTAAATTTGGCCCCTACATCTCAAATGCCCAATACCGGTCGGTAATGGACAAAATTCGGTAATTTCGGCCGTTACCGACCGGTATTGGTCTACCTACATCTGGCTCATAGTCTTTATTTCTACATGTCCCACCCTCAATAGTTGCACATATTAGTAAAATACGAAATGTGATTGGACAAGGCTAGGAAAGTCTTCATCACACTATGCTGACATATTCATTTGTATTAAGGTTCTTTTGTCTCTCAAAATCCTTCTCCTTTAGCTCATTCACAATTACTAATTCACACATATGTATTGTTACAATATTTATTAACATTCAATACAGGCTCCATGGACGAGGGATACACATCTTCTTTTCCTCACGTCTTCTGTCCTTGCTCTTTGGCAGCTATTCAGCTGATCGGTCATACGGTCACATTCCGAATGTACTGAGCATGCATGGCTCCTTTTCATCCAGCGCCGTTTTCCTCCCTCTGTTATAGGCATAGCAGGCCTAAATGCACACCATTAATAAAAGAATCATAAACCAATGTTATTTTCGTAAACATATATTTTTCAATGTTCACCACTGACTTCTACTCTATCCCATGTTAGTATTTTTTCTTTGAGCAAAAGCATTAACAACAGCAGCTTTCTTTAAGTTCAAGCAAGCACATGCCGGGCATGTGGTATCTCACGACCACATGTTAGTCCTTCTTTCACATGTGTGAGAGTTTTTCCCTCTCAAAGCGAGTTAATCATGTTACCTCAGCGTAATTCTGGTTTGCACATGCGCAAAGTGTTTTTTCGAATTAAAGTGGGTTTTAGTTGCATTGCATTTTATTCCACATTAATTAAGCATGCATAAAGCATTCTCCCCATGTGTCGGTGTTTGGTGCATATTAGTTTAGTCTCATCTACAGTTTTAACAGTTTGTAAGAGTTAATGGAGGATTGCTCCGAGCAAGTTTCGCTTTCTTGACTCCTTGCTCCATCAATCCCCCCTCTGATGGCATTTTTGAGCCATCATAAAATACCCATCATTACCAAGTGCCAACTTTATTTATCTAATTTCAGTATCTACATTATTTTCTATAAGTTTTTCATTTTTCTCTTTCACGTCTAATTCTTTCCTTTTATCATATAGACTGCCTTTCATTTCTTCTAACTCAATCTCTTCCCTTTTTCTCTTTCTCCCTATTCTTTTATTCTTTATTTCAGCCATCATTCTGGTTCTGGCTTTACCCTTACAACACTTATACGTCATCATTATCATCAGAGTTACTGTTTCTACTGAGATTATAGGGATTATTATTTTTCCTAATAGACTACTTCCAAAAGTAGAAAATCAACTACCTATAGCAGAAATACTTTTCCTTAGTCTTTCCCAAACACCGTCAACCTCCAGTTGGGTCAAATCTTCATGATTTGATTTGACGAGTTTTATAGACTCTGAGGTATCAGAGCGCTTTACATGAGGATCATTGAGCTGCAAGTTACAAGTTTCATCCGTTACAAGAGCATAGTAAAGCACAGGAACAAAAAACAATGTTACGGTAATACATAGGAGGGAGGGGAGGAAGGAGCCACAGCGGGGAGACAAGGAGAACTGTGCCCAATGTCCGTCTGGGTAGGTGATGGCCGAGAGGGTGAACCAGGGCCAATCTGCTCCATAGCTGTCTAGCAGCTCCACGGGGCATCAGCCATGTTGCTCAAATCTCAGCAGTCAGGAATAACAAGAATAGCAGTTTTGTATAGTTACATTAGCTACTGTAGCATAGTCAAACATAGAAGAACAAGTCCCCGATAGAGGGAATGGTGGAGGGGAGTAGAAACGGGGGTCTGGGAAGCAGATCAGATCTGGCACACCGGCAGTGGAAGAAAAGTGTCTCATGGGGCCCAAAAAGGTAGAGTAAAAAGGACCATAACCTAGGTGGGGTTGCATAGTCACTAAGTCCAGCGCCAAATTAAAAACACAGCTTTGGGTCACTTGGCAATGTGGGGGGACCAACCGGGAGGGGGAGAGAAGCGTGAGCTTCATTAGTGGCCATTCATGACTGGGGGAGAGATCGTCCCATTGGGGGACATTCAGGGGCAATGGACGACCATGAATCATGAATCTTTGTACTATTTTTAATATATCCCTCAATACCTTTACATTTGTCTGGGATATATGTACAGCACTGTTGAATTTTCAACATGCCACAGACTACACCCTCTTCTGCCAATAATATATAAATGGCAAGTTGATTCTGCAAAACCATAGATCTAATTGCAACCATTTCAGTATTGATCATCAAGATACTCCAGCAGTATCTGTTGATAGACGATCAACTACTGTTGACAATTGACGTATTTTATGCGAATTCAGTACGACTACAACTGACGGTATCAGTGCGCCAAATATGCCACCCACTATTTCTGAAAAACTTTTTCTTTTACTTCATTTTAGTCCTTGATTTACCTAATTGATTCCATTGTTCTTATCTATGTGATAAACCTTTGGAAATACTATCCCAAAGTAACAACTGCCATACCATCGTGCAGGCAACCTATAATAGGCATTTTTACTACACACATCAAAAATCCCTGGAAAAACAGGATCAGTTCCCCTTTTTAGTCCCCATCCCCCCATGATTAGGAAGGTATGTTCACATTCACTGGTACCAGTGAAGATACTGTTATAATCTGTTTTTAGTCTATGGATAGAATTTCCCCAATTTTGTCAAGTCTAGGGACATTGCAGCATGAGTCTCGCCTTTCTTATAGTACCCCTCCTGATTAGCCCATGGCAGTGCATGTGACTTCTGTTCAACAGCTTTCCTTTGGAAATCCTGCCTTCTCTGCTCTACTAAATTTTGAAGATCTTTCTTTTCATCATGAAAAAGACATGTTAAATGGTTCTTATGAGCATATATTATATCTATTGGGTTCGTTGTGAAGAAGAACTCACCCATGAACTCTGCATCTTTACTAATAAGCACTGGATTCATATTTCTTTGAATAGGAATTTCTGAAAAGACCAAATCCACATTTGAATATTAATACTGCAACTTGCCTGTTACATAAAACAGACTAGATACAACACTACACGACACACCAGATGTTAAAGGGAGATGGTGATGTGTCCCCCCTCCGAGACAGACATAGGTAATTTCATGCAAACATAACAAACATAACAATCACTCACATCCATTGTATCAACATATTGATAAAGAAGTTTAGTAAATACATTTAACGATGAATCACATGCTCTCATCGGTTTGCTCTAACTTGGTAGTAGTAGTTCCTTCAGTAACTGCATCCATTTTTCTACTAATATTTGTGTTATTTCGATTATTAGTTACCATTAGAACAGGTATCACGACAGTTAACAATACCCACATCAACATTAGTATTGAAAAACAATATTTAACACATCTTCGTTTTACAATAGGGGCCCGATTCACAGAACTAACTTAAGACAAAATCCTAAACTTACTACCATTTTGGTATTCACAGAAGGCACTTGCTGTGAATACCGAAAGTTTTAAAGTTTTAAAGTTTTAAAGTTTTAAAGTTTAAAGATTTTTCTCAATTAAGTAGTAGTAAAGTTAGGACTCCTAACTTTAGGACTCCTAAATGCCTTCTGTGAATATCGAAAGTCTTAAAATTAGGATTTTTCTCAATTTAGTAGTAGTAAAGTTAGGACTCCTAACTTTAGGACTCCTAAATGCCTTCTGTGAATACCGAAAGTCTTAAAATTAATATATGTCCATTCAGGAGCCTTATATTTTCTGCTCAGAACTCTTACTCTTCTCGATTTCCTTAGGGTTTTTCTTCTTGATTGTTCTTGCTCAACTTGACTTGACACCTGGTTTACTTGTTCTAGTTCTTTCCCTGTTTTCCTTCTTAGAAAGTATCTCAGTCTTTTCACTCCGCTCAGCCACTGATCACCTTTTCTGACCCTCTTGGTTTGTACTGCCTTGTCACCTTCTTCACCTATTTCAAGTGTTCTTTTATTTTCTCTTTCTTTTAACTGAGCTTGTTCTGGAATTTCTGATCTCTCTTTTTATGTTGACTGACTTTGTTTCGGATCTTTCGGTCCTTATTCTTTTTCTTTTGTCTGAGCTTGATATGGTCTTTTTGATCTTTCGTCTTCTGTTGACTGAATTTGTTCTATACCTGTCAGTCTTTCTTTTACTTCTTTTGACTGAGCTTGATCTGGATTTTCTGTAGTAGATTATTCTACTCTTTGCTCAATTTGTTATGTTCTTTCAATTTCTTGCTATTCTTCGACCTCTACAGCAGTCTCTTGAGACCCAGAAACTGGTGCCCACTCTACTTGACTTGTACTTGGGAGTTCATCATCGATGTGCTCTTCAGAGTCTGTTTCTCTGATTTCTTTGACTTCACAACCTTCAGCTTCTGGTTCTTCTCTTTGTTCTACCAGTTGCTGCTCTTGTTGTTCAGGTGGACTTGGGACTCTTTGGGTATGACTGGCATGGATCCAATTTGGCAAGCCAGCACACTTCACTGCTGTCGTTGTGACCAATATAACTTGATGGGGTCCTTTCCACCTGGGTTCTAAACATGATTTCCTCATGTGTTTCTTTACCACGACCCAGTCTCCTGGACACAAATCTTGAGCTAGATTCGGCTGTGCATCTTCTCTAACCTGGTGAAACACAAAATGTACCAGATCAGCTAGTCCTTTGCAATAGTCCAATACCAGATTGTCAATTATATTCATCAGTTTATTTCTAGGTACAAGTGCTTGTCTCATTGATCTTCCCATGAGAACCTTATGTGGACTTAAACTTGTTCTTCTGTCAGGTATGCTTCTAAGACTCATCAATACAAGGGGCAAAGCATCAGGCCATTTCAGTGATGTGGATGCACACACCTCTGATTCCAAAGTGACTGGAAATCCAAATCTAGGTATAAGTTCTCTTAACAGTAGCTTGCAACTGTAAGACTGCCATTCCTTCGTGTGGGATAGGCTTCTACCCACCAAGAAACAGATACACAATGGCAAAGACGTACTTTAAACCATTGCACGATAGCAACTCTATGAAGTCAAGCTGCAGTCTTGTAAATGGTCCTTCTGCCTTTCCAATTTTTCCCCAACTAACAACTGTCTTTCTACCTGGGTTTTGCTGTTGACGGGTCAAGCAACTATGTGTAGCTCCATGACATACCCTAGCCATTTGTGATAACAAACCATGTGGCATTATACTTCATCATCTGCTCTCCTTGTGCAACCTGATTTAATCCGGAGTTCCTTTTCTTTTCCATCTGCCTCATCCTGCAACTGCCTCACTTCATCCCATCTTTGAAAAGCAGAAACAAACATTAGTTGGCAATTGGTAACTTCAAGTCCCTACCCTCTGTTCAAAGACATTGTATTTCAAGCACAGAATTGTGCAACTTGGTCAGCATATCTGTTGCCCTGTGTCACATAAGCATTTCCTGACTTATGTGTGGCCCATTTGACCACTGCAATTTCATTTGGCAATTGTAGTGCTTCCAATAGATCTTTGAAATTTTAAATATTCCTGATGGAAGAACCTGAGGAAGTCAGAAATCCCCATTGCATCCATAATAGGCCAAATTCATGCAAAAACCCCAAACCATATTGACTATCTGTAAATATGTTTACTCTCAATGTCTTCCCAATTTTGCATGCCTTCGTCAAAGCGACCAATTTGGCTATTTGCGCAGACTTGACTCCTCTTAGACAGGATGCTTCCAGGATAGCAGATACTATACAAACAGCATAGGCAGAACTCAGTTCTCCATTTGCCTTCCTCAAGCATGACCTATCAACAAACAAGACAGAATCTGATTCTTCTAATGGGACGTCATGAATATCGGGTCTGGGCTTTGTACACATTTCTGTCACATCCAAACAATCATGATCAGCTTCCTCTTTTACTTCCTCACAGCATGGATCTGGCAACAAGGTTGCGAGGTTCACTATGGTACACCTTATCACACTCACATTCTTAGCACAAAGAATCACTCTTTCATATTGAGTCAGCTGACTAGGGGTCAAGTGATGAGTATGGGTACTTGTTAAAAGGGCCTCAACTGAATGTGGCACATATACTTTTAAAGGATGTCCCATTACAATTGATTTGCTCGGTTCCAGACTCACACAAGTAGCAAGTACTGCTTCTAAGCAGCCAGGCAATGCTGCAGCCACTGAATCCAGAGTGGCTGAAAAATATGCCATGGGACATCATGGCAATCCATAGCACTGGGTTAATACTGAAAGTGCACATCCTTCCCTTTCACAACAGAAGAGTTGGAGAAGCGTGGCTCAGTGGTTAGAGGCGGCAGACCCGGAAGCTGAGATCGGCCGTGAACCAGGGTTCGATTCCCCGCCTCGGCGGGTCTCGGGCTAAAAAATTCCACGGACTCGAGAATTCTCGCTCCGGTGCCTACTCGACTCACAGGGTCACACTCTGCGACTCTGGGCAATAGCTTGCTTAATCTCCACTACGGCCCCTCGCGGCGGGATGCCTGGCTTTCACCTTGTGGATACCCTGCCGGGGTATCTCACAGGGGAATACCAGGACGGGTTCCCTAAGCAAGCGCCTTGATACCTTCGGGTGATACGTGCGCTATATAAGTCGCAATACATTTACACATTTACATTTACAGAACAAAGCAAATTCATTTGTATAGCCTGGCATTGCCAGTTCTGGTGCTTGACACAAACAATCTCTCAATTTTATGAATGCCTCTTCAATTTATCATACCATTCAATCGGATCTGTCACATCCTTTTGGGTCAACCTTATTAAAGACTTTGCAAGCAATGAGAATCCACTGACAACAGTATTCAATCACTCCCAAAAACATTTGCACTTCTTTCCTGACCCCTCTTTCTATTTTGTGTCCAAAATATTCAACTTCTTGTTGACAAAACTGTTATTTTTCTGGTGACACCTAGCAGCCTCCATCCACCAAATGGTTCAGTAGATCAAATGTGTCAGCGACAGAGGCTTCTCGTGTCTTTGATGCCACTAATAGGTCATCAATGTACTGAACCAAAACCGAATTCCCTGGCATCACCAATGTCTCCAAACACTTTTTCAGAATCTGATTACAAATCGAGGGTCTCTCTGTGTACTCTTAAGGAACTCGGTACCATGTCAAAACATGGTCTTCGAACCGGAATGCTAAAAGATATTGTCTATCCGGATGTAAAGGAATCGAAAAGAATGCATGACACAAATCAATCACTGTGTACCAATGTGCATCCCCAGGTATCTAATAAAGGATTGCTGCTGGATTTGGTACTATTGGACAACAGGGTACTATTATGTTATTAATCTTCCTTAAATCTTGCACTACTCTATACTTGCCACTCAGCTTTTTAAGCTCCGTGATTGGCGAGTTACAAGGACTGCTCATTATTCCTTTTAAAATACCTTGTTCAATCATTTAATCAATTACTGGAACAACTCCTGCTTTTATTTCAGGACTCATTCTGTACTGGGGTGTGTTCAGATAAATTGCACCCTCCTTCACCATGAGTTTAATTGGATCTACATTTACCATCAGACCAATTTCTTTTCCTGAAAAATCCCACACATCTGATCTCACTGTGTTTCTCAGCTCATCAGGCAAACTGCTTTCAGTAAGAAGTAAAAACAGCTCATCCACTTCTGTCCCTTGTTTTGCTAACTTCATTTTTAATGCAACATCTTCATCAGATGTTTGGGAAGCAATACCAGCAGGCGTACAGTAGATGGTGCAGTTCATTTTGCACAACAAATCTCTTCCTAACAGTTTTACGGGACTTGAATCACATACCACATACTTATGCATGGTTATGAAATTTCTATTATTCACTTCTATTGGTTTGGTGACTGGGCTCTTTATCTGCTTATTTGAGACTCCTACAACTTGGATAATTTTTCCCGAGAGGGGTAGGTTTGGAATTTCTGCTGCTCTCACAGTAGAACGGGTAGCACTAGTATCCACTAGGAAAGTGATGTCATTACCTTCCACCTTTCCATCAAAAAAGGGACCTGACTGATCTACCGCCAAGGACATGCCAAGCAAGCGCCAAGCATGCACTCCTCCACCCTCTCAGACACCGCCATTGCGACGTGTCTGAATCACTCTCATTACTCTGCATGCAAAATTGTTGAACCGTTTGTGTGTTCTTACCACTCTCTCCACGAAATCCAGTATTCACACTGTATCTCGGCACCTGAGCGTTCACATGATTGAGCATAGGGGCTTGTGGCACCTGTAATTGAGGATTAACTACCTGTTGCTGTTGCTGCTGGTTCACAACCACCTCATTCTGCATTTGTGGATTTAAAATTTGATTTACCCCATTAGAACTGTTGATTATTTCTACACTCATTCTTCCAATGTCCATGCTTTCTGCACACGTGACAAGGATATTTCTTTCTTGCTTCTTCTCTACTAATTCGTCCTCTTCCTTTATTTCCATTCGATACTTGACTATTCTGATTCTGGCCACTCGTTTGGTTATCATTTTGAGAGACAGGATTTGCCACTTGATGTTCTGCCAACTTCACTTGCACCCACATCATTTTCTCTTTCAGCTTCCTGTGTCTTGCATCAATACGTCACTCCAATACTTCGCATACTTTAAGATATCATCTATGGGCTTGCTTTGCCAGCAAAGCATATGTTGCTGAATCATTTGACTAATTTCTGATCTCAATCCATTCACAGATCTATACACAAAATGTCCCATATGCTTATCACCAATATTTTCAAATCCACTATACTAATTAAAAACCTGCAATAACCTCTCATAATACGCATGCACTGGCTCCTTTGGTTCTGATGGCGCACTAGTCTTTGCATCTCTAGGATACTCTTCAGTTGGCCAATCGATAGTATTTTTACATTCTGTCCACAAATCAGTTGGTACCACTATGTCAAACAGGCCATCCAAATCTTTCAACTGAACCTTTGAAACTTTAACAAATCGTTCTACCTGCTTGTACCATTCAACCGGTTTCTCCCTTCATCTAGGAAAATCATTCGTAAAAGACATAATATCCTGTCTGGTCCAAGGAACATGAACCTATCCACCACCAGGAACTTCTCTCATTTGACACATTCTTTCAACCTTTTCTACCTCTCTTAATGGGAATGTAGATGTTTCCTTCGCAGCGGATGTATGACGTTACAACGCATGCATTAACAACGCATGCCATTACAACGCAACTTTTACCCCACAGGTGTCATTACAACGCAATCCATTACAACCCATGGAATTACAACGTAGGTGCTTTTACAACGCATGCCATTAAAACGTAAGTATAGGTAAGTATCGATATTTTTTAATATTAATTTAATTGTAATTAAATTACAAAAATTATTCAATAAATATTTATAATTTTTTTAATTAATAATTTTAACTCCTTGAGTGTATAATAGCAGGGTAAGTGTTGGATAGTGTAGGTGTAAAAATTACTATTCTAACTCCAGGGGGGTGTAATAGTAGGGTAAGTGTTGGATAGTGTAGGGGTAAAAATTACTATTCTAACTTCAGGGGTTTGTAATAGTAGGGTAAGTGTTGGATAGTGTAGGGATAAAAATTACTAATCTAAAAAAAATGTAATTAAAACTTTAAAAATTAATTTTTAAAATTAAATTATAAATTATAATGAAAAAAAATATTAAAATTTATAATTATTTAAAATAAATTAATTTATAAAACTTAAAAAAAAATACTTACCTTACCTATACTTACTTTGCAATGGCATGCGTTGTAAAAGCACCAACGTTGTAATGCCATGCGTTGTAAAGGAATGCGTTGTAATGGCACCTGCGGGGTAAAAGTTGCGTTGTAATGGTACTTCGTCGAAAAAGTTGCGTTGTAAAGGTCGTTCCCCCTTCGCAGCTGCTTCATCCTTTCTTTTCCATCTACCTCTCCATCGGTCTGCATCTCCCCATTTCTTCAAAATCTAAATTAATTCTTTTATTTGTAACCTCCTTCCTGACGCATTCAAACTTTCCAAAACCCTCTCAGTTAATTCTTATCTATATGGTTTCTGCAATATTTTTTACTTTTCTACATCTATTCCAATTTCCGTAGCTACCTCTACTATTTTCCCGTGAAGATTCTTTGCCCTCCAGGTTATACTTTTGCACAAAACCAACAATTTGTCATCTCCATATGTACCTAATCTGTCTGAACTTATTGTACCAATAATTATTTCTTCCAAAGCCACTCTCAACTTGCCTACATCTATATTTTGTGGTTGTGTTTTTTTCTTTTCTATTCCCTTTGCCCACTCCTCAAAGTCTTCTGGCAAAAACCCAGTAGAATTCCCTACCACAGGAGTGACAGTAGGTTCTTTCCTCCTTGTATCTACGGGTGAAATTCTCTTAGGGGTTTCAGCCACTGTCTCAAGATTTGGGAGGTCTAATAGCAAGACATTTGAATCACTCTCACTAGTTTGATCCTTTAGCATCACTACCTCTTTACTAGCACTATTCTGTGGGACTGTCACTGTTTTTAATGTTGGGTGTCTCGTTATTCACATACAATGGAATAACTGGACCAATTGTTACTGGTACTGTCAATGCTTCAGCATTCAAACCTAACTGGTTCATTTTCTGAATTATTTCTTCTTTTGTCTTGTTCAATGTACTTATTTCCTTTTCTTGTAAGACTCAGTTAACTGTTGGATTGTTTAGAATCTGTGGAACTAATGGAGTTCCCATCATTGGTGCACTGGGAGTTGTATCTCTAGCATTCTCTTGATAGGGCGGAGGTCTTTTAACTAAAATGTCTTATAATAACTCATCATCAGATTCTTATCATCCTGTTCTTGTCATACCTATGCGTTTTGTTTTTTCTTTACATTTACTCCCTACTTGTTCCTCGGCCATCAACACTGGATATAAGCCCTCTGTTACTACAGCTCTTCTCCATCTTTTCATCTGATCTCCTTGAGTGTCAAATGGGTATCTGGGTAAAATCCTCTGTTAACTCTTCTACCTTCTCTGTATTTCTCTCGTTCAAATGCCTCAACTTCCCATTCCTCCAAAGCTTCATACTGTGTTAACCTAGGATTTGGTTCCAATGAATTAATTCGATTTCTCAAATTCTGAAGAAACCTTACATTAAACGTACCATGCTCTGAAAAAGCTAGAGCACCATCACCTTTCGAACATTCTAAACAATTCTCCGACCAAACACAAGTATGATATCCTCGTTCCATCATCATAAAGGAAGCAGGCGTATTAGGAGGTGGCATAAGAATTCCCTCCCTAGTTACTACACGCTTGTTCTTCTTAAAGACATTTTTTATTTTAATAATCAACTTCATTCTCCCGATTCCGGTAACTAACAAATTCAGTAAGCAGAATCCAGGAAATTCTTTCGTATTCTCACGTATCCTATTTGCTAACACTCGTCGTATACCAGCGCGACTCACACCAACAGTCCAATCAGAGCCCACAACGTATTCTCTTCCTCAACCAATACCAGTGCGGTTCTTGCCTACTGGCCAATCAGCGCTAACAACACACCCACTTTTCTTACCAATGCCAACGCGACTCTTTGTGACATTAGTATTACTCCCACTACTGACCCTCCCTTTATCATCTACACTTGTTACACGCCCGCTGTTTCAACCAATACCAGCGTGGCTCTCTGTGATGTTACTATGACTTCTGCTACTGACCCTCCCTTCACAAGGTAATATGACAATGCATTTTCTAACTTTTCTTTATACATTTTCTGTTAGTATCAACATGAAAACAGTGCTACTCTGTCTGTTCCACTAAACCAAAGATAGCTTCTTCACTTGCTTCAAAGAAAAGTACTTCCTTTCACTACGAGTAAAACCCACTGTTTACCCTTCACTTAAGGTCGGAGAGGACCTATTACTCCTCTAGGGATACTCCTCCTTCGGGTAAGGCCAAAGTTTCAGAGGTGGACCATTCGCTATCACTTACACTCTACTCTTTATACAATATAGTCTCTAATATAAAACCTACAGCCCTCCGTAGCTTTTAGGTATTATGACAACAGACGAGTAACCTTCTGCAGTGTGATTTCCTTACCACTCTCTTCTAAATTCCATTCCCAGGATTCCCAGGTATCTCCGTACCTGTACTTCCAGACAATATAGAACGCGACACTAACCCTTCGTGTTAAACATATAATTAATAATCAATAACCAATAATCAATAACTTAATCAATATTAACCATAATTGTGTTACCAGAAAAACGGATCCAGCGGAAGCCCAGGGATGATCACTTCATAAAACAAATGTCTCAATGGGGCCCATACGCATTTACCCAAATGCTCGTCCACGCTCCTTGGTAAATCCACTGGGGTCAAGTTTTATAATTCGCCAAAATTCTGATTGGTTAATTCCCTGTAAACCATAAACAACTTATAATAATAATCAATGCCTAACTAATCTTTATAAATCAACACTCTTTCCTCTCCATCTCTTAGCATTGTTCCGAGACCTGTTGCCGGACGGCGTTCTCCCTTTGGATCTCAAGATGGACACAATCATTCCCATCCATAAACTGGGAAAGCCCCATGAAGATTGCACATCCTACCGCCCAATCTCACTCCTCAACATAGAGGTCAAACTCCTGGCGACTGTCTTAGCCCTCCGTCTGCGCCAAGTAATCTCGGGCTTAGTTCACTGCGACCAGACGGGTTTCCTACCAAAGCGGGCGACCAGACAGACCTTGTGGAGGACCCACAACTGGCTCATGGAGATGCAGAACCGTGATGATCCCCATATGTTCCTAACTCTAGACGCAGAAAAAGCGCTTGACGCTGTACATTGGCCATTTTTAGAGGCCACTCTGGTCAAATTCGGTTTTGGACCCAACTTTCAAAAGTGGGTCGGACTCCTTTATACAGACCCGCAAGCGCGGGTTAAAGTAAATGGACTGTTGTCGGATGACTTTCACATTCGGCAGGGAACCCGACGGGGATGCCCGTTGTCCCCCCTACTATTTGCCCTTACAATCGAAATAGTGGCGTGCAAGATCCGACAGAACAGGGAGATACGGTGGTTTCAGATTACGCCGTCCGACACGGGGGAAGAAAAAAATCTCACTATATGCGGACGATATTTGGTTATATGTTACCCGACCAGAAGAAACGATCCCCGCCCTGTTTGAGCTCCTGGACAAATATGGGTCCTTTTCGGGCTACTCCATCAACTGGCATAAATCGGTCATACACAGCCCAAGAGACAGGTAGACGTGGCCTCCCCTTCCAAGGGTCACAGCAGATAGCGCGGACGGGATTTAAGTATCTGGGAGTCTATTTAACCACGGATAAAAACCTTTCATACCTGAACAATATCCATCGGGTCATAACGAATTTTGCAAATAACACCCAGCGGTGGAAGACACTCCCCCTTACGATCCTTGGCCGTGCCGCAATGTTCAAAATTTATATATGCTCTCCAAAATGAGTACTTCCCACTCCCTAGGCTGACGTTCCAGGTGATTGATGCGGAAATACGCTCCCTGTTGTGGCTTGGGAAGCATCCCCGGATTGCCCTGAGTATGCTACAGTGGAACCAGTATAATGGAGGGATATTCTTGCCTGACATAGAGACCTATTATTGAGCAGAGCATTTGACGCTGGTGAATGAATGGATCCATGTACCGGCTGATCAACCCTTCTTTAGGCTAGAGAGGAATGCTATGGCACATAGCTCATACCTCTATTTTCTCTATGGAGGGCGCCGGAGAGGGCGCCTACTCCCGGCTACGCAAATAACATTGGCAGTCTGGGACAGGGTAATGGGGTCGGCGCGCAAACCAACTAAGCAGACTCCGATTTGGCACTGCACCTGGCTGAAGGAACTCCACAAACTACGGGGTTTTGGGGGATGTGATGCCATAGGCATTTCAAATCTAGGTGATGTGGTGGTGTGGGGAGAACTCAAACCTTTCCGGGCACTTGCAACGGAGTTTGGACTACATACTACTCAAATGTTTAAGCATGAGCAATTGAGGCATGTCTGGTTAGCCAAAAATTCTCTTCCCCCTCCCCTGCCAGAATATGCCCCGTTAGAGGGACGCCTATTGCAGGAAAGCAGTCTTGCTAACGTACAAGACACTGAATAATATTATGCCTGACAGACTGGGGAAACTTAGGGCAGCCTGGGAGCAGACCCTGGGCACACTAGAAACAGTGGACTGTGAGGCGGCCCTAATGCATCACAGAGAAGTAGCGATTAAATCTTGCCTGCGACTCATCCAATACAAAATATTGCACAGGGTCTACTATGATAGGGTACGCCTACACCGTAGGGGCCGAGCCAGCGAACCACACTGCTTACGCTGCAGACAGCCACAAGGGGACTTCTATCATATTATCTGGGACCACCCGTGATACAAGTATACTGGACCCACGTATTGGGTGAGCTGAGTAAAGTACTGGAGGAACGTTACCTCTAGATCCCAAATTTGTACTGCTGGGCATACCTGCAGATGTCGACATGGGGCGCCCGCAGCTTTGCTTTGCGCTACTGGCATTGGTGGTTGCGAAACAGGATGTGGCCCGCACGTGGGTGGCATAACTGCCTCCCCAATTAGGAGACTGGAGGAGGGGAATGGAAAAGTATATGACGGCAGAGAGGGTTACGTACAAAGCGAGAGGGTGCCCGCGGAATTTCCGTAAGGTGTGGGGGAAATGGAGAAGATATCATGGATTGGAGGGAGGGCTGGGAGCTGAATAACGTGATACGGTTCTTGGATCTAACTGGGCTCTGGATGAGAGAGTCACTGGGCCTATTTCTACGAATCTGGGGGGGAGACAAGGAAGTTGGGGAGCATACTGTTAGTTCAGTGCCTGGGGTGGAGACCGGCTGTTTCACTGGACTATGGGCTGTGGGGAATGAGGTGTTTTTTTTATGTGGATAACATGCGGATGCTATGATGAGGTTGGGATGAACTGTGACAGGCTACCTGTTTTGTATTGGTTTAAAAATGCAAATAAAAATATATATATTTTTTTTAAACAATCTTTCCTCTGGTCGATGGACCATTAGTTGAGTTAGTTGATGGTGATAATAACAATTAACTATTTAATTCACAGATTTCAGTGAAATAACCACAGACTCTGAGTAAGATTCATAAGTTTTATCTAAAGATTTTCAGTCATAAATTGAACGCTCATTAAAACAAATTCACAGTGCAAACTCCATCATTCTTCAAATGGGAGAGAAAAATTCCATTTAGCAAATATACTCATTAACACAAATCTCATTCAACAAAACAATGCATAAGAGTGGATGGATGAAGAGACAAAAGATACAATTCAAAGTACATTTGCAGTTGAAAATGCAAATCTTAGATAGAATAATATTTATCCAATAGGAATACTGAAAACAACCCCTCTGGCCAAAGGACTGGTGGGGCTCCCCTGAATTAGAATCAGGAGACAAAGACTATAGTACAGGATCAGGACAGGCCAGATACTTACTGAACTTCTCTACAAAATCCGACACACCAGGGCGCTTCCCTCTCTTACACTCTCTCCCTCCTCGATGTTCTCCCGCAATCTTCAAATCTAATCAGGCTGTCTCATGGATCTGAATCTTCCCAGACTGCTCTTTTTCTCTCTCGACCCAGCAGCAGCTGCTCTCAGCTCTCTCAATGATGATCTCTGAACGCACTCCCTCTAACTTCTGAAGTAACTCTAGTTATAGTCTTTATTTCTACATGTCCCACCCTCAATAGTTGCAAATATTGGTAAAATACGAAATGTCGTTGGACAAGGCTAGGGGTGTCTTCATCACACTATGCTGGCACATTCATTTTTATTAAGGTTCTTTTGTCTCTCAAACCCTTCTCCTTTAGATCATGCGCAAATATTAATTCCCACATATGTATTGTTACAATATTTTTTAACATTCAATACAGGCTCCATGGATGAAGGATACATGTCTTCTTTTACTCACGTCATCTGTCCTTGCTCTTTGGCAGCTATTCAGCTTATCGTCATTAGGTCACTGTTAGAACTGGGGGTGTCTAGTTGGCAATGGTATACACCTTTGAGCAAATAGGGACCCTTTCTTTTAAGTCAGGGAAAGGGGATTACACTACTGGATATCCCCTGCTCACCCCCTTGGTAGCTTGGCACAAGCAGACAGGCTTATCTCAGAGGCAGTGTGTTAAGCATTTGTGAACACATACAGTAATACAGTGAAAACACTACAGATCAATACCACATAGGTTTTATAAAAATAGGTATTCTTTATATAGACTTATCACAAGACCATAAATGACAAAAATTCACAATACTACAATCAATAATAATTCTTCAAGATGGTAGAAATAGTTCAAAAATAGGTTATTCATTTAGGCGTCGGGCCTGGAGTCAAAACGGACCCACAGAGAACAGTACCTGGGAAACGTGAAAACAAATACATCTCATGGCATGGGGGAGGTGCGGCATCGGTAGCGCGTTGTGGCGTTGCTTCCTTACTTCAGGGGAGATGATGCGTCAGTGTCCTGGATGCTTGCGCAGGCAGGGGAGGCGTTGGTTCCTGACCGGAGAGGAGGTGACGTCACGATGGCGCCGAAACCACGATTCCGTACGATGTCACGATGTCGATGGATCCTTTACCACCCACATCCACGATCGGCTACGCGATGATGTCGGCTTCGGAGTCGATGCAGCACAGCAGCAGGCGTTGGGCCGGGATCGCAAGTCAGAGCAGCGCTCATGGCTATGGCAGGCTTACGATGTTGTTCCGTGGTGTCGATGTGGCACGGCGGCCGGCGGCGGGTCTACATTGCAAGTCGGAGCAGCACTCACAGCTTCGATGCAGATGACGGCATCGCTCGCCACCCGCGTAGCTAGGGGGGGCGAGGGGGGCGGACCGCCCCAGGCGGCACTGTTCTGGGGGCGGCGTGCAGGCGGCACTGGTGGCCGGTTTCGGCGGCCTTTATAATTAATTTGGGGACACTCAGGGAGTGTCCCCAAATAAATTATAAAGGCCGCCGCAATAGACCACCAGTGCTGCGCGCGCGCCCTCTTTTGAAGTGAAAGCAAACTCACCGGTAGGCGGGTCAGTCACTCACTGACTACAGCTACGCCTGACGTCACCGGGCCGAGGTGCGCAAGACCGTCGCAGCCAGAGTCAAATGAAAATGTGAGGCGTGTGCATGATCTCTGCATAACACCGACGTAGTTCAGATTCCGGTGAGCCTGTTATATTTTCTTTTACAAATCCGATGTAATAACTCTGAAATAGCCAGGGCTGACACTGACTCGTGACACACACATCTCTAGGCGGGCCAGCCCTGCTGCCCGTGGCATAGTTTAACTGTTTTTTGGGAGCGCGCCGCCCCACGTGCATTGGCCAAGCTGCTGCAGAGTGGTGGTGCGGCCTCAGCAGGCTATGGAGTTTGTTCAATATGCAGTTCATTTCTGATGCAGCTATTACTAGAACTTTTGTGCGTCGTTGGCCACTATATCTTCTTGAGCAGTCCATCTTAGCGTAAATTCGAGCTAAAGATATTTATTGTTTTTAAAGAAGGCTTTCTTTGTTATATCAGAAAGCTCTTTAAAGTAGTTCCAAACCTGCTTTCTGTAGAAGTTCCACGGGTACCGCCAGGCCCCACGTGGAAACACTTGGTTGGGGGAGGAGACGTGTCCAGTGGGCCCAGGCTGTAGCAGGATGTTCAATTTACTGCGCGCCAGTTGGACAGAGATCTCTTTCTTACTTGTAGTTCAGCCGCACCTGGAGCTGAGGTCGGGGTGGAGGGTGCTGATTATTTAAAAATTAAATATTAGCTTTAAAAGCACCTGCTGCAGAGTTTGACTTTCTCGTTGCACAAATGAGTGTGATTTCCGATTTTTGTCTGTTTCCATGGACTTCATTGCATAATTTTGGTTGCAAGAAAGAATCCCTTTAGTTGTCACACATTTATTCACTGAATGTCTCTCATACATCCACTGACTCTATAAAAATTTCACACATAGGCAATTTGAAACATTAGCAGATGTGCTTAAATGGGTGTCATTTCTAATATTTATATGTTTCCGTTGTCTTCATTGCTTGATTTGCTTGCTCTAAAGTGCCACTCATATTTGTGGAAATGCCACTCATAATCACACTAAAATTATGAAAATGTCACACATAGCATTCTGAAACCTTGGCAGCTATGGTGGTAAGGGGGGGAGTATTCTTGGACTAGGCCTGAGCAAGCCGGCTGCTGGATGAGGTCGAGGATCGGTAGCATTAGGGCGACTAGTGGGCTCTTCATCCTCTGTGAGAGTACAGCAGACAGAGAAGAGGGACAGATGGCATATCAAGCAGTCAAAGCCTTCCCAACCTTGGCAGAAGACTGGCGGGAAAGTGGGGGCGGGGGTGCGCCGCCGCCACTCCCACCTTTTTCACTCCACCATTCCCTAGTTCCGATTTGACTAACTCTTCCTTCCTTTATGCCCGGCCAGCTGTTAGCTGTACATCCGGTGCCAGCTGAGGCCCTCCACGTGCACAAACCATGAGCTGAACATTGCAGGCATTGCTCTGCAACTGCAGAAACGTAGACATGGCCGCCGGTTGTACAGTGGAGTGTCGGAGAACATTCCATAAAGTATAGAACCCTGCGAATGCTGGTCATTTCTACATTTTTATTTCTTTGTTTAAAATTTTATACCACACGCAGACGACAAAGTACTCTACAGTTTTTTTTTTACAAAAAAAAATGTGAAAAATGATTTCGAATAATAATTATACATATTTACAAAGAAATGTTCAGGATGACGTCAGAGCATTTTCAGAGATTTAATAACCAAGAGAAATAACCAAGGATTGGGAACACCCAGTGGTGCTCGAATAATTTGCAGAGTGGTGTTGCTGCCATCAATGCTTCATCACTGAACTCACAATGTTGCAGATATATCATTAAAGCAGATAAAACTAATATAGTGCACAAGCGATGTGTGGAAATCGGGTGTCAATCAATCACACAAACAGGATTTGTATAGCGCTACTTATCACCTGTGAGGGTCTCTAGGCACTGTGGGGTAGGGGCGGTGCTGCTGATGAGGGACGTTAATTGAATAACCATGTTTTTAGGCCCTTCCTGAAATCCTGCAGGGTGGCAGTCTGTGTTCTTCTTTGTACTGCCGGTCACCGTTGTATTAAACTGTGTAGCCTTGGACCGTGTCATGTATGTGCATGTAACTTGCATGATCGAGGTAACTATTAGCGGCGATACTATGTGTCTCTCGGTCCTTTTTCCCCAGCACCCCTCCACCCCCCTCACCACTCTCCCCAGGGGGCGGCAATCTGAGGGGTAGCCCCGGGCGCCACAAGCTCTGGCTACGCCGGTGTCGCTCGCTGACCTCAGTGTTGCAGAATTCCTTCTGTAATAGCTAGAACAGCAGATTCCAGATGCCGGCAAACAGAAGGGGTGAAGTATGGTACCCTGGAGACTTCGGTCAGGAGGCAAGCTCAAAGCAAGCCCTTGAAGTAGTATTCTGCAAGATGATGAAAGTCCTTTTGAAGTTTTTTCTCCTCTCCTTGGTACTGAAGACACCACTGTACGCCAACCCAGCAACACAGCACACTGGCAGGGGGGCAGTACAACTCCTACAGCTTCCTTGGCTCTTCTTCTTGGCAGAGGTCCGTCTTGTTTTTCCAGAAGTGATCTAAAGTCTTGGGGTCTGGGCCCCAATATTTATACTAGCAAGCCCTTTGTCCTCTGAAGGCAGAGGGTCCTGTACCCAGTCCAAACCAGGTTTGTGCAGCCCTGGAGCACTTTGTTTACATGACTCTTGCTTTCCTTTGGCAGGGTGGGCCAGGGTCATCAGACACACCACAGAAGGTGGAGCCAGCATTGTGGAAGGCAGGCACAGCCCTATTAAGACCCAGGTGCTACTCCTCATACCCATATGCATGCAGATAGGTCTATTCAGACTTGTGCTGACTCACCCTGTCTCCTGGAATCCCCAAGCCCCTGTCACTCACAAAACCAGACATGCAATGCACTAGCAAAGGCAGGCTGGATGGTTAGGTAAGAAAATACCTATTTCCTAAAAGTGGTATTTTCAAACACAGAATGTTAAAACCAACTTCACTAAAAGATGTATTTTATCATTCTGAGTTCAGGCATACTAAATTTGAATGTCTACCATGTTCCCTGGGTCAGTTAGGATTATAGGATGTTATAATCAAACTGCCCATTCTGGCCTACGGAAAACAGTTGCCTTGCAATAGTGAAAAACGAAACTGGATGTAATCCTCTACTAGGACATGCCACACACACCAGAGCATGTCCTACCATATACTTACAATGCACCCTGCACTTGGGCCTACCTTAGGGGTGTTTGATATGAAGAAAAAGTAAGGTTTAGGGGATAGCAAGTGGGTTCACTTACCAAGTTGACATGGAAGTATTAGACTGCACACAGGCTCTGCAATGGCAGGCCTGAGGCACACTTTACAAGCTGCTTCTGTGGGTGGCACAACCAGTGCTGCAAGACCACCACCAGCATTTGATTTACAAGCCCTGAGCACCCATAGTGCACTGTACTAGGGTCTGACAAGTAAATCAAATAACCCAATCATGGAGTCACTAATCAATACATCAACTTAACATAGGGGGCACTTGCACTGTGGCACTGAATAGCAGTGGCACAGTACCCAAAGAATCTAAGCAGCAAAACAGATCAAAAACAGAGGAGGCAATCAGCAAAAAATGGAAGGGAGACTCACACCAATGATACCAGGTCTAACAGTCACATTTCGAATCTACTGAGCATGCGCGGCTCCTTTTCATCCAGCCCCATTTTCCTCCCTCTGTTGTAGGTATAGCAGGCCCAAATGCACACTATTAATAAAAGAATCATAAACAGATGTTATATTCGTAGACATATAATTTTCACTGTTCACCACCCACTTCTACTCTATCCCATGTTGGTATTATTTTTTTTAGCAAAAGCATTAACAACAGCAGCTTTCTTTAAGTTCAAGCAAGCACATGCCGGGCATGTGGTACCTCACAACCACATGTTAGTCCTTCTTGCGCATGAGTGAGTTTTTCCCTCTGGAAGCAAGTTAGTCACGTTACCTCTGCGTAATTCTGGTTTGTACATGCGCAAATCGCTTTTCCGAATTAAAGCAGGTTTAAGTTGCGTTGCATTTTATTCCACATTAATTAAGCATGCACAAAGGATTCTCCCAATGTGTCAGTGTCTGGTGCGTATTAGTTTAGTCTCACCTACAGTTTTAACGGTTAGTAAGAGTCAGTGCTTGAAATGGGAAAATAAAAGTGCAGGTACTCTGTAGCAGAGTACCTGCTTGCTTCTGAGAAGGACCCGTACTCTCCAATTAAAGGTATTGCATTTCTCTTGAGAAGTGCTGGTACTCCCCTCCTCCTCAAAAAAAGTGCCTGTACTCCGTACCGGAGAGTACAGGCCCATTTAAAGCACTGGTAAGAGTTAATGTAGGATTGCTCCGAGCAAGTTTTTTTTTCTTGAATCCTTGCTCCATCACTCAGAGTGAGCCTTTCAAGCAGAAAACGTCTTTGAGATGTGAAATAAACACGATACGATACTGTATGTTGACAAGAAAGCCAAAATAATTATTTATTTGGATGTTTCATAATGCACAGCGGTGATGCCTATAACTATTTATATAAACAAGAAGGCTAAGAAGAAAGTTCTAGCAAATGTACGTTTTCTTTCGATATAGTTTGAAAAAAATATTGGAACTTGCCTAATAACCTAAACCATTGCATGGAAGTAATAAAACAAAGCTGACCCGGGGCTTAAATATAATATTAGTCAATTTCCCAGGTGAAAAGCATTACGAGGTCATAGAATCAGTACATAATTCTCTCCAATTGGCAGTCTCTGCTCAAACAAACTCAGCGCAGTCACTGCATAAATTGAGGAAAGGGTTATGGTGCTGGATTGCTTCCTTCGACCAAACGTGTATTCTGAAACAAATGTGGGATTGGATTCAAAGTGATGCCGATTGCTTTTCCAAAGAGGCGCGAGGGTGTTTACTATCTGCGTGGAGCAGGTGGCAGGGTATCAAAAGTCTCGCAGAATTGGGAAACCTTATCCCTTAGAAAGCTCCCCCGGTGCCCTTATGTCTGCAGGAGGAAAAGCCCCTCGATGCATCGTGACCTGTATGATTAATAACCTGCTGCTTTACGGCTTACATAAACAGCCTGATCTTAGAGCAAGAACCAGGGCAAACTCTGAATAAATCTGCTCACAGGTGTTGCTGGCAATAATCCTACACAAACAAAGACCGCTGTTTTGTATGGAATATAGATTGATGAGGGGGCACAGTTCCAAATTGCAGACAGTTGTAATGAAACTTGATGAATATAACCTATAAAATGTCGGTTAAACACACTTCCTATGAAAGGTTAATGTTACAATTACCAAAGATAAAATTTCAAGATAAGCACCACACAATAGTAACCAAAGCTCCTATGTCTTTACTGATGACATGAGAACGAATATCACTTCTTCACCGAGGGTGGATGCAAACTACTACACACCCACCCCTTATTTCATGACGAACAGGAATCTCTGTTGAGTCACATCATACCAGATAATTTAACAAACCTTCAAAAGAAACACAGAGGCAGATCACTGGGAGCACAAAGCCAAACGCTATGGACTGCATTGAACATAAGCTCAAGGGGAGAAATACCTGCCATTCAGAAAACTCCTCCAGACTGAACACCAGAGAATTGTACCGATGTGGTAGTGAGTGAAGAAATATCACACAGAGGGCTTTCACCATCATCCACGTGGACTCCAGCCTCCCCATGTATCAGAATAGGTAACTCGTTCTGTACAGTGCTCTGAAGTAAACGTAAGTGACACTTCGCTATAGTGCACTTCTACATAAATAGTAAACTCCTAAATGCTGATGTGACGAAGTGCTGCTGGGGCTCCTGAATGCCAGGGTTGTGTATGAGGTACTGATTGAGTGCTCTGTGGTGTGTCCTACGCTTGGGGAAAAATGAGCTGCTCTTTAAGAGTGAAGCTTTTCCAGAGAATAATATAGAATAGCTCAGGCTTTAGCAACATCATTGTACACTATAAACGTGATAGAGGCAAGAGGTCCAAATAGATGCTTCTCCCAGAGCTCCTGCGGAGCGATTAAAATCCTGCCCTTATCCTGTAAGATCCTGAGTCCAGCTATCTCCCTTCTGTTTCCCTATGCCTCTAACACTACAACTGGGTGTATGGTGGGCTCTTTCGCTGAAATCTGAGTCTCCAGCTTCACTCCCCTTAAACGTGGCCTCAGAATACAGAGCTGGCGCCATACTTTGGTTGAGGCACTGCTCCTCTACGGACTGACGGCCCTTTCCTGATGGCCCTGCGCATCTCTGGGCAATGCGCAGTGGTGGGCTGCATGTGATTAAGGTACTGTGAGGGCCCACGGATTACCAGTAAACTCCTGTCTAGTTTGATGACCCGGCTGGATGGGTGACGGATGGCTGCAAAGAGACGGGCCCTTTTGCACTGAGGTGATGCACTAGAGCAGGGCTCACATCGTGAACACCTCATCCTGCAAGCGTTGGTATGCCTTGCGGGTGGCTTGTGGGCCTCCTTTCCACCCCCGGGAGTGATTGGAGCAACGGCAGGTGCGCCATGGCACCTCATGCCCCTGTGCTGCCACTGATCCTCCCGAGGTACGTGCATGCAGAGAAGACCATAATGTGGTACCTCGATTAGAAGCACTCACAGCCGACGGTGTTTTAAGTGTGACCCCCCCTCCTTGGAGAGGCTGAAATGCAGTGAACTACATCATATCCACAAGTATGTGCATGTGGTCCCGAGGGGCTTGATGACGATAGGCTGGCCGACAGCCAGAAGGGCTTTGTGATTTTTTCCGCAATGCCCAGGCCTCGGTTTGATTAGTAGCTAACCGCCTGGTACAGTGAGACTGCATAGACACCACCTTTCAGGCCTCTCTTATCTGCTATCACCCTGCTGCCATGGGGCCTGGGGCTGCACACCCTACATCCTACTGAACCCAGGCACATTAGTCGGTGACAGAGAGAAAGAGTGTCTCCCCGTGGGGCCGGGATAGAGGCTGGTGAGTCCACCACTGTGCAAAATCTAAGAATCCTGTACTGGAGCCCATGCTTGTCTGGGGTGTTGACGTCGAAGGATCAGGGGCTCGCCAACACAATGCTGCAGGATGCGGAGGAGGCACGCTAGTGTCCTTGTGTGCGAAGTGGGCCCTGAATCTTGTAGCTCAGACTTGGTATGACATCTGGTGTCTCTATGCCCTCACGAATGCTGTGTGTGACCAGGAACTGATGAGGAGCAAGGGGAGTCTACTGGACCCAACTAGATACTTACCACAGTTGGACTGTAAGGAAAAGAGATGGCTATGGGCCTTTTCCGACACGCATCTTATCTTCACTGCATGGTGAGCAAACTACCCCCGCAATGGTTAAGTATAAGGGACCCAAATCCACCCAACAAAACAAAATCATCCATTAAACACAACCTGTCCCCCTGGAGGGACAGACAAGGCGTAATAGAAAATCCAGAGGGAGCTATGGATGAGACTCTGTCACTGGCAGACTTGCTAGCAGCAATTCAAAACTCATGGGACAAAACAGTTCATAAAATTGATTCTGTAGCCATTGATGTCAATTTGCTTCATACAGATTTAAGTAAAGTGGCAGAACATGTGGTAACTAAGGAGCAACACTTCGATTCCCTAGAACATGAAGTCCGCACCCTACGCGATACAGTCCTCAAGCTCAAAACATTGAAGACCTGACTCGATGAAAGATTGGAAGATTCTGAGGGACGTTCCCGCAGGAGCTATCTAAGATTCATGGGGTTCCCAGAAGAGGCAGAGGCTATTTTTGGAAGACTAGATCACTTCGGTCCTTATACCCTAGAGACTCTCTAAGTTTTTTACCGTTGATGAGCACATTCAGCCATGGCCCCAGCCACCATCAGGAACGCTTCCTAGAGCAATTGTTGCCCATTTCTTTAATTTCTGTTACTGCGATGCTATCCAGCAAAGTACTCTCACACTTGGTTTGCTGATGTTCAAAGTACACCCTATTTCAATATTCCGTGACTGCACACAACGAGTGCAGGTCCAGGGGAACATTTTTCTCTCAGTTAAGAGGAGACTCCGGGATCTTAACATGAGATACAGTCCAACGCATCCAGTAAAAGTGAGAGTAGAACAAGAAGGGAGGGTTTTGTTCTTTTTCTCTCTGGGAGACATCAGCGAATGGATAGATGCCCTACCTTTCTCATGTGGGCAGGGCCCAAGTCGCCTGAACTTGTCACTGGCAGAAACTCAACGCCAATCGATGCATCTCCAATGACGATTGGGGTGCTGGAAGAGCCTAGAGGATGACCATGGTAGTCAAAAAATCGCAGTCTGTCCGGATGGCACTCTACAGGCCATGGAGATAACCCCATACTCAGGTGAAGATTCCTAGGATGAAGAACATACCATGGTTCACCCAGTGACAGCTCGACTTGTGTTTGAGCTGCAGGTTATCCTGGTCCTCCAAAATGGTGGGATAATCCCAAGCGATTGGATACTTCCGTGATGCTGTTTATCCACTCCGTCTGCGCCCAGGGAAGTGGTGAGGAATTTTTGCCACACGGATATGATGCCATTGGGGGACTGGCTTCCTAAGGTATTGTGCACTGTTTGCTCATAGAGGAACCTATAGCCTGGACACATATTGTAACATGATGGCTGGAGCAACCACAGCCACGACCCAAAGGCTTGTAATCACAGGGGAGAGGGTTGAGTGTCTTGGCCAGGCACCTTTTCTGGGGACCTAACCTCTCACTAAGCCCTGGGTTCGAAATAGGGAGAGAGGGTCGAGGGCGCGCTTTCTTTGCACTGTTTTCTTTTTAAATTACACTGTTGCGGGAATGGGGTGGCATTTACTGGCTTGCAACGTGTCTGTATCTGGATGGGGTGGGATGGTCATACTGCCCAAGGGGTGGGGGGAGTCTTTGAAGAAGTACAAGTTTTTAATTCTGTGTAAAGTTAATGACATTGGTTTCGCTCTTGTGCATGTCGATCCTGTCTGGTGGTCAGATTTTACACAAAGTTTGGTTTTGTGTTAGTGGGATTGTGCCGATTTAGAGGGCATATGCGTGTGATTCTGTCATTTGGCTGCTTTTGCACTACAACATCTAACTGGTAATGTACTACAAAAAGGGGTTTTCTGTAAGGGAAAAAGACTGGGCTCTCTGCTTAACTATGGACGCAAAAGGTGTAGAGCATTGAAAGGTTAATGTGTGGTGCTATCAGGTGAGGGGATAAGCCCTATAACCCCTAACAATTGGGCCGTAAAAGATTGGTGACTTTCTATAAGTATGTTCCATTTCGGCTTAAATATGTTTTCTTATCGATCATGCATTGTACTTGACGTATGCTTCATCAATGTACCATTCATTATATCCACATCTTGGAACCACGATCGCTTTACATTATGCAATGTTACTGAACGTTCGGGACCTTTTTTTCTGTAATAATGAGTTGGGACCAGGCATCCGGAGTTAACCACGTAATTTGCACATTCTGCATGTACAATTCCTCTTGCATGACTATTGCCATCACAATCATATACGTCATGCCGCATCGTTGTTTCCCGACTTGGCTTTTCAAACACATAATTCTTATATCCTTTCTTTATGTACAACTACACTGATATTTCTCACATCGAGTTCTGCCTGATTATTAAAATTATTCCTATAGTTGTGCCCAACTTTTTAAGCAAAAACCATGTACATATATGGTCTTCTTCATTTTTTGCACCACTACGCATTAAGCGTTTACGCCTCTAATACACTCGCACCTTTACGAGCTCATTAGTCATGCTTTCGTGTAACCTCCATTGAATTCGTTAATACGATCTCCGCACTTTGACGGAATGAGGTGGTCTAGTTCTTTATATCCTGGTCTGCGGTCACACCGTGGTCTAGGATATATACCACTTCCGTGTCCCACGTCAAGTGTCCATATCCAGGAACACGGCGACCCGCAGGAATACAAACCCACTCTGGCTTCCACTCACAAGTAAGAGGTTCTACCCTGCCGTGTCTATAGCTTTGGCATACAGTGCTTTCAATCGTTACGGACATTCAGTTTAACTCGAGCCCTACGGTTTTATTTTAGGTCCCAGCAACTTGAGGAGTTATCCGCTCCCCTCGGACACTTATCCATCCTGCGGGGATCTTCGTACTGTGAAGACACGAAACGGTAAATTTCACTTTTTTTCAATTTAGTTGTGTCTTGATAATCGGCATTTTGGTTCCATTTGCATATAGCAGGTGTAGGGTCGGGCCTTAGGCCCTCATGCTGTTACTCAATGCGACACAGGACACACTGCATACATGGTGCAACTGGCCCAGAGCACGTGCGCTCGGCCTCTTTTATTGGTACTGTGTCACATGACCTGTGACATCAGTGGTGGGTGGGTGTTCAGTGTAGTTACAGGCTCAGCACTAGAATGCTGACTTGTGCTGGGCATTACATCCCTCCCCAAATTGGTTAAAAATTACACCAAACATGAAAAAGTCCAAACACCTGTGGGGGAAAGAAAACACAGAAAATAACATTGGACTTGCGCTTTCAAAAAGAGTCTCTTTGGCTGCTTGCAAGCCGCAGGCAGTATAGTTCTTGCGTTTTGAATTAGCAGTTCTTGGTGGCACGGTTCTTAGTTGTTCGGCGGGTTCATTCTTTCTCTGTCGGCTGTTCTCAGCCCTGCCTTTTGCTTTGCTCTCTTGGTGACGAATGGTTCAAGAGCGATGGATGACGTGGTGTTGTTGCCTTCAGGCTTCTTTTCTCCAAGCTGGTTGCGTGATGTTTCCAGGCAGGCTTCAGTGTGTTTCTTAGCAGGTGAATAGAGTAGGTGCGAACATCCCTCTCACTAGGATGCCCCTCTCGCCGGTTTTCTTCTGCCACAAGATGTCCGGGAGGACCTCTTTGCCAGGTTTCCACTGGACTGGTGTTTTTGGTCGCGTTGCTCTACCATAGCCTTCGGGCCGTGAGCAGGGCGCTCCACGAGCCTCACCGTCGTGTCCTAGTTCCACCTGAAGGTTGAGTTGTCGACTCTCTTCATTGCTCTCGAGGCTTTCATCCTCTTGGGTACTGCAGACGTGCTTCTCTAGATCTGTCTCCCGTGCGGGACTTGCTGCCACCAGAGTCCCTTGAGGCTTCTGATACTGGTCTGCCACGGGCTGGTGTGAGGTAGGTCAGGTCCTCCACTCCCGGAGTCCTGAGTAGTCTCGCCATCCAATCTTCCGCTCAGACCCCAGAGTTAGATGTCGCCAACAGTCTATCTTGCTCTCTTCTGCGTTCGCCATGTGGATGGATGGCTCGTAGGTGGTTGTCTTTGGTCTGCGCTGCCGGTGTTCTTGCCAGGCTTGTCTTCCATTGCACTCAGGTGTTCCAGTGCCTGTTACTTTCCTACTTTGCGCAGGGGTGGCTTCTTTCTTCTTTTCTTAGTGGTGGCGGCCACTCTGTTCTTTCTTCCCTCTTCTTAACCTGACAGTCGTGCCACTCTGATTACTTCTTCCTTCTTTTCTTCGTAGTGGCGGTGGCCACTCTGTTCCTTCTCCTTTCTTCCTTTCTTTGGTGGCGGCATGCCACTCCGAGCTTTCTTCTTCTCTTCTCCTCGCGACGTACCCTGGTCCCCTTTTCTTCATCTTCTCTGGCCAGGCTTCCCCATGCAGCGCGCGCACTCTGCACGTGTCTTCCTGGTCTTGTCCTAGTCCTAGGACACTGTCTTCTTGTCACTCACTTCCAGGGTTAGCGTCGCAACCTTCACACTTCTTTCTGTCGATTTCGTTAATTAGTGTGGTTGAAGTTCGTGGGTCCAGGTCCTCGGACCGCGCCTTGTCTGAACTTCTAGGACCTTGTGCTGGTCCCTTCTGCCGAGGTCTGGCAGGTAGGTTTCGTGGTGCTGAACTTCTTGGACCTCGTGCTGGTCCCTTCTGCCGATGTCCGGCAGGTAGGCTTCGTGGTGCTGAGCTTCTTGGACCTCGTGCTGGTCCCTTCTGCCGAGGTCTGGCAGGTAAGATTTGTGGTGCTGAGCTTCTTGGACCTCGTGCTGGTCCCTTCTGCCGATGTCCGGCAGGTAGGCTTCTTGGTGCAACCATCTGGCTGGTCGACTTCGTGCTTTGTGACCAGGCTGAGTGGTCAGGTTGCTTCTGTGTTGAATCTTCAGTTCTGCGGGTTGTCTGCACAACCATTTTCTTTTCATCTCAGTTCAATTGCTTTGGTGCGCAACTGGGTGCGCTCTTCGGGTGTTCCCTTGTGACTTGCTGCTTTGGGCTAGTGCTGTCCGCACTGCTGCGCATTTGCGTCATGCGCTTTCGCACTTCCTGGTGCTGGGTTCTAGAACCATCGTTGGTTCGTGTGGGGTGTTCTTACTTTCGCCATTCTGCTGCAGCGACGGCCTGTGGCCACCAGGCATCGCTGTCTTCTCTTCTGGCGTGGCGTAGATGCTTCTGGAGGGTTGCATCACCACTCCGTTGACGTTCTTCTGGTCTTGCTTCTTCTGTTTGGTGTTGGTTGCGATTCTTGTGGATTTTTTCTGGGCGCACTTGCGGCGTGCTTTCGAGTGTCTTCTGAGGAGTTCTTGCACTCCTGTTGGCGGAGGTGCTCTTTGCGTTTCTGGCGCGCTCCTGCGCTGTCGCTTTTTGCATCTGGGTAGTGTCTCGGTACTACTGTAGTCAGTGTTGCTGTGCATTTACCTTCATGCATGGTTGTGTTCTCAGTTGTGCTGTGGTCTTGTTCTGTTAGTACGGTGAGCTTGTTCGCTTTCTCCTTTGCTTGCCTGGAGGAAGCTGGTTACTTTTCCTCTAGAATGTCCTGCGTGGAGTTGCTGCACTCCTGACGTGCTTCTGGGGTCCCTGGCGCGTTCTCGGGGTCATCACTCTTTTATCTCCTCGGGCTGTGTGATGATTTGGTGGCGTTCCGGTGTACCAGTGTTCTTGCGCTCGGTCAGTTTATCCTGGCGTTGTTTCGCAGTCATCTGGTGCGGAGTCCCTTCACTCCTTGCGCCGTTTTGTGCAGTGTTATGCTATGCTGTCCTGGTGGCGATGGTGTGTCGCTGTGCAGCGTCTTTGGTCGGGCTTCCTTGTCGCTGTGTGGCGTTCCTGTTTCAGTCTGGCGTGGCGCGGCGCAGTACCACTCTCTGTGTTCTGAAGTCTTGTGGTGGGTGCGGCGCCACTGGCATGTCAGGTAGCACTGGTTTGCACTTTGCTTCGTCCTTTTGAGCGCTCCCCAGCTTGTTCTCCTCTGTTGGGCGTCTGCTTTCGTTTGGTGCGCTTGGGGCTATACTACAGGGCTGCAGTGGTCAGTTTACCTTATGAGTCGGTCTGGGCTGCAGCAGCTTGCTCTGTGCTGCCTTATTTTCCTCCTGGCACCCGGTTGCCTGTTGGCTCGTGTCGCTCTATGGCATGTAGGTTGCTGCCATGGGGTAGCTCCTTCGTGCTGTTGGGTGCAGTGTTTGGCTTGTTGCAGGCTTGTTTATTTTCATCTGCTGCAATATTGAAAAGATCCACTAGATGGCAGGGTTGCTCCTTGGCAGGCATTGGCAGTCTTTCCCTTGCTCTGGGTCCTTCACTATTTCGCCGGTGTTTGGCTGTGTGCTGCGTGGTGTCCTAAAACTTCAGGCTAGCGTGGAGCTGGAAGTTCTTCCTGGGACTGCATGTCCAGTGGCACACGGTGCCGGTGAGGCTCCACCAGAGGGTTCCTTGGAGCATTGGTGAGTGTCTGTGTGCTTTGTGGACAAATGCACTCACGATCGGCACTTTGCTGCAAGTGCAGTGCTTCTCTCAGTCGGAGCAGCTTCCTTGTTCACACGCTGCGCTGGGGGCCAAAACGTAGGCGCTATTGCTGGGGCTTGTCTGCTCTGTTGGGTTGCGGACCACGCGCTGTCTTCTCGATTTCCCCGCCCGCAGCAGCCTCTCATTTCACACGCTGCGCGGGGCGGGGGAAGAGGTCAACGCGGCTCCCGGAGATTTCTGATCTCCTTACGGGCAGTGTTCAGAGTCTTCGCGGGTGGGCTCCGCTTTCAGTTCTTGCGGCACTGGGGCAGTCGCATTGACGCGGGTGGGCACCCGCTTTAATCATTCGGCGCCCGGCAGCTCTCCTCACGCTGCGGGCGCTCTAAGCTAAGGTTCTTCACCCTGCGGCGGGGGACGCTGTAGGCAGGCCGCGGGTGGGCTCCGCGATCCTCGCTTGATCTCGGGGGCAATAGCGGCCGATGCCGCGTCGCAGCAGGCAGGCCGCGGGTGGGCTCCGCGAGCCTCGCTTAATTACGGGGGCATTTGCGGCCGATGCCGCGTCGCAGCAGGCAGGCCGCGGGTGGGCTCCGCGAGCCTTGCTTAATTACTGGGCTAATGTTCTGTGCCGCTCGCAATTCAGGGGGCACATTAAGTGTTCGTAGTTTATGGCGGGTGGGCTCCGCTTTTGGTGCTTCACCATCTGGGGCTCACCTTCGGCCGACGGGCCTGTTCTTCCGCGGGTGGGCACCGCGATGGCTTCTTCGTCTTTCTCGGGGCACCGCCTCGGCAGGGCGGGCTACAGCAGGCTCCAGAGGTGCGGGGTGAGCTCCCGGTCACCTTCTCCTTTTCCTCCAGGCCCGGGGCTGGACACACGCCTCGTGGGCCTCTCGGTGGCCGGATCGATTCTTCTCAGGGGTGTGCCTTTGCAGCAGGCAGCTCTCCTTCCCCTTTTTCTTCGAAGTGTTCTTTTCAGCTGTGGCACGCTGGGCACAGCTCCGCCCTCGTCGCCATTGTAGGGTCGGGCCTTAGGCCCTCATGCTGTTACTCAATGCGACACAGGACACACTGCATACATGGTGCAACTGGCCCAGAGCACGTGCGCTCGGCCTCTTTTATTGGTACTGTGTCACATGACCTGTGACATCAGTGGTGGGTGGGTGTTCAGTGTAGTTACAGGCTCAGCACTAGAATGCTGACTTGTGCTGGGCATTACAGCAGGAACCTATAGTGTGGTTTGTCTACTGTCTCCACAGCGGATAAACTATTTCAGAGCAGCAACAGGCTACTTGCTTGAACACCGCAAATTACTGAAGCTTTCCAAAGACGTCCAAAACCTTTATCAAGATTTCCTTTTTATCTGGTGAGATCGCTTTCTAACTTATGCATGCCTTTTTAATCAGCATTTTACTTCTCTAAATACCCACATACTCCCTTCAATCCAGGAGGATCTTACCTTCGCCCTTTTTCTTTTTTCCTCATCCCCTCTGCAGATTTTCTTCCCATACTTGTGGAGAATCCTCTATAGTCTCGAGCCCGGCTGGGTTGGAATTATCACCGGCAGTCATTCCTTCTCCTATTTAGTTACCAGTTTTCCCCTCTTTTACTTTATTTTTTGTTCTTGCCTCCTTTTCTCCCTCCATTACAGACTACTCACTTTGTATTCACCTTCCATACAGGTATGACTATTTGCAACTTTATTGTTCCAGACAGTTCCCCACCATCACACATAGCACTAGCATGTTTTTAAGTTATATCGCACTACCGATCCACTAACCTCACATAAAACCCTCGGGTTTGCGTCACTTTTCTTTTCCTTTTCCATCATATGTCTACCCTAAAGAATCCCTTACCCAGCTTCTCAGCCCCTTCCACCTTCTACTCTACCTTTTCTCACACTGATATCATCAATATAGATCCCTTGTGCACTATGGATGTTCACAAAAGAAGAAAATATCGGTTTCCTTTGTCTTGGGTTCCCCATCGCTGACAAGTTGCATTGTAAAACAAGTGTATATATCATGTTATATGCCCCATCGTTATCCCTTGTATCTTTACCAGCCTGAGGAGTCGTGGAAAGAACCTTTCCACTTGCAACGAAACACGTGTCGGCTGGCTTGCTTAAGAAATTAAAAGAGACCGAACCTTCTATCATAAAGAATTGTTTCTGTATTTCTGTATTTCTACCTACTTTGTTTGAAAGTTTACACAAGTCTACAGTGACTTCAAATTATTATTTTGTTGTGTGCATTGGGTATTTTGTTGTAATCTAACTGGTAATGATAGGTGTATAGCTTGAGTTGAGAAACAAAGACGTATATATATGCTTATCTGAAATTTGCCAAGATATCAATTGCGTTTCTTCAATAAACTCATGTCTGGGGTGATTGTATATCCTGTTTGCAAAAACATTGGAAGGGGCACATATATGCTACTTCACATGCGCGCAACACCCATTGGGCTCACCGCCCCTGTCGTGTTTGTAAGCGGGGGGGAGGTGAGGGGGGGGCAGCTTCGCAGGCTGGCGAGCATCAAATTGCAGCCGCACCCCGAGCGCTTAACAGGTCTTTAAAAGACCATTTACGTGTAAATGAGGCTTTTGTTGTGTGTTCACCCTTCTTACAGCCACTCTGTCCTTGGTTGGAAGAATCAGCCCCCCCGAAATATTTTCCAGCCCCCCCCCCGAAATTTGGCTCTAGTTGCCCGCCTGCTACTTCATATCCAGGGTACCACGTGGGGTGCTTATTTGGGTGGCTCCGGGAGTCCACCTTGGCTACAGAAATCACGTTGTTGACCCGGAGGGCCACTATTTTATTCTGCATGGAACCTTAGATTGAAGGGAGGTATGCTTCATAAATGTTTATGCTCCAAACATTAATTGCCCGGACCGTTATGCTGGGGTTACAGCAGCAGCCTTCCCATACTTAGACGCAGCCGTTGTATTGGCAGGGGGCTGTAATTGCACCCCAGATGGCGTACTAGATCATGAGCCCCACCGACACCACACTTAGCCCCACCTAACTGACGCGCTCCGTTGTGTGGCTTGGACCTAGGCGATGTCAGGATAGACAAAAATCCAAAAGAGATGCTGTTCTGTTACACTACTGCGACAAATACACATAGTCGACATGATTGCTGTTCTGCTTCCACCGATTAGGCACATTCTGTTAGAGAAGTCTTCTATCAAGCCTGTTACCTTTGGGAACACTTTCCGATCATTTTGAGCTTCAAAGGTCCACCCAGAAGTCAGTAATTCCTCTCTGGTGCCTCCGTGCGGAGGCATTGAGATACTCCACTTTTGGCAGAAACCATGAATAAAACACTGGACTAGTATTTTGCTGAGAACTGGGGCTCGGTGGGCACTAGAGCCCTAGATTGGGATGCAATGAAGTCTGTTCTCCGTGGGAGCTGTATCAAGACCTTTTATGGGGTTCATCACTACTTGGAAAGAGACATTGACAAACATGAAAAGCGATTAAAATAACTGGAGGTACTGCTGCCTTCCTAGCCACAATAGCTCCTTGTCTGGGTGAGGTCCGAACTGAGCTACTGGAGGGCTGACCAGACTTGAAAAACATACTTCTATGGCCTATCATCAGAGGCTCTATATTGAAGTAGGCAAAATGGGTGCATTATTAGCCTGTTTAATCAGCTCCCAAGTCCCCTATCCTGACCCTTCCTAATAATGTGGGCACAAGCGGCTATTAATAGTGCATGTCATGGCCCATCTATGCAACACATACACTGTGCAACTGTGTCCCTCTACCTTTGAGCTGAAGCAGTTCCTAGTGGATAATCCCTTACCAGGGCGAACCACAGAAGCTAGATACCTTATAGCCCACTCTCTAAGGATGAGATAGTTGCTGCAATCCGATGCCTTAAGTCCTCGAAAACACTGGGCAGTGATAGTTTATCCTTGGAATTTTACCACGAATCTATGGCAATTATAGCTGATAACCTCTTAGAGGGTTATCATGAAGCCAATAGCGTTGGGTGCCTACCAGCCACATTGCAGGAGTCACTGATCGTGATGGTGCCAAAACCAGGAAGAGACTCTACAGTAGCCTCAGCATATCGGCCAATATCACGCCTAAATATTGACGTGAAACTCCTTAGCAGTGTGCAGGCAGCGCGCCTACTTCCGTAGTTGCCTGAGCTGGTCCACAAGAACCAATCAGGTTTCATTACAAAATGGAACACTCTCCACAACCTCTGATTTGTTGCTCATGTCCATCATGCCCAACAGCTCCAAGATGATCCCTACGCCCTCGCTCTATTGGATATCGGTCAGGCATTTGACCCTCTAAATTGGACCTACATACGGCAAGTGTTGTGTAAAGTAGGCTTAGATCCTAAATGTATTCAAATGGTCCGTCTTACGTCTATTCTTATCCCAATGCCTGAGTATGATCAGGTGGCATAGTCTCCGAGCCCTTCCAATTGGGTGGGAGTACAAAGCCTGCAGTGTCCTATTTCCCCCTTCTATTTGCCATGGCCATGGAGCCCTGGGCAGTGACTCTGTGACGTACCATGGGTCCCTGGGAGATAACAAGGGGGAAAACCAATCATGTTGTCTTCCTCTATGCTGAAGACGCCCAAGTATATCTGTGGCGTCCAGCTGACTCGGTGTCTATCCTACTCATGCGTGCATTTGTGAGTCTCTCTGGACTCTGTGTCAATACGGAGAAGTCCAATTTTTTTCCACTGGAGAGGCTAGCTGGGGTTCACCGGAAGAGGTTCCTGAAGTGGGACTCCCGTGGACAATAGACTCTGTTTGGTTCCTGGGTGTCTGGTTAACACACACCACCCAAACTTATCTAGCTCTAAACATAGGATGGGTAATAGAGGGGCATAGAGCATCCGTCTGATTTTAGAGGCATTTACTGCTTTCCCTCATGGGCAGGATAACCATTGTGAAAATGATTGTCTTACTGCAGTACCTCTATGCACTCCAAAGTACCCTATACACAATTCCTATTTACAACAAGGGGTGGTGATGGACAGAGTCTCTGAATTAAGCAGAGTACTCTCACCCAGTGAAGAGATCAGGGCTAGATCCAACACCGTTTTTTAGCTCATTGCACCATCCCAGTTTCAGAACCTGGCTGTATGCAAATTAGTCTGTCCCTGGCCCAGTGAATCATGGGAACAGGGCAGACCAGACTACAAAAGCCAATTCTTACACTGGGAAGGAAACAAGCTTCCGGGGACCGGTTTCTGCCATTTCAGGCGTCTTCGGACCGGCTTGCTTGAATCCTGATGGTGCAATGAGCAAGGGACTCACATCTGAGTATACCCTTCCACGCTTAGGGTGGACAAAATTATTTACAACAAGGGGTGGTGATGGACAGAGTCTCTGAATTAAGCAGAGTACTCTCACCCCGTCAAGAGATCAGGGCTAGATCCAACACCGTTTTTTAGCTCATTGCACCATCCCAGTTTCAGAACCTGGCTGTATGCAAATTAGTCTGTCCCTGGCCCAGTGCATCATGGGAACAGGGCAGACCAGACTACAAAAGCCAATTCTTACACTGGGAAGGAAACAAGCTTCCGGGGACCGGTTTCTGCCATTTCAGGCGTCTTCGGCCCGGCTTGCTTGAATCCTGATGGTGCAATGAGCAAGGGACTCACATCTGAGTATACCCTTCCACGCTTAGGGTGGACAAAATTATTTACAACAAGGGGTGGTGATGGACAGAGTCTCTGAATTAAGCAGAGTACTCTCACCCAGTCAAGAGATCAGGGCTAGATCCAACACCGTTTTTTAGCTCATTGCACCATCCCAGTTTCAAACCTGGCTGTATGCAAATTAGTCTGTCCCTGGCCCAGTGCATCATGGGAACAGGGCAGACCAGACTACAAAAGCCAATTCTTACACTGGGAAGGAAACAAGCTTCCGGGGACCGGTTTCTGCCATTTCAGGCGTCTTCGGCCCGGCTTGCTTGAATCCTGATGGTGCAATGAGCAAGGGACTCACATCTGAGTATACCCTTCCACGCTTAGGGTGGACAAAATTATTTACAACAAGGGGTGGTGATGGACAGAGTCTCTGAATTAAGCAGAGTACTCTCACCCAGTCAAGAGATCAGGGCTAGATCCAACACCGTTTTTTAGCTCATTGCACCATCCCAGTTTCAGAACCTGGCTGTATGCAAATTAGTCTGTCCCTGGCCCAGTGCATCATGGGAACAGGGCAGACCAGACTACAAAAGCCAATTCTTACACTGGGAAGGAAACAAGCTTCCGGGGACCGGTTTCTGCCATTTCAGGCGTCTTCGGCCCAGCTTGCTTGAATCCTGATGGTGCAATGAGCAAGGGACTCACATCTGAGTATACCCTTCCACGCTTCGGTCAAGCCCTGATCTTTGGACTGGGTAAGAGTGGTCTGCTTAATTCAGACACTGTAGGTGTGGCAGGGTATACTCAGACATGAGTCCCTTGCTCACTGCTCCATCAGGATTCAAGCAAGCCGGGCCGACGACGGCTGAAATGCCAGAAACCGGTCCCCGGAAGCTTGTCTCCTTTCTGGTGAAGAATTGGCTTGGTAGTTTGGTCTGCCCTGTTCCCATGATGCACTGGGCCAGGGACAGACTAATTTGCATATAGCCAGGTTCTGAGCTGGGATGGGGCAGTGAGCTAAATAACGGTGATGGATCAAGCCCTGATCTTTGGACTGGGTAAGAGTGGTCTGCTTAATTCAGACACTCTGTTCATCACCACCCCCTTTTCTGAATCGCTATACACAATTCCTAGGCACTATTTTTGCATACTGGACAGTCTTATAGTATATCCTCCTTGGGTTCATATACGTAGACGAGTCAAGTTGACTACACTTTAAAGAACATTGGCTTGGGAAGGTCTGGAGGTCCCACATTTGGAACTTTACTATATGGCAGCGAACCTCCAACACGCAATTCATTTGTTAGACACCCAAAGACAATTACGGTGAACAATTTTTGCAGGGCACACAAGAGGAAAACCCCTCCTGGTCTTACTAATGAGCAGCTCATGGGTTCCACCCACTTTACCCTACAGTATTCAGTTTGTGGCGAGTATTTGGGAAGGAGTGGTTTGAAGAGTGCTTTTTCGTGCTCCTATGCCCTTGATATGCCACTCTGGGTAGTTAAACCCTTTATGCAAATTGCTGATTCCATGTCAGTACACAGATGGAGTATGCGATACTATGGGGGACCATCATCCCGGTGGGCAGGTCATTACCAGGGAGGAAGCCATAGCCTATTTTTCTTTAGGTACAGGACAATACAGCCAATACATCTGGACTACAGCCCGCATGGTGTGGCTAACTGTTCCCCGAGGTACCACCTCAATCCAACACCCTGATGACGCACCTAGATATGGTTGGAGGCCATGGACTGATTTCCCACAATTACAGGGTGCTCCGCTAGGATCTTCCATTTCAGACCAAGTGGGAGGAGTTTGGGGATCCCCCTGCAGCTATGGAATGGGTCCAAATACATGAGTGTGTGCAAACGGTTTGTTCCAATGCATGATTTAAACTCCTGCAATATAACACTATACAACCAACATACCATACATGCCATAAACCCTACTCGATCCGATTGTGTGCGCTGCGGACCCCAGCAGCAGATTTCACACATATCATATGATTGTGCCCCTCTCTCTCCCCTTTCTAGCAGTTCTATGCATTCTAAATATGGCTTCAAATTGGGCAGTACCGCTAGAGATCTGTCATATGTAATGTAATGTAAATGTAGTTGAGCTTATATAGCGCACAGCTACCCGCAGTGGGTTTCCCGGCGCTTGCTTAGGGAACCCTTCCTGGTATTCCCCTGTGAGATAGCAGGGTATCCACAAGGTGAAAGTCAGGCATCCCGCCGCGAGGGGCCGTTGTGGAGATTAAGCAAGCTATTGCCCAGAGTCGCAGAGTGTGAACCCGTGAGTCGAGGAGGCACCGGGGCGAGAATTATCGAGTCCGTGGAATTTTTAGCCCAAGACCCGCCGAGGCGGGGAATTGAACCCTGGTCCAGGACCGATCTCAGCTTCCGGGTCTGCTGCCTCTAACCCCTGAGCCACACTTCTCCATATCGTACTGGGCCTGCTCCCTTCTCCTCCAAAAAAAACAAATTGAGTAGAAAGTTTGTTCTCCTCGGCCTGGTATTAGCGAAACACTGTATAGCAATAGGATGGCTTAGCCACGTACCCCCTATGTATTCGGCATTGGTTAAAAGATGTTTCTGAGTGGACGACTGCAGAGGAGGAACGCATGTGACATGTACATAAGGATGATAAGCTTGATGGTGACCTGAGCGCCTAATCTGCCATGTTATTCAATTTTAGCGAGCCACTGGATCTGGCTGCCCTGGACAACGGGTCCCTATAATGTGCTACATGCACGCTAATGTTGAACTGTAAACTAGAAACACCCCCAGAAGTTGAATGGTCATACCATGGACACACACACCACTTTATTTAAACCTAATTTGTATCAGCAGCAGGGACTTTGCACAAGAGTGAGTGGAGAATGGAATGGTGGTTTGTATGGACAATTGCCAGACATATAACCCAACAAAGCTGAGTTGTAATTATTATTGATGTCATCTTAAGATGACGCTTCCCTGTTCATGTCAGGAAAGACCCTGTAAAATATGATTCCTATTCAATTATTTCCAATGTGTCGAATTCTGATGCAAATACCATGGGATTCACCTGTACTGCACATTTGAAATATCTGTACATGTCTATGCTTATTGAGACTAAGCAGTGGAAATTGATATGTACTAAACTGATGCCCGTACATTACACTGATTATGTGACATTGCACAAAATTAATAAGTTGTAAACTTGATAAAGCAAACACCACATAGGTGCAAGCTTTAGACAAAAATAGCATACAATTCATACTACAGTCAATCAGTTGTCTTAAAACCATGAGAACATAGAAGAGGAAGAGTAGAAGTAATTTCACAAGTGCACTATTTTTAAGCAGGTGGTATGTCTTTGTCATGTGCATGTGAGTTCTTTGGTTTTAACATTGTATAGTGTGAGCGTCTGGGTTCATCTGGTACCGGAAGGTTTCAGTTGTAATTGACTCAATATATGTACAACTGAAGAATTTGTACTGCAGGCGGGCTGAGCATCCTGGAGGAGGCATTGTGGGTGATATGCAGACAGAATATCGAGTTGGAAATGTTGACTTACACAAATATCAAGTTGGAAATATCATGACACAGAAATATCAACATCAAGAATATCGTTGCCAAGAATATCGACTTTAAAGTAAGAAACATTGTTTTTAAAAATATCAAAGTAATTAAAAAAAATGGCAAAAATATAGTTAATCAAATATTGATTTTGAATTAGTGTTATGTATTTTAGTATGTATTTTAAATGCATGTGATCTATTTTTTTGTATAAGTATTGCTTTTGTTTTTTAATATACGTGTTAACTTTTAAGTAATTATCAATTTTATTTTAAATTAATTTTGCGTTTTTTAGTTCCATAGTGGGTTGTGGGTTTATAGGGGAATAGGGTGGGAAGTAATTTTATTATAACAAATTAATGATTATTTTGTATTTAGTAATATTTAATTTAGATTTTATAAGATTAATTGTGGAAAGTAATTTATTATTAAGTAATTATTAATTAGCTGTTAATTAATATTAATTAATTAATTAGTAATTATTTATGGCAATTGTGGTATTTTTTTAGGGGTTTATAGGGGTAAAGGGTGGGAAGTAATTTAATTATCATGAATTAAAGATTTTTGAAAATTTATTATTATTTATTTCATTTAGATTTGATAGTGCTACTTGTAGGGAGCAATTTATTATTAAGTAATTATTCATTGGTTGTTAATTATTATTAATTAATTAATTGATGATAATTATGTTAATTGTGTCATTTTTTAGGAGCGGGTTGTGGGGTTTATGGGGGAAAAGGGTGGGAAGTAATATATTTGTAATTAATTAACAAATATGTGTTAATTAATTCTAATTAATTAATTAAAATTCAAACGTGGCAATCGTGCAATTCATTTTATATGTGAGTTGTGGGGTTTATAGTGGTGAAGGGTGGTAATAATTTATTTTTAATTAATTATTAAGTAGTTGTTAATTGATAATATTTTATTATTTTAAAATTAATTATGGAAATTGTGTAATGATTTTTACGTGTGGGTTGTGGGGTTTATAGGAGTAGAGGGTGGAAAGTAATTTATGTTCATGTTCATTAAGTAATAATTAGCTGATAATTAATATTAATGTATCAATTGATAATTAATCAGGGTAATTGTTTATTTTTTTGTGTGTGAGTTTTGGTTTTGTAGGGGTAACGTTTGGGGAGTAAATACATTTTCATCTATTTTAATTTGTTTTTTAATTAATAATATTTCTTTAATTGATAATTAATTATGTTAATTATGTTATTTATGGAGATACATTTTTGAAAAATGTAGATGTGTGTTGTGAATTGTGCGGTGTTATAGGGTAGAAACTAAAGATTACATTTAGGTAATAATTAATGTTTTTGTTTATAAATAATTTCTAATTAAATACAGTTATTTGTTTGTACATTATTTTTAAATTTGTTTAATATAATATTTCTAGGTATTTTTCATATCTATTCAACAATATAATCTGTTTCTATTTTTATATATTTTTTTTTATTTTTATATATTTTTGATTTTTTTTAAATATATTTGTGTGGTGACATTTTGTTTGTATTTAATTTTGAACTTACTGGAGTGGAAATATTATTTTTTACCCCTACGCTATCCAACACTTTCCCTATTGTTGCACTAACTGGAGTGAGAATGGTATTTTTTACCCCTCTGCTATCCAACGCTTTTGCTAGTGTTGCCCTAACTGGAGTGGGAATAGTATTTTCTACCCCTCCAATATCCAACACTTTCTCTACTGTTGCACTCACTGGAGTGGGAATAGTAATTTTTACCCCTCCACTATCCAACAGTTTCCCTACTGATGCACTCACTGGAGTGGGAATAGTAATTTTTACCCCTCCGCTGTCCAACACTTTTCCTACTGTTGCACTCACTGGAGTGCGAATATTAATTTTTATTCCTCTGCTATCCAACACTTTCCCTACTGTTGCACTCACTGGAGTGGGAATAGTAATTTTCATCCCTCTGCTATCCAACACTTCCCCTACTGTTGCTCTGATTGGCGTGGGAATAGTAATTTTTACCCCACCGCTGTCCAACACTTTACCTACTGTTGCACTCACTGAAGTGGAAAATGTAAGTTTAAAGATTTTTAAATAGTTTGTTTTAATTTATAATATATTGTTTTATTATTATTTTTTATGTTATTGGTGTATGTATATATATATGTTTATTTGTAAATTTTCATATATACAATTATAAAATGAATCAAAATGAATAGTTTATTAATTGTTTTTAAGTATATATATATTACATTGTGATCAAGGGCTTCAGGGCCCGAAACGCGTCATGGCGGATGGAGTGATGCACTTGACTGAATAAAGCAAGCAAATTTACCTAACTGGGTCCGGTTCGTTATTTTGCAGCAAGCTGTCAGATAAAACGAAGTTCCTGTAATATATTACATTTTATATATGTATGTTTACAGTTTTTTTAAATAATTTTTATTATTTAATATATTTAATATTATTTTTCATAATATATTAAAATTGATATTTTGTACAACTATATCCTTTACATCAATACTTTTCCCCGATATTTTTGTATTTACCATTATAAATATACGGTGTCAATATTTTTGACATCAATATTTTGGGGTTCGATATTCTATCAGTGAACCATTGTGGGTCACAGACCAGAACCAAGTTTAAGGAGTGTCGGGACTACATTGTAAGGAAACACTGATTCAACTCTAAGGGGCCGATTACGATGGCGGGTGGACAAAGTCCGCGCGCCATCGCACCTCCTAAAGGGACCGCCCGCAATAATTGCGGCAGTCCCACCAATTCAATTATGATGCGCCCGCCAGCGTGGCGGGGGCATCCTGTATATTTTACATTGCGCCGGGCGGTGCTGCTAGCAATGTAAAATATACATGTTGTGCTTCCACATGCACAACGTGACAGGCACCGCGTGGTGCCTGCCACATTGTACATGTAAAATCAGGGGTGTACCATAGGTACCCCCCAGGTGCACCCCACCCTACAGCAGGAACCACCAGCCTTTCCATTGCGGCAATGCAGCCATGGAAAGGCTGCTGTGAGCCTGTATCATAATATGGATGGCGCCACCATATTAAAACCCTTTTTCCGACAGTCTTTCCGTCCGCTGCAGTACCTTTCCTATTCCCACAGCCATCCTAATTTGGTGGTGGGAATAATCAGGACGATGGCGGGAAATCCACGACCGCCGGGTCGGCGGTCCTCACCGCCGGCCTGGCGGGTGCGGATATCCCACCATCGTAATCGCCCCCTAAGATTTGCTCTATCTCAGAGTTGCCTGTGTAAGCTAAAGAACCATTGTTCAACAGCAGGCAAGAAAAGAGACATCTTGCACCCTTCACTTACTCTCCTCAAGCAAAATTAATCAATGTGGAAGGTATCTTAATTCACCCATTATAACCTGTACTCTAGCACGAAATTTGCTGAAAATACAAATGATGTTTTAACCCCTTGCACGCTGCGATAATTCTCCCACTGTGCGGGAGAATTAATGAGCGGGCAGGGTTTGGACGGCCCCCGGCTGTCGTTAACACACGCCCACCGTGACGTGTGACTGCCAGGGCCCGTCCTAAGCACCGAAGGGGGTTAAAAAAGTTTTAATTAGACAGTTGTCAAACCTGGTGCATGACCTTTGGAACTAATTGACTGTATTGTACTTTCTCTTGTTTCCAGGTTTCTTTTCTTACTCTTGCTCCTTTCCTCCTCCCATTCCATCTGGCAGGACTTAGTCAAACCATATGTCTAATTAGGGAGAGGTAATTAGAGTTGCCCAAAAAGCAGCACCCCACCCCTTCATTAGCAATTACTCCTACAACTCTTCTTAATCCCTCTTCATAAGAAATTATGCCCATGCATCCAAGTGGATAGGTTATGGGCATCTTTCCTGGTTTAGACCTAGAAGGGCCAAAACCCCTGTCCCGTCTCATTCGCCCTTCTACCTGACCCACGTCCCTCACTCTTCCCCATCCTCAGTAAAGGTCAGAGAAGGTAAGGGTATATCTCCTGTTTGAGCCTGAAAGTGGGTAAGAGCTAAAGTCAGAACCCCTAACCTGTCTCAAATAACATTCAATTCCATTGTATGACTTTACAATGCATGCTTTTACCACGCATGAATATTTATTTCTATTCACTGGGAAAAAAACTAATATTACAGGGACGTTATAGCTAGGTGAAAATGTCTGTTAAAACTTAACGTTTTAAACTAACAAAACCACTGAAATTCACCCGGCTGTAGTTACCTCAAGTAACCATAGCTTGTGCACTAAAGAAATTATAAGTTGCACCCTCTCCATACCCAATGTTGTTGTAAATGATGTAATTTCAGATGTCACTAGGGATGCTAGCAATGCAGTCACTGAATATGTCAATACGCACACACATGAGTAGCCACTTAAACATAGCTCGGGTCTCCCATTGCAGAGCCTGTGTGCAGTTTTAAACTGCCATTTCTACCTGGCAAAATAAATGTTTTGCCAGGCCCAAACTTTCGTTTTAAATACATATAAGTTACCCCTAAGGTAGGCCATGGACAGCCCAGAGTGCAGGGTGCAATGTAATTAAAAAGCAGGACTTATACTTTTAAGTTTCACATGTCCTGGTAAGGTAAAACTCTTACATTAGTTTTTCACTACTGCAAGGCCTATATCTCTCATAACATAACATTGGGATTACCTTATTACATTTTATAAATGTAATCTCCAAATGTGAAGATATACTTTATTCAATTTTGGTGTCTCTGGAATTAAAAACCTAATGTAATATGAAGTCAAATTCTAAATTATAGTACTGGAAATGCCACTTTTAGAAAGTTCAAAAAGTATGTACGCGCACAACTAAGAGTTCTGAGTGAGTGCTTTCACTTAGACATGAAAACATTTATCAGCTTTTAATGTTGCTCCTGGGGTATTGCTCTCCGGTCAACAGTGTTAATGGAACTAATGTATGTTGTAGCGCACCCGGCTTGAGGTGAGTCTTCCTAGGCACAATCTGAACCCAATTAAGGGTTTTATTGAATTCAAATAATTCTGAAAGAAGAAAATGATCCAAGTTTTGTGGTTGGTTATTCCTTGTATATTTATCAATGTTTTTTCAACAAATGAACACAAATTTCAGTCCATAGTAGAAAATTGACAACGAATCACCAGTAACAAAATCTCTGTCACATAATTGTCCTCCTTAGTTTCATGAATCCCAATGCATTTCGGGCGCTTGTCCCTTCCTCAGGGGACAAATTTGTGTATAGTGTTGTTGTGCTTAAGCGTATACGTGTATCTCCGGCGATCCAGTATACGCTTAAGCGCAATGACACAATACACTAATGTGACCCCTGACAAAGGGCCAAACGCCTGAAATGCATTGGGATTCACAAAACTGATGGGATTCATAAAACTGAGGTGGACAATCATGTGACAGAGATTTTGTTACTGATGTTTTGTTGTCAGTTTTCTACTATGGATTGAAATTTATGTTCATTTGTTGAAAAAACGTTGATAAATATACAAGGAATACCCAACCACAAAACCTGGATCATTTGAATTATTTGAAGTCAATAAAACCCTTAATTGGGTTCAGATTGTGTCTAGGGGGACTCACCCAAAGCCGGGTGCACTACAACAAAATTTTAGAAAGTTGGCGTTTTCTTGCCGAAGCCATTTGGTGCCTGCACCCTCTCTCTGGTCACGTGACTGGATGTAGTTTGTGTTTTCCTTCAAAACAGCCACACACAATGGGAGTTTATGTGTGAGTGAGTGGGCCATCACTGACAAAATGGAAGGGAGGAGCTGGGCCCTGCCTCACTTACACCACAGTAGGCTGTGTCCTGTCCCCACACTAAGGGCTGCATGCCCCCTGTAGTTAGTCTGGAGCAAGGGCAGGGAACGCAGGGCATCTGTACAGTTCAAAAGCATGTCTCTAGAAGCATCTCCGAACTTTAAAGGCACAACTGTGTATAAAAGAAGGACCTCGGATACCACTACTTCAGTACACTTCTGGACCTGTGGATACTCTGCCAGAAAGAAAGACAGTTGTGCTGCTGAAGGACTGCCACCCTGCATGAGTGCACACTGCTGGACTCCTGCTTTCCTACGCTGGTCTGCTGGCTGCTGTCTACTTGCCTGGAGGAGCCTGACTGGATCTGCATCTCTGGAACCCCAAACCCATTGTGACTCCAATGGTTGGTTGGCTGGCCTCCTGATATGAAGTCTCAGGGACATAACAAAGTTCCAACCTCCTGGACCTGGACTCTGTCATCTGTCATCTGTGAGTCTACCCTGCCAAGTGGTACCACCCCAGTCCTGGACCCCTGAAAGTTGGCCTAAGGTGCTTGCCAGCAGAACTGAGCCTTCCCGAGCAGAACCACAGCTTCTCCTCAGCTGAGCGGCAAATCCCGGAACAGAACCGAAACATTGCTGCTGCTGCGTGGATTGGACCCTTCACAAAAGACCTGCATCATATTCCCGCAAATCCTCGGAACAGACACATTGCCTCGAAGGTGCAGCACATCCACAGCACAGGTCCTTGTATCTCTTGTCGACAGCAGCCTCAACAATGACACCAAACCCCACATTGCAGCCTCACAGCTCCTCAGATCCGAAGCTTTGCCAGCTGTGCGCCACATCTGCAACACCAGACTTCCCATTGTAAACCCCAACCACGGAGCCCTCGACGATAGAACAGGACCTCCCACCATAGCCTCACTGCATCTTGGAAATGATTCATTGGTTTGGCTACGCAGCGTATATTCAATGCGGATCCATACAACGCTTAGCAACCAGGATTTAAGGTACTCTGTTCAGCGGGTGTAAGTGGGTCCCTGTAACCATTCTGCGCTCCATCACGGTCGGCCTGAACTTGTGAGTTTGTCCCGGTCCAACGCGACCAGATATCCCTATTGGCATTTCGTGATTTTTGGCACTATTTTCAGTACAAACTTTAAAAATTCAATATCTCCAGTTCTACTAATTGGATTGTTGTCATTTTGGTTTTGTTTTATTTATTAAATCTTACGCTATATTTCCTAAACCTGTTGTGTGCTCCTTTTGTAGTGTGTTTTCACTGTGCTACTGTTGATGTTTTGCACAAATATTTGACACATTGCCTCTAAGTTAAGCCTGGCTGTTCTATGTCGAGCTACCAAGGGGGTGAGCAAAGGTTAATTTGGGGTTTGCTTGCGCCTTATCCTGACAAAGATTGTGTTTACTTCTTGACCAGAGCTTACACCCCAGTCAACCAACAATCCGTTTTCTGACAAACAGTAAGATACTCCTCTAAGCAATCTAGTCACGAAAATAGGTTCACTAGTTCCAATAAGCAGAAGAACATGCGCTCTGGTTTCATCTACCAGATGCTTTTGCATATATTTTAGTGTTCTAGTTCTGAAACCAATATATATGGAGAAAATGTTAGAAAGAGAACACAAAACAAGGTGTGACGTTTGGGACAGCCACAAGATGCTGCAGTTATGTGTTGAAGCATATTTTACTAAAACGTTTTGAGTCTGTAATTGTCTTATTTGTACTTTTTTATTGTTTATGTTGGACTGTATCTCCCCATCCATAAGATACACCTAGAAATTGATTAAGTAGACATAGTATCTGGTATGCAAATGAGTAATCTTCTACTGATTATAACTATAGTTTCCCCCCGGGGCGACTTAAATAAGTTCTATGTGTACATCATAGGGCACTGGAGTGGTGGGTATGTTTTGCCAAAACAGCACATTATGTTTCCCTTGTCTCAGAGCTGACCGTATAATCCGAAGATTCAAAATATACTCAGGTGACACTTAGTCCCCCATTAGGATTGCGGGCCCTCCTCGTGCAAAACGGGACCGCCCCCCATAGGAGTGGCGGTCCCGCCTTGGGCATTAGGATGCGCCCGCCACACTGGCGGGCTCATCCTGTATTTTTACCATTGCGGCGGGGGGTGCAGGAAGCGCCGGCCGCCGCAATGGTAAAAATGCGCATTGTGCATTTCAAATCACCACGCGGTGCCTGCCATGTTGCACTTTGAAATGTGGGGGGGTACCATAGGTACCCCCCAAGTACACCCCGCACCCCCGGACTCCCAGGGGGCCCGCAACAGGCCCCCGCAGGGAGTCTCCGCATGCCTGCCGCCACGGAAAAGCATGGCAGGAAGCCCATCATAATATGGCAGGCAGTGTCTAATAGACACCGCCACCATATTAAACATTTTCCGCCCCGGCCGCAAGGCGACCGGGCGGAAAAGCGGCGGACGGTGTTTACGTCCGCCGCGGTCCCCCCCGCCATAGTAATATGGCAGGGGGGAAATGTGTGGCAGGCGGGCATTAATGTCGGGAGGATCGCCACCACCACCATGGCGGTGGCGATCCGCCCGACTTCGTAATGGGCCCCTTAGAATTAATCCAGTGTAAGGAGGCTAGGCCCACTGCAATGCTAATTTCCATATGCTGACCAAACAGAGAAAGAACAAAAGGGTTTCAAAATGAAGCACTAGACTCGGTTGCACATAAATAGCAGAATGCTAAAAGAACAATTTATTAGTTTCATGACACTATTTATGAGCTGTGTATCATTTTATCGGTCAGTAACACAGCAACCAATGCCATGGCAATATCGCTGTGATCTCCAACAGACAAACAGTCAAAACAAGCAAAATACCAGGCAACCAACCTGCTTGAAAGACTTGAAACATATCCTGTTTGAAAGTCTTGTCTGGCCTCATATGTTGCATATCAGGCAGAGACGCATGCAGGAAGATCAGTTTCCACACTGCTCCCAAACGTAGGAAGAGTAACATTTAATGGAACAGAATATGAGACAGCATACAAATAATTACCAATCACCAAAGAGAGGAGTGTAGATTCTATACAACTGTTTAGATTCCGAGCGAGTTTTGCATTCTCAGGAAACATTGGCCCACTGTCTGATCATGAACCTGTATGGTCAACATCTTGAATCATTTTTCTAGAATTCAATGGCCAATTCTGAACCTGCTGTCAAGGGTGTTGTAAAGAGGAATGGAAGGCTAGCATGGCGGAGCGTTGGCGCATGGCGGAGCGTTGGCACATGGCTTCCTTCACGCACTCAAGAGAGCAGGAAATCATTGTTTCTGCTAACACGATTAAAATGTGTTTGAAAAGCACTGTTTATCTCACTGCTGTTCATTGCAGCATGAGCTGGCTCCACGTTTTCTTTAAAAAAAAATTAAGCTGCCCAATAAAAGGATACTTCAAATGTATTGGCTAAGATTTGGTTTCATAATTGTTTTATCATTACCATTTAATGCATTCAGCCAAGCTAAACAATGCAATACTATCTATTTTTTTTTTTTTAAATAAAATGAGTATTTGATATCATCCTCAACTATATATTAAAGCAGTCACAAGAATCCTTAGCCATATCAGGTGGTTGATGCGCACTCGATTTTCCTTAAAGAAGTTAGTGGTACTTACCGTGAGGGTAATATTATAAAAACCCATTGCAGATTAGGATAGCATAACAATAGGATGGTTCCCTTGTGTTGAATCCACCATTCCATGGTACTCTGGGTTAGTTGCCAAACAGTTATTTATTTTATAAGTGCAACGGGCAGCCATTTCACTGAAAAATAGAGAAAGGAGAAGGTGTTTTGTGCATCAGAGTTGTGCGAGTTCCTTTAACCGTCACAGGACTTCTCTCTCTACATATGTGGTAAGACCATAGCATGTTCTTCTGAAGAAAGCTATCCTTAGAGAATCTAGTGCAGGTTTCTCCACCAGGTAGCCGTCCACCTATCTGTCAGCAGCTCCCTTGTGTGTAGCCCAGCCTAGTAAATGAAAAGCTTTTCTTTGGTTTAAATATGTATGTTTTCAAAATTTTAAAGTAAAATGTGGTATTTTCAGAAACGATAAACTGATGTTTCCTGAAAATATATATTAAGGCAGGTATTGAAGTGGTAATTCATGCTGCACTGGGAAGTCTTTTCACAGAGTTTATTTCTTAGATGGCAGGTTGCATTGTGTGCAGGTTGCATATAATTGCTATGACATTTATAGGATTTAAAAATTGAAATTGATACAGCTTTTGTTGACATTATTGCTGGCGACGTTGCCTGATGCACTGAGGTGGACACTGTGACTAAGCCTGCATGCAGTAGGCCTAATGAGATTTAGTCTGCAGTGGTCACTTTTGTAACAAGGATTTTTATTGAAAGAAAGTAAACTCTTGCAATATAAAAGGCTGGAGATTCCATATCTAATACATATCTTAAAAACAGTATTCTTTCATGCTGAAAAAACACCAGCATGTTAAAGAGCACGAAAGCAACAAGAATGCAGCATCTGTTTCATAATGTATGTGTAATTCGTGGCAACATCATTATTTAATCTAGTGACACATTAGGATAGCTAGAGAAAGGAAACTAATTAGGATTTTCTTTAAAAACTCTTATGTTAGGGAACTCACAACTTCAGCCAAGTTACGACTCATCCAAACAAACTATTTGTGTTTTGTTTATCTCTCTCTGAACACCGCCTGCATATAGCGGGCATGCGTGCCTGCCTGCCCCAGGTGTGGCATGAAACCTGGCGATTTCTATCATATGGTCTGGACTTGTAAGGTCCTTACTTCTTACTGGATAAAGGTGGCTGGAGAAATATCAGGTGTTCTGGGAAGGGAGATCCCCATGTCACCCACAATGGTTTTGCTTGGGGTGCTGGAATGGACCGGGGACACTAGAGCAGAGGGGTCCCTTCTGGGAACGCCCTTATTGGTAGCCAAATGAGATATTGCTTCGCAATGCTTGGCATGTAAACTCCCTACTCTGGCCAAATGGAGAAGGGGGGTGGATTGGTGCCCGCAACAGGAACGGATGGTCTATGAAGCAGGTGGATGTCCGTGGAAACACGCCATAGTCTGGGGTTAATGGCTACGGCAATTTGCCTAATATGACTGATGTGCTGTGCCCGTGTAAGGCGTACTATGTGTTGACTGAGATGCCCTAATTGAACAGTGGGCTGTGAATGTTTTATGTTGCAACAAGGTGTGTGGGGGGGTTTCGTCCCACTGGTTTTGTGTTGATGTATTAAATGGAAAATCAATAAAGTCGATTTATCCCCCCCAAAAAACTCTTTCGTTGTGCAAAAATGTGTCTAAGGCATGGAAACTGTGGTTTTATAGGTTGCATATCCTAAACAGGCCGTTCAAAATCCTGTTATGCTATGCAAATGTCTCTCAGCAGTGAGAAACAATGCTTGTTTTCCACTGTTGTGGTGAAACAATGCTTAATCCTGGAGCCTGTCTTCTTCAGCCCGTTTGTATTTCTATGTGAAAAATAGTACAATTCAAAAAGCAATTTCACAATAGTAGATGGGTATGAACCCCTTTCACAACTGTGAATAACGGGGATGCATTTCACTTTGGCATACTGAGTGGCATTATAGACAACTCAATCTTTGTTCATGCTCTTTATTTCAAGTCACTCAGAACTCCTTGGTAAAAAACATCCCATTATTCAAAGTGACCTTCCTAAAATTCTGTATATGTTATGTTGTTATGTTATCGCTATTTATAAAGCGCGGCAATTACCCGAAGGTGTCCTGGCGCTGACCACTAACTCTCTGAGAAATTATGATAGGAGACCAGGATTAAAGCGTAAAGAGCCCGGTTTTAACCCTCGCCGAAAAGTGAGGAGGTCCGGGGTCTTTCTCAGATTCAAGGGAGGATCATTCCAGGCCTTAGCTGCGCACACCGTAAAGCTTCTCCCTCACCAAGAGGATTCTTTAATGGGTGGCACGATCACCAACTTGGCTCCTCCGGAGCGCAGCGTTTTTCTGGGTTTATACCACTGCATTTGCCGTGTTAAGAAATCTGGGCCTATACCATGAAGTGCCTTGTACACAGTGTACAATGCCTTAAGGAGCACCCATTTCCTAACCGGCAGCCAGTGAAGATTTTTCATTTCCTTAGAAATGGAGTCATATTTAGAAGTACCAGTAATCAGCTTAGCTGCTGCATTTTACAGCAGTTGAAATGTATTCAAAAACGTTCCTGTATATTTAAATACAGGCTGTTGCAGTAATCATGTCTGGACATGATAAGTGCAGTGACAACAGTCAGCTTGCCATTAGTTGGCAGAAAAGGAAGAACTTTTTTAATCATTCAGATAAAAAAGTAGACTGAAGATGCCACTGCATTGATTTGGTCCCCAAGGTTGAGTTTTTGTCCCCGCAGTTCTTCTGAGTACCAGGGGGCTGTAGGATGGGACATTCTAGTGCGTAGCATTTTGACTGGGGCTAGTGTATAACAGGCTGACTCCACCCATGCTGTGTAATGAGTGACCGCCTCCTCTAGTCCTGTTGATATCTGACCAACCAGGGCCATGAGTACAGCTTGTAGGTCTGTCTCTCAATTTTGTATCAGGCTCTGCTTTTAATCTGAGTCTTAGGGCCTTTCACTGTCCTGTTATGGGTGGCTAGGGTAATCTCAAATTGAACCCCTGCATGATCTGTCCACGTCAGTGCGCCTGTAAACCGCAGATTTGGGTGATTTGAGAAAATTCCATCCAGAGTGTGACCAGCCATGTGAGTGGGGCCAATCACATGCTGACTCGGGTTAACACTCTTCATCAGATCTGTGAGAGCTACTGTGTCCGAGTTCTCCAATAACTCCAAGTAGTAATTAAAATATCCCAGAAGTGTGAATGAATCCGTACACAGTCCCTCTTCCAGCAGATTTCCAATGGAATTTGGAAAAGTGCTCCTAGGTCCTGAGGGTCTGTATCACAAAATGCCCTTACACGTATGATGTGTGGAAGTCCGAAACTAAAGGAGAGAGCCTCACAGGCCAGATTGGAGGCTTTAGGAAAGGCAGCCTTTATTGAGTTGTGAAATATTATGGCTAAGCCACCCCCCCCCCCCCTCTTTCTAGGCCTATTGAGGTAGAGGCAGAGATTCGCAGGTGACGTGTCTTTCACAATGTTGGGGCCTGAGCTATCATCTGTCCATGCTTCAGTAATGAAAGCGATTTGAAAGTTCTCTCCCTCTATAAGCGAGGCACATTCAACGCTGTGCTTCACCAAGGCGTAGCATTAAGCAGCAGGCATTTGAACACAGTTGTGTTATACCCCATTTTCTGTATAAACTTCTACATTAGTAGGTTTAATATGTTGGTAACTGAGCCTAGGGAGTGAAGTGTTGCAGTTTGGGCAAATATCGAGGCAGACCCTGGCCTCGTATTAAATGAGAGACACAGACAGCCCGAGGACTTACCGACTGGATTCAATCTCAGGAGCTGGGACCTAGTATATCCCATGATGTTTGCCCCAGCTAATTTTGAACAAACAGTGGTGCTGGTGGAGCGCAGACGGGCTTGTCTTTGCGCGTCTTTGGCGCGACAGCATTACAATTTATAGGTTCAGGGAACTAGTCCGCTGACCTGAAATCCCCTCAAAATGGCTCCAAACTAGTCTCGGGAGCACCTCTAATGTACGCCCGCCCCTGGTCACACCCACCACTGACTCCTCGCTCCTTAGAGAATGGAGCCAGGTAAGGAACACGATTTTAACCCACGATCAGTTTCAAGATTTAAAATAAATTAAAAACTGCTAAAATGAAGGTAAAATACGGGCAAGTACTAACAGTGCAAAACAGGCAGTGCAAAAGCACAAAATGAAAACTCCTGGCTCAAGCCTCAGAAGTATGTGGTACTGCGCGGTCATGCCAGCGTTACAATTTAGAGGTTAAGGAAACTAGTCCATTGGCCTGAAATCCCCTCAAAATGGTGTCCCGGCTCCACACGAGTCACGGGAGCACCTCTAATGTCCGCCCGCCCCTGGTCACACCCACCACTGAATCCCTGCTCCTCGGAGAATGGCAGCGCGAGTGGAGCCAGGTAGGGAACACAATTTTAACCTACGATCACGTTCAAGATTTTACAGCAATTAAAACCTGCTAAAATTAAGGTAAAATACGGGCAAGTTCAAACAGTGCAGAACAGGCAGTGCAAAAGCGAAAATGAAGACTCCCGGCTCAAGCCTCAGGAGTATGTGGTGTATATGCTCTGCATGTAAAATTATCTAGTGATTCCCCTGCCAGTTTTACATGGTCAGCGACTAGCTGCCGCCTCCCCCCCAATCCGGCACCCAATACCCAGGAACGTGGACACGAGACGTCTTTACTTTTTGGAAGGCGGGCGCTAGTCGCCCGGCCGTATTTATTAAAGTATGAAATTAAAAAAAAAAGGTTTTAATTGCATAATCAACAATTTATACAAAAATTCAGCAGGACATTTAGGTACATGATTCTTAGCAACAAGTTTGAGAGCCTGACTTTAACAAAACTCTAATACATGTTGTTTCCTAACTTAGACTAAACATCCTCATCTAGAATTTTTGTACATTTCTGGCCATATGGCAGGGTCACTACCGGTGTCAGGTCCTACAAGCTGCGCCTCCCCTCTGGATGTGCGCATGCGCAGTGTTACCCCGGGAATTGCCCGGTCTACGCCCTGAACTCCATTTACCCACTAAAGGAGGGCCCTTACTCTGCGCCGGTGGCGTCATGAGTCCACGCGCGCGGGGTGGCTACCAGCCTAAGGAAAGCGTGAACTACTCCTACCCGCGCTCCTTTGCATATTACCTTGCCCCTGGAGTTCTGGGAGTGGCCCGCAGGCCCCTCCCCCTGGGCGGGAACCTCCATAGGATGATGCCCGCCCCCTCAGACCTCAAATATGTGCTCACCGATAATGACCCTACCGCATGCCCCATACCTAATAAATACGACGACCTATGGGAAAAATTCTAAAGGACAGCTACACTGGCTAATAAATAACAGTATCAACGTATAGCTACAAAGGGAAAAAAGGCCTAAAGACACTTAGCATCAAATACAATTCACTTCACACATGACTTGCTAAAAGGGGAAAAAATTCCTAGACAAAAGCATAAACAAAATATACCAACAGTTGCATCTCTATTACCCTGTGAGACCCGTGGACCGTACCTTCAAAACTTACCATTCAACCAGACATAAGAACTGCTACAAAACTTTTGTTCCAAGGGATGGTGGGTGGGAAAACAAAGAAGCCCCGAGCGCGGGGCACACCGTTTCGGCGAGGGAGCGTCCAGGGACAAGGGGGTCTCCTGGGCGCTCCCTATCTCTTTATTCCCGAGGGGCCAGGTGGCCCCTCCTATAGCCCGCCCCCCTGACCCGGACCCACTTCCCAGGATCCGGGTCAGGGAGGCCGCCAGCCAATCGGCGGTGGGCCGCGCCCCCAAGGGCACGCCCCCACCGCCGAATGGCGACAAAGGAGACAGTGGGGGCGACGGTCGCCGCGCCGCCATGCGTGCGGGGGGGCCGAGGGCCCCCCCTTTTCAAATGCTGAGGTGTCATCAACAAAGGTGAAAGCTATGTAAAGGCGCATTGGAGGATAGCAAGTGGTTATATGGGCCACGGTAGACCCTTGAGGAAAGTGTGACAATAGAGCGACACTCCCCTCCTATCCCGGTTTTGGACTGGTGTAAATGAAACTCTGGTAGTTCCTGAGGTTGCACCCGGAAATGACAAGTATGGCCAGGGTCTGATCCCCTATCTCCACGAAACATAGAGTCAGGAAGGAGAGAGTTAGTAGAATAAAAAACAGGGATCTTCATCCTGACGAATGCTAATGACCCAGAGGAATGGCAAAACGGTTGAATCATGTTGATGAGCACAACCATTAGGGGTGCAGGGTATTAATTCCCCAGGTGAACCCCAATACACAGATTTGTAGATCCTGCTAAGGGAAACTCGGAATAACATTGAGAGGGCTCTCTTGTAGGTAGTTTTAAGCTTTTGTGTTTAGGGAGTCACACTTTTAAAGGGCTATTCTGGTCCTCAGAAAAGAAAACTAAATATGCTCCACCCAAGCGTTGTTTTGCACAGAGTTGTTGTAGCATGCCCTATGCTGAAGCATGACACTAACCAGTATGTGAGGGCAATTTTAAAACCATTGAAGGTTTTCCCATAGGGATTTGAGGTTTATTTAGATTCTCCTGTTCCTTTTTAGGTTGAGCCTGGGCAGCGCACATGCGCTGCTCTGCGAGGCATGTAGTACTGAGTTAGGGATGTGAAGCTCCGCCCACTCTACGTCCATATTTTTAATAGGGATACCAAAAGCACACAGCAGCAGATTAAGGTCAAGCACATTAGTTCCATCTGTTTCAATTATCAGTTGGTGCAACTTCTTCCGACTTCCGCTGCCCCGAGATGTATCAACTACAAAATGTACATGAAAAAATGGAAGGTGCACTCCAGTGAAGTCGATAGCACAGAACAATATTTTGAAAATGTCTTCTCTTTATTTATATTCTTTCGTTTTCTTAAAACAAGGGCACAGCCAACGCATTTCGTTCCCCTTGTGCCACAGGAACTTCATCAGGGCATATATAGAGAACACGTAAATATGGTGATCTGTGTCAAGTGAGTAAAGTTCCTCAATAAACGGACATCAAGGGTGTATTGTCCCAGGTATTCAGGTTCTCAAGATAGTCTTATGGTTAGCACCAATAGGGTTCCCAGAACGAATAATCCTATTTATAGAACGATGACTAATAACTTCCTTTATAAGGGGTCCTCCTGGCAATGGCCACCAGTTTTCAAGCCCCCAAGCAATGATCCAAGTAGGTGTTCAAGCTTTATATCAGTTCCAAATTGAATTCTGAACAGTTGAATCATTGGGTAGTTTGCCTCAATATAAATTGTATCTAAATTCTAGTTGCAATTCCCAGAAAAAATATATGAGGACCGGAAAATATACTTCCCCACAATATTATTTGGCGTTTCTCCCGTCGGGGTTGTACCGTAATGAGGGTGAAAGCAGGTTCCCAGTGCCTGTGATATGGCACCAGATTCCTGTAACTCAGCAAGTCGACACACGTGTCGACTTGCTGAGTTACGGGAATCTGGTGGCAAACTACCCAATGATTCGACTGTTCAGAATTCAACCATAAGACTATCTTGAGAACCTGAATACCTGGGACAATACACCCGTGATGTCCGTTTGTTCAGGAACTTTACTCACTTGACACAGATCACTATATTTACGTGTTCTCTATATGTGCCCTGACGAAGTTCACGTGCCACATGTGGAACGAAACGCGTTGGCTCTGCCCTTGTTTTAATTAAACGAAAGAATATAAATAAAGAGAAGCCATTTTCAAAATATTGTTCTGTGCTATGGACTTCACTGGAGTGCACCTTCCATTTTTTCATGTACATATTTTTAATTGCCTTGTGTTGTTGTACTTCTTAAATGCTGGCTACTGATTCCTTCATCGCCTTGTTAGTCCCTCCCTAGTTCCGCCTTGTCTGCTTTTGTAACCTCCTATGGCGACTGGCTCTTTTAGTTATGATGTTACGTGGTACCTCTTATCATGTCTGTGTGCACTATTTGCTTTCATGGGGTTTGCCCTACTGCAGGCAGGACGTCAGTTCCTTACCTTCAGTGCTCAATGCATACTTTCACTTTCCCGACTTTTTTTTTATCGTTTCTGCACCTGATCCTGTGCTTGAATTTAGTTACTTGCTTTTCATGTTCGGCTCGTTGCTTTCAGAGCAACCGAAGCCGAAACCGAGCAGCAGTGCTGGAAGAAGGCTCAGCCCCGCCTCACATTATCTACTGTCACCTGAGGGGCAGCAGAGGCGAGAGGCAGACGACAGCGGAAGCACAAGAAGCATTTGCAATACAATAGGTCTCGCATATGCGAGTCTTTGAGCTATTGGCATTGTTAAATGGCAATGCCTTTTATTTAAGTGTTGGTTTTAAAACCTATATAAAAGGCATTGCCATTTACAATGCAAATAGCTTCAACTCTCGCAAATGCGAGACTTATTGCATTGCAATGATTGTGTTACCACTGGTAACTTGGTAACTTAGCAATTTCTGAAAAATGTAATGTACACTATTATTGTACAGCTGCAGCACGAGGTGGGACGGTTCCCTCTCAATAAACCTGGGAAGCCGGGAGTCTGATTCAAAAAGAGGCCTTTCTAAGGACTGCTGGCTCTGGCTGGGCTTCCAGTACCTCTTTTGCCACAGATTGACAGAGTGAGGGTAGGCAAGGCCGATTGACAAGGACGAGATTTAAACAATGAACGGGAGACAAATTACACCGTTGTCTTTCCCTATTAAAATGTAGCGTCCATGTGTAATGAAATATCAGTGCATTGTTCGCATAAGTAACCTCAGTACTAGTTAAAAAAAATATATATATTTTAAAATGTTTACTGGTTTTGAGTGCTGTCTTTTGGCTAAACAAACTAAATACATTATAAAGTCAATTTACTCCCAAAATTACCATAAATTGTTTTCTCCATTTGTTCGTATGGTTTGTAATATTTAGAAATTACGTAACTCCTAGCGGAAAGATGGTCTCATGACCTTGTTTATTTTGCCTGAACTTAAAATCTATTTCCATTGAAAATGGAGCATTTTACAATGGCTCTGTTTAAAGGCACAGCAAGGATGGATAGTGATTCTCCGCAATTCTGTATTACCTTCTTCTGGCATGTCGGTGACCGTGCTGCTTACGGCTGCTGCCCTGGGGCTGGGCAGACCTGTGCCACTGCTGAGCCATCGTCTCCTCTCATCTGCTGGGTGCCCGCTCAGCCTCATGGGGGGGGAGGGGGGAAAGATGGTAATAAGAACTGGTGGCAACAGTAATATCAGTAAAGCTACTGCTACCGAGTTGGCGAAGAGACAACACGCTGGTGATCTTGGACTGCAGAGATGGGCAGCGGAGGATTCATGAGATATGCTGCGGAAGGGGCATTGCTATGCTCAAGGAGGTAGTCATCTGACATCTGAATTTGGCTTCTCTGAGCTCCGTGCAACTTTTCTGTCATGGGGTGATCCAGGTAAATAAAGAATTTAACAATATGCCCGACCCACTCACCAGTAATCTCTGCCTGGCATAACCTTCTGTTCTCCACAGTCTCTTATATTCTCTTCTGCTCTAGCCTCCATCACATGTTCTAAAGTTGCAACTTTACCCCAAATATTTTAATACCTCGCTGGCTAATTGTCAGCACCTGCTCTAGCCTCACACAATTAATTCACCTGCACTCCCTTTCTGTGCCCAACCCCCTTTCATGCACCCATACGTAACCAGGCTCCTCCCTCACCAACAAAGTGTTTCTACTGGTGCACCTTAAAGAACCCACACAAAGTCATGCATTGATTGAAGCTCACACGCCTGCACAATATTTGCTCCAGGGTCTCTCATGGGTACAGATGTATTGGCTAACAGCTTTCTTTTCACATTTTGCTTTGTCACCGTGAGTGCTTTGGGGTGATACAAGTGCCACTTTCCGTGATTAGATGCCATGAATGAAACTTTTCGTAATTGAATGTATGTTAAGGAAGCTTAAAGTGCAATTTGTTTGTGCTCGATGCCTTGAGACGCTGTACAGGGCATTATCCAAAGGTAGATATTGAGGTTGTTACCAGTGCCCATTTCTAACATTGAATGTCTCCAGTTTTGCCTGTCCCTCTGTGTTAAGGTGTTGTTGCGTACCACTTTCAAAAAATGGATTTCTTCTGATCTTATCATTTCCACTGACCTGTGTTGTTTCTTTTAATGCTACAAGCACCCCTCTCTGGCTTTTAGTACCTTGATATTATAAATGCCACTTCTGACAGTCTAGCAGCGAGTGCTGTGTGATATTACTAGTACCCGTTTCTGGCAGTGGAAGATGTTGGGTCTTAAGCGTTCAATATCCCGATGAGTATCGGGATATTACGAGTGGTACTATTTGACTGTGAACGCTTTGGAGAGGTTCAAAGTTCTATTTGCTGACAATGACTGTCTGGGGATATTACCTGCGCTACTTACTGATAGTGGATGTCATGGTTGCCAATTTCTGACAGTGGTGGTCTTGGGATGATATCCTTGCCACTTCGTGACATTCAGTGTCTGATGATGCTACAAGTACCACCTGCCTCCAAATTAATTGGTAAATCAGACCATTTGCAGATGGCTACAGTTTCTAAAGTTTCTAAATTTGCAGCAATTGTATAGCTCTTCAATTCCTGGTGGCACAGCACCCAGGATAATTTGCTGCATTGCTAAACACTTATATGTCCCAAAGTCGAGAGCTATTGGCTATGCCAATGCTTGTTTTATGGTCATAAAAGAACCTTACCTATCCTAAGCAGTAGTCTAGATACAGAGAGTCGGTACACGCAGCTAACAAATATGTGCCTAAGCCAGAATTATACGTGAACTCTACTCATAACCTTGCACATGCTCCAGATATGGCAGAGATCTTAAGTATACCCTAGACTAGAGTGTTGTGCATGACGGGAGTGGATGTAAAAGTAGGCAATGTTTAGAAACCATCCAGACACCAGGTAAGTTACAGACTATAATGTATAACAATGGTTCCTTTTAGAATTCATTAAATGTTGTTTTAACAAACAATGACAGGACCTGCTTGTATTCCAATCATACAACAAGTATCAAGAAAGTGCATTTTGAGAACCACCTAATTAGTTGTTCTTAAGGCAGTCATTTATTTACAAACATCAGTTTACAGAACAAATGAAAAATGTGTTTGGTGAGTTGTGTGAGTCATGCAGTGATAACATGTAAGCATGGTCACTGGAAATATGCGGCAAAAAAAGCCAAAGTATGTACCGTAATATAGCACATTTTTTGGCAGTATTATGTAAACATTTTGTCATTTTTTAAACCTTAACACTATCGTGGCAAAGTTTCACCTCATTAATAATTATTTAACAACTAAATAAAGCAATCAGCTACTGTAGAGTCACCAGTTAATCTTTGTAAAGGGCTTCCCGCAGCACGGCAACACGAGTGCCAGCGTTTTTAGTAACTTCTGATCCGTGTCAGTTTGAAACACGTTTGTATTGTTAAATCTTCAAGGTACGCATCAGATGGTGGATTATTTGGTAAGTGATCTAATTATATAATTTTGTGGGAAATGTGGCAGCCGCTTCTTTGCACAATTCCAGAGGTCCTGCATAGTGTGTGTGTGTGTGGGGGGGGGGGGGGGGTGTGAGCGGAGTGGAATAGTGTTGTGTACGAATGAGAAACACGTTTGTGTATATGGAGGAGAAACACTCGCTCAATGTATCACAGGCAAGGTTGTAACAACAACCACTGTTGTATGTCTGCAATTTCAATTGAATGTAGGTCACCATTTAATTGAGTTTATTGTGCCTGATATTTATACAATGGGGGACAGTGTGAATGGACACAAACTAACTTATCAAATTGGTGGAGAAATTAGGCCCAGAAATTGTGTGGCTTGAAGTGAATCAGCAGCGAACAGACGATTAGAAGCACACTGACTGATTTTGTGATGTGAATTTAATGAGCGCTTGAGTCACCGACTATTAAATTGAGCCCGAGTGTACAGCATGGTCTTAGAAGAGGGCCAATTTTCTGAGACAGAAATTACCAAGAGGGGTATGTATAGGGCCAGAGAGCCACCAAAATGTTGCAAATTGTGAAGAATATAGGAATAATTATGCAGTATGTCAGGGCAAGGAAGCAAATGAGAGCATTTCCTCCGTATTAAAAAATACGGAAAACAAGTTAATAGATAGTTTGCTAAACTGCCCAATAATATGGCACTCATAGGACAAAAGGGAGCAAGGGTGCGAATATGCAATATACGACAGAAAGCACACAAATGGTAACTAAAAGTAATAGAGGAAAACAATGAGATATCTAACACGCAAATGGGAGATTACGAGAAAAGAATCTGTGTTAGTTAAAAGGAAAACTTTTTGTTTAATTCCTTCAAGCAAAAGTGGCACAGTGCCAATAATGCATCTTTTGCATGTCCATAAGACAAAAAATCACAGTGTTCCAATCGTCCATCTACTCGAGCAATCTTCAATGGAGTTGCAGCGTAGTATCGATCTGGTCTTCCTCTGATTCAGAACGGCTGTCTCATCACCTGTCTTTTATGGCATATGGATGATTTCAATAACTTGCAAATTAAGTTCATTTTCAATATGGTTGTTTTCGATAACATGAGAAACCAGAGGGCCATTGGTTATCTTGCAGCAATCCCTTCTCCAATATCGGCTTATTCTTGATTTCGCCTTTTGGGTGGTTTGGCCAACCTAAATGATACCATAGGGGGGACCACATAGAGTAGATAACAATGGCAGAGCTTCAATTGGAAACATAATTACAAGTCTTGATAATCTCATTATATCTCAACTAGGTCTCAGTGTTTTATTCATCAACAGTGGGCAATGCATTCCAAAATGCATCTTCACATTTAATCTACAACTAAATTGTATGGATTTATGTGTAGCAGGAAGTATAAGGAATTGTACCGTAATATCTAGTTGCCAAGGTTTTGTGTACAGTTAGAAACGTGTACTAAAAACAATCTTTACACTATAATAAGAAAATACAGAGTAAGACATATTACAGTTATTCGAACACTACACATGCATTATGAGAAAAAGTCGAAAATGCACACACAATATACGATTAATAAATTACATATGTCTATGACGGATACGTTTGTGAATAACAAAACACTTAGTCACTGAACTTCTGAAAACCGAAAAATCTAATTGTAAAGCCCTAGAAAGGCAGCGGCGCAAAGAATACAATAAAGAAAAAAAGATATTATATAATAAGGCCAGAAATGCATATCACTCTTCTTGCATTAAGGCCCGTGCACTATATGTGGACAATACCATAAACAATGCTGCAAATAAATCCAAAACTTTATTCAACACAGTGAAGGACCTTGCAGGTGCTCAAACTATTACTACGACTCGTCCCTTAAATAAACAAGCATTAGAAATGCAATCGGGCTCGGATTTATTTGAGTTTGAGCTAATGGCATTATAAATGCCAATGTATTGTTGCTATGTGTTGTGGAGTGTGTTCATGTGGTGTGTACTGCCAGTGATCTCACTACTCTACTCACTACTCTACTCACTACTCTACTCACTACTCTACTCACTACTCACTACTCACTACTCACTACTCACTACTCTACTCACTACTCACTACTCTGTACTCACTACTCACCACTCTACTCACTACTCTACTCACTACTCTACTCACTACTCACTACTCTGCACTCACTACTCACTACTCTGCACTCACTACTCACTACTCTGCACTCACTACTCACTACTCTACTCACTACTCACTACTCCAATCACTACTCTACTCACTACTCTACTCACTACTCTACTCACTACTCTACTCACTACTCACTACTCTACTCACTACTCTACTCACTACTCTACTCACTACTCTACTCACTACTCACTACTCTACTCACTACTCTACTCACTACTCTACTCACTACTCTACTCACTACTTTACTCACTACTCTACTCACTACTCTACTCACTACTCTACTCACTACTCACTACTCACTACTCACTACTCACTACTCACTACTCACTACTCACTACTCACTACTCACTACTCTGCACTCACAAATAACATGATAATAATGAATGGCTGTTATTATCAATTTATGTGTACTTTTCACTGCTTTGAAGCAGTGTGGAGACGCTCCTCTGCCTTAACGCAGAGCCTGCCCCTGCTGAAACGGCAGAGAGGGGTCGTTTGTAGTAAGTTGCAATATACAATATAAGACTGAAGTATGCCCCTCAAGAGAGGGGTAGTTTGGAGTATATTGTAATATACAATTAGGGTTTCCGATCTTCAGTTAAAACTGATTTTACCTGATAAAACACCACCAAATTGAATATTTGTTTTTCACTAAAAACTGAGACTCATTGGATTTTGCAGAATTTTACTGCTCCGGTGCCCTCTAGTATTAAAGCAGTAAAAGTGCAATCTCTACCCCTAACGCTTTTCTGTGACTGATGCTCCCACTATGACCCTTTTTGGGCCATGGTAAAGCAATCAATATGCCCATTTGCAAAGTCGCAGGTCTTCCTGGACCTTCTTCCGCCCTCACTTTGGGCACATGGCTCACCCTATATAGATTCAGCTCACTATTCACTGCATATTGCTATATGGTAACCAGCAGAATGACAGCTGAACTATGAGCTGGGTCTCAGTCCAGGAGAAGAGACATGCTCCTTCACGGAGAGCGGAACAGAGCTTTGTAGCAATAAAGATCACTGAATACACTGCCTCTAGAATGAACGTCCTCCTCTGGAGTACTGTACCGCACTGTACCCAACACTGATGTTCAGAGATTTATTTGGCAGTGGTCTGAAAAACTTCCAATAGAAGTGTCACCCTCTCATACAGCAGGACAAGTATAATTTCATGAACATCTTCAGCAAAAAAACAGGCTCAGAAAAGTTCCATGTGCCAGTTTTTGGTGAAACTGAGCTGCCTATGGTACATATATTATCTCAGAAAATCTATGAGTTAGTGTATTAATTGCAGACATTGCAGCTTAAAAACATGAAGAGCCAGCCATTGCTCCGTCTCCAAGTCTGTGCTGGACCCAGCACAATTTGAGCAAAAATAGGTGCATGGACCCATTCTGAGCCTGCATACTGCATTAGAACACGTTCATGAATCAGACCCCGGATCATCAAGCTCAATTTTCATTCCGATTGCCACCGTGTCAAAATGAAGTTTGGAACCTATACTGAAAGTACACCTAGTGCTTAACAACATAACCAGTACAAACTACAGTGACCTGTTTAATGGAATCATTTTGAGCCGTGCTCATTCTTTTCCCCAAGACAGATAATAACTGCTAAAGTGATTGCTGCATAGAACAATAAGGTAAAGAGCCTTGGGCAACTCTTGCACAGTCCCCATACTGCTCTGAAATAAACAAAGGCCAACAAGCTTGGTCAAAATCAATTCTCAGCTGACCTTGTGGTGGCTTTCAAATAAACACAAAATACCATAGGCATGATCATGCAGAGCAGAAATATGCCTGGATCAGACAGTACAGCCACATTTCTCAACCAATTTCTTGCTATCAAGGAGACAAAAAACAGGGCAGTGTTACACTGGTTAGTGATGACAAGGCACCAGTTATATATATATTCCATCAAAAATGCTGGAATAGATGTCCAGCTTGCAGAGGGGGCAGTGCTGTGCGGGTTCAGGCACCTGCTTGTAATAGTTCCTCGGGCAAGGAAAACGCCAAAAATATCCCAACAAAAGGAATGATACTCGCTTACAAAGACATGTAATTCATTTTTTCAATGTGAAACACAAAAGAACATATATGGCACATTAAGAAACTCCTGCTGTATATCTACAACGGGCCATTCATTTAAATTTCAGTTCAAGTTTAAAACAATGCAACTTTCTAAGTATTTAGATTATGAACAATGGTCAGCCCCATAAAAAATTATTTCATTAGGAATTGTATATATAAAAAGCAGGTAAAAACATGAAAACAATTGCAGGAGCGTAATACCCATTATCATCACATCTTGTTTGAAAAGAGCAATCAATCTTCTAGGCAAGTGCCTGATGTCTATCTACACATTTTCCACCTCTAATCACTTCAATAAAGTGCAAAGTGCCATAAAACATTCTCCATCAAACAGAGGATAGGAAGCTCTTCATTAGCCAAATTAATAGTAATACAGATAAAGTGTTCAATATTTCATGAAGTAAGAATACATTAATTCAAAGTAATAGGCTAATGCACAAGGCCAACCACAACAATGATTTATTTGTTTTCTAAAATATAAATATTATATCTATTGTTTTCTCATAGGCCCATGAGACAAACCATCTATCAAAACACAAATCCATCAGATTTTTAAGACAGGAGATACATATGATAAACAAAATCATTATCTATTACAGTTCAAGAATATCTTAATGAGAGTGGATAGGCACAGAAATAAATGCTAGTTATATCAACATTGATGGAAATAATTAGAGAGGACAGGTATACAGTTCTTCATCCATACTGAGAGCCATTGGTTCTACAATATCGAATTCTAGGATATACCAAGTTTCTAGTTTGTGCAGTTCTTTCTCTCTGTCGCCCCCTCTTTTTCTTTTTGCAACTTGTGCCACACAGCTGTATTTCGAAACTGAGGGATCACCTTGATGTTGTTTTTCAAAGTGACGGATAACAGGGTAACTGCGGTCCCTGTGAATGATGGCATGTATATGTTGTAATATCCTCGGATGAACCGGCAATGTGGTGCTCCCCACATATGTTCTTCTGCAGGGACATGTGAGGATATATACTACAAATTTAGATTTGCATGTAAGGTTACCCCGTATCTTTAATTATTTTTTTTAAAGGGCGTCTCAATGAACGTATGGTTCTCTCCGTTTTTACATACTTTGCACTTAAAGCACTTTCTGAAGCCATCATATTGGGTTAGCCGATGAAACTGAAGGGAGAGGGGTGTAATACACAGTGTAAGACTAGAGTGTGTGGCTTAGGGTGAGAGGTCACAGTGTGAGACAGGAGGGAGAGGGCCTCTTAAGTGTTGAAGGGGGTGATATCAGACGACTGAAGGGTGCCACAGGAAGAGACCACAGTAAGAGGCGGAGTGGGGGCCTCTAAGGAGAGGTAGAGGCCACGCTGAGGAGGCAGATATCATGATATCACATTGAAAGGGAGGCCGGGGGTACTGTAGCATGCAATTCTCCACAGGAGGTTGCTCGCCGGATGACGGTCAGCTCAGCGTTTCTATGACACACACATACAATCTCGCTGTGAAACGAGGGGCGTCCCCCATTATTGCTTTCTACACCCTTCGAACCTGCAAGGAGCGCAAAAGGGGGCCGGGCGCAGGCCAGATAGAAATGACGTCTATAAACTGAAATTTCTGCAGGAACTAAAGAGGGAGACAGGCCGCCCTCCCTCCGGCGCGGAGTCACACGGCGAGGTCACCTTCCTAATATAGAAGTATCATGCCATGCTGCCGGCGGGTCCTGTGACCGAGGGAAGGGCGGGGGGCACCAGGGGGAGGCCGCCCCGCACACCCTCAGCGGCATTTCTATGCATCCACCTAGAGGTCCGTTTATTCATTCATCTCTTTGTGCGTTTTAGCCTGAGGTTTGTATAGCGCCAACACGCCCCTTTTTCTGATTCAGAACGCTTCGTAACCCTGGAAGGGAGAGAGGGGGGACAGAAATGCCTCACCGCAGAAACAGCAACTGCACAACTCAGTATAGGAATGCAGAGCGGGTCGACACCTACTGCATAACCTTTATCAATCTCCCGTCTGCGGTGGCACACCCTGATCAAAGTCCCTAATAGTCAATTATTCTAATTAGTTGAAGTGATTTATAGCGGCCACATACAAATAATCTCGTCTGTACCTATATTTACTGTCGAGAAAGTTTTTCGCTGAAACACAAGGATACCTGTCCGATTACATAAAAAATGTTATTCCAAAATAAATATTAGGAAAGCGCCCCGTGTCTTTGCCGAATTCCTGGGCCACGTGGGTGGTGAGTGGGGACAGGCATCGGTGGGTGTCTGTTTCAGTCTATTACAGCAGTGGTGTTATACCTTCGAAGTACCTGTCATTTTTACTCAAATCAATAGTATTCCGTGTACAGACTTCGCGTAAATGAAAGGCAGAACCAGTCGTGCCCATGTGATCCCTAATCTGCATACAGCACTCTTCATCAAGAGTGCTCAACCCGCCGAGCTATCTCACCGACATATCACGACCCGGTGCTCACCTCCCGTGGGGTCTGCTGGCCTCGTTCCCTTGTGGCCCGGCGCCGGCTCCGGTCCCGCTCCTAGGGGGCTCCCCCACCTCGGGTTGGCGCGGCTCGGCTGCTGCCCGGTGGCGCCCTCCCTGGCTCTCCCCGGCTGCAGGAGACGCTCTGCGCCGCTCCACTGGCGGAAATGGACCGGTGTCAACAGCCGTGGAGGAGGCTGTGCTGCAGTGACAGCTGCTGCCTTCAACTTTGCAGGCCAAATAACTCAAGCGCCGACAGCTGAGAGCCGGAGACACACAGAACACGCTTCGTTCCCGTCATCACATGTGCGCAAAACCGAGCCCAACTTGAGCGCTGAGCTGGAATGCAGCATCGCGGGGCTATTCACGGGCTCCAGTGCGGGCGCAGCGCCGCTGAAGGGCGTTTCAGCACAGATACGGCAGAGCCGTGTCATGCAGGAACCTGTCTGCAGAAATAAAACACAACGGGCATCTGTGGGTCAAATGCACTTCCTCTGTATTGATGAAGGGCATGCGGTCCTTGGCTACGTCATTGAAACCAAAAGCTATGGGCACGCACTCCTGCTTACCAAAGTGAAAAACATTATACCCGATGCTCCGGTTGGGAACCTGCTTCCTGCAGACCAGAGAGAATCAGTGAAGTGACCAATGCACACCCTCTTGGGCAGATGCCTGCAGACAGTCTGTGCGCATCACACCCGGCCTGTTTGGGTTACTGGGAGCTTTTTATGTAAGATGAGAGGGGCTGGGCGGCGCAGCCTGCTCAGACAGATGGTGAACGCGCCCGGCCATCTGGATTCACTTACGGAGGCACCCTGACAGCTCCTAATTATAATTAATGTACTTCTTTGCGCGAGCACGAACGAAATATGCCCAAAATGGCGGAACAAAACTACATTTACCCTATCACTTTAAGCCTATTAAAACGACAACACAACGAAGACGAATCACTGGCCAGATGACAGAACACGCTAAGGAATGTGTGGAATTTGTCTCGGCCAAAGCCCTAGGAGATACTTCTTTTTTTTCTTCTTTAACATTAGTTCTCGAAACTCCTTCCACTTTCAGTGGGGAGGAGTCCGAGCCCTAAAAACAATGTCAGGACCTTGCCTCCTTTTTCAATGAAAAAATAGAAAACATCATCCTCAACATAAATTCCATCTCTAATGGATATGGCCCACAGTGCGATGTCCCCGCAATGCCGGTCAAACTGAACACCTTAGAGCACCCTCACCGGTCTCTCCATACCTTCTAATGGGCTCATACTTTCTATGATGTTAAGAAACAACACACTGTAAACAAATCTTTATCAATACCAATAAGCATGTACCAAATGTGGTAACTAATGATGTCACAATATGAGCATGCTTACAAAAAATGTAAATACAATATGCACTACCACCTAATCTTAAAAACCATCTAATGTTGTGTATAAAACCTGATCAAATGTTATGATCTAAAGTAATGTGCTACAACATTACCATTTTCTTTAAACAGCCTTGAAAAAGTCGGGGGTTACATTCCCCAGTACGACGAAACACGTGTTGGCTGTGACGTCTCTGTAGGAAGGTGGCTACCTGACTATGGTTACCCCAGATTTTTTGCCTGTGTTTAGCTGGTTTTTTGACTTAGTTGACCTGGTTCCCTGCTAATCAGGGCCCCAGGCCATCTGCTCTCTCTGTAAAATGGATTCCATGTACTCTAGGTACATACCAATTGGAAATGGACTCCTTGTCAGCCCCTGTAGAATGCACTATAGGTGCACAGGGCATAGGAGCCACTAAGGCCTACCAGGGGCTGCAGCATATCTTTTGCCACCCCTGGCTGGTTCTTAAATTGACACAACTGGCTGATCACTCAGCTGGGGTAAGGTGGTGTACACACCCCTTGCTTAGATATAGTATACCTATGTCTAAACCTATATCTGGACACATGTAAACCTGTGAGCCACTCCTATAGACAGGCCTCACCAATCCTGGAGGCTGGGTGCTTGGTTTTTATGTGAGATGGAGCTCTAGCATGAGCTGAGCCTGTCTGCAGCCGTCGGGAACAAATCCCTAAGCTGTTTCAGGATAATGCCATACCATATACTATTAAGTGCCTTATAATCCTCGCGGTTATTTAGCAACTCTGGTTTGGCTTTATCAAAACATGTCGTGTAAGGTGTCATACGCTTTGGAATACCATCCCCTCGCCAGTTCTGGCGACGGGGATGGCATTCCACCCCTCTAGAGGGGTAAGACATGTTACTTCACTTTAATGCGGTTGATTTCTCCAAAGGCCTTAAGATCCACAAAATGGATGCCTCTGCCACAGACAAATGTCTGGACCCCTGGAGCTGACCGAAACCCAGTCAAGGGGGTCCTGGACAAAGGGTTTCCTGTCACAGGAGGGTGTCACCGCCCTCCAGACAGGAGATAGTGTATTGTAGCAGGGAGGTTTGAAAGAAACCAGACACTGCCTGGGGCGCACAAGGCTGCCCCTTGCATAATCCGGCCAAACCGGTTCTGGGGCACTCCAGCCCTCGTGCCAGGGCGGCCTGGATCAAAGGAAGGGGGTGTATCCACCCACTTCCTGGGTCCCACCCATAGGAGGGGACCTAGCAGGTAATCACGCCCACCAGATTCGAATAAGAGTGGGAGCAGTGCCAATGCACATCAGATTTCCTGGAAGAAACATTTGAAACGATATTCTGGACCCTTCGCCCTCCATCTCAACGTGGAAGCCCGAAGAATCTCCCTTGTGGTCAAGGAGTGACCACCCTGCAGCAGCAGGCACCATCCAGCCCTCGACGTCTACTTAGTTGCAGTTCCCGCCGGAACTCGAGCGACTGAGATCGACGAGATCAAGCCTGCCCAGCTTCTAACAGCCCGATCCACAGTCCCTGCAAAGCTGAGACCCGTGGAGGCGACCGGAAGCGTGGGGCACGCCATCTTGAAGTGACCACGAGACGCTGACCGTGCAGCCCACGAGTGACCCTCGAAGCTGTACACCGGGGTTTGAGAAGCCCCCACCCTGAGCTACTCCTGAGCCGAAGTTCAGCCCTCCACACTCGACGAGTGCTGCGTGGGGCCCTTTGGCACGATTTGGCTCAACGCGTTGGCCCGGTCACTTGCCAGCTGGCTTGTGGTCCCTGTGCCGACGAACTACAAAAGAAGACTCGTGATTCTGGTTGCTCCAGATCCACACCAGCTCCCCTGAAAGGGAGCCCCGACTCTGACCTTCCTGGTCCGAGTGAGACGCCATCTTCCAATCCCGCGTGGATTGCTCTTACCAAGGCTTGTTTGCTCCAAACCGGAAGCCGACTGCACCGACGGTGAGAGCCTGCGTGGGACAGATCGTGACCTGCTCCTGGACGTCGCAGATGCCCCAGAGCCCACGTGACAGCGAAGAGAAGCGCCTCGACGACCACCTGATTGCGCCCGACATTGCCTGGTTCCGTCCTGGTTCCACCCTGGTCACTGCTGAGTGACCCAGACTCTGTCCCCTCTGCTTTCAGGTACTCTACAACTTGAGTCCACCCTTGGACTCCACTGGACACTTCGTCTTCACCCTGCCTGCAGCCCTTTCAGCTTCAAGCACCAAGAGCCTGCGTGTCAAAACCCGACGCCACTTCGACCCTGTGCACCCACTTCCTGTGGGTGAGGTAACTTTGCTCCGCCGGTGTTCCCACACTGGTGCACACCTCTAGGGTCTGTGTGTTAAGTTTTGTTCCTCTAGGTTCAGCGGAAGTGTCCTTAAACTTTAGCTATTTGACTTTTACGCACCATTGGTTAACATTGGTGCATGCGTGCGCTTTCCGCACATCTCCCGAATCCCGAGGGCCATTCCCGACTTCAGCATTGCTTGTCCTGACTGCTCCCAGCGATTCCCTAGGCCCTAGGCCTAACCACTGTTCGAGTGGCCTCTCTTATACCACTTGTTTAGTATATGGTTTGAGTGGCCCCCTGCCCTCATCCATAATTGTGCAACTTTGTATGTTTAAACAGTGCTTTTGATTTAACGCTTGTGCCCCTTTATTCATAAAGAATACTGGGGATTGTTTTTAGTAATAAACACATATATTTTTATAATATATACTTGTGTGGTGTCCTTTCATTTGGTATTACAGGATTGTATGTGGTAAAACAGCTCGCTTAACACGACCTCTTAAGTTAAGCCTTTAGGCTGCTTAGTCCATGCTACCACTAGGATAGCTTGTCTAATAAGGTTGACTTACAACCAGACACCATAAGGGGATTGTTTGGTCAGGTAGTAGGTGGTTCCAGAATTGGAAACATCCCCTACCAGGCCAACTTCTCACATTGGTGAGCAGCGGTGCGGATTTGAGCTTGCTGTTGTTTTACCATTGCAATCTTTATATCAAATTGAAAGATCACATCAAGTACCTCTAGGTACATATAAAATCAAAAGCTTAGCATATTAAGTTCTACTGAACTTAGTAGTTGTAGGTTGAAGGGAGTAGCACACCCCTGACTACAACTCACTAGCAAGGTCCAGTAGGAAAACACTTAGTGTAGGTAAGTGCACCACTTACACCTCACTAGTAACCATGTCTGACACAGGAAAGGCCTCAGGGTCTAGTCCTGTGACAGTTGACCCTACCCAGGCAACTTTTGGATATGACAAACTAACCCGCAGAGACTTGATTGTCTTGTGCAAAGCAAGAGGGTTAAAAAGGGGCAGAAGCCCCACCTGCCTAATCCTGGTAGAACTCCTAGAACAGGATGACTTAGAGAAGGCAAAAGCAGCTTCCCTAGATACAGGAACTGGAGGGAACCCCCCTGCAGTTGATCCCCCTGAAGAAGAGGATGATGATGACTTGGATGAGGACTCAGATGTTGAGGACTTAGAAGTACAGGATCAGGGTAGCCAGGTTCCAGTTGGTAGGCTTAGCCAGGCCAACTTGGACCTACTGGGGAATGGAGAGGGCCAGCACCTCCCCAGAACCCAACATGTGATTCTCCCAGGCAACAGAAGAGTGAGATCTCCCTCAGGGGACTCTCATCTTTCTAGTGCCTCCAGAGAATCAGAGAGAGGCATGAGTGCTTCTCAGAAAGCTGAGCATAGGGCTAGAATGAGGGCTGTCAGACTCCAGATAGAGAGAGAGGAGGTAGCCCTGAGTCAAGCTAAGCTTACCTTAGCTCAAGCTAAACTTGCCTTGGCAAGAGAGCAGAAATTGTGTGGCTTAGATGCCACTGGTGGCAGCAATATTCCTAAAGAGAAACCCAGGTCCTATGATAGTAGAAACCTGACAAAGATTGTGCCCCCCTTCAAAGAAGGGGATGACATCCACAAATGGATGACTGCTCTTGAGAGAGCCTGCATGGTACAGCAGGTTCCTGAGGAACAGTGGGCAGCAATCTTATGGTACTCCTTTTCAGAGAAAGGGAGGGACAAGCTCCTCACTGTCAGACATGAGGATGCAAACAATTACAAAGTCCTGAAGAGTGTTCTGATAGATGGGTTTGGCTTAACCACTGAACAGTACAGGTTGAAGTTCAGAGACACCCAGAAGACACAGACTCAGGACTGGACTGATTTTGTAGATTGTGCTACTAAGGCTCTGGAGGGTTGGCTACATGGCAGCAAAGTACATGACTTTACAGGATTGTATAATTTGATTATGAGGGAGCAGATCCTAAGTAATTGTCAGAACCAGCTCTTACACCAGCACCTGGTAGACTCTGATCTGACCTCTCCCCAAGAATTGGGAAAGAAGGCAGACAAATGGGTCAGAACCAGGATTAGGCCTAAGAATCAGGACAGTAACCAGAAGAAGGAGTCTACCAAGCCTCAAGATAAGGGTGGGGATAAAAGTAAAGAAAAGACTTCCCCAGGGCCCCAAAACTCCAAGGATGGGGGTGGGTCCCAAGACACTTCTTCAACTGAGAAAAAGCCTTATTGTTATGCCTGTAAACAGGTGGGGCATTACAAAACAGACAACTGTTGTCCCAAGAATAACAATAAAGAAAATATACCTCCAAAGCCAGCTTCAACACCTCCTGTTACTGTCAGCAGTAATCCCCCAGGAAGTGGAAGCACACCCAGGAATCTGGGTGGGTTTACTTTTGGAAATCAGGTGGACCCTGGCCTATCCAGGTCCCCATCACCCAATGATCTTGTTTATGAGGTTGGCATGGGGTTTGCCAACTTCTCTGCTTGCCCAAATACTTTGAGCAAGTATAGACAAGAACCCATCATCAATGGTTTGAAAGTTGAGGCTTTTAGAGACACAGGGGCTAGCATCACCATGGTGGCTGATGGCCTAGTCCCCTCTAAGCAACTTTTACCTGGTGCCACATACCAGGTTACAAACATTGATGGAATCCAAACAAATCATCCCATGGCAGTAGTAAGTCTCAGCTGGGGAGGTGTCATTGGCCCAAAGAGAGTGGCAGTGTCGCCAAACTTGCCTGTAGACTGCCTACTTGGTAATGATTTGGAGATCTCAGCCTGGGCTGAGGTTGAACAGGAAACCCATTCTAGAATGGTGAATTCCAATGGAAAGGTTAGTGGGGCTGTAATGGCTACAGCCCCAATTCAAGATGTCCTTCCTGAAAAGGTTGGTAGGGCTGAGAAACTCTCTGCCCCATCTTTAGCAAAAGCTCTTCCTGAACAGAATAGCAAAGCTGTTATGATAACAGCAGAAACCCAAACTGAGTCTCCTCCTGAAAAGGTTGGTGGGGCTGTGATGGCCACAGCCCAAACTCAAACTGACATGTGCGTTGTGAAACCTGAAATGATGGATAACTCCACACAAACTGAGAGCATGGAGGAGGAAGAGAAATCTCCCCCTCACCAGACTTTAGGACAGGATCAGCCTCCTCAGGGAACTGATCTTACCCCTGATGAAGGAGCTGCCCCAGAGGTGGTTGGGCCTAGCCTGACAGAACCTCTGATGTCAGTGGACCCTTCTCAGGTGGGACCCAGTCTGGAGCAGGTAACCTGCCCCTCTCTACCTTGCCTTAGCCAGCCCAGGGCTGCAGAGGACAAGAAGGACAGTGAGACCCAGAGGGCCCCCTGTCAAATACAGCACCCCCATCAAAAGATTAGGTGCACCAAAACTAGTAGCCCTAGTAAGGTGAAAACTTTAAAAACTCCTGAGGGAGCCCCCTTAAAAGTAGTTAGGGACCTCCCACAGATGGATTCTGTTGGGCACAGCCAAACCTGGGACCCAAGGGGCCCAAACCTGAACTGTCCCTCCAGCAAGCCAAACAGAGGGACCCAGCCTCCAGCTTTAGGTAGCCAGAGGCTGACCCTGAGAGCACAGTGCAACTCAGTTAAAGAAAGAAAGGCACACCTGGTGGAAGATAATTGGAGGAAGCCAAGCCCTAACTTAGTAGAGCCTAACTTCAATGCTCCATATCCAAACCAGCCTTTAACTTTGCATAAACACACCCAAGGTAGTGATTCCCTATGGTGGAGACCCTCTAATACCCAAAGGGTGAGGGACTGCTTAGTGGACCATGAGACAGGGGGTACCCATGCTAGTGCAGGTACTTCCTTATATGGCCACTCAGGCAATATAGGCTTACCTGGCCAAGGATAGCCTTATCTCCTTTCGTTTGGGGGGGGGTTATGTAGGAAGGTGGCTACCTGACTATGGTTACCCCAGATTTTTTGCCTGTGTTTAGCTGGTTTTTTGACTTAGTTGACCTGGTTCCCTGCTAATCAGGGCCCCAGGCCATCTGCTCTCTCTGTAAAATGGATTCCATGTACTCTAGGTACATACCAATTGGAAATGGACTCCTTGTCAGCCCCTGTAGAATGCACTATAGGTGCACAGGGCATAGGAGCCACTAAGGCCTACCAGGGGCTGCAGCATATCTTTTGCCACCCCTGGCTGGTTCTTAAATTGACACAACTGGCTGATCACTCAGCTGGGGTAAGGTGGTGTACACACCCCTTGCTTAGATATAGTATACCTATGTCTAAACCTATATCTGGACACATGTAAACCTGTGAGCCACTCCTATAGACAGGCCTCACCAATCCTGGAGGCTGGGTGCTTGGTTTTTATGTGAGATGGAGCTCTAGCATGAGCTGAGCCTGTCTGCAGCCGTCGGGAACAAATCCCTAAGCTGTTTCAGGATAATGCCATACCATATACTATTAAGTGCCTTATAATCCTCGCGGTTATTTAGCAACTCTGGTTTGGCTTTATCAAAACATGTCGTGTAAGGTGTCATACGCTTTGGAATACCATCCCCTCGCCAGTTCTGGCGACGGGGATGGCATTCCACCCCTCTAGAGGGGTAAGACATGTTACTTCACTTTAATGCGGTTGATTTCTCCAAAGGCCTTAAGATCCACAAAATGGATGCCTCTGCCACAGACAAATGTCTGGACCCCTGGAGCTGACCGAAACCCAGTCAAGGGGGTCCTGGACAAAGGGTTTCCTGTCACAGGAGGGTGTCACCGCCCTCCAGACAGGAGATAGTGTATTGTAGCAGGGAGGTTTGAAAGAAACCAGACACTGCCTGGGGCGCACAAGGCTGCCCCTTGCATAATCCGGCCAAACCGGTTCTGGGGCACTCCAGCCCTCGTGCCAGGGCGGCCTGGATCAAAGGAAGGGGGTGTATCCACCCACTTCCTGGGTCCCACCCATAGGAGGGGACCTAGCAGGTAATCACGCCCACCAGATTCGAATAAGAGTGGGAGCAGTGCCAATGCACATCAGATTTCCTGGAAGAAACATTTGAAACGATATTCTGGACCCTTCGCCCTCCATCTCAACGTGGAAGCCCGAAGAATCTCCCTTGTGGTCAAGGAGTGACCACCCTGCAGCAGCAGGCACCATCCAGCCCTCGACGTCTACTTAGTTGCAGTTCCCGCCGGAACTCGAGCGACTGAGATCGACGAGATCAAGCCTGCCCAGCTTCTAACAGCCCGATCCACAGTCCCTGCAAAGCTGAGACCCGTGGAGGCGACCGGAAGCGTGGGGCACGCCATCTTGAAGTGACCACGAGACGCTGACCGTGCAGCCCACGAGTGACCCTCGAAGCTGTACACCGGGGTTTGAGAAGCCCCCACCCTGAGCTACTCCTGAGCCGAAGTTCAGCCCTCCACACTCGACGAGTGCTGCGTGGGGCCCTTTGGCACGATTTGGCTCAACACGTTGGCCCGGTCACTTGCCAGCTGGCTTGTGGTCCCTGTGCCGACGAACTACAAAAGAAGACTCGTGATTCTGGTTGCTCCAGATCCACACCAGCTCCCCTGAAAGGGAGCCCCGACTCTGACCTTCCTGGTCCGAGTGAGACGCCATCTTCCAATCCCGCGTGGATTGCTCTTACCAAGGCTTGTTTGCTCCAAACCGGAAGCCGACTGCACCGACGGTGAGAGCCTGCGTGGGACAGATCGTGACCTGCTCCTGGACGTCGCAGATGCCCCAGAGCCCACGTGACAGCGAAGAGAAGCGCCTCGACGACCACCTGATTGCGCCCGACATTGCCTGGTTCCGTCCTGGTTCCACCCTGGTCACTGCTGAGTGACCCAGACTCTGTCCCCTCTGCTTTCAGGTACTCTACAACTTGAGTCCACCCTTGGACTCCACCGGACACTTCGTCTTCACCCTGCCTGCAGCCCTTTCAGCTTCAAGCACCAAGAGCCTGCGTGTCAAAACCCGACGCCACTTCGACCCTGTGCACCCACTTCCTGTGGGTGAGGTAACTTTGCTCCGCCGGTGTTCCCACACTGGTGCACACCTCTAGGGTCTGTGTGTTAAGTTTTGTTCCTCTAGGTTCAGCGGAAGTGTCCTTAAACTTTAGCTATTTGACTTTTACGCACCATTGGTTAACATTGGTGCATGCGTGCGCTTTCCGCACATCTCCCGAATCCCGAGGGCCATTCCCGACTTCAGCATTGCTTGTCCTGACTGCTCCCAGCGATTCCCTAGGCCCTAGGCCTAACCACTGTTCGAGTGGCCTCTCTTATACCACTTGTTTAGTATATGGTTTGAGTGGCCCCCTGCCCTCATCCATAATTGTGCAACTTTGTATGTTTAAACAGTGCTTTTGATTTAACGCTTGTGCCCCTTTATTCATAAAGAATACTGGGGATTGTTTTTAGTAATAAACACATATATTTTTATAATATATACTTGTGTGGTGTCCTTTCATTTGGTATTACAGGATTGTATGTGGTAAAACAGCTCGCTTAACACGACCTCTTAAGTTAAGCCTTTAGGCTGCTTAGTCCATGCTACCACTAGGATAGCTTGTCTAATAAGGTTGACTTACAACCAGACACCATAAGGGGATTGTTTGGTCAGGTAGTAGGTGGTTCCAGAATTGGAAACATCCCCTACCAGGCCAACTTCTCACAGTCTCCTTCAATAAACAACGACAAACCCAGAACAAAAGGATTAAGAAATTTATTTTGTTGGTGTATGAACTGTATTGTGGAAACACTTGTATTTAACAATAACGTATAATATCAAAACGTGTGCTAAGGAGTAACAAGCAATTTGTGGCAACACCTTAGAGCAATGGCCTCCCATAACAGTGGACTCCCTAAAATCTTTGTTGAAAACTATATCTTCAGGATCCCCTCATGACCCACTACCCGTTAGAATCCTAAAACAGCTGGACTTCACCTCCCTGACTATCATAGCTAATACGCTAAATTCATCTCTCCAACTCTCCACAGTTCCATTATGTTGGAAACATGCTATGATAAACCCACTCCTGAAAAAACCCTCGGCTGACCCCACTATCCTGTCAAACTACCGGCCAATATCTTTGCTCCCTGCATTTTCTAAACTCTTGGAAAGGCATATGCACTCTGCTCTCACCCGCTTTGTAGAGGAAAACGATCTCCTCCACCCCACACAGTCAGGCTTCAGAGCAGGATACTCTACGGAGACCGCTCTGCTGGGTGTTACAGAAAACATTAGGAGACTTCTGGATGAGGGACAAACGGTCGCACTCATTTTATTAGATTTGAGTGCGGCGTTTGATACCATCTCCCATAGTAAACTCCTGGCTACACTCGAGAGTAATGGTATCTGCAGGGATGCCCTGAAATGGATTAGGTCCTTCTTAACTGATAGGACCTTCCTGATCAAATCTAATCTTGCCTGCTCAGACTCGTTCCACTCCCTTCATGGAGTACCACAGGGCTCCATCCTAAGCCCGCTGTTTTTCAATTTGTACCTTAGGACCTTGGCCGACCTAGCGGACTGTGTAGGACTAACCCTCATGACCTACGCAGATGACTCCCAAATTATTTTTTCATTGTCAAATTCAAATCCCTCAGCTCCCTCTGTCCTCAAACATGGGCTCCAGAAAATCTTCAACTGGATGACCACCAACCAGTTGAAACTAAACGGTGATAAAACTGAGATCCTTCTGTTAGGAAAAAATAAAGAACTCTGGAACTCCTCTCACTGGCCTACCGAGTTGGGAAATCTTCCCACTCCAGCAACCCATGTAAGAAACTTAGGAGTTATCATTGATGATGCTCTGTCAATGAAACAGCAGGCAAATAAAGTCGTAGGTCTCTGCTTCACCATAATAAAGTGTTTGAAAAAAATGATATGGATGTTACCACCCGCCACACAAAAGACCAAAGTCAACGCACTAATTACAACGCGTCTTGACTACGGCAACATCCTCTACCTGGGTTCAAACCAAGTAGTCATCAAACGACTTCAGCTGATCCAAAATTCAGCCGCAAGACTCTTGTGTAAAATACCAAAAACTGCAAGAGTGTCAAAACATCTGAATGATCTGCATTGGCTCAGGGTAGAAAACCGTATCAGTTTCAAAACCCTGAGCCACATGTTTAAGATCAAAACTAAAATGGCACCAACCTATCTGCAAGCATTAGCCACTCCCTACCTACCAGCAAGAAGCCTGCGCTCTCAAACTGCAGCAAATTTTGCTGTTCCCAGGTTTAGACTGCAAAGAATTGGCGGAAGATCTTTTTCGGTCAAAGGGCCCATCCTGTGGAACACACTTCCCCTACACATCCGGAAAGAAGTCAACTACGCCAGCTTCCGAAAGAATGTAAAAACTTGGCTCTTCCAGAAACAACTGTGCTAAAACCATGCTCATCATATACCTTCGTTCTTTCACATGCCAAAGGCACCGGGAAACCCTTTTTGGGTAGCTGTGCGCCATATAAGTGTAAAAAATAAATAAATATAAATAAATAGGAATAAACTATTTAAGTCAACATTTACACATTTTTGTATTACAAACACTTTGCATTTGAAGAAATGTGCGCTTGTGTTTATGTCAGGGGAGGGGTTGTGGTTGTTAAATAGAGGTATATATGCAACAAGAAAAGTAGTGTTAAACTTTTATGATACTATTCAATAGAAAACAGGGTAGCACTAAAAAGCGTTCATTTTAGATTTAATGGAAGATATTGCAAGAACATTGGCAACCCAGTGAAATGATGCAATTCAATAAGGCATTCGACACAGCTCTAAAATGTACTTGATCAGGCAGCTGTCTGTTCCATATGCTGCAAATATCACGTAACATTGCCTCTCATTCATGCTTTATGCTGCGCCTATACATTCTTATGGCTTTGATCTTTCAAATCTAAAAGTAAAGTATGATGGGGTGGGGGGAGTGAATAGCAGGTGGACCAATGTGTTGCCCAATGAAAAATAAATCTTTTTGAACAAATTGTCATTACATTGTAATGTAGATAACATATGGTAGAAGCCATGCTGTGCGTGCCTGATGTTGAGTATTTTTATTTACTTTGTGGTTTCATTTAAATAGCAGTCACATATTTCTCTCAATTTTACTAAACGGGCCACCCAGAGAAGACGAAAAACTGTTCAAAAAACAGCTTCACATGGCTACAATCGCCAATAATAAGCAGTCCGGAAAGTTCCTTTATTTTATAAAGTCTACTTTGTTTTTGACACTTAAGGAGACATCATTCACCGGATGGCCCCTTTAACATTTGCTAATGGTAGCAGAAGGGCATGCAACTTTGCATGTCCTGTGATGCCAATACACTTTGTGACTATTATGTTTTTTGTTTATTACCTACAGGTTTTGCATTTTACCTAAATTGTCACCCTTGTTTTTAGGTCTCTGCTAGACAGTGCATGCGTTGTCTCAAATAGATGTGTTGTGTTCTATCTGTGGGCTTACAGGCCGCCCATCTCCTACCATTGGTAAACTATAGCATCGCCCTAATTTTGTTTGATGCCAATCGTCATGGCATGCAGGCGTCAAACCCTCTTCTGGTGTTTCTCATAGCGCATGAGCCAAGTACATGTTTCTTTACACTGCTCCCGTTTTGTGGAGCTACTTTTTCCTTTGTTTTCAAGTATTCTAGGGGAATTATTGTATTTGGAGGCCATCTCCTTTGTACACATACACATACCACTAAAATGCATGCACGTGTATGTAAACAAATGAATTTCCTAAAAATGTGTTAAAACACAAACAGCACATCTTTATTTCTTTTTTGCATGATCCAATGGTATTTGAGCTCTCGCTCTGTCGTCCATCTTGCCATGGCGTGAACACAAGCCGATGGTATTGGAGCGCTTTAAGTGGTCACCAGTTAGAGTTACACATTCATTTTTGTCACGGATACTGCTTCAATGAAGGTTTTTTCCCATTGTTACTTGCCCAGCTCCTACTGCTTCCCTGCTTGACCAGTCCCCCCACTACCTCCTTCATTGCTTCATTTTTTGTTTTGCCCCGATACGATGGCATTGAAGAACTTGTTCTGTCCTTCATCTTGCAATAGCCACCAACCGATGGTATAGGAGTGCTTTCAGTGCTCACCAGTTACATTAGACCATGACACATTCATTGTTATAAGCAGGGGTAAGCGTAAGTGATTTACCCAGTACCAAAAATTGTTGAGCCAACCCCGGCATTCAAAACTGGTCGGTAGCTCTGATCGTTATGCCACATCCGTGCTTCACTTCAAAACTCTTCAACTATTTCTCACTATCACTTCCACATTTGTTCTGCAAGACCCCGTCAACACCGAATAAACATTGGCAAAGACAATAGATCTCAACAATAACTGAGCTATTTGCCTTGTCAATGTCAATGTCTTTTAGCCATGTTATCTAGCAGCACATCTGCTGTTCAACATGGGTGAAAGTCACTGAGAAAAGTTCCATTATGATTCTGGGCTTTCAGTAACTTTCATCCATGCTGAGCAGCAGATGTGCTGCTAGACAACGTGGCTAAAATACATTCATATTGACAAGGCCAATAGCTGGGGCATTGCCGAGACCTATTGACTTTGCCTGTCCTTTTTTTTCTTTTGCTGGTTACTCTCTCAATTTTTCGTATCAAAGTGCATGTTCACCTAACTAAATTAACATGCTACACAGTTAAGTACACACCTTATGTGCATGAGACAAGTAGTTACATCTGTCACACAGATTAACTCCTTTTTGAATATTTTTTTCACAACTAAAACAGCATGGACTTGACAACAGGAATCATTTTTGCTTTATCTTTATAATCCTTGACTAGTAGTTCTAAGAATTCCTCATCTTTTCATTACCGCTTAAAGTCTCCATGGATGTCCTCCTTGTCATTCTGGATGAAGGCAAGCAAGCTGGTCTGATACTCGTGAGCTCTCTTGTAGTATACTTTCAAAAGACTCAATGAACAAACTGGGTTGCTTGGTAGGGCACAAAAGTGCATCGATCAAGATCAATCATTGGATATAAGAATAACATGGCACTCTTCTCTCAACTTTTATTCACTATCAAATATTCCTGTTAGCATGCATGTCAATCTTCTTCAAGAAGCGTTGGATCTTTCATTACTCTTCATTTCTACAGGCCAAAAAGCCTTGGTAACCCCTCAGGCATATCACAGAGAGAAGGAAACCTGGGGAAATCCCATCCAACACAGATCAATGATCTGTAGTTCATATAAAGAATTAATACAGTGTCAAAGTCATGAGTCTATCCGTGCTCAAGAAGTTAAAACCTTTACTGCAAAACAACCACTAGATCGAGCCAACAATGTGATTTGTAATAGGCGAACTGTACATCTGTTATCCAATCTACAAAGGTGTCCAAGAAAGCTCATAAACAAACTGCAATGAGCATTGACACAGCCAATTGGTCTGGCTTTATTGTACTAATACAATCAAATAGCTTTTGTCCATTTGGTTTTGAACACAATAGCACATTAAAGCCAGACTGTAAGAAAGTATCACTTTTTGTGTGGTCACTCACAGTTTTGGTAGACTGATGCTGATGGTTTTTCAACTCTGCACACTGGGACACTGCTGTACATTTCACAGTGTATATGCTCTGGCCCTTAACAACATGAGAAAATGGGCTAACTCCAAAATAGCATATTTAATGCTCAAGTAACGCCTTTGTATATGCTATAAGCATGGTATGGAAAGATCTGACACCCACAGATGTTGTCACATGATGTGCCATCCACTATGCTGACAATTAAATCATCGTTACAGGATGTTATTTCCGGTGAGACTGTGAGGAACAAGTGGAAAGATACCATTTGGCGTGATTTAGAGACGCTTTCCGTTGCAGACGTTTCTTTGGATAAAGTTTCCGTGCGGACCCTATAACTTGGAGAAGTCACGCATTTTGGATGTAAGTTTGTACCGCCGAAATGGATAATTGCCATATGATACTCTTGGTATGACATATAATTGTGTAAACGATCTTAAAACAAGACTGGGATTTTCACCAGTTTTGAATGCGGTAAAGTACTGCGTGTTTTGTTTGCCCATTGTCCTGATGAGGCCGGAAACTGCTTGACAGGCCGAAACGCGTCGACAGTTTACCATTGATTTCGACACCCTTTGTTTGATTTAGAAGCAATATGGGATATATTCCCTAGGAGTTGGATTGACTTGAGGAGCCACAAAAACATTGAGTTGTGCTTCACTGACTCCTATATATATTTTTGGTGTTCGAAAAAGGAATTAAGGTTACAAGAGACATTACCAATTTTCCTTATGTTGCAAATTTTTGGGCTTCAGACATAACCCATGGATCAAGGGTCAACGATTGTTTAACTTTATTTGTTATTTTGCTTGTATGTCCTGTTGAAAATTATTCGACACAAGAATATATATTGTGTGATTCTTTGATGTGTATGACCAAAATACTGAAGATCTTAAAACGATTCTTTAAAGATTATTACATGAAGACTACATATCATTTATGTGTTTTGTTTTTTGTTTAGAAAATTAGCCAAAAGATGAACATAAAAATGGGACAGTTGATTGAGTCAGTATAAATGTGTATGTTGGAGATAGATAATTGATGGTATCTGTTTCCTCAAATAATTATGTTTAAATTTGAATACCTTTGGCATCACTTGTATTATGCTAGACAATGAAATCATGGCTTTAGGCCTACAATTGTAGCTTGACTGCTGCAGCTTTTAAACCTGCTGGCAAAACACGTAAAAAAACAACTTTTTGACAGGAAGGAATCCTACTTTCAAATAGTAAATAAGTCACACCTGGGTATGCCTTGTAGCTCACAAGATATGTCTAGTGTCTAGTATTTATAAATGGATCATGCAAGAATGTATTTTTGGGATGCTCCTACAATGACTAGCCCACAAAAGCTATTTTTACTGTAAAGGGCTATAGCAGATAATAGGAGAAAACAAAAATGATAGTGCAATCAAATTACTATTTTTCCTAACATTTTTTGTGATAAGCTACAGCAATGATTAAACCACTGTTTTCAATATTTATTAAAAAATTAAATTCAGGTGGCACTAGAGAGCCTGCGTGAAAGATAGCCACACGGATGAGTGGCTCCTGTAGTCTGGGGCCTTTATTTGTCAGTATCCTGCCCCAGATGACCGCACCGTAAGTATAAACATCACCTAGCAGAAACTGCGGGACGAAACATTACACTGCGTTTGGGTGTAAAATGATTTATTTCCAGCCTATCTGAGTGAGTGACCATGTCTGCCTTCTTCTGGGCCGCGAGACTGTAATGGCGGCTGTAGTTGTGGGTAGGCCTGAAACTGACATGCAAGAGACAGTGAGTGGCAGAGCCAGCGCCGCAACGGAGCGGCCTTGGGACATTACCTGGCCTCTTCATGCCTGTAGGTGGGACTGCGTAGTGCCCAAGCTCCTGTTTGGCACGGAGCTAAAGGAGCAGCTTACCTGGTGTGACTTGCAAACCCCGGCAAAAGTGGTCCCAAGGCCCGTGGCCGCTTGCCAGTGAGTTGCGGCTGTGCGCTTTACAAATGTGGACTTTTTTTTTTTTTTTTTTTTCCTCACTCCTCTCCTGAGGCCCTCCTTGGGCGGGTCACATCACGGAGGTGCAGTGGTGCACGCCTTGCTTGGGCTGACTGCAAGATCTTGCCACCAGAGAGACAATCTGAGCATCCACCCGTCCAGAGGCCTAAGCATGGTGTGGTTGGTGTGCAGGGGTGCACAGCTGCAGCTCGGACCCCCTTTGGCAGGAGACACTACAGGACATTGAGGAGGCCCTCCCAATTATTGAGCACCACAAGGGTATTGTGCAGGAGATTTGGGGGGCACGTGTCTGGAGCCGGGGGAGATCGCCTGGGACACCATTGCCATCATCCACTGTGTCTCTGACGTCCATGGTCTAACCTCCTCATAACACAATGCCCGCAGGAAACTTCGGTAAGTCTTCCTGCTTGGGAGATGGAATATTGACACTTTAACACCCCCCACTGTACAGTCACCTGCCATAGACTTGTAGACAGGACCTGCCTGGCGAGTGCCTGCACCTCCTGAGCAACGCACTTCTTGTCACTAAATTCAAGGTGCCTCTCTGACAGCCTGTACAGCTCTGTGGTGCTGTGGCCGATCTTCCATGTGCCTTTCCAACTACACTGTGGATCACATGCCACCCTTCTGCACTGCCAGAGTCTGCTCGTGACCCTCTGATTTCAATATAGAGGTGTGGCTGGACTATGAGGCTGCAGAAAAACCCAGCTATTGCCCCTGGTTCGGGGAGGACTGAGGAGGAGCCGGGAGACACTAGGTGCAAAACAAAACAGAAGCTTTGCTTAGGGACTCCCAACAGCAACACTGCACATCAGGACATACAGCAAAGCCTTACATCCAGTGAGAGCAAAATAGATAACATGTGAACAGGAATGGACCCCATCACCCACAAATTGGAAAAGCAGGATGGTCGTATAGTGCAAACAGAACACAGAATCTCTGCGGTTGAGGTCATTGTGTCCACCTGGGGGATCCGCTACTTAACATGGAGAAGCTACTCATAATATTAGTAAAAAATGAAGATTTGGAGGTGAGATCCCATAGAAATAATCTACGAATAATGGAGATTCCCGAGTCCACCAACACCGGCCGAATAGAGGACATTGTGGAGTGCCTACTCACCACACTATTTGGTGCTGAATCATTCTCCAATCTGCTGAATATGGAGAGAGCCCACCGAGCACTGATGACCAACACCCCCCCCCCCAGGGTACCCCTCCTGTCCAATAATTTCCAGGATTCTGAATTACTGTGACTGAGATACTACCCTTCGCTTGGCCCAGGACAAACACAACAGGGAAACACAGCATCTATCTATCCAGACTTCCCGGTAACAGTAGGGGAGACCTGCCGGACGTTTTTACCCATCAAACAAAAAATGCATCAAGCCAACATCCCATATCAATGAATGCTCCCTGCAGGTTTTCACATCTCACATATTGGTAAGGATCGCATATTCACCTCCCAACAGCAGGATGGAGACTTTATGAGGCAGATTGCAATGCGATGCGGGCTTCCCTGCCGGGTCATGTGACATCCCAGTCCAGGCCCTCCTCACCACTATTGGAACAAGGCTAGAATGGCATCCAATGGAAAGACTAATCTTACTTGGCAGCATCGGGTCTTGTAAGGTCTGACCAAACTGCGCTGAAGGGTCAGGGAGACATTTTATGATCATCAAACTATCTCCACGTCTCGTTGGCACTCTAACCCCGAGCATTCTTGATTTGCCTGACCATGCATACTGTTTTTTGTTGATTTCCCTGAAATTTTGTTTTTTGAGGTATGTGGCGCATGTGACGACATTCCCTAGGCTTGGCTTGGCTCTCTGGCAGACTCCCAGGTAGGATATCACAATTTATGTTACTTGGTAGTATATTTCTTTCAATAAGACCTTCTGTCCCTTGGGGTAACTCCACTCTGTCCTTGCTTGGTATTACACTCCTTCTACGCAACCTGCTTTTAGAGAACTCTCTTCTCCTTCTCTTGCCACCTCTTGTTGTTCACCTCACCTTCCTCATTCTCACATTTCTTTTCTCTCTTTCTTTGGATTACCATGGATTTGGCATTGCCATGGGTGGCAGTCCTAGTGGAAGAGGTGTGGCGCAGCTGCCAGGGTGCCTGACTCCAGACCATGGGTTCACGGTTCAATCCCCGGCGCTGGTGGCAGGTTAGCCCAGCACCATGTGACTCTGGGCAATAGCTTGCTTAATCTTTCAGACAGCCCCCAGCGCCGGGACACCTCTCCGGAGGTAGCTGTGCGCTTTACAAATGCTGGTATTATTATTATCATTAGTCTACGCGCTTTTAGGGACAACACCTTTATTGACTTGTCTTTGGTCCTTGGGGCTTGGGTGGGAGAGATATTCCTGGCAGGATTAGGCCACAAGTGTGGGAGGAGGCAGGGAAAGAGATTGTTTTGGCTGCCGTCTTGTACACATCTACCTATACTGTTGTTGCTAGAATGGTTGAGTAAACTGACACTGAACTGTCACGTCTGGGCTGCCAAACCAGATCTTTGTTACTTATTAAGGGATGACAGACACAACACCCATGTAGTCTTACGACACTCGTGTCTACATAAATTGCCTCATATGGAACGTTAGCGGCTTGAGGGATACATGCAAATGTAGGCACATACTCGCTTATCAAGATAAGCATAACATAAATATCACCCTATTACATGAGACCCATTTTGTTGATACCACACACGCCATATTCGTCAGACTTTGGTCCTCTTACAAGCAATTTGCTAAGGATTCCTCATATGCACATGGCACGGTGAACTTAGTGTGTAAGGGCACACCGTAGTTCCCACAGGGGTCTAGTAACAACCTCCAGGGGTGATACACCTTGATATGGGGGAGATTGGCATCTTACTCACTTACCATTGTTAATTGTTATGGTACAAACACTGACGCTCCCTCTTTCTTTGATAGACTGTGGGGCCAGATAGTAGATATTGGATCTACTTACATTCTCTGGGGTAGGGACTCAAATTTGGTTCTCAATGAGGAACTGGATGGGTTACATGGCTCCTCCACCTCCGACTGTGTAGCCGCCCACCAAGTCTGTGGCATTATGGTAGAACATGAGATTCTGGATGCCTGGTGGACACTGCATCTGCGGATCAAAGAAAGGACCTTCTACTCAGGAGTACATTTGAGTTGGTCTAAATTGGACTACTGGCTTCTATTATGAGGGCTGGAGTCGTGGATATAGGGAATTACATATTTAGTATGCACCTACTCAAATCACTCCCCGGTTCTCCTGGATCTGAGCCCCCTGATGTCTTTTCCGCTATACGCAATGTGACATATCTCTCCACTGTTGCTATTGCATTTTCCATTTAGGGAGGAACTGAGACAAGAAATTGGAGACTTCTTTGAAAGAAACAGGGATACAGTTTCCAAGCTGAGTGCTGCTTGGGAAACCGTTAAAATCACAGTACAGGGGCTATGCCTGGCTCAGAGAGGTGGTGTGCTACAGGCACTTAGATTTACCCTTAAGAACTTAGAGGCGGACATCAAATCTTTAGAGGCCCGGCTGGGGACGCCCGGAGATCCTGAGGTGTCCAGGAAGATTAGGGCAGCTCAATCTAAAGGACAAGAAACTGCAGAACCAGAATGTTTATACCGGGGTGAATATGCTCAGGTGAGGACATATGGTGAGGGAGAGCGGCTAGGGCATGTATTGGCATCCATGGCTCATAAACCCCAAATTAACAAAAAATGTTCTTGAGATTACGGATGGAGACAGCGCATTAGTGTGAGATATGCTGGACATAATATGAGTGTTTGCCTCATTTTACGGTACCCTATACACACCGATAAGGATGCAAAGGGCTGATGTAGACGCCTTTCTAGCGGACGTTGCTCTGGGGTGGTTGAACGGCGCACAGAGGGAGCTCCTGGCAGCGGATATAGAACAGGATGGGAAACTATAATGCAGTTACAGTTGGGTTAATCCCGAGGCCCAGAAGGCCTACCAACAGATTTTTATAAATCTTACATCGAAATCCTCACTCTGCTGCTGTGAAGCAAAACAGGATAGAAAACTGCTGACATCTATTAGAGAGGCCATGATAATCACCCTATTCAAACCAGGCAAAGTTGCTGACACCTACGATTCCTACCGGCCCTTTTCGGTTATCATCCTGTTAATCGCCTTAGTCTCCTAATGACATTTCTGGTTCGGTCGGACAAATTGGGGTTCTTCCCTAGGCGGGGCACATCCGACATCTTTCGCACTCTGTTCACAATGCTGCAGGATATAGACCCAGATTTGTCCGCGGTTGAAGTCTTTCTTGATGCCACCTAGGATTTCACTTTGCTTGAGTGGGATTAACCAATGGCTGTAATTTGGTGTATGGGATTCCTCCCAGCGTTTCTGTCATGGATTGCTCTCCTGTACTCCCACCCTGCAGCCAAGATCCTGGTGAGCAGATTGTATTCAACACCATTTTCTTTTGCTTGGGGCACATGGCAGGGGTGTCCACTGTCACCCTTGCTGTTTTCACTAGCGGAGGAACTGCTGGCTGCCAAGCTTTGAGAACATCACCACCAATATGCAGATATCCCACTAGACATATTTTAGTATCACTCTACGAGGATGACATTACTCTATACCTCAGAGAATCCCGGTATAGTCGGACTGCTGTGCTCCGTGAGTTTGTTCACTTTAGTAGACTGTCTGGCACCCAGATAAACTGGGAGAAATCTAATATTTTGCTTTTAACTGCAGCTACTCAGAGATTCACACCAGATTTCCCACTAAAGTGGTGAGAGTCAAGTCTTAGATATTTGGGCATAGTGGTGTCTAGAAATAGAGACAAACCTACTCATGTGAACTATGGTGCTGTCCTGTCCAGTGTGAAGGACAGTATCACCCGCTGGGTTTCATTGCCCTTATCCTTGGAGGAACAGATTTCCCTTATGAAAATGGTCATATTGCTGAAGTTTTTGTACCTGTTTCTTAATATTCCTTACTCACTAGGGCAACGTTTTTTTACAATGTTCAGGACACAGGTGATTTGTTTGGCCTGGGTGGGCAAACAATTGTGTATAAAATAGGAGCTTCTCAACCCTTTGGGCAGGGGGCTTAAAACCTCGACATGGAACTTTTTTACTGTGCGCAAAGGCTCACCACTACATCTACTGGTACAACCTGCCCCTTACATACCACACATGGCCATTGAGCAGAGTTACATGACCCAGATCTCTTCGACAGCTTACCTGGGGCCCCAGGTATCTACCACTGCCTCCTTTGATTCTACCATTGCCTGCATCAATGTAGCATGGAGCAAACTGGCTAACGAAGCTGGCAAACCACTGCTGTACTCACCTTCCATTCCACTGCACTATCAGGCATCCATTCCAGTCACTCATGAAATTGCCTGCGGGAATATGCTGCTTTGTACTGGCACTACCACTTGGAGAGAACTTTATAAAGATGCCTATTCACTACTCACGAGGCACTGTTTGCTGGAGAAACACAGACACCCCTAGATGTGTTTCTATATATTAGTTTAAGACATGAAGTGAAAGCCGCAGCCCCTGACTTTCTCTATGAACCCCCCACACTTACCACATTGCATACATTGCACACATTATTTAACTCCGAAGGGTCCAAAATATTTGGTGTCCCTCCTATACCACACGGAACAGCAGGAGATGCTGAGCTTGAGTGGAGGTGCTTGGAAGAGCTGGAATCTGAAACTGGATACTCCTCTCACTGATGCGCAGTGGCTCTATTGTTGCCAGCAGACAAGGTGCATAGCATCGAGCAGTAGGCTACGCATTATCCATTATAAATTCCTTCACAGTAAGTACTATACTCCTGCAAGACTATACAAGTATCATCTCCAATCAGATAACAGATGTGCTAGGTCTGGTGTGCAAGGAGTGGACTTCATCCACCTGGCCTGGTCATGACGCCAGTTTCGGTCCTACTGGGGGGAGATCGTGGCAGTGCTGTCACTCATGAATGATCAACCAATCACCCTCACACCCCTGGTGGCGATTTTGGGATATAGAGGCGGGATTTTGGAAATATGTATCACTCAGCCTGCTTCCAGCCAAAAGGCAGGTTGCTTGTAATTGGGAAAGGCCCAGGCATCAAAATTTAAGGATTGGCTGCAAGACTTGATAAATTGTAGAGACCAGCTTGCTACCTATGCCAAATTGTAGTCCCCTAGTTCTAAGCCCAGGGATATATGGGAGCCATTTGAGTCTTATCTTCTTATCCAGGTCTCAAATGCAGTGGAAAAAAACACCATGGCTTAATGGATTGGAGACCCCCCAGTACAACCTATTCCATGATGACCTACGCACTCCATCAATAACTGGGACGTCATTTTTACCACCATATGGTTCACTGCCTGCGGAAGAGGAACCTACTCCTATCATAAATGTATAACCACTAATGGTGGACTGTCTATCAAATCTGTGTATGCTATACTGTAACACGCCTATATGTGCTAAATTGTTTCTTGATGTCTTGTTATATTCCCAAGTTAGGCCCATTAAGCAAAACAGTTTATTTCTTACATTGTCCTCACAAATAACATTTTCAGTTATGACCGTTTGCACATATTTGCATACATGACAATTCTGGATTAGTTTCCCTAAAACTAAACTTGTTTTCACATCTGGCTGCGCACAACATTGTCACAACGCCCTGAACATCAAGTACAAAGGTCTTATTTCATATTCTATACATATGTTATCACTACCTTCATCCACGGGACAACAGGGCTATCTACATATCACTAATCTACACGCACATCGCAAGGCTGCTTTCTATTATAAAAAATTACCATCCCCGATAGATTGGCAGAGGCTGAGGAATCACCACGCAGTGGCCTGACAACTCGTGAGGGATGTTCAGTTCATGACCAAGACAGGGTCCATCTCTCTATCCCACCAGGTAATGGGGTTGGTTCGTCCATTGGAGGTATTCTTGGATTTACACCTACACACACTCTATGTACACTTAAAGTAGGGTTTGCCTCATGAGACTACGCTATATTACTGCTTTGTGTTATATGCCTGCATATAGACATTGTTTTAGCTCCATCGTAGAACTATATCTACTATTTTCGATTTTGTTGCTTGTAATAATGTTGATCTGCTTCAGTCTACCAATCATTGCAGCACACGTATTTTATGCAACAATAACAATGGTTCAATAAATATTATTGAAAATGTCCCACTGTGTATTCTCTGTATATTTCTCTACGAATAAGTAAGCATGAGTGATTGAGCGAAAGGTTCGGTACTGTTTCCATGATCCCTGAGGGGTCAGGGTTGTCATGTTCAGTGGTTGCCAGAAAACAATTTGCCCCCTGAAAGGTTAGTGCGGCTTACAGTGGCACTGTAAGCTAGCTGGTCCATAGGCCAACATATTCTGCGGGGAATGACTGGAGTCAGTCTTGGCACCAAGCCCCTAGTTTATGTTGTCCAAACAATGTACAGATCCTATGGATTGGTGGGAACTACACAACAGTTACTGTTGTGGGGGGCCGGGGCTCCAGCTAACGCTGGAGGCATTATATAAGATGGTACAATGAAGCACAGGAACATTGTACTGGTTGATTGTTACTCTTGAATGATTTTATACATGATAAATGTATCCTCTGTGACCTAAAAAAAACGCCAATAAAGAAATATTTTAAAAAGAAAAATCCAATTCAATGCTGAAGTTTGATTTTTGATAAATATACAGGAACGCTAACTTTGAAAATTACTTTGTCTGCCTAAAACTTTAGCCTACCAGCACCTACCCTCTGACACTGCTTTCCCCTTAATTTGATGTGAAAACTGCTCCTAGAGCAGAAACATGGCCTTTGACAGGAAAGTCTGACTGAGGAATTGTACTCATCCTCTCTCAGGAAGGGCAGTTGAGGAGGCTACAGGAACTAAGTTAACTCAAAAAGGGCCATGCCATTGATATGTACATATAAAGCAAGACCAGGGAAAAGAGACCTTTTTACACAGAGCACAGAGTAGCCATCCTGGTACCATCCCAGTGGTAGTAGAAGCTGGTACCAGAACTTGTTTGGTGTGGTTGAGGTAGAGGGAACTGATCAATTCCCTAGAGAAACCCCTCGCTGGACCACCAGTCTTCTCCCCCGGGCAAGAAGGGTTCTGCCATGTTGGAATTCACTCAGCATCATGAGCTGTGGGATAGTTCGCAGTAAGGCAAACAGGATGTGCTGCAAGAGTGACAATGATGACTTTTTTAATTTGTTTTTTGGAGTGGCCAGGAGCCACCCCCATCCACTCTCTATTGACATGTACAAAAGTGGGAGCACACCATCAGCACCTTAGAACACATAGGGCCCATGGATGAACAGAAGACCAATGGACCAGCGATTGGTGACTTGTGTAAGGACCTGAAGGGCTAGACCCACTCCCACTTGTACCCAAGTTCGGGAAGTGGACTGTAAGGGTCAGTTGGCTGAACTCTATGTGTGACTATAGAGGCACAATAAGCTGCAATGACCAGTTGATCAGTAGCGACTGGTAGTAACTAGACCTGGACTGGACCCTGAGTGTGGTGGCTACTGGATTGATTCCTGGTCTCTAACTGATTTCCCTGAGGTCCTGGGAGCCTTAGGAGAGACCAAGAGGAATTGCTCCAGAAAATCTGGGGAAATGTTTGGATTTCTGCAACCAGAGAAGTTTTGTGGGTCCTCGTGACAAAGGTATTGTAGTGTAGTTCCTATATCCCTGATAGGCTGTGTGCATTGGAATGATATACTATATAGTTTTGACATAGGACTGAGGTCAGTATGTCTCTATCGAGTCTATAAAACTTAATGACTTGTGTGTGCCAGCTAACTCAGAGGTCACTAGAAACTTCTCGAATGAACAAGAAGGGATTAGTTTCTCACAACCTCAAAACATGACAACTTTGTTTCGTGGAAACAATAGATAACAGTTTCACTCAGTCAATCATACATGCTTCGTTTCTACAGAGTTGCACAGAAATAGAGAGACAGGCATTTCAATAAAAGGGTTTATTGAACAGTCTTATTTCTCATGCAAGAGATATAAACTGCTACAATCATAAGACAGAATGCGAAGTATAATACATACAGCGTTAGCAGTAAGATAAAGTAATACTACAATAGCATGGTCTGTAGCTATGATATATATACAAATACATACATAAATAACACAGGCTAAAATACTCAACTGGTGCTTCTAAAATAATCCTACTCCAGTGTCCTTAACCCAAGTGTAATACGAGGGAAGAAGTAGGTGCTGTTTAGCTATAGTTTAGTTTAGTTTAATTTTGCCAAGAGTTGCCAATAGTTTCTCTAGGTTCTAGTCTGCTCCATACCTTAGAATGAGAGAGGTTGGTATCTCTTTCCCGGACTCGATCTCTAACACCCAGCAAGGGGAGTCAGAAACAAAGGAGCTGGATTCTCGGTGAGGAGGATGACAGTGTCTGGTCAGTGCATCTGTTGGGGACTTGACTTCCTTCCAAACTTGCCGTGGCGAGCCGCGTCGTGCAAGTAGGTAGCAGAGTTGCACAGTGGTTTGCCATGGCAAGTGAAGGTATATTCATACCTTAAAGATGTTTTGGAATGCCAGTATTGACGTATAAGTCGGGCATAAGAACGTCATGAATGAACCCCTAAGGAATAGATGTACATGTATAATAATTGAGTTCACAGTGCAGACACGCACACGGTGTCATCAGCTACGCTACGCAGACTACTTGTACTACGTGAAGTTCAAAGCATACTACGTGAAGCTACGTGTAGTGCTGCTACGCAAACTACGCCCAGGCTTAACTAAGCATATGTTGATATTTTGAATGCTAAATGAATGTATCATGAAAATATACATTTATGATATAGCTCGTAAATACAGAAGAAAAATGGGACGAAACCATTTCATATCAGAATACATAAATCAATTGGTGCGGACAAGGTCACATGTTGTTTCTGGAAGTATTCAAAAGAATTCTGTTCTCTATGAATAGTTCTACTATAAGCAGATTACTTATGCCAAAAATCAAAAATACAAATTTTGAAAAACAAATTCATCGTAGGAAAAAGTTCCAAAGTTAGTCCCTTGTTTTGAAGAAATGAAGGCCAAATTCAGAATCTCTCAGTACACTGTGTGCCAAAATCAAAAGTCAGTGTTAGGGCTTGGAGAAAACATTAAATCTTCTATTTCATTAGACAAAAAGTCATCTACCGTTGTAGGTGAAAGTTGGAATACCTCGTTTAGAAGATTTACAGCACATAGATGTGAACTATCGCCTTTAGCATTGGTCGCATCAGCAATGTTCATATCGGATGTTACCTGCGGGCCTTTTCTTTCCTCTCTTACCTCAGCAGTTGCAATTTGTGTCTGTGAGATCTCAATGAATGCCGTCATCAGGATTGATAGCTGCTGGGGACAACACAGAGCATGGGTCGTTACAGGGTCCAGTAGAGTATCGACATCCGTTAGCATGACGATGGGAGTGTTAGACAGATGTCTTGCACACATTCTTCACCGCATAGCAGGCAGCATAGAACAGGTAAGGTGCAATCTTGCCAGATTGGTCTGAATGACAGAAACCATGTGGTATTTAATTCTCATAGACGATGTAAACCCAAAATTTGGACGATGCGCTCACACTTCATCTCCAGCAGAGCTCTCTCCACGATAAATTGGGTGTCGCTGGTGATTTGGCTTGCCATATCGTAGCAGTAGGAGCAAAAATAGTATCCTTGCAACGAGTCTGAAAGGTAGTGCCAGTCCGCCAAACACAGAGTGCACGAAGTTTGGAATTATTCCGAGGACTGCTTGAAAAGGTGCTAACAGTCCTGAACACACAGTCTTAAATACATGTGCAATACCGCTTGTATCAGACATGTTTAAGATACATCCCAGCATTTCTGAGAAATGTATAGGGCAGTTTGTATTCAAAAGGGCATGTATCTCGGCAGAAGTCCTTGTGACTTGTAGATCATAGGTTTCTTTGGCCGAGGTCAGTGGCACAGTTTGTTGCAAAAGACTGGCTTTCATTCTGCTTAGAGTATCAATTCGTATAGAAGAGATGTTCAGTGAAGGCATTAAACGGGACTCCCTGGCTGTCTTGGTTTGTGGAAACAATACTTGCATACAGCAAGTGACCCTGGATGTAACAGTCACTAGATATGAGATACCTGGTAACATGCCACAGCAGCTGTGATCGTTCAACATGAGGTAACTTCCATTTGAAAGTTGTCCAAAATTTGGATCAATCACTGCAGCTCGTGAGCCTTGCAGGTGACAGGATAAGTTGGTAGTGGAAACATCGCAGGCTCCATGTAAATTAATACCCTGACAAAGGAGAGAACCGCTTAATGGGTTTTCATAGTTAGTACCGCTAAGAAACACTTCACGCCACCTACTTCAACATCTATGTGTGTATGGTAAATCCCAGGATTTCTTGATGTATTCTTTACCCAAGATTTCATATTTGCCTGCTGGTATGTGTTTTAGGCAATATTGAAAAAGGAAAATTATAACAGACAGAGTATATTTACCAGGTATGATCCACTCAGTTGCTGGTTTCTCTGCTACCGTGAATGGTAATTTTTCCAGTTTTTCAATGCTCAGGACCATATAGTCTGCTACCCTTTGTACCAGTTTGTATTGTATTGTATTGTATTGTAAGGGGTGCTTATAAAGCGCACTGACACCATGGGTTTCCTGGCGCTGGATGGACATAGAGGGGACAGAGGAACTAACCAGATTGAGGGAAGAGCCAGGTTTTTAAGGACTTACGAAAAAGAGTCAGAGAATTAGAGGCTTTGAGAGAAAAAGGAAAAGAGTTCCAAAGCTTGGGGGCCAGGTGTGCGAATCTCCGGCCTCCGGATCTACAGAGCTTGTAAGAGGGGACAGTCAAAAGGTGAAGATGAGAGGATCTCAGATTCCGGGACGGGCAGTAAGGTCTAATAAGAGATTTCACAAAGGCGGGACAGGGCCCGGTTAACGATTTGAAAGTAAGGCAGCCGATCTTGAAGGCCGTCCTTGCGGTGACAGGGAGCCAGTGGAGTTTGGCAAGGAGGGGCCTGGCGGATTGCCACTTCGGGATCCCTAAGGCCAATCTCGCCGCTTGATTTTGAACCACTTGCAGTCTAGCCACCGATGTTTTAGGCAGACCGTGATAGATCGCGTTAGAAAAATCTAAGCGGGAGAGGACGAGGGCCATGATGACCTGCAGGAGGGCATCAGATGTAAAGAGAAATGCCACTTTCCTGATCCTGCGCAGCTGGTAGATACAGGACGAGACCACCGTCCCCACCTGTGGCCCAAGGGATAAACCGGTGTCAATTGTGACCCCTAGACTCTTCACCGAGGCCACAGGGGTAGGAGGGGGACCAAGTTCCGCCGGCCAGAATAGTGGCCCCCAGGAGGTGACGCTCCTACCGGGAAGGAGGAGCTCCGTCTTGCCGGGGTTCAATTTTAGCTGGTTGTGGCCCATCCACTGGAGAATGTGGGACATGACTGCCTGAAAATTGGGAATAGCAGAAGGGGAGTTAAGAGGAAAGATGAGTTGCAGGTCGTCCGCGTAATTAAACACGGTGACGTCCCACTGCCTCAAAGAAAGAAGAAGGGGGCGAAGATAAAGATTGAAAAGAAGAGGGGATAGAGAAGAACCCTGGGGGACCCCGCAGGGCGAGTGTTCCCTGGGAGCCCTGAAAGTGCCCAGGCTGAGGGTCTGAGACCTGCCGGTCAGGAAAGATTTGACCCAGGCCAGCGCCAGGCCCTGGATGCCAGCCTGCTCGACACGGTGGAAAAGGATGTTATGATCCACCGTGTCGAAGGCGGCAGACAGATCTAATAATACCAAGGCCTGGGGGGTACCCTTGTCAGCCCCGTCTCTCAAGGCATCCAGCACCGCCAAGATCACTGTCTCCGTAGAGTGGCCGGGTCTGAAGCCAGCCTGGTTGGCCTCGAGAAAGTTGGAACTCTCGATAAACTGTGAGAGACAGGTAGTGACGTGGGCCTCCAGGATTTTGGAAAAGAAAGGTAAGAGGGAAATAGTTTGATCTGTTTATTAGTGAGATTAAATTCTGAAAACAGTGTCGTAGTGTTGATTAAACGCCAAGGCACGTAGCCTGCACGCATGTTTTGTAGTGTCCAGCCTAGCATGATAGAAAGTAATTGAGACTGACCATGTTGCAACATGACCAAGTCTTGTTCCATGATGTCTATGGCAGAAGACACAATACTGTCCAATGAATATATCGTGGACGACAGTCGTTAACCCATTGTCTACTACACAGAGATTTCTCTAGATTAATACGATCAATTTCTCATATTCGTTCTGCAGTCTCTGCTTGGGTAATCTTCAATAATTCGTTATATGCAGCATATATACCGGCATATATGAAACGTTTTTGATGCGGTTTTCTTGGTCCTAGCAAGAATTCCCTACGGTCTGCAACATCTTTAAGTAAAGATAAGTGTTGTTTTACATCCTCAAGTGTAGATTTCTGTAGCCAATCAAGGCATAGTTTCCCTACACTGTATGTTGTTACTACCCCAGGATGCTGTCCTTGAACATATCTTGGGTCTGGCCTATTGATTTTAAAACCTTGTGTTTTGTTCAGGAATCGATCTTGACAGTTGTTTGTGTCTGTGGGCCAGAACAACCATTTGTTCCAATCTGGATCTTATCTGTTGTGATACAAAATATTATATTATGTATGTCGACCTCCTCCCCTGTAATGTTATTACTTGCAGGTATAGGTATAGTCGGTGTGTTCATGTCTTTGATCGTGGCTAACCCAAGGCAAGACGTTTGTTGGACAGTGTCATTCAAAAACATAATTTGCTCAGGGATGATACAAGCTCTAAACAAAGTTTCTACCCCCTGCACTTGCCAATATTTTATACCCCAGACAGTTTTTGTCTCAATGTCGTCTTTCCAAAAGTCGAAACCCTTTCTAGACAGTTGGGCAATAAAGGCTGCAAAATAAATCTGTTTTGTATTGGTCTACATATTTTTCGTTCCTGTTTTGTTCACATTTCTAAAGTAAAATGATTCTGGATTGAATACATTGAACCCTGAAAAATATGGAAACTTATTTGCAAAAGTTTTTGAACTACCCTTTGGAGGTGTAGGACAATGTTCCCATTGGTTATACATATATACATTTCTTGGCATTGCAGATTTGTGCAAGAAATGATGACCATCATGGTTATAACAATACATTTGTTCATAGTCTGATGAACCCTCTAAATATTCATGACATACTACAGACATTTCTAGATCAGACATCATGGTATTAACAGCCTCGAAGTCCCAATCATCAGAAAAGGTACTAGAGGTAATAAAGCCACTTAATGAAATCTTGAATAAGTGTAGAATCTTCATAAGCTCCAATGAGCAAAAAATGTCATATTCTGTTTTGTCCCAAACTGTACCATCTTGTATAGGAACGGCTGTGATGTTCACTGCTGACAAGTCTCTTTGTTCACAATGGGATGATTTGTGTGGCTGGAGAAGTAAGATCAATTTTTTACTTGCTGTGTCCATTTGAATAACTCTTCCATTTATCAGCATAACCAGAGTTATCACCAGAGCTAACCAAAGTAGAAAGAAAAATATTCCCAACACAATCCAAAATTCAATCCATGTTGAAACCAGATAAGTTTTTTCCAGGTGATGAAAAAAGTCTGTTGCTTGTTCTTTGAAAGTTCTTTTTGCTGGCGTTGTTGCAGGTTCGCTGGGATCCTCAGAAAACGTATCAAAGTTAATGAAATAGCCAGAGACAGTTCTGTCAATGGTTGGAATTGCATCCGGATTTGTTGAAATCGCAGGAACCACTTGTTACTTCATTGTAGACAGGTGCTTCAGGACGAACTGTTATTTGCAGCTCAAGGAGAACGAGTTCCATAGCTTTGTTGCTTAGTCCTTCTTTTCTCACTGTAGAATCTTCAAAGGTGATGAGTCTCTCAGTTTGAACCTCTTGGATTGTAGCTAGAGGAGTTTGTCTGCTACATTGTCGGAGTCCACTGGGCCTACTGCTTAGTATCGGCCATAGTGTGGTTTGATCAGGTCGATAGACACAAATCTGTTCTCCTTTTAACCAGCAAGAGGCGGCAGTATTACTGTTCTTGATCCGTGGATTGCTAGGACAGGTACTGGTTGTCTGTAAGAATTCCTTCTTGTCCACGATCTTTTCTCTGACTAGATCACCAAGCTTTGGGATCCAGACAGGCCTTGCTGGGACGGTTGCTTTTTCCCCAGTGGTGGTTGGCTTCAGGAACACGTTGCTTTGTTTCGTTCTTGTAAAACGGCTAAACGATCTTTGATATCAAATTTCTTATTTTCCACTACTGTTCCATGACCATCAAGATCCGGAACCAACATTCTTGTCCCAAATAGGACCTCATATAGAGTGACGCCCCCTAGAGCACTTCTTGGCAAGTTGTTTAAAGCACGTTGCACTCCATACAGATGTTTGGCACACCCTCACCCGAACCTAGTACCCTAGCTGTTATAGACTGCTTTATGTCCCGTTTTTTTCTTTCCACAACTGAATTTCCCTCAGGATGAAATGGAGAAGAGTACCGCAATTCAACGGCCAAACTGGCCATGACTTCTTTGTAAGCTCGAGAGCTAAATGCAGGGCCCTGGTCAGAGTATAGTGTGCCTATTGCGTATGTGCCGATAAAGACTCGCAAATCTTGTATAAGAGTTCGAGCGTCAGCCGAGCGCTGAGGCCACATCCAAAGGAACCTTGAACACGAATCCACTGAGACCATGATATATTTGTAGTTACCATCCCTTTGTAAGGGACCGCAGTGGCCCAGGTAAACACACGCTGGTGGTTTACCTGAAATTAACATGGGCGTCTGCACAGGACGTTTCACAGTAGAGGCTTTCATCTTTTGACATATTTCACAGTCCAAAACACAGTTTCTGGTATGTTTTCTAATGCCTGGCCACCAGTACCTCTGTTTTAATAATGATCCTGTGGCAGAAACACCTGCATGAGCAGACGCAAGCCCTTCATGTGTTGCTAGGATTAGTCCTAATCTATGTTCCATGTTTGGAATTACCCTATCCCCCACATCAGGGATTCGAGCAAACGGAACGCTGTTCGCATCAATTATATATGAGTGGAAATTTTGTAGGTAACGTTGCACCGCTGCCTATGCTCGTCGCATTGACAGACAGTATTATTTCACTGTCTATTTTCGTTTTTGAATGAGTGATTGCAGCTACGGAAGCGAGTTGCATAGCCCCCACTGCGGCTTCTTCAGCCAATGTACTCCCTTTAACGTGAACGCCATCACGTTGATGGCTCACCGTGAGTATCACATGAGTGTTTTGTAGTCCGTTTCGCAACTGAATTAATTGTTCCCAAAGCGTTTTATGCTTGATTGTGCACCTTCTGCATCTTTGGAACTGTTTGAAGCAAATTCTGTAAATATTCATTATATGATTGTACACCGTAGAAAGAATCGCATACTATGAGTGTGGGGAATTCGCGATCCGTATTTTCAAGTGCCATGATGCATGTTTGTAGTTCAGCTCGCTGAGCTGTGCAATCTCCTAGAGATTGTGTTTTTGTGACCATAGGTCTGTATTTGCTATTGCGCTTACGACCTTTAGCATGCTGCACTGTAAGCTTGCTTACCCCCATAGCAGGTTGTGCAGATCCGTCAGTATAAATTATACATTCTTTCTGGTCTAGAGGGAGAATTTCAGTGGGCAGAGGACATTCTTGTTCGTATTGCAGGAATGCTTGTGTTTTTAAATAAGGAGCAAAAACGTATTCAACATCAGTTAAAGCAAGAGAATTAACCCATTGTATCCATCTCGGACGTAAAGCTTTTGCATTCAGAATGCTTACTTTCGTAACTGCTTCTAAGGCTGGTACAGGGGTTACGACCATAATGCGTTTTCCCTGTGCTAGGGCTCTCTCTTTTGCTACAGCTGTTTGAACTGCTGTCAGAATTTCTTCCGTCAAAGTGAAATTCATTTCTGCTTGTGTGTAGAAATGTGATTTGTATGCAATTTTTACTTTTTCACCTTAGTTAAAAGTTAAGTAGGTGAATCCGCATTGATCTAGAATGATTCGGATCGCTAAGTTGCGTACGTTCACGCGTGTTTGTAAATGTTTAGTTGCTAACATGTGTGTTTGTAGTAAACGCAAAATTTCTGTGTGTTTTTGTGTCCAATTTACTCATTTAAAATCACGTTTGATTAATTCGTAGAGAGGTTTAACCCTTTATGCGTCATTTAGAATATAAGTTCTTCAAAAATTCAGGAAACCTGGAATAGACTGTAAGAGGTTGGAGAAGCGCGCAATTTTCTAAAATGTTGGCTGAAAGGATTTTGCCTTCACTTGATACTTCATATCCTAGGAAAAGGACGTTGAGATGGGCAATTCTTGATTTTTTTAATTTGAATTTATACCCTTCAGCGGCGAAGCCCAGTATAATGGTGTTCACTCTGTTCAAGTGCCTTTTCAGGTCATCGTCTGTCAGATAGATAGATATGATCGACATATGACAATGCCTAGTCATCATAAGTTTGTAGTAACTCTGTTACTCTTGCTGACAATAACCCCGGACTATTCTTGAATCCTTGAGGAAGATGACAGAACTGATGCTGTGTCCCCATTATTGAGAAAACGGTCAAATACCTATTTTCAGGTGCAATGTTTTGACAAAAGAAATCATTTGAAATATATAATGTGGTTTTATATTTTTTACGAACAATGTTATTGATTAATGCTGTACTGTGTGCATTTTGCACTGCAAATGTTTTGCAACAAGAGTTTAAGTGTCTGTAATCCAAAACTAGACGATATGCATTGTCTAGTTTGGAAACAGGAAACAAAGGATTATTCATAGGTGAGGTGCATGTTTCAATCACCCCTTGGTATTCAAGTTGATCTAAGATCTCCCTGCCCTGTTTTTTAGCTTCTTGTTTAGCTGGATACTGCCTTTGTCCAGTTGGTTGATTTTTTAACTGGATTTTATGGTGAGGTAAATCCTCATCCCATCTTACATAGTTTTTGTATAACGCTGGGGCTTGGGCAACTGCCCATTTCCTGGCATAAGTATATATTAAATGTATTGGAATATGATTAGAGAAGGCTGGTATAATGATGCCTTCGCCATGTGGGCACTCGCTGACATTCTGGTGGCCAGTCCCATTCTGCTAGAAGTATATCATAACCCTTTGAAAGTCGCTCCCAAAAGAGTGCTTTCACTTTTCTTGGTATGTCTCCCTCCATCCGGAGTGTTATTTCATATAACCTATGTCGAGAACTAACCCTAGTGTCTGCAGTTTCAACTTCTATGTCTTCATTCAAGTCCACTGTCTCCAGAAGTCCCTTCAGGTTCTGGTGAGCTATTGTTACTTCTGCTGCACTGTCCAACATTGCCTGAGCCCATTCTCCGTTCTTGAGCTGTGTACTCAGAAGCCTCTGCATGTCTGATCTTTAGACCTGCTACCTTCTTCTTGGAGAATTGAGTTTTTTTTTCTGAAAGCGTTGATCGTCTTTGGACTTTACGCGTTCTTCTTTGTGGTCTGACCGTCCTCTTCTTTCGGATGTCTGTGACGATATCTGAAATGTATGAGAGGAACCTGTATCAGAATCTTGATACCTGTCAGGTTTTCTCACATTATCCTATTCTGAGGTTTTTTTCGGGACTTTCAGACAGTTGTGGCTTAACTGTATAATTCTATTGATCTTTGTATGTTACTAAGTAATTCATCATTTGACATTGCTTCAATGTCAGGTTCAGGTGTATAGCCGGCTAAAATCGGCCATGTTGCTCCTGGTCTACCTTGTGTACCGAGCCTGGTAATGTGATTTAAATGTTTTAGAGCGCCTTTAAACCAGAGCTCATGCTCCTGGTATGTGAGTGGAATTTCAATATCCTCGAACTGAATATATTCCACGGGTGGATCATCTTCTTTGTTGAAGTGAAACAAATGTGTTATTGGATTTGATTCAGGGAATACTATCCATGAGTAGAATACCTCTGTCTGGTGAGATTCATGTGCCTCTATTACAAAAACTGCTCTACCACCTCTTGGTGTTAGGCCGGGTTTCATAAGTTTTAGAGTGATGGCTCTCCTTAAATTAATAGAAATGATTATAGCATTCTCATCGGTTTCAATAAAACCTGTAAAGCTTAAAACTGCTTCGTCTAGATCAGCCGCAGCTTCACCGGTTTCGGTTTTATTGTCGTTATTAGACATTGTTTAATGAAAATTGCAGTTTCAAGGGAACAAAGATGAGGTGCACAATATTTTGGAACACTGTATCCTTCAACGTTGAACAAACCAAAAAGCTAACACATAGGGTTTTTCGTCCTACTCAGCTATGGTGTTTATTTATCCCTTACCCACTCCAGACGTCTTATGGAGTATTACAAGTATAGGGTCTCTGAGGACAGCACAACTAAGTTACTGCAGTATCTAGAGTTAAATTAGTGCCATACCAATTCGGTGGGCGCCATGTAGTGTAGTACTTATATCCCTGATAGGCTCTGCTCATTGGAATAATATACACTATAGTTTTGACATAGGACTGAGGTCAGTATGTCTCTATCGAGTCTATAAAACTTAATTACTTGTGTGTGCCGGCTAACTCAGAGGTCACTAGAAACTTCTAGAATGAACAAGAAGGGATTCGTTTCTGGCAACTGCATAAACATGACAACTTTGTTTCCCTTAGAGTTGGCACAATCTCAGAATCGTGGAAACAATAGATAACACTTTCACTCAGTCAATCGTGCATGCTTTGTTTCTACAGAGTTGCACAGAAATAAAGAGACAGGCATTTCAATAAAAGGGTTTATTGAACAGTCTTATTTCTCATGCAAGAGATATGAACTGCTACAATCTTAAAACAGAATGCGAAGTATAATACGTACAGCGTTACCAGTAAGATAAAGTAATACTGTAATACCATGGTCGTTAGCAATGACATATACAAAAATACATACATAAATAACACAGGCTAAAATACTCAACTGGTGCTTCCAAAATAATCCTACCCCAGTGTGCCTAACCTAAGTGTAGTACGAGGGAAGAAGTAGGTGCTGTTTAGTTTAGTTTTGCCAAGAATTGCCAATAGTTTCTCTAGGTTCTAGTCTGCTCCATACCTTAGAATGAGAGAGGTTGGTATCTCTTTCCCGGACTCAATCTCTAACACCCCACAAGTGGAGTCAGAAACACTGGAGATGGATTTTCGGCTAGGAGGATGACAGCATCTAGTCAGTGCGTCACGTGGGGACTTGACTTACTTCCAAACTTGCCGTGGCGAGTCGCATCGTGCAAGTAGGTGGCCGAGTTGCACATTGCACTGTGGTTTGCCATGGCAAGTGAAGGTATATTTATACCTTGAAGATGTTTAGGAATGCCATTATTGATGCATAAGTCGGGCATAAGAACGTAATGTATGAACCGCTAAGGAATAGATGTTCATGCATAATAAATGAGTTCTTGGAGAAATCAATATCCAGGCAAGGGGAGTCCTATAGGCTTAAGAGTCTGGTTTTCCAAGAACTCGTTGTGATGAAGATGAATGGATGTAGTTGACCATGCCTGTATTTGGTTAACATGAGCAATACCTAAATAAGGACTGGATTTCTATGCCTAAATAAGGGCAAAGTGAATAGTACCCATATAAGGGCATAAATCGGAAAATCTATATACGGTATTTAAATCGACACACAACAGTATCATATTGAGAGGACTTTGTTGGCTACAGCTTCAGGCCCTGTTGGAGGATTTTAGCTTCAAAAGTGATTACGGGTCTGATTTATATGCTGGCGGAGAGAGAACTCCGTCATGACACCTGCCCAATTAGATGTGGACTGCCCTTAAGTTTGGCTAAGGCGGTGACTACTCCATCACTGACATAGCCAAAATTCTTCACTGGGTGGATGAAGTAAGGGCTGTGGGAGAATTGGCAATAGGTCTTCCTGCCCAATTTGGATAGGCGAACTTATAGCCATTTCTTTTTTACTGCCCTTCACTGCCAGGCAAACCCTGGTGGGACGGGACAGTAAAAAAAAAAAAATAATGTCCCCCACGCTACTACCAATCTCTCCCATGGCGAGGAGAGCAATATCTTTTTTATTTTCTAAACTGCTGGACTTACAGGTATCTGAGTCCCACGGCAGTGAAGAAGCAGGGGGAGTCTTTGATGGCTTTGAGATTTCCAAAGAACAGGGGGCAAACCAACAATCTCTTGGAGAACACTTGTGAGCACAAAACTGGTCGCAAGCAGCAGGCCAGCACGTGAAGGCAAGTTGCAGAGGGGCAGTCCATCCTGCAGCCCAGCAATCAGCAGGCAGCAGGCCAACACAGAAAAGCAGTTAGCAAGGATGGCAGTCCGTCCTGGCAGCACAGCAGGCCTCCTGGCTATGTGCAGATGTACAGCCAGCAGCATCTGGTTACAAGTTCCTTGCAGTGTGTCATTAGATGGGGTCAGAAACCCAGTACTTATATCAAATTCAAATTCAAAATAGTCTTTATTCGATATTTTTCAATCATAAAAGACATTTTACAATTAAGAAAGTGGTTGTTTTTGATACCCCACCCACTATCCCACAACAAAACAGCATCCACAATGAGTTATTTCATCATACAAAAAATAAGAAAATATAAAAATACAAAGTAGAATAAATAACACACTATCTCATCCTATTTACATTTTTACAAAATCATAAATTAGACCTATTTTAAAAAGACATTTATAAAAGCAGGTATAAAAACAGATTCATCAATACCAGAGTGCAAATTGACAGTAACTAATGCAATGTACATAATTGATCACTTATTAGTATAATGTGTAGATTTGAATAGCAGCAGGCGATAACTTTCCCATAATTACACCAGACTCATTTTTCGTGACCGGATAATCCATATCCAGTGCAAGAATTTCGACATGGCTATAACTACAGGCTGAGATGTATTGGTTCTTAAGACCCTAACAGCCTCAATTGCAGTTCTTAGGCCTAACTGGGCACAGATCGGTTTTAGCCATGACCGTCTGGGGACACTATATTCGGGGCAAGCAAATAACACATGACCAATATTTTCATTTTGATCAGAACAGAAAGGGCACCTTGAGGTTTGACTCTTATTCCATTTCTCCGTTAGGGCATTTAAAGGTAAAGTCCCCACCCTCAATTGGTGATACCTTTTTCTGTCCCCTGGCACAGTAATCCAGTCCCAGTAAGGTTCTAGGGCAGGTGCATGCTTAAGTTCTAGAAAATCGTTTGTAAAAGATCGATCAATACGGTTTCTAAAACACTTTGTCTCAATCATGCTCCAGTATAAATCTCGAAGTGCCTTTTTTGGTGGAAATGCATTACTAACAGGATCGTCCCACAAATGTGATAATCCCATCGCCCTATAAATACTTCTTACATCTCTCAGCCAGACTATTTTGCAACCTTTATCCAGGGTTCGAATCTCTGAAAAGCCTTGGGCATACTGAGATAGCTCTGGGGTTACCCAGAGCCTTCTCCAGTAGGCTACAGATCTATATCTAGCCATATCCTCAAAGCTATGGAATCCCAGATCATATTTTAAAGGTATCAGAGGTGATGACATTGGTAGCCCGGTAATATTACGAAGAAATCTATTCTGTGCTACAATCAGCTTTGTAAGATTACTTGGCCCCCAGAGTTCAGCTCCATACAGAACTGCCGCTCCTACCTTAGCATTATAAATTTTTAAAACTGGTCGGATAGGTTTAGTCTGAGATGTAAAAAGTTCCTTAGTAAGGGCTCCTGTTAGTTGGGCATGTCTTGTCACCAACTCATTAGTATGCTGTTTCCAATCTAAGTTATGGGACAAGTTAATTCCAAGATACTTAAAAACCTGGGTCTGTTCAAGCTGGACCCCATCCATAGTAACCTTCCCTCTAATGTGTCGTCGTTTATGCAGAACCATAAATTTTGTTTTACTTGTATTAATTACAAGACCATGATCTGCACAAAATAATTCAAAAACTCCAATAGCCCTCTGAAGTCCCTGTTGGGTCTTGGATATCAGCAGGGTATCATCCGCGAACATCAACAGGGGGATCAGTCTGCCTGCCAGCTTTGGGGCATCTGTTGGTTGATGTTCAAAGTATCTGATCACCCCGTTGATATATAGCGAGAAAAGCGTTGGGGCGAGCACGCAACCTTGGCGTACTCCCTTCTCAATAGGGATTTTATCAGTGACACTGCCCTGTTGATTCCATCGCACTTGTGCAAAGTTATTTTCGTGCATTCTCATTAATAAGGACAGAATTTCATTAGGGATGCCCTGGTTTTGGAGGGTATTCCACAGCTTGTGGCGGGGGACGAGATCAAAAGCCGATTTTAAATCGACAAAGGCAGCAAAGAGCATCCCCCCCCCAAGTATAACTACACGCCAGTAGATTAAGACAAATCTAAACACTTGATCTATGGTACTTGTATGGCTACGAAAGCCTGCCTGCAGGGGAGACAAAATGTCCTGGTCATCTATCCACTCATGGATTCGCTGAAGTAGGAGTCTTGCCAGAACTTTCTGAATGCATGCGATCAGGCTGATAGGCCTATAATTGCCTGGATCCGAGCATACCCCCTTTTATAGATGGGGATGATCTCGGCTCCCTTCCAGGTCTCAGGAATAGGCGAGCCCTTTGCGATAGCATTAACTAACAAGTGAATGTACGTGGCCCATAATTCTTTATCATGCATAAAAAGGTCTGCTGGAACAGAGTCTAGGCCCGGTGCTCTAGCTTTGGGTATATCATTTAAAGTTTTTAGGACATCGGCTTTACTGAAGATTAGGTGGCTCCCCAAGGTATCTACTGGGGCCACACACTCCTCTCCTTCAATGTCCTCAACAGCAAACTGGGTCGCATAATGAGTTACCCAAGCTTCTGGTGAAACATGATTCATGGGTTCTCCTCTTATAGCCCCCCTTCCCCATTTTACAATGTTCCAGAAGGGCGTCATAGATCTTTCCTCGCTTGCTTTGAGGAGATCCCTCCAATAGCCTTCCTCCCAGTCCCTTTTTGCACTTGTTTGTACCCTTTTATACGCAACACGTGCATCCCTTATTTTATTTATATCTTTTGTCTTCACAGCATCAGACAATACCTTATAAGCACCCCTGCAGGATTTATCATACCACTGGTCTTCCTTTCTTACTGGCCTACGTTGCTTTTTAGTAACTGTTTTTACAAAAAAAAAATTTAACCTATTAAAAAAGTCATCATGGATCCTGCTAACTTCAAATATCTGAGTATCCATAAAGGTTATACTCTTTACTTCATTGATAGCCTGGGTTGTTAAGTCCCTCATTGCAATTATGCTTTCCTCATTGGCTGCACAAGTTGACCATCTGATGCGTCTATTGTCGTTTGCGAGTTTAATTTGGACATTTTCCATCAAAACGTCTTTTTCCAGTACTCCAAACAATTTAAATGTCAGAATTGATGGATCATGGTCACTTTCCACTCTAGGCTCTATCCACATATCAACAACACTGGACCAATTCTCTTTGTTAATTAAAATATAGTCAATACGACTCTGTGAATTTCCATTGGAAAAAGTGGTGGCGCCCTGTTTGTCAGAAACCACTCTTCCATTGGTGGCCCGCAGCCCAGACTCGACACACAGAATTTTTAGCTGGAGTGCAGCCTCTGACCATTTTTTAATTGGTGGTAAGGAAAGCTGAGGGATGTCCCAGATGTAGTCCTCTTCTATCGTGAGATCTACATCATGGGTGTCTAGGGGTTCAAAACAACAATTAAAATCACCTCCAACAATAACATTTGCGTTTAAGCAATACTGTTTTAAAAGGGAATCTAACAAATCAACCGCCTCCGTGGGTTTACCACCTGGCATACCCCTTGAGTAAATATTAAATATATAAAGGTCCTGGCAAGATGGTCGCTGTAACTTGACCAACAATATATCAGGGCTATTAATAACTAATTGAACCACTGAATAATCACTACTTTGCTTTACCCATGTCACTAGACCGCCTTTAGGTCTTCCCCTTTGACTTGGTGTAGCCGGGACATAAAAATGTAGATATCCTTCAACAGGATCTGGATCTAATTGCCAAGTTTCCTGGAGAAGGATTACATCCTTTGAATCCAGGAAAATTTGCCAGGCCTGTGATGGTATCTTGCTTCGCAAACCTGCAATATTCCAGGATGTTAGGATATATTGGGCAAAGGCCTTGTCGTTGGTGGGTTCAAAATTAGTTGGTAATCTAGCCCTTTGTTCTTGGGTGAGATTGTGTACACCTACATTATCCACATTTACAACTAATTTTGGGGATAGATTAACATTTAAATCACTTTCCACGGTGTAATCAGTGCGTACAGTGAGGTGATGATCATTGCATATATCACCTAGAGCACCCTGTATACTGCTTGCATTTGTCAAAAGATCAGTTGTTACAGAGTTGATCTGAGCTTTCGCTTCCCCCCCTGTACACTCTCCATTAGGAATAGGAAAATCAATGTCAAAATTTCTTCTACCCAGTCAATCACAAGCATCTAGACCTGATAGAACTTCATATCTATTTCCTAGGGCCATGCCCCACTCGTTAGGAGGGACTCTTGGGCCTCTATTATTTCTCACAATTTCCCACATCGGGCCAGGAGTTTTTGGAAATGTTACATTCTGTTGCTCCCCATAAAAGAATTTTAAGGTAAGGGGAACAATAGACCCGGCTCTTCTTTGTGGGGGAAAGATATGATTTAAGACATTGGGTAAAACAGCTGCGTGGCAAAAAGTCACAATAACACAATCTCCTCTAAACCTTTTGGGCCGATTCCCAATCCAGGCCACCCTTTTCACTGACTTGATTTCGCATGCAAGCTGATGTTTGCCTCCTGGTCCCATATGCATGTTAGTTGTTAGCCAGTGCAGTGCCTTACTGGACAGAGATGCTGGTGTTTCCAATTGAGTGTCCGTTGGCGGAGGCACATTGGCCAACACCAATACCACTGGTGATGCTTCTTCGATGAATTGAAGGGGATCTAGATCCTGACGTGCTACTGTCGGGATATTTATTGTCAGTGGTACGCCATCTTTTGACACGGGCTGGTTAGTAAGATTTGACCCTTCTTGGGCTGGGCATTCAGGGAGTGTTGGGTCAGTCTCTTTCTCTGAAGTACTCCTCTCCTTGGTCTCTGCTGGCTTTCCCATTTGTGACACCAAAGTAGATAAATTATCAACCCCATCTACAGTCTTTGTCTGAAGGGCGCCTATTCTTTTTAGTTCCGCATTTAGCTTGTCAATCTTGGCGACTAGCGGCTTGATGATGGTTTTAATTTTCGAATCAATGATGTCAGCTATTTTCTGCAACAGGTCATCCTCATTGTAGCTTTTATCGTGATCGCTTTTTTCAAGAATATTATTTTCTACTGGTTCGATGAGTTTTGCCTTGTTTCTCCCTATGGGTGATGCTTTTTTCCTCCTATTTCCTGATCGTAAACCCGATCGTTTATCAATAATGCCTTTGATATTGGGGTTGCCCTTCATGTGAGGGCAGAACACAACCTATTCAAATGTAAGTGTGAACCACCTCTCCCGCTCCATGCCCAGGAAGACTATCAGTATGCAGATGTACCCCTTTCTTTGTTGTGGCTGTCTAGAGAGAATGCACAAAGTGTAGCTGTCACCCAGCCCAGACATGCATTGGAGACAGGCTGCAAAGCACAAAGAGATCTAAGCAAAGGGACATGCCCACTTTCTAAAAGTGGCATTTCCAAAATAGTAATGTAAAATCCAACTTCACCAGTAATTAGTATTTATCACTACCATCCTAAACATACCAAATATGGCAATGTTACTCCTTTCTGAACAGGAATTACCACTCAAAAGTATACAAGGGAATTCCCAATGCTAGCCTATGAGTAGGCTTCACAATAGTGAAAAACGAAATAGCCTGTTTGTCACTTCTAGGTCATGCCAAACATAAAAGTATGTGTCCTACCTTTTACCTACAAAGTACCGTGCCCAAAGGGCCTACCTTAGGGGTGACCAATGTATAATAAAAGAGACATTTAAGGCTTGGCAAGTAGTTTTAAATGCCAAGTGGAAGTGGCAGTAAATTGCACACACCGGGCCTGCAGTGGCAGGCTGGATACCGGTATGAAAGGCTACTTCTGTGGGTAGCACAATCAATATTCCAGGCCCACTAGTAATATTACATTTACAGGCACTGTGTATGTGGTATACCACTTTACAAGGGTCTTGCAAGTTAATCAAATATGCCAACCAGGTATAAACCAATCATACCATGTTTAGGGAGAGCGCGCATGCACTTTAGCACTGGTAAGCAGTGTTAAAGTGCCCAGGGTACTAAAGCCAATAAAAAGAGGGTCAGGAAAAAAGGGGAGAGGAAGGATAACCCTGCAAAAAAGGTCAGGTTCAACAGTAGCTTATCATTTTTTTAGGAAAATTATGTAACATAGTTGGCTTTATCAATTTCTCCAGAAAACGTATTTCTGCTATTTGAGTACCATTATAATTATATAGAAGGATCTGTGTCATGTGTTCGATTCAATTTCAAGCCAGATCCAAATCTGTCTAGATACATATTGAGCATGACTTTATCATCTTCTCATTCTTGGATGTTTGGTTTTGTGATAGCATGCTTCACAACACTCTGTTGTTCTTTGTAATGCCAGAATAAAGATTGACTGAAATAGTCAACATCATGATGATGTTATTAAATATGATTGCAGGAATTTCAGGAACAGGGCCAGCTGCTGGGTTTCACACTTATTACCTGAAGATCACAACAGATGCTAGAGAAGCAACTCACTTAGGTATCCTGTCAGATGTTCAACCAATTTCCCATTTAATCGAGAGTTAAGGGAAGAATTTAGACACAGTAGAAATGACTTACATACGGGAAGAATTCAGAGACAGTGGTTAAGATTTGCATACCAAAAAGAACAAGCATCAGAGTGGTGCTGAAAGCGATTTCTTTAATCATAAGTGTTGCATGAGAAAGTGATAGAAAAGCAGTGGATAAACTGAACTGCTTTTAGGGAGCACGTTTAGTTTACTTTTTGTTAGAGCTGCAACAATGCTAAAGGTTTGCAAATTGAATCCGATGGTGCACAATTCGGTAAAACCATGTCTGGAACTGCCCAAATAATCTGAGTAGGAAGGGTTCTCAAGATTCATAGGTAAAGGTCTGAGAATCTCACCCAGCCTGGTGTTTGCTGTGCATTTCAGGTCTTGTTGTTCCATTTACTTCATTATGCAATCAGGACTACTAGTTCCAAAATGTAAATCATATTCTGTACTGGTTAAGCAGTTCATGCATGGACCAAGGGAAGTTAAAAGTGCTGAATAGGTTACCGATGTGGAGTGGTGTGGCACAGTGTCCAGAGCGGATGACTCTGAAGCACGGGGGATCACGCTTTGATCCCGGTGCCTGCGGCAGCTCAGCTCAGTATTATGTGGCTCTGGGCAATAGCTCACTTAATCTCCCCGACGGCCACAGCGCCTTTAGACATTAAGGGGTGATATGCTTGTGCTTTACAAGTAAGTATTATTATTTTAACATGATGCAGCGACCTCCCCTGAAATGCTGCAACCGGAGGTGAAAAGTACATGCTGGGCTGTCCTGCAGGGAAGTGCACCATCGATAGCCCCGCTTTCTGGGCAACGAGCTAATCCACAGGAAGTGAAACATATCAAAAGAACCCCAAGTGCACGTTTGAGACACCACAGTACCTAGATGGGTGAGCAGGGGTCCCTAAACATGTATATTGAAGGTCGCACAACAGGATAGTGATGCAGTAACTGAAGTGCTTGACACGGCAGGTCTGTAAGACTCCGCATACACACATGTTCCAGGATTGGCACATTGATCGCACAGCTCAGCAGAGACGATTTGCCAGAAAAAGGAGATGAAAGGCAGACTAGAATCATATTATGAAACCCGTCTCTCGTGACGGTGGGACTTGCTTCCCAAAGATTGGGCACTACTCACTGGTCCACATGCGACCCTAGCAGAGACAGGTATTTGGAACTGATGGAGCGTAGATTTAAAGATGATAGTCTCGAGCAATTCTCGTTATTGAATTCAATTTCCGATACTAATATTAATGAAATATACCAATAGATGATGACGAAAATCATGAAATTGTTTACTGCATCGGAAAAGCATGCAGAAGTGTTCTGAAAACCTGAGAATGCTAAAGACATAAAACAAAGAGAGAAAAACAGTTATTTGCTTAATGCACTCTAAACACGTGTTTAAGAAATCATATGTGACTAACTCAGAAAATGTGCTGCTGATTTCCCAACGTGAATTATGAAAAGAATGCTTATACACCATAACGTTTAAAAAGCGATTGAAATATTTAGTTTAAAAATGTTTGACAGGGCCAGTTTTGCTGTTTTATGCTAGTAATGCATACAATAATGTAGAGTCGCGCTCTAGTCTTTGCGGGTTGCGTCATGACGCAACACGCGAAGACGCCCAGTCCGGAGCGAGTGCGCATGCGCGCAGAGACCGTGAGCATCGGAGGAGAGAGGACGCTCGGCGCTCTCCCGCGATTTATCAATTTTAATAAAGTAACCTTCCCCTCAGTCCCTGAGTCAGCCTCCTCATTGCCCAATACACCCAAAGTGACTTTACAGTGACGACGAGGAGTGGGATTGCCCACAAAAGTAAAGTAAAAAAAAAAAAAAGACGGGCAGAAAAACGGAGGAACAGCAGAAGGCTAGGGGAACAATCCCCACATAGGCCCACCCTGACAGGGGACGACGCTGGAGGACACAACGTCCAGGAGGTCACAGGAAGATCACAGGGAGAGCGCGGCAGAAGCGCAGAGAAGCGGGGAGCACCTACCGCATGCACCAGTGCCAGAAGGCGGCAGCCAAGGGGGAGAAGCAAGAAACAAGTCGATAATACCCCACAGAGGCCCTGGCGGAACTGGAAGACCGCAGAGTAGGGGGGAGCAGGAGAACCCCGACCGAACTCGACGCAAGGTGAGAACGCAAGCGCGCCAGGCGGCCCAAGAAACCAGGGAGCAGAACCGGAAGAACAGGCCAGAATGAGCACGCAGACGTCGTCACTCACTGCGCCGATCCCGTTCTTGCCCAAACCAGGTGAACCCCAGATGAAATGGGAAGACTGAAGGGAGTATTTCAAAAATTATCTTGAGGCCCTGGAGGATGAAAATGGGGAACCCTTCCCCAGTGCGAGGAGAAGAAGGATATTCTTGCACAATCTAGGCCCGGAGGGGATAAGAGTGTTCACGAACTTAGTGCCCACGACCAGACCACAAGCGGATGTCGACGTCTTTAAGCGTGCCTTAGAGGCTCTGGACAATCACTACCGCCCAGCGGTATGTGTCTCCATCGATCGCTACAACTTCCAGCAAAGGAAGCAAGAAGCAGGAGAATCCATAGATGACTATGTCGCAGCTCTAAGACGGTTAGCGATGACGTGCAATTACGGGGCCCTTCATGACGAATTTATAAAAGACCAAATTGTCATGCACACCACCAACAAGACTGTACAAGATAAACTATGGGCACACGGAGAAGCAACGCAGAAAGAAGTCATAGCCATGGTAAAGAAAGCGGAGTTATCGAAACAATGTGCCGAAGCAGCGAAAAGGGAAACCACCCAGAAGACTATGGTGAACAGGGTAGAAGATTCGGGGCCAGATGTAGGTAAATCTTATTTTCCGATTCTTATATACCGAGTCATACCGAATCGGTATTTCAGAATCGGAAAATGAGATGTAGATAAAAAATCGGTAACAATTACCGAATCGGAATCAGTCGGTAATCGTAATCGGTATTTACCGAGTCGGAATATACCTACTCGGTAAAATCCGATTCGGTAAAACCCAAACTTACCAACGGTTCCATGGCCCATAGGAATGAATGGGTAGTCCCGACTCGGAAAATACCGAGTCGGAAAAAAACGACTCGGTATTTACCGAGTCGGTAATATCCGACTCAGATTTTGAAACAGACAAACATGTGAGCCTGAGAACCAATCAGGTACTCCAACCACACCCAAATCCAAAGCCACTGGGGAACTAACCAATCAGATCCAAGCACCACACCCCAGTACCTGGGACAGGCCACGCCCATGCAGGTGCAGAAACCAACAGTCAGGAGAGCAGGAGGACAGAGTGTGGAGCTGCCTTCCCTGAGTCAAACAACACAGCAAGATGGAGAGTCAGGAGGCACAGAGGGATGCTGCAGAGCGCAAAAGGAAGCAGAAGTTCAGCCAGGAAGAACTGCAGGTGCTAATTTCCGAGGTAGTAAGACATTACAGCAACATTTTCGGGAAGCAATCTCTGCATGTAGCAGAATCTATCAAACGCAGCACCTGGTTGGAAATACAAGGCAAGGTAAATGCCATTGGTGTCACCCACCGTGACCTTGAAGATCTGAAAAAACGGTGGTATGACATCCGCATTATCACAAAGAAAAAACTTGCTGCCCACCGCAAGGAAAGTGCTGCAACAGGGGGAGGAAGAAACAGAGCCCCTAGACTCAGCGACATCGAGGAGATGGTGGCATCCACCCTTGAGAAGGAATGCATTCACGGCATCGGAGACGCTGACAGCTCAGCAAGAGGCGCAAAGAAACAAGGTAAGATGCAAGTACATTGTCATTTACTCATTTACCTATTCCCCTCACAGGACAAATCAGACTCCACAACAGGTTTAACTCATGTCTTGCAATGCATCCTGGGAAATGTAGTCATGTGTAGATACCTCAGAGCAGTCAGCATGCATTGCAGCAAGGGGAGCAACAGACAACTAGCATAGGCAAATGAGAGACAGGCAAAAGTGCAATAGAAGTGTGTTTTATCATGAGACACAGGTGAACAACTCCACTGACACAATGTCCATGTCTGTCCACAGGAGAGTCAATGCGCAGCACAGCAGAGGTTAGAGAGAAGAGGAGGGAAGGAGCTGGACCAAGCACATCACACGGAGGGAAGGACCAAGAGCAGGCAGCCCTGATACCTGAGGAGGCAACAGCACAAAATCCACAATCCCCTCTCCTATTTGGTAGTCAGGACACAGGAGCGCCTGAACAATCACCCACCCCCACAACACCATCCCCAGTGCTGGGAAGGGTAAGGTGCCATGATGTGCCCCCTCGCAGAATACTGGAAACATCGTCGGAGGAGGAGGTGGAGGGTGACACACAGGACAGAGGCAACACCCTGCAGCAGCCCACTCCCAGAGTAACGCGGGCCAGTGTCCGAGGGCGACGGCCACGGGAGGCAGAGGATGTGCGTGAAGTTCAGGGTGTCTTCTGCGGACTGGAGGCCACCATGGTGAAAGTGCAGCGCCTGCAGGCAAAAGCGATGATGGGGGTTCAGAGGCAGGCACGCACAACAAATAACAAGCTGGATGCAGTAGGCAAAAGCATAGGGGAAATGGCAGAAAGCATGCAATCTATGGCGTCAGGAATATCTGATATTACACAGTGCATGACTGTCCTGTGTGACAAGTTGGACAGGGACCATTTAGAGAGACGCAAGGCCCGTGTGGATGTGCGTCAGCAAACAAAGGCCCTGAACAGGTTTGCCACTGCTACCACTGTGCTGTGCAGACGGTCAGTGACGATGCAGGATGCCATAGTGCGGTGCTGCAACAATTTATCAGAAGGTATGGCCAGGATGACCTCTGCTATGGAGCTTGTGCTCGCGCATCAGACTGGCACTGGAGGCGACACATGTGCTTTGGAAAGCGAGGGGTCCACCAGCAGGAGTGGTGCAAGCACTCCTGTGCAAGACTTACGGAGGAGTGTAAGGCGTCGGGGAAGTGTTACAGGCCACAGTGAGAACATTGATTCACAGCCACAGCAGCCCCGCCCTGTGGTCCATGGCCACAAGCAATGATTATGCCCTCCACCCGAGGCTGTAGTCACGGTGGTGTTAACCGTGACAACACACTCATGGAGTGTTTGATATTGTGAGCCCAATGTGAGCTATCAATGCTGTGGCGTAGTGAAAATTAAACTACTTACACAAAGTTACATTCATGCCTGTGTCTCTTTACTCACTCAGAAATATTGTTGTGTAACCTCTTCCCTTCTCAGTCTCCCATCTGTAGCTGCTGCTGCCACCGTAGCATGGGGCTCTGCCTCCTCTGGGTCGTCATCAATGTCCTCATGATATGTCATCTCCACCTCTGTGCCTTTCTTGGTGGCGAGATTATGTAACATTGCACAGGTCGCTATGAACTTGCAGCAGATTAAAGGGGTGTACTGCCCTGCCCCTCCACTCTTGTGGAGGCAGCGAAACCTGCTCTTAAGGAGTCCAAATGTGCGCTCCACTACGTTTTGTGTAGATCTGTGAGCCACATTGTAGCGCCTTTCACTCCTGGTGGATGGGTTGAGGTAGGGAGTGAGCACAAAGGACCGCAGGGCATATGCACTGTCGCCTAGGGGGGAGAAAGAATGACATTAATTGCATGTACATGAGACGTAGATCTGCTGTGAGTGTCATGGTGTGTCAATGTGAATTACCTAGCAGGTATCCATTTCCAAATTCTCCGGCAAGTAGGCGTGTGTATATTCCACTATTCTGGAATATATATGAATCATGGGTACTTCCGGGGAACTTGGCAACGATGTCTGTGATGAGATTCCCTGCGTTACATATGACCTGGACGTTGATGGAGTGCGTCGACTTGCGGTTCCGGTATATGTGCTCTGTGGCTGCAGGTGGACAGAGTGGGACGTGGGTACCATCGATGCAGCCTATCACTTGAGGGAAGTGTGCCAGGTGATAGAAGTCTGTCTTGGTTTTGGCTAAATCTGCTGGTGTTGCAGGGAATGAAATGTAATGCCCCATCCTCTGCATCATTGCGTCGAGAAACCTCCTGAAGAAGCGGGACAGGCAGCCCTGGGACACACCACCGACTGCAGCTATCACACTTTGGTAGCTCCCAGAGGCCAGCAGGTGTAGGCTACATAGCACCTGGACATGGGGTGGGATGGCGTGGGCCCTGGGTGTTGGGTGCTCCAGGAGTGGTTGTAGGTCCCTGATCAAGTCCTTGATGGTTTGGGGATGTAGCCTGTACCTCTGGAGTATTTCAGGCTCTGTCAGTTGGAACAGTGTTATCCTCTGCCTGTACACTTGTTCCTCCCTTTGCCATTCTCTCTCTCCTGCTGCCTGTAGTCTTTGCCGTCTTGCTATGACGTAAAAAGCCGCCATTATGGTTCCAGAGGTGCATTTTGGGTCTCTTTTTATGGCCCTCCCCTGGTTACCACCTGCATTCAATCCATGGTAAATACCGACTCTTAAATACCGAATTTCTGCAAAATCAGTATTTTTGGGCTTTCCTACATCTCCATGGCCTGTTTTTACCGTTTCTTATTTACCGATTCGGAAAATAAGAATTCGGTAGATTAGGATTCGGTAGATTCCGCCTCGGTAATTTACCCATTCATATTTACCGAGTCGGTATTATTCCGACTCATATTTACCGAGTCGGTATTATTCCGACTCGTATTTTCCGATTCGGTAAATATTGGGCTCCTACATCTCATTTCATGGATTCCGGTCGGTAACGGCCGATTTTACCGATTTTCGGCCGTTACCGACCGGTAAATGCCTACCTACATCTGGCCCTCGGAGCCTTCAGGAAGGAATAGAACAGCGCCCGGAGAAAGTAAAGGGACAAACAGATGGGCGGAAAAAACGGACAGACAAGGAAACAGCCCATGGAAAGCAAGACCACGTGCTAAAGGTGCGGAAGCCCGAACCACGCAGCCCAGAATAAATGCTGCCCGGCGTTCCGCGCAAAATGTATGTTCTGTGGCCTACTGGGCCATTATGAAAAAGTGTGTCGCAGGAAAATGAAGAGACCAGTAGTGAAGTACGTAACACAAGACCAAACAGAAGGAGAAGAGGACGAGCTGGACGAGGATGACCATGTATTGTGTAGAGGAGTAGGTGCTGGAAATAGGGAACAAGCGTTCTCGCAAACCTCAATGCGACATGGTGATAGGAGGCGTGAAAATCAAGATTGTGATAGACTCGGGGTCCCCGTTCACCATAATCTAAAGATCAGTATGGGAGGAAGAGTTCGAGCCCAGCCTAGGACCCAGACTGGAACCACCAGACATACGGCCGGTGACATACTTAAACACACCCATCCCCATGGTAGGGTACAGGACTCTAAAGTTTGAATTCAGAGGAAGGTCAGCAGAGTGCAAGCTGTACGTGGCAGAAAAGGGTCCATCAGTCCTAGGTTGGATGGATCAAGGTGACTTAGGGATAAAACTGGACCCAGGAGGAGACATTCAAGTATTGATGACAGCCCCTGAGAGCTGGCCGGACCTGGAGAAAATAAAAAAGGACTTCAGAGGGTGTTCGGAGGGAAGGTCGGCAAAGTAGAAAAGTTCACACACAAAATTCTACTCAAGGAGAACTCCAATCCAGTGTCCCACAAGGTTAGGAATGTGCCCCTAGCAGTGAAGGAAACAGTACAACCAGAATTGCATAGACTGGAAGAACATGGAATAATCAAACCCATAGACAGTTCGGAGTGGCTGGCGCCCTTGGTTGTGGCAAGAAAACCAAATGGCAAAGTGCATCTGTGCGTGGACCTCCGAGAACTTAATAAGTGCCTGATTGTGGAGAAATTCCCGTTGCCTCGCATAGAAGAAATGCTGGCCAAAACGAGAGGAGTAAAGTGGTTTTCCACCATCGACCTCACGTCTGCCTATCACCAAATAGACCTGCACCCCACAAGCCGGAAAATCACATTCTTCATAACGCCCTTTGGATGCTATCAATTCCGCAGGATTCCCTTTGGTCTTGCCTCGGCCGCAGCGGTGTTCCAAAAGCTAATGCACCATCTATTCAAGGACATCGAGGGCATCCAATACTTTCCCAATGACATTTTAGTAATGGGGAAGGACCAGAAAGACCATGACAGGGAATTGGCCAAGGTGCTGGGTGTACTACAAGAAAAAGGTCTGACAGCAGAATGGGAGAAATGTCGACTAGGAATGACATCAGTCACTTACCTCGGACACGAAATAGGAGAACACGGACAACGCTGAAAAGAGAGAACGTAAAGGCAATCTGTGAGGCCAGGGCACCCGACAGCAAAGAGGAGGTGAGATCCTTCCTGGGGATGGCCGAGTATTATAGCAAGTTTGTCCAGCACTTCGCTACCAAAACACATCACCTGAGGCAGCTGATAAGAGACAAGACAGTGTTCAAGTGGAATGAGGAAGCACAGAAGGAATTTGAAGCGTTGAAAAGGAACATAAGTCAAGTGGTGCCATTACAAGGATATGACCCCATGAGGCGGACCATACTGACGACAGATGCCAGTGAGAAGGGACTGGGAGCAGTCCTCGCGCAGGAGAGAACAGACGGAACTGTGGAGATCCTCAGCTTTGCTTCCAGGACTCTATCACCCACAGAACAGAAATTTAGTGTGATTGAGAAGGAAATGCTAGTGGTGGTATGGGCCATGAGGAAGTTCAGGCAATTCCTGTGGGGCACGAGATTTCGACTGCAGACAGACCACAAACCGCTAGTCAAAGTGCTAACCTCGAGTGGACATGCAACTGCCATGCCACGCATAGCCAAGATGTCGTTGAAGCTACTAGAGCACCGGTATGACGTGGAATATATACCGGGGACACGCAACAAGGTGGTTGATTACCTTAGTAGAGCCTCAGCCATGGAAGAAGCCCCAAACCTCTGGGCTGAGGATGAAGAGATGATAGCGATAACGGAGGATCCAGAAAGAGTGATCAGTAAGCAGGAATGGGTCCTAGCATATGATGAGGATGAAGAGATCAGTGAGGTCAAAGAACACATATTCAAAGGCTGGCCCGAAAAGAAGAGAGTGAAGGAGGAGCTCCGGAAATTTTATGAAGTCCGCGAGGAACTGTCTGTGAGTGACTCGGGTATCTTTCTATACCGAGGAGACAAAGTGGTGCCTCCTACGAGATTGATCCTGTTGCTGTTGACACAGTTACATGAGGGGCATATTAGCATTGTCAAAACCAAAATGAGAGTGAAGCAAATGTACTGGTGGCCTGGACTAGACATACAAGTGGAAAGGCATGTGAGAGACTGTGACCAGTGCCAAGGAGCTGACAAAATCCTGAAACCTCTAAGGCCAGCTTTGGAGAAATTTGACCAGCCACGCGACCCCTGGGAAGATGTCTCGTCGACATTTTAGGACCTGTTCTGGACAACCAAGGAGTGTCGAAGTATGTATGTGTCTTGGTGGACAAATACTCCAAGTGGCCGGAAATTCACATCCAAGAAGAAATGGACTCCGAAACTGTATGCAGAAAGGAATGGGATCAAAACCAAACACACTTCTATATACCACCCCTCAAGCAACGGTCAGGTGGAAAGATTAAATCGGGTCATCATGGGGTCCATCCAAGCTTCCATCATGAAAGGCAAGGATTGGGAAAAAGAGATACTGAAGATGATATGGGTCTACTGGATTACCCCCACCTCCACCGGGTACAGCACATTCTAAATCCTGGGAGGCAGGCACCCCTTCACTACAGACAATGTGGTCTGGAGAGAAAAGACCATCACCAGCAAATGGTCTCCTGCAGTAGTACAACATAACCTGGAGAAAGCTCAGAAAGTATATACCGAACATTATAATCGGAGAAGAAACGTGCAAGAGACAGCACTTGAAAGAGGGGAGTGGGTGAGAGTCAAACTGGCAGTGCTGAAAAGGAAAGGAGAAAGCAAGTACAGCCCGCCTCTGCAAGTAGAAGAAGTATACGACAGAGCGGCATTACTCAGCGACGGGAATGTGTGGTCCGAAGACCGCATGGCTAAAATCAACAAGATCCTACAGTGGCCTGCGGAGGATGAAAGAGCCCTACAAGATCAAGGGCCAAGAGATAGAGAAGGAGATACTTCCGCAGAAGAAGGGCGCCAGATGGAAGAAGGATCTTACGAGGACTTGGGAGATCAAGAAAGGCCCGTTGCAGAGGAAACACAGGGAGAAAGGAGTGTGACACCAAAAAGGGAAGGAACAAAAGGGGTTAGGTCCTTTATGTGGTGAGGGCTAGACCTAATAACATTTTTCTGTCAGCAATTTTTTCAAATTATAGAAAATACAAAATGATTGACACAAAATAATGGTGTCCAGGGAAGCGATAATAAAGTGTTTCTTACCCTATATCAAAAAATTGTCATTGAGTAACTGTGGTTTGGGCATTTTGTGTTGTTTACCAAAAAGGGAAGAGCAGAGTCATCAGAGAGACAGGACAGTAAGCCCTGCAGAGAACTGCACCAGAGAAGCCTCCACGCCCGTAAGACGCACACGCGCTGGTAGAGTGGTGGTCAGACCCAATCATTTCAGAGACTTTGAACTAGGGGGATGTTAAGCCCCTGGGGACTCAGAGGACTCTTTTGTATATGTATAAAAAGGGGAGATATCTAGAGTCGCGCTCTAGTCTTTGCGGGTTGCGTCACGACGCAACACGCAAAGACGCCCTGTCCGGAGCGAGTGCGCATGCGCGCAGAGACCGCGAGCATCGGAGGAGAGAGGACGCTTGGCGCTCTCCCGCGATTTATCGATTTCAATAAAGTCACCTTCCCCTCAGTCCCTGAGTCTGCCTCCTCATTGCCCAATACACCCAAAGTACCTTCACAAATAAGTGTGAATAACAAAAGTGACACATAATAACTTGTTTGAAAAATAGGAACGTGTGACATGTTCTTTTTACTAGTATCTAATATTTACCTGCAATTACTGGAGAAGAGAATAATAAGCGTATTTGTTAAGAAAACTGAATGATTCATATTAACGTGTGTTTTTTGTATTACTTATACCGTGATAATGATTCAACAACTTTCATGTAGGCCTCAAATGCTTCTGTTCCTCATTTAGACAAGCAGGATCTAGTTGTAGTAGACAACTCAGAGGTTAAGAGAACTTTTCCGAGCATTTCTCTTTCATGCTCATGAACAATAGGTCCCTTTCTGATTCAGCAACACTTTTGGACAACAATTTATCAATATAATTACAAACCCAGAGAGAGTGTCAGGGAACAGACAGACAGTGGACAAATGAATGCTCTTACTTCAGCGGAAAGGATGGAAATTATAAAGTTGTTGAAATTGATGATTTAGCAAAAGGATCACTTAGGGCCATATGTATCAAGATACCCATTTGCAATTCTCAAATAGCGATTTGTAAGAAATCCTATTTGAGAATCGCAAATGGGTATGTATGTACAGAAGCGATTTTTTTTTAGCGATTTCTTAACATTCCTTAATTGCGATTAGCAAATTGCGAATCGCAATTAAGAAATACTTTCCTATTCATTTCTATGGGCCTCGGCCCATAGGAATGAATGGGAAATTATTCTCAATTTGCGATTCTCAATTTGCTAATCTCAAATTGAGAATAATTTCAAGGGTGCAGGGGTGTCCAAAGGACACCCTGTTGCATCCCTGAAATATGCATGGGTGCACATGTGGCGCACATACATGCCCCAAGGGCATGTATGTGCGTCACATGGCACCTGGAATAATGAACAAATTTGCATTTTTCAAGGAATTCGCAACTTGTGGTAATTTGCGATTCCTTAAGGACATTTTGCAAATTTATTTTACTTCATACATTGTATTTAAGGGATTGCAAAATTTGCGATTCCTTAAATGCAATTGCAAAATAAGGAATCGCAAATTTAGCGATTCCTTATTTTGCACCAGATTTTGCTTAATACATACCATGTAGCAAATTCGCATTGCAAATGCGAATTTGCTTGATACATATGGCCCTTAGTGCTTCCGGATATTTTTGTGAGGTATTGATCACACCATGAGCAGCCCACTGTGGACAACCAATTGGTACCATAACGCACAATTTGAAATGATACTTTATGGGCGTAAACTGCTAACTTTTGGAAGTATAATTGCCCCCTTGGAGGAGGAGTTGGTGCTGGTTATCATTTTTAATTTCCCTGCCAGGCTTGCTGTCGGACTGAACTTTGATTTCTCTTTATACCAAACCCATTTGAACTGAACTTTCTGAACTGACTCACCTGCACTTTGCCAGCTGGTAAATTGGGAAGGTATAACTCATCGGCAGGAGAGTTATGGACTCATTTCTGTGACTCCTTAAGCTTCAATTCTGCATAATTTCTTTGTATGACCTAAATGCTGAACTTGACTTTCCCTATGTTCTCTCTCTCTTTCTTATCCACTAGATGCTCAGCAAAATGTCTATTTACTGAATCTGTATGACATTGTGTGACTAACTGTACTAAATGTATTCGATGAGCAATAACTTACATGTGATTTGTGTTTCTTGGCCATTCAAATTGAGGCAAAGATAAATGATATACATGAGAAATTTCCTCATACTTGAGTCATTCTTAGTGTGGAATTTCTTGCGTAAGATTTATTGAATAACTTGTGTTGAAAGTTGTTTATTGTTAGCTTGAAATTGGCATTTTTTTATTCCAGGTCCTCGTAAGAATTTGCCAAATGCTCTTTTGATATACAAGTCCCTGTTAGCTCACATAAAAGGTCCATTGGAGGGTCTAAAGTAGTTATATTGTTTTGACATGGGCCCAGAGAGGAAATTGTTCGGGCATAAATAAAAGGATGTAAGTTCATGGTAATAATTTTGAATAAGCCTTGCGATGGATCAGACGCACACTGCCACCCCCTTTGATTCTCTGCCAACACTTAGTTGTGGCTTGACTGGGGAGCGTTGACAGTTATTCTGATCACCTTTGGTGAATCTTGTGTTTTGGTGCAGGTTTAGGTGTAGGTGGGCAGAAATTGTTGAAGACAGTTGAGAATAAGGCTCAATGTAAAACAAAAAAGTAGCAGAGAGAGGAGTCAAGATGGGGATGTGGGAGAGCCTAGGGAAAGAGGAAGTGGTGGGAACAAGGGCAGCAGGGCAGAAACTGGGAAAGTTGGAGGAGCTCGAAGAACAGTTCAAATAGGGAAGGGCAAGAGAGGTAGGACACAGGGGAAGCGAGAGGAACAGTGCAACAGGCTTCTGGGAAGAAAAAGGGTAAAGAGGGAGATAAAGGAAAGAGCAACAGGCAGAAGGGGTGATCAGGAGTTAAGAGGAGCAGACACACCATGGTGAGAAGGGCTGGGAAGGAGCAATGTAGATTATGCAAAGGTTGACATAGTGAGGTGTAAAATAGTTGCTAATAAACATCATTGCAACCATTACACAGGAGTGTAAGGGTACACTGAAACAACCAATAGCATGAAGTGAGATAGATAATCTCTAGGCACATCTAAGATGTGACTGACAATGTGACAGTCCAGTGCTAAAAGAGGATTAACCAAAAATATGCCAATGATTGAAGGGGACTGACCCAAAGCAGACTATAGTTAAAATATAAGAATGCTGGAAACAATATGTGGCATTCACAGTTGTGCTGTCTACTTAAAAACTGCAGAACCAGGTTGCCAATTTTTTAGAAATGCAACCACATCAAATCAACATACAAAATACTTCACTGGCTCCCATCAGAGTTGGGAATGCTCTTCACGGTCTTCTGTACCATTAAAATGTCTATTGGAACAAAGTGCCTTGACACCTGCAAAATCTGGTTTCCCGCTATACCCTGATAGCAACCTATGATTCACCAACTTGTATCTTATCCAACAATGAATCATTAGATGACTTAATCATGACTGTAGATCACTCAGAGTCTAGAGTCACAAAACCTGGAACACTTTGAACCACAGCGTCAGAGAAGAACCAAACATCTCATGTTTAAAAAAATTACAACTCTTGGTAAATAAACTCTTTAGGAATGATCTGCTAATGAGATGGGACCAAGATAGCACTGAATCGATAATACAGGTTGGGGTACTACACTTTAAATCCACTAGAACTCTACTTACCCTATATTTTGCACCACAGCAGGAAAAGTCTAATTTATCAGCCCTGAGCATGAAGTGACACTGGTGTGGAACATAAAATTCACAAATATACAATTCACTATAAATAGTGTGTGGGCGGTGGTGGCTATATTCTCTTTTTTAATATTTCTTTATTATTTTCAGAAAGTAGTCGACATCCATGTACAGGTTTATATCGAACATGTAACGCTATAATACCAATAGTGCAGCACAATTAACCTTTGTTGAGGGTTACAGCTCACAGTCTTCACTTCTTACCAAAATATATAATAAAGGGACATCATTTCAACATTCCCATCTCCCCCCTCTCCCTGCCCTTACCGGCTTCCTATTTGCCAATATCTTGAATTACACCTTAGATATGTCTTTAGTTGTCACTGACTCTTACTTCCTGACCATGTGTGTTATTCATTTCCTGATGTTCCCTTTCCTGTGGCTCTTGCTGTGAGCGTGGGGTTTGATCTAATACCTCCTGAATCATCATCTCCCATGCCAGCTATATACTTCATGTAACTTTTCGTCCTTCCTAGTTTTTCTCATGTGTTCCTCTTCTGCCAGTGTCCATTCCTTCAGGTCTTTCTTTCAATTATCTATATTAGGGCCCTGCGGGGTTAACCAGTGTATAGCTATTAGCCTCTTGGCAATCCCCAGCCCCAAAACCAGAAATCATCTGCTCATCATACATTTTGGATTTATAAGACGAGGCGACAAGTCCTTATTTCAGGGGCAATCTTCCAACCTGTCACCTTATTAAGTTGTTCCAGTCCATTATGTTTGTATTTTGTGGCATTGCCAGACCATAGGTACAAAGATGGCCTGTGAGTGCTGACATCAGGGGCATCGTGGGTCTCTGGTTGCATTTATATTGTGTAGTTGCCTAGGTGAAAGGTATGTCATGTGAACAATATTGTATTGTATTTGCTGATACCTGTTACATACCAATACTTTATGGACATCTTCATGGATTGTTTTGCAGTCTGTCAGTGTTAGCGGTTGATCACTGGCCTCTTTCCATCTCTCTCAATCTTAAGGGGCTTGCCTCTTTCATCTTCCCTCAACGCCTTATGTAAGTGGGTTGCAAACCTCCACCCACCCGCCGTTGCAATAATAGTGACCAAAGTTTGTGAGTGTTCTGGGGGCTAAGGGAATGTAGGCCAAAGCTACCGGGCCGTGGCTGCCATCTTTGCATACTGAAGAAATTGCCCAGCTCCCAGTTCAAAAATATCTACCGCATCCTGGTAAGTGATTAACCTATTTTATGGATATAAGTCTGATTGCATCAGATAGCCACCCTCCTTCTATTTTTCTATCGTCATTGCCCGTTCTACCTGAGCAAACTGATATGATCCAGATGTCAACGTCTGGTGCATAGGGCCCACCCTACATAATCGTTTCTACTATCCTATCCCATATTCTAGCCATTAAACTCATCAAGGGGGAGCTGTTCCCTGTTGTTTCCTATCTGTTAAGAGAAGAGCTCCTAGATGCTGCCTGCTGTAGGTACCTGCGAGTTAAGTTCTTTCACAGGAGGGGTACGTGTCTAACCATGATATAGCATGTTATAATTGTGATGCCAAGTTGTATAGTAAGTCTGGGATTTCCAGCCCTCCCTTATCCCACTGTCGTTTCATAACCTCCAGTCTTACCCTGCAGAGGCTCCCATTCCATGACAACTGTGTAAGGAGAACATCTAGCTCTTTAAATACTTTATGTGGAATTTCATAGGAGAACCCCTGCATAACAGAGGCACCTAGGCCGTACCACCTTTTTTATTGATGCTACCTTTCCCATCAAAGACAATTTCAATGTATTCCAGAAGAGTACACTCCCTTGCAGACCCTTGATTACCCTTCCCATATTTTGTTTGTCAAAAGTATGTTTCTCTCTGGCAACTTGTACTCCCAGTTATCAAACTGATTCTAGTTCCCCTGGGAGCTCCAACTTCAGAAGCTGGGACTCTTCCCCTCCCTTGACTTTCCCTATCGGATATAGCTGTGATTTGGATTTATTAATGCGCAGGCCAGAGGCTTCCGCATATTTTTCTACAGCCTGAAGTTAAATTGGGACTGAATGAGTCAGATCACTAAGGTACACTAATGCGTTGTCTGCATATAATGAAACTACATGTTCTGTTTGACCTATCATTATCCCATGCCCTTTCAGCTCTGATCGAAGATGGCATGCTAAACATCCCATTGCTAGGGAAAATAATAATGGTGAGGTGGGCACCCTTTACGCTTCTTTCTTTGCAACCTTATAGCATCAGACACAGATCGCCCCATACGGACCCTTGTCATAGGTTTTGTGTAGAGTAATTTGACCGAATTAACTAACCGAGAGCCCATGCCCATTTTTTTGAATACTTGCCAAATATATTCCCATCTAACTGAATCAAACTCCTGTTCAATGTCCAAAAAGGCCAGTGTGTTTCCCTTTGTGTACCCATCCAGTGTCAGCATTACATGTCCGGGTCGGTGGATGTTCCTCGAAGTATTTCTATGGGATATAAATCCTGACTGATCATCATGTATCAGCTGGGGGAGACACAGGAGTAGTTTGCGAGCTGTGGTTATATTCTCCAATGCAAAGTATTCTCAATCTAACTTCCCCTAGAGAAAATGTATTTAACTGTGCTTTTCTGAATGACACTTCTTCAGCCAAAAGAGTTAAAGAAGCTGTTCATAACTTGAAAAAATAATAGAATTTATAACAACTATTTATCAAAGAGACCTGATTATACCAAGAATGCCTCCTAGTCACAAACTTAGCAAAGGATTACTCAATTACAATTGCCATTTGTTCTTAAATATAGCCACCCTGAAACAGCCACAGATCCTTTATACCAACTAGGAGACGTACATTCCTAACTAAGGTTTCAAAGTAAGCAGTCTACATGTCTGGGGACCTTAACTTTGGGTTCAGAGTTTAAGTTCAAAACAGTCTAGATGGATAGCTGCCAAGCTCAATGGTATGATCTCTACTTTCAAATTATTTCAAAATCTAAATCACTGCAAAGGTCACTTACTTAACTCATTTATTGCAACAAATCAATTTATCTCCAAGGAAAAACGAGTGATCCTTGTCGTTTGGACAGAAAATCAACTCAGTGGAGGCCCTTGGCCGATGAACATGGGTACGTCCGGCTGGGCTCTGCCATGTATCTTTTGCTTGTAGCCCAATAATGGAGTGGAGGATAATGGCATAGAACAGTACGAGCTGCTGTTGGAAAGAACCAGGACACCGTAAGTTCTTCTGCAGCATCACTACGACCTTGGAGTGGCGAGAATGAAGGAGTGTTGCCTGGCATGTAGACAACAATGGCATGCACAGACGAGGAGCTGAGCAGTGTTGTAGCAACACAACGGCTCAGGAGAAGAGGATTGTTTCTGAAGCAGGTGAAAGTGGCTTACATGTCAGGCACAGAAAGCCTACTGCTGCAAGGACAAGACAGAGAGAGTAAATTATTGGGGTGGAGCCATGAAGAGCAACTCCCTGGGTACTGACGTTACATGAAAGAAAAGACAGCAATTATCAGACACAATACACTGACAGTAAATCATGTAAGAGGGAAAAGATAGAAATGAAGGGATGAATACCCCAATACAAAGTGAAAACAAGCATTTGCAATGCAATAGGTCTCACATTTACAAGAGTTTAAGCTGTTGTCCTTTACAATGGAAATAGCTCAAACTATTGTAAATGCGAGACCTATTTCATTTCAAAGAAGCAGCCACCATTGTCCGGGCTGCTTGGAAAGTGAAAGCGCACATGGCGCACTAAATCTGAAGAAAGCACATTGTGCCTGCAGCAGGAGAAATTAATTAAAGAAAATAGTGCTTACAGACTAAATAAAGTCTCAAACGTGCACAGCGTAATGGGTTAATACTTTATCTGTACTATATTGAGACCCAAATCAATTTAATTTAGAACTGTATTTATTTTCATACATGCGCGATTATATTTTCATCACTTTCCATTAATGCAATTCTGCACTATACATGTCCGCGAATCCACTAGAATGCAAAACACAATACAATTTATACAAGATTTCCACAAATGATAATACAAAAGTTCAAATAAAGCAGTAGTGCCCAATGGATTTCGGGACTGCCTGTCCCTTTATCAGGGGCTAACCTGTTGAAAAAACAAAGCAAAAATCATACATCATACACTTAGTGGTACCTCATACACAACTCGGTCAGAGAGATTTGTGACAACATTGTATTGATCAAATATCAAAGCACCAAACAGACACCCAGTGACCAAGTCATTTTCCTGTGTCTGAAAAGTCCATATAAAAGAACCAAACTGACACCCAGGGGTCAAGTCATTTTCCTATGTCCAAAAATGCCTTCGATTTACCAACTCAATGAGTCCGCACAGCGTTTTGATGACAACACACTGTCAACAACCTTGTTTAGCTAGATGCCACCTCATGCGCCATCAACCGTGGGTGAACTTCCGGAATGATGACACAAACACTTACTCGGAAAAACGAACATAAGTCCCAAGCATGTTTCCAAAAGAGACTCTCACGGTGGACGGTTTCTGAAGAGAATAATGATTCATTCAAATGGTTTTCTGCACGCTGAACCACAAAGCAACATTCTTACTGTTAAGTCAACATACCTGTGCTATTAATAAAACATAAATGTCCGAACCAAATGATGACCACACTCTTCTGTCCTGCCGAAATCTATTGGGGTAAAAAAACATCCCCATTGTAACTTTAACCGTGTGTGCACGTTGAAGACAGTTAAAAAGCCAACCGTGCTACTCGATGAAACTCACCAGCAGTTCAAAGAAGTCCTTTGTTGTCCCGCTCTCACTCCTCAGATATCTCTATCCGACCTGAGAACCTGCTTAACGAACGCCGTAAGTCATAATAAGGTGCTGTTAGGGATTACCCATTCAGAAGCGTTCGAGATCTCGCAAGAGCCCTAACTAGGTCTGTATGTATCCGCCATCTTGTAGTGGATGACATTAATCATTCAAGCCACATAAACAATGTGAATTGGTGAAACCAGTACACAACACAGTCCAAAACGATAGAAATACGATCATTAAAATGAAACCCGATTCGGACTATAAACTCACAACTCGCCACCGCGCGATGCCTAGTGAAAAAGTCACAACTAACTTCTCCTTCACAAGAACACCGGATCAATGCAGGTTCAAGCATCACATTCCCCGCAACACTATCTATCCTACAGTATTATGACGCAACAACATCATAGCCTGAAATTGAGCAGTCAAACATACTCATAATGATCAATACCCTACCACGTGAATGCTCATCCACAGGCGAGAAAAGTGTGCTGTATAGGTGGTTTGCATTACAATGATAGGAATAGTGGTTATATGTTTACTTCTACAGAAGATTCCACTTCATACTCTTTTCCAACTCACAGGAGAAGTGTTGGTGGAGGTGATGCTACTGACTCACAATATTACAATGGTATGACCAATGTCACTTCTGATCCTAATTCCTGTACTGTTCCTTCCCGTGTTAATTCCAGGGTTTTAAGGTATCGTAGACCACCTTTATATTTAAATGATTATTATTGTGATTAATCTTGATATGTAATTTTTATTCTTTATTGTTTTCTCTACTAATGTTTGCATTTCTTTTTCTCTGTAATGAGGGAGAATGTGTTGTATATTGTTTATACTATTGTTACTCTATGATCTTCACATCTCTGTTACATGCACCTATTCCAGAACGCTGATGGCCCTGACTCATTCTTAGAATCTTGTGAGAGTCAGTTTGTACTTGGCCAGCAGGCGTTGGGTTGTCTGTCATGTCTTTCTCTGAATAAATCATCTTTATCATAAGAAATCGCCTGCAACTTACTTACACCAGAGTGCTCAAGTGCATGCAAACCCCATACCATTACCTCCTCCTATAAAATGTTTTCCCCTGAAGGAAAGATCAGACAGAGTGTGGGATAGTTCACTAACCACAGTCATATTAGACATACAATGTCCCTTATGTCTGCTAGCATCATGATCATGATCTCATGTCATCAAAGGTGTTTAACCCTAGAGAACTCAATGAATATTATACCCATATTGGCGTGCGTGTGTATGAGTGATCTCTATTGTGGTGCATGTCTAGAGAAAGCATGATATTTCAAATTTGTCATTGAGTCCAGATGGCATTAGTGTGTTTAAACGTTTGATCCAAAATTTCAACGTTTTCGCCCGCCACCTTTGGTGAGGAATTTACCTTATTCACAATTTTTAAGGACGCAACGCATTTCCTCACAAGCAAGCACCAGCATTGAAACCATGAAAACCCAAACAGCGAACTATATTGACAGTTTACCCTGTAAAGTTACTAGAAATCCATCAGGCCCGAGCCATTTCTCGATCTAGAAAAGATCTTTTACAAAAACAACCTAAAAAAGTATCTAACAGACCCGTGTTCATATCTAAATACTCAACAGTATCTTCTGAGAGAAAAAAAATCATTTATAAACTATGGGAATTGCTTGAGGAAGAATCTGACATCAATGGATTATTCCGAGAGAAAATATTGTTCGCTTTTATCAGAGCCCGAATTTGAAAGAAATTCTGTCATGGAAGAAAATCAAGACTTGCGTTGCTAAACCTGGCATGACTAAACGCGGGAACTGCATTCATTGTAATAATGCCATAACAGGGGATATGCTTTTAAATCCTAGAACTGGGCAACACATTAAATTAACACAAGCTTTTGATTGTAATTCATCTCAAGTAGTGTACCCCATCAAATGTCCTTGCGGCCTCCTCTATGTTGGGAAAACAGAGAGGAAAATGAAAACCCGTTGAACAGAACATAAGAGCAGAATTAGAAATAAGAACATTAATTCAAGTTTAGCAGTCCTTTGGGATGAATGTTTGATCTGTCTGATCTTTCTTTCAGGGGAACACTTTTATAGGAGGAGGTAATGGTATGGAGTTTACATGCACAAGACGGAAGTCCTCATCCTGGGCCCCTCACCCTCCGCCTGGGACGACTCCTGGTGGCCTCCCGCCCTGGGCACCGCACCCAAACCGACAGACCATGCACGCAACCTGGGCTTCATCCTGGACTCCTCCCTCTCCATGACCAGGCAAGTCAACAACGTCTCCTCGGCGTGCTTCAACATCCTACGCATGCTACGGAAGATCTTCTGGTGGATCCCCACCGAGACCAGGAAGATCGTCACCCAGGCCCTCGTCACCAGCCGACTGGACTACGGCAACGCCCTCTACGCCGGTACCACCGCCAAGCTCCAGAAGAGACTCCAGCGGATCCAGAACGCCTCAGCCAGACTCATCCTCGACATCCCACGAACCAATCACATCTCCGGACATCTGAGAGACCTTCACTGGCTCCCCGTCAACAAAAGAATCACCTTCCGCCTCCTCACCCACGCACACAAAGCCCTACACGACCAAGGCCCGAGCTACCTCAACAGCCGAGTCAACTTCTACGCTCCCAAACGCCACCTCCGATCAGCCAACCACGCCCTCGCCGCCGTCCCCCGCATCCGAAGAGCGACTACAGGAGGAAGGTCCTTCTCCTACCTGGCTGCCAAGACCTGGAACTCCCTGCCGACCGACCTGCGCCTGACCCAAGACCACCTCTCCTTCAGGAAGAAGCTGAAGACCTGGCTGTTCGAGCAGTAGCGGCACCCCCCCCCCCCAGCGCCTTGAGACCCTACGGGTATGTAGCGCGCTTTACAAGTGTCATTGATTGATTGATTGATTGCACTTGAGCACTCTTCTCGCCTGTAGATGAGCAATCATGTGGTAGGGTATCGATCATTATGAGTATGTTTGACTACTTGATTTCAGGCTATGATGTTGTTTCGTCATAATACTGGATGATAGATAGTGTTGTGGAGATTGTGATGCTTGAACCTGCATTGATCCAGTGTTCTCGTGAAGGAGAATTTAGTTGTGTCTTGATCCTTTTTCACTGAGCATTGTGCGGTGGCGAGTTGTGAGTTTATAGTTGGAATCGGTTTTCATTTTAATGATCATATTTCTATCGTTCGGGTCTGTGTTGTCTACCGGTTTCACCATTTCATATTGTTTTATGTGGCTTGAATGATTATTGTCATCCACTACAAGATGGCGGGTACATACAGACTTAGGGCTCTGGCGAGATCTCGACCGCATTTGAATGGGTTATCCCTAACAGCACCTTATTATGACTTACGGCGTTCATTAAGCAGGTTCTCAAGTCAGATAGAGATATCTGAGGAGTGAGAGCGGGAGAACAAAGGACTTCTTTGAACTGCTGGTGAGTTTCATCGAGTAGCGTAGTTGGCTTTTTAACTGTCTTCAACATGTACACAAGGCTAAAGTTACAATGGGGATTTATTTTTTTCCTGATAGATTCCGGTGGGACAGAAGAGTGTGGTCATCATATGGTTCGGACATTCATCTGATATTAGTTGCACAGGTATGTTGACATAACAGTAAGAATGTTGCTTTGCTGTTCAGCGTGCAGAAAACCAAATTAATTCATCATTAATCTCTTCAGAAACCGTCGACCGTGAGAGTCTCTTTTGGAAACACGCTTGCGACTTGTGTTCATTATTCCGAGTAAGTGTGTCCTTAAGTTTACCCATGGGTGATGGGTCATGAGGTGGCATCTAGCAAAACAAGGGTGTTGACAGTGTATTGTCAATAAAACGCTGTGCGGACTCGTTGAGTTGGTAAATAGAAAGAATTTTCAGACATAGGAAAATTACTCGATCACTGGGAGTCAGTTTAGTTCTTTTTTGTGGAATTCTCTGACACAGGAAAATGACTTGATCACTGGGTGTCTGTTTGGTTCTTTGATATTTCACAACAGAATATTGTCCCAAATCTCTCTGACCGAGTTGTGTATTAGGTACCACTAAGTGTATGATGTATCATGTTTGCTTTGTTTTTTCAACAGGTTTGCCCCTGACGAAGGGTCAGGCAATCTCGAAATGCCTTGGGCACTACTGTTTTATTTGAACTTTTTTATTATCATTTGTGGAAATCTTGTATGAATTGTATTGTGTTTTGAATTCTAGTGGATTCGGGGACATGTATAGTGCAGAATTGTATTAAAGGAAAGTGATGAAAATATAATCGCGCATGTATGAAAATAAATACAGTTCTAAATGAAATTGACTTGGGTATTAATATAGTACAGATGAAGTAATAACCCATTATGCTGTGCACGTTTGAGACCAAGTTGCCCTGGGGGACTTGGCTTGGTATAGGTTCATCACACATGTCAGGCAGACATTAGTCATACGTGGCACGCAGATATTTTGAACATTCAAAAGGTTCCCGAATCATTTGTGTTTTTAACTAAGGTGTGCACAATCTACTGTTATAGTTACAGACTAAATAAGACCTACTGTGTCGCAACAGAAGTAAAAGGGCCAGTCCTCATGGGAGGTTACAAATAAAGACAAGGCTGTACTAAGGAGGGGCTAGCAAGCCTATTAACAAATCAGGAGCTAGCATTAACAACGACACAAGCCAATGAAAAATATAAGTAGGAGCATGGGCGTGACTTGGGGCATGACTTGAAGTATAATACTCTAATACAGAATGCCTCGCAGAGCAGCGCATGCACTGCCCAGGCTCAACCTAAAAAGGCCAGTGTCCTTTTGTAGGTGCATGCTTGTGTGTTGAAAAAATACTCAGACTTAGAAAATGATGTGCGGCCACTTTTTTTAACCATGCTGCATAGCAGCCACAATGGCGTGCAATATGGCTAAGAAACATTGGAAAACCAATAGGTCTCATAGGCTAGATGTATTGGCTTTGCCAGTGCTTGTTTATATTTTGTACCGAAGGTGAGAAAGAGTAGGTATTTCTTGATACGCCATGTGATAACTAAGGTAACGAAGATGATGTAACACTACGCACCAGGGTATATTTTTCTATTGTATACGTTTAAAGATATGTCATATTTATGTGTTTTTTGTAACCCCTTGACCACGGAGCAAATTCTGCCGCGGTGCTGGGGATTTAATGAGTGGGCGTGTTTTAGACGGCCCCTGGCCGTCCTCCGCACACGCCCACTGTGATGTCGGATGGCCGGGGGCTGTCCGACGCACGCAGCGGGTTAAATAATGTATTAACTGTTGATTGTTTACACTTAACACCTTTGTCAGAGTCCTATTTAAATGACACATTTGTTGGCTGCTGCTCACTACCAAAATAATAAGGTTGTTGCTGTATAAAAGAGGAAAATGAATAAAGCAAAAATTGTCTATTTTGTGATTTTTAATATTATTGTATATCACATCAACACTTGTGGCAGAGGGGTGTGCTTCAGTCCTTAAGTCCCATCTACACTGATGCTGAAGGGGAGCCTAAGGTAAGTATTGAGAGTCCTCCTGACTCAGTGCGCTCTGTGGTGAGAGTGCGGGGTTTCGTTGAGAGCAGGGTGAGGTAAACTTTTATTTGATACACTGTTATATACGCCCCAGTGGCTTTGCAGGTGCGGCTTGAGGTAAGTCCCGGAAGTTTTGCCTGGTAAACCCTGAGGTAAATGCCAGTAGTTGTGCCTGGTAAGCCGTGAGGTAAGTCCCGGTAGTTTTTCAATGAGCACCGCAAGGTATGTCCCTTTACTTTTACTGGGTGCAGCACCACAGCAGTGGTGCCCATGTGGGCCGCCCTCAGAAGGCTGGGAGACAAGATTCTGTTCACAGCGGCTTCTTTTTCTCCGAGAGGGAAGGCACTATCTCAGCTCAAGGCGCACTGAGACATTTTTGCCCCAGCGGTATTTGTGTCACCGGGTGCACATTCCAAAGCGCTGGCAAGATGGGCCCAGCTGATAAGAGCCGCTAAGTGGTGCAGACTCCGGGCACATCTCCCTTTCTCCTTCCCAGTGACCTTTACCATGTGTCGCTATCAAGGTAACACAGTGATATGGGGACTTACAGCACTCCGAGAGCGGGGGACCACATGCTCTGGGCGGCACTACTTAATCAAGGCTGGGGTGAAGGGCGCGCAAAGATTACAGAGTAAACCTATAGACAGATTATCTAATGTACTCTCATGTTTTCTTATAAGAGTGTGTTTATGTCTTCTAGAAGAAAGCTGATATGTGCATGAACAATTCCCTTGATGCATACATAAAGACTCTGGCCTACGTGCTCTCTGTGGTTGTACGCATGTTTTTAAACAATCAAGCCTTGTTCTTTCACTAGCGGGCCTAAACAGAGTTTGCATGTACACCATGGAATACATTTTTTCACAGCTACCAAATGGGCACTGGCGGCTTCTCACCGAATGGCGCCCAGAGCCCTGCAAGTGTTTATTGCAGCTACATGGGAGGTTGTCACAATCAGAGATAAGGTGTGTGAGGGGGTGTATAGCAAAGGGGGATTGACATGAGGTACTGAGGTCCCCTGCATGGTTTATATTTTTGTATGCATGGGGAGGTTTCCATAGTATGCCCGGATGAGAAGTGAGCACATTGTATGTGCACAGTCTGTCCCCTCACTTCAAGACGGGAGGGGTCACTGTCCACACCAAGCCCAAGATACACTTGGACCAACCTGAGTATGTCTGCTCATAGCGCATAGAGGTGATTTGTTCAGACCGAAGTGCTAGTGAAGTAAAGCCACTTTTGCCAGCAAGCTTTCTTTGTTGTTTGATTTTTTTCTGTGGAAGCCCAAAACTGCATAGTTTGTATTCTTCAATAAAACGAAATGAAAACAATTAGGGATCTTTGCCTTTTCTGCCCACTTCCGCCATATTATTTGTTGCAACGCAAAAACTCTTTATGTTTGCACCGTAGGAAGGACAAGCAAGGATCGCGGCAATGTAGACAGTCTCATGGAGGAGGGTGTGGAGCTTTAGGTCTGGTTGGTGTGGGGGGAGAAGAACATACACAAGGGCGATAAAGCAAGATTAGGAAGCAACGGGGTGGGTGGGGTATTGACATAATGCCGGGCATCGGGTTAAAGTGAAAGTGGGCACCCGTGTTGTTATTGGAAACCCATGTGCTGCCTGCAGTAAGAGAAACTCAATAATGAAAATAGTGCTCAAAGAAGGCGTACCGCGTAACAACCGAAGTAAAAGGGGCAGTCGCCATGGGAGGTTACAAATGAAGACAATGCGGTACTAAGGAAGGACTAACAAGCATACTAAGGAATCAGAAGCCAGCATTTATGAAGGAAAATGACACAAGCCAATGACAAATATGGGCGGAGAGTGGCGCAGCTTTTTTTCCATACTCCACTACAACAGGTCTCGAAGAGCAGCGCATGGGCGCTGCCTCTAGGCTCGACCAAAAAAAAAAAAAGAGAATCCTGCGAAGGGTATATGACAGAATATCAGGAACAACAAAATCGAGTGCCAACAAGATTGGCTATTAAAATATAAACTTTACATATTTTATGTGTAAATTAAAAAAATATTCGGTCAAAAATATAATGGAGCAGAATATTTCCAAAAAAATGAAAGAATATCATGTTTTTAATAGATATCGAATTATAAGTAATGTATTTATTGTATTAGGTTAGAAGCAAATATAGAATTTAAACAGTTGTAATTATAAACATGTAATAAAATATATTTTAAATATAAAAACAATAAACACTTTAATACAATACACTTAAAACAATAACATAAAAATTAACACATATATATGTAACCCACAGAAGTATGTGACCTAATTTAATTAATAAAATAGTTTAAATTAATCCTGTAAACTATGAATACATATAAAATACATACAGACATAAAAACAATATTTGAACAATAAAAATACATTAATATTAACAGTAACTAAAAATATAAAACACATTAAGAAAAATATAGTAAATCACACTTAACTAAATAAATTTAAAATAACAATTACCAAATGAGATGAAATGAAAAGATGTATAAAGCACAACAAATGCCACAAGGCATCAAGGCGCTAATAGCAAATAGTCTCTGGAAGAAGGGAAATAAAGGAAGCTAGCTAGTGGCTGTTATCGAGTGAACGGCCAGGTCTTTAAAGTCTTACGGAATAAGGTGTGGGACTTTGGGGGGGGGGCGCTAGAGGGCGCACAGCAAGATGGCCGCACTGCTGTGAGGCTCTGCTTGATCGAGCTACCATCCGTCTATAATCTGCTGCATCATACCTGATTAACGCTGTCCAGTGCGTTGTGGGGATTTCTTTTACCTTGCTGCGCCTTTTGATGTACTTTGCTGCCTGGGAATCCCTGCCTGTGCCCACGATCTGGAGCATTGCCCTTCGCCATGTTGCTGGGCCTGAAATGGCAGCCGCTGTGACCTGGTAGGCTGCGGGATGGCGGTGTGGCTTGGGTGGCCGGCCCCTTGTACGGAGAGCTGCCCGGATTGCCGCTGGCAGTGGTGGCAGTGGTGGCTCCTAGAAAGCGAAAATGATGGGACCCCCTCAAAAAGGTTAAGTATAGGCCAGGGAACAGAGGGGAAAAAACAAATAATAAGAGAAAAAGTTCCCTCCTAGGCCTCAGTTATTCCAGATCTGTATTTATCAAATTCTTCATATAAAAGTGACAAAATTGCACCAACCACATTTTTTTCTCATTTTTTTCAAAAATATATATCATTTATTATCTTTATACTTTAAAGTATTAGCATTACTTTCACAGATACGATACAAAATTCATTATTTGAAAACACCAGATGAAGCTAAATCACAAAATCCATATAGCAAAAGTAAATTATTAACACAATATATACAACAAGAAAAAGGAATCACTATTTACAACAACATTATACAAAAGACAGAAAGAATTATTTTCGTTAAAAAAGGAAGAAAAAACAATTCATGTGTCTCAAAAGGTTCTCACCCACACAAACAACTAACACACTCATGCATACACATTCACAAAAGCTCCAATTGTGAAAAGGTAGCTGGGTACTAGTAGACAGGGAACCCCCTGTCACTAGAGCAGTCTCAACCAAATTTTTGAGACCCGCACTCTGGTAGTCGACGCGCGTTTCGGCGGCTCTAGGCCACCTTCCTCAGGACCTTTCCCCAAATGAACAGCAACCCAGTGAGACCCAAGGGGACCTAAAAAATATAATAACAGTGGTTGTAGGCGCTGCCACCAAACACAATTGCAAAAACCCACAAACTATTAGCAAAATAAAAACAGATTGTTGACACCAATCCCAACTTAGTGACGCACCACTGTCAATCTCCACATAGGAATACATTTAATGTCGATCTTACAATGAGATGATTCAGTAAGTCATGAGGGTCTCGTTATATCCTAATGCCCATATATCCGGACTTTATCAAGAATTCCACACTGGTCAAAGATAGCAAAGGAAAGACAATAAACACTCACACCGTAAGATCTTGGTGTGTGTTCAAATCTTGATGTATATTCAAATGAGTAGCTGTATCACAGGTATGAGGGCTTTCTTTCTATTCATTCCCTATAACAGTAAGAGATTTATTATTAAGAGTCATAGTCCAATGGTCACTATACATGTGACTCATGTGTGCTCCAGCCCAGAGCCATACCTTACCTCATTATCCAAACATGGGTGTCTCTCCAAAAATGCCCAATTGATAAGTACCCGATGTCGCACAATTATGTCGCTTGATCCGTGGATTTATTGAGATAAACTGGACCATAAAGAAAAAGAAAAAGCACAAAGTGGACCGTAGGTGGTCTCTACATGGTATCAAACAACAGAGAAGCCATAGATTACATGTATCTAGGCAAAAAGGTACCCACCTAAAGTTAATAGGCATGATTGCTTACATATTGTGCCAGGAAATTCCTTAATTTATAAGCCAAGAACGTGTCTTTCCGTTTCCGACCTGAATGCCCACAGTGGAGGGTTCTCTAAACAAAGAGGAAGATAGAGACCTTTAGTACGTGTGCAGTCTCTTTCTAAGCACACTTATCAACTATATTACTTTAAAATGCAATATTTCCTCCCTAACGTGAGTAATGAGGTTTCTGTTGCAAGACTCCGTTTTGCCAGCTAACTCAATATCCGTTATATGTTGTAAAAAGCCTATGGACAGAGTAGGAGTCTCAAGACTGTCATAAGAACAGGATATCGTTTCTCAGGATGTAAGTACCCGACATAAGTGAAACACGCGGAAGGTGTAATATCATTTCTCAGGGTCCGGGCACCCGACATAGCTAAAACACGCCGAAGTGCCGTAATACTACGAGGCATAGCCCCAGTACAGTCCATAAACATATTAACTAGAAGCGTGCAAATATTAAGGGTCAAGGCTAACTTTCCAGCAAACGGGAAATTCGGGCACAAACGTGAGTTCTGAGTCTGTTCCTACTCCTACCCTAAGATACGTGACCCAAAGAATCCTTACCGCAAATGTGCACAAAGTGCACCGTCAAACAGGAACACCACGGTCAACGGCGACATCGGACAGAGCCCTGATGCAACCCGGACGTATTTGTAGAGGAAAGGTGAATTATCGCGATATCCCAGGGAGTGGGCAGATCATGAAAACAAAAGCTGGACTCGATCTATTCACTCTCCGATGTGTCGACACGTGATGTAAACACAGTGTAGTAGTGAACCACAAAGGCGAACTCCTATGTATAAACAAACTTAGCGTCCACAACAGAAAAAGAAAAAGACCCTTTTTAAATAATTCATGGAGACGGAAATTGAAATAAATTCAGTTCCTCGCCCTTATGTGGACACGTGGTGTAAACAATGCGCAATGGTCAAATAAGGAAGGCGGACTCCTGCACGCGATATACCTGGGACTACGCAATAGCACAAAAAACCTGCGCCATATTAAAAGGTTGTTATACTGCCCAGGAGATGCAATAAAGTTGCAAAAATCGGTAAGATTGCAAATGATCGTCTAATGTCAGGGTCTAAATTCCTTAGCTACAACTCGACGTCCAAAATAGTAAAAAGTAGATAATTCATCAAAACGAAAAGGCTGGGTCAATTTCTTAACCATTATACGGGCACATCTACCTACATAGACTGTAAATGGGGGTCCACAATAGCACAAACCGTGCGTCATATTGAGATGATGTCATACTGCCATGCTGGCAGTGGTGGCTCCTGTCTTTGGCCTCGGGCAGCGGCTGGAACGGGAGCGGTATCCTTGAAGCCCACCTGCTCTGCGGAGTGCCCCTTGGTGTGCTGGTGGGCCGCGGGGAGGGCCTAGCTGGAGGAGTCTTGGGCTGCGTCTGGGACGCGCAGATGCAGCGTGAGACCCCCCCCAGGACTGCTGCGGTGTGGAGCGGCGGCGGGAGCTGCCGGGGAGGTCGTCTGGTGGCAGTGGCTGCGGGTGCGGAGCGTTTAGACCCTGTCTGGCTGCGGGGCGGCCCACATCGGAAGCGGAGTGCGGTGCTGCCCGGGGAGCTCGGAGCTACGCCTGAGGAGCTGCGGAGGAGGTCCTAAGGCTCTGGTGGCGGTGCTTGTCGGCACTGAGCGCGGTGAGTGGGCCGGCGTCTCCCGGGGCTCAGGCCTACGGTGGTGGGGTTGGGCATGGGTTGGTGCTGCGCCCGGCTTGCTGCGTGAGGTGTGGGGCCTGGTGCTGGGGCGGGGAGCTGCCGACAGTTGTCTCCATTTCCACGTGCTATTTGTCTATGGGCACATCTTTTTTCCACCGCGGCGCAGGACAGGTGTGGAACCTCTCAGGCCTGCATGCACTGACGAGTGGTATTGGCCCTTCCTGACACAGGAGATCCTGGGCCTGGTGGCGAGCGGGGGGCATGACGTCTGAGGAGGCGGACATTTCCCCATTGCTCCTGCTGGCTGTGAAGGCTGAGGTTACTGACGAAGACCTGCTGTAAGTGCCTGGCGGGCCCCTGCACGGTGGTGGTGCATGGTGCTCGGTGGCTGCTGCTATTTCTGACTGCATGTCTAGTGTCTGCCTGCGGCCTTGGCAGTGGTGCTTACCCCTCTTTGAGGATTTTTTTGCTATACTTCAGTTTCCATTGCGTTGGGCCATTGTACCTCGTCTGAGCTATTGCCTGACTGGCTGGGAGACTGCTTTTGTGGCTAGCTGGTTGTTCTGCCTGCTGATGCCAGTTCAACAGGAGTGAGGGAGCATCTCGAGCCATTAATTCCTCCTTTCTCTTGCGGGTGCTGGACCTTTACATCTCTTCCATTACTGCTCCTTGTGTACCCTGTGACGATGGGGAGGACAGACAGGCACCAAACAAAGCTCTCTTTGAGGCTCGGATGGCACCCAAAATGCCACAAAAAACTGCCTCGGATTCGGAGGCGGATGCTGCCTCGGAGAGTTCGCCCACGTTGGAGACCACTTTGTTGGACATGCAAAGGACATTGCAATCAATAGAAGGGGCAATGGCCACTGTTAATAACCGGCTGGAACATATGTCCTCGCAACTCGAAAAACAGAGTGCGGACATGGGGGAGGTGGAGCAGAGGGTCTCGGCGGCGGAGGATGGTTTGACTTCCATTACGGATAAGGCATTGAATATGGAGAAGGTGTTATCTCTCATCCAGGCAAAGAATGAGGATTTGGAGGCGCGGTCCCGGCGCAATAACATACGCGTCACAGGGCTGCCGGAGTCCATCAATGTGGGTAGAATGGAGTCTTACATGGAGCGCCTCATCACCGGTATTTTTGGTACAGAACACCTGTCCAATATGTTTATTATTGAACGTGCCCACCGCTCCTTTGCTGCTTGGCCTGTTCCTGGAGCCCCGCCCCACCCAATAATAGGCAGGGTTTTGAATTACAGGGCCCGCAATACCATACTCCGCTTGGCCAGGGAGAAAGGTACCATCGAGCATCAGGGAAATACGCCCCCCTTTTTCCCCTGATTTCACTGTGACTGTTCAGGCGGCACGGAGGGAGTTTGGGGCCGTGAAACAGTTTCTGCAGAATGAGGGGGTTCCATATGCCATGTTGTATCCAGCCCGACTGCGAATCGGCGCTGCAGCGATAATAAGATTTTCACTACCCCGAAGGCTGCTATGTACTTTGCTAAAAAGTTGAAACGCAAGAAACGTGATTCCACTGTGACGCTGGCTGAGGAGGGGCTGGAGGAAGCGGATTGCTGAACAGACATGCCATAGGTTGACTGGAGGTTCTTCTTGTACATGAGTCTCTTGGTATATTCTGCACTTTGGCTAAGATGTTATGCCGCCATGCTACCTTTAGGGTTGGACGCTGCTGATCATTTTTTTATTGATCTATAAGGTCTTACCTTTGAGCATGGGTGGTTGGGGTCCTGCCCGTTTGTCAGCTACTAGGTACTGTTTGACATGCTCCTTCTACTTCATTCTGATTGCTATGCTGTTTGTTCCTATACTGTATATGCTGTTTACAGTTTAGTTTATGAGCTTTGTGTCGCTCCACTGGGGGCCGCGGCATTCCCTTCTGTGTTTGTCTCACTTGGTGCTGCAAGTCCCAGGATGTTTGGCGCCCTCTGTTCGTATACATGCTTTGTTGTTTGGGGGGTACGCTGGTGCCCAGGTGGATATTATGTGACAGCTACTTATGTGTGGTATGATGCATTGCACTGATATAAATGCTCAGTCAACTCCTACTCCGTGGGAGTGTTCTGTCTCTGCGCCCCCGCTTATGGGTGTACCCCGACTTTGGTTTGATGTGTTGGGTGGGGGGGTGGGGATACTGGGTGAGCTGGGGGAGCTTTGGCACGTTGGGGGAGCTGAAGTGTGAGGGTGGACAGGGGGGTTTGGGATGGTCAGGGGAGTTTGATTGTTCAGTGCGATACTGTATTTGGGCGATGGAGGGGGGTATGGGTTGATGCTGTTTTGTATGTGCAGTTGTGTGAGGTGTGCTGATGATATTTCATCTTCTTTACTTGTTGGTGGGATCAATGAGCTGTTCTGTTACCAATTGCTTCCCTTTGATTAATAATGGATAAGGCAGGGACAATTATGTGCATCACATGGAACGTTCGAGGGTTGAATAATCCCAAAAAGACGAGGCAGGTGCTGGCCTATCTAGATCGTCATCATGTTAAGATAGCGCTATTACAAGAAACACATCTAACTGACCGCACTGCGGAGTGTGTGGCCGTAAAATGGGATGGAGTACGGAGTGCAGCTTCCTATTCCTCATATGCACGGGGGGGTGATGGTGCTGATTAAAAAAGATGTCCCGTTTGTGAGCACTCATGAGGAGGTTGATAAGGATGGCAGGTATATTATCGTACAGGGGAGATTATGTGGTACGTTGATTACCCTGGTTAATGTTTACGGCCGCAACATAGATGATCCGGCATTTTATACAATGCTCTGGAACAAAGTATATAATCTGCCGGTCTCTGCAATTCTCTGTGGGGGGGATCTTAATGTTGTGTTGGATCAAACTATGGATCGACACTCGCAAGTTAGTGCTCATGTCCAAAAAGCTGCACGGGCGGTGCGTGATGGTATGAGTGACTTGGGTCTTGTTGATGTGTGGCGGTTGAAACACCCTGGGGAAAGAGAGGGGACTTGTTATACATATACACATAATACTTGGTCTCGCTTGGATTACTGGTTGGCGACGCGTGATGTCGCTGCATGGGTATCGGTGGTCTCGCATTTGCCCTGTCGGACCACGCTCCGGTCCTGCTTGACATGCTTCTTCCTTCCTATGCTCCGGCTCCATTTAGATGGCAGTTACAGCCCTCGGCATTGTTGGACCTGGTATTTAAGGAGGGTGTTGGGAAGGCTATAGAACATTACTTTGAAGAAAACGCTGGGTCTGTGCAGAGTGTGGGTGTCGTCTGGGAGGCGTTTAAGGGGACCATTAGAGGGGTTTGCATAGTTCTACAAGCAGGGGTACTTAAGTCAATGCGGGGTTCCATGATACGGCTGGAGCGCGAATTGGCGCGACTAGAATGACAGTATGCGGAGGCCCCTGCTGCAGCGACCTTGGCTGCGATACGCTCGCACATGACCGAGTATAACGAATTGGCTGAGCAGGAAGTGCTCCATTTATCACGCCGCTGCAAAGCTCGGTACTACGGTGAAGGTGGTAGGCCCGGGCGCGCGTTAGCTGAGAGACTTATCGAACCTTGGGCTAGATATTGTGGGGTACAGGCTCTTACGGACGGTGACAGGTCATCACAGATACCGCCGACATACTAGAGCACTTTGTTCAATACTATAAGGCGCTGTATGGAGCAAGATATTGGCTAATGAAGAGGAAATTGCACAATACCTGGATGACGTAGCTCTAGTGTGGTTGTGTAAAGGACAACATGATTTTCTGATGCACCATATCACAGCTGCAGAGCTTAAGAATGCAATTGCGACGTTGCCAAATGAGAAGGCAGCGGGCACGGATGGCCTACCGTCAGAATTTTATAAGGAATACGCTGACTTGTTGCTACCACATCTTGCGGCTATGTACATGGAGGCGTTTGAACAGCAACGGTTGCCTGATACGCCCAGAGAAGCGTTGCTTGTTCTCTTATTGAAACCGGGCAAGTCACCTGATAAATGTGAGTCGTATAGGCCGCTCTCGCTGATGAATACTGATATAAAAATCCTTGATAAGGTCCTTGCAACGCCATTGCGCCTTTTACTTAATGTTATGGTACTCCCGGATCAGTCGGGATTTATTCCCACGCGATCTACGGTGCATAATCTGCGGGCGCTGTTTGCGGTATTACATCTTCTGCAGCCGGATCTCCCAGCGGTGGCGGTCCTGCTAGACGCCGCTAGACGTCGATTGCATGGACTTACATGTTTGCTGTGATGTATGGAAGTACTTTATTTTTTTACCAGCTGGATTTGGTTGCTCTATACTGATCCAGTGGCTCGAGTGCGGGTGAATGGCCATGTTTCGGAGGGTTTCCAATTAAAAGGGGCACTCAACAGGGGTGTCCGCTTTCACCCTTGATATTTGCGCTTGTACTTAAGCCTCTTGCATGTGTGTTGCGACAGAGGCATGCTGGGTCGGCATTGAGATTCTATCAGAGGCCGTTGGCCGTGTCCATGTATGCGGACGACATGGTCCTGTATGTTAGAGAACCAGCGCAGTATCTTGAACAAGTCATCCGGGAATACATTAGTTTTGAATGGTTTTTGGTCTTGGCCATCAATTGAAGTAAATCTATTATACTACCTCTCACCCAATGTACGGTGCCATTCGCGTTGAACTATCCCCTGGAACGGGTCTCTGACCGGGTGCGGTACCTCAGTATTTGGGTACATCAGGATCCGCAAGAAAGTATAAGGGCCAACTATGGTGTGGCGGTGTCTAAGCTCGAGGACAAAGTGGCTCGGTGGATACAGCTGCCCCTGACGTTTGCGTACAGGGTTGCTCTAATTAATAAGGTGGTGTTGCCGAAATTTTTATATTTATTTGTTAACATTCCTATCCTTCTGACGTGCCATTTTTTCATGACACTGCGTTCAATACTGATCACACTCACCTGGGTGGGCAAGAAATCTTGCGTTGGATGGGTGACCTTGACAAAGCCAAATGCGCTGGGTGGTTTTTCAATGCCAGATATGCATTTGTATTATCTATGTGCACAGGCACAATTTGCATATTACTGGTAGAATGCTCCACCATTCACGCCTCACGTCGCTGTTGAAGCGGGCACGGTGTACCCTATTCCCTTGAAAGCTATGATAGTTAATCCACATACGGTGTACGAGCGGGGTGAGGTTGACACGGTGCAATGTACGGCCAAGGCTTGGGCTGAACGTGGGAGAAGGATGCGACGCTTGCCACTATATGCTCCTGCGATGCCTTTGTTGCATCACGCAGACCTTTCAGTGACGAGTGAGGCTGGAGCGCTTAAGGTCCTGCATACCGCGGGGGTGCATGTTATGGGTGACGGGTTTGCGGGGGGACGTTCATCTTGTTGCCCATCTTTTTTTCCAGAGGGAGTACATGAGGCTATGCCTACGTTCATATATGCTAAGCTTCGGGCAGCATTGCGCAGTTTGTATCCCTGCTTTCCTGAAGAACCGGCTACATTGGGGGCATTGCAATTATTATATACGGCAACCACTAAAACGAAAATGGTCTCACGGCTTTTCTCTTCCTCGCAGACAGATGCGGGTGCTGCACAGACTAATTCCAGGGTCAAATGGGATGAGTGCCTACCGCAGCCACTGACGGATGAGGAATGGGAGGAAAGCTGTCAAATGACTGGGAGCTTTGCGGTTAATGCCAACTTTAAACTTATTCATTATACGTTTCTGCACCAAATGTATTATACCCCTGCCCAGCTACAAAAATATGGCTTGAGAGAATCTCCCTGTTGCACGCGTTGTGGTGTAGATGATGCGGATTTTATACACCTGGCGTGGGGCTGTCCACGAATCCTTAATTTTTGGGATGAAGTGATGCTAGCATTAATGAAAATGACAGATGTGCAGCTTGAGCGAGATGTGCGGTTGTGCCTGTTGGGTGTTGCATCCAAAGTCCCAGCTGGAGTTCGTAAGTTAGTAGTTCTGTCCCTGCAGTTAGCCAAACCCAGAGTGGCCATGTGTTGGGATGGCAGGCCCGTACCCTCAATGGCGCAATGGTTGCAGGATATGGCTTATTGCCACGACCAGCTCACTTGTTATGCGGAAAGCCTCTCGGAGGCATCCCGACCAAGGGATATCTGAGGTCCGTACACGGCGTATGTGCTGGCACAAACGGGTGATGATTGAATAGGTATCACATGTTTAACTTGTTTCTTCATGTCTAGCTCTTCGTCGGCTGCGATGTACACCTACCTCTCTTGTACATGCATGGACAATGTATTGGAGGCCGCATTGGCTAGATGGCCGTGGACACTGTACACCTGTCTGATAATATGAGTGCACTGCGGTGCAACAATATGGACGTTCCTACTGTAGTTCCTGCTTCTATTTCCTTATTGTAATAACCACCTAATGAGACTGTATTATACTGTATGGGGGAGGAATGTGAGCACACTGGTACACTGTACGATGTTCTCTTTGTTAATAAACTGGGAAATAATTTTTTTTTTAAAAGGTGTGGGACTTGAAGACTATAAATTGATGGGGGAAGAGAGTTCCACAGCGGGGATGCCAACACTGAGAAGGCACTGCCTCTCCATCTTGATCTCTTGTACCTAGGAGTAATAATAAGATATTTGCCTGAAGATCAAAGCTATCTGCGAGGAGTATAGCTGTGAAATAGATTCCTGAGTTGTTGAGGGCCTTTGTTGTTAGGGCATTGTGAACAAAGCAGAGTGCTTTAATGGTATTTTGCTTGTTAACAGGAAACCAATGACGTTTCCGAATCCCTCCAGAGACCGACTGAAATTTAGGGATATCAAGAAAGAGTCTAGCAGCTGCATTTTGGACTAGCTGCAATTTAGCAAGGACGGTCTTGGTAATGTCCAGATAAAGGGCATTGCAATAATCTAGGCTGGACATAACAAGTGCCAAAGTCACCTGTTTTCGTGCCTGAAGATGAAAGGAGGGAAATACTTTTCATAAGGACTTAATTTTCCAAGAACGGGTTGAAACTGTTCTGTTTACCCGTAGGTTAAATGATAATGTTGTGTCAATCAGTACTCCAAGATTTTTGGCCGAAACTGGGGTAGGTAAAGTCCCCAACCTGTTCGGCCACCACAGATTCGACCACACGGAGATTTGCCCGCCAAAGATCAGGACCTCCGTCTTGTCCCCATTCAAATGTGAGTAATTTCTCTCCATCCAAGTGGCGACTGGCAGCATACAGATTTTGAAATTAGAGGCAGTTGCGTTAAGGTCCTTTGAGATAGACATGATAATTTGGGTGTCATCAGCACAGGACAATTCTTGGAGCCGAAAAGATCTAATAAGTTGTGCTAGTGGGGAGACATACAAATTGAAAAGGGTAGTGCTCAAAAAAGAGCCCTGCAGCACCCCACAAGGGAACATTATGGAGTATGAGCAGTACTGTTCCACCATTATCATCTGAGAACTATCTCTGAGAAAAGATGCCAGGGGTTTGAGTGCCAAGTCTGTAACTCTCAGTTGCTGAAGCCGCTCTACAAGCAGGGTAGGGGAGACGGTATCAAAAGCTGCAGATAGGTCCAAAAGGACCAGCACTGCAGCCTCCTCCGCATCCACCATGTAACAGATGTTATTGACTACAGATACTAATGCCATCTCTGTCCCATGGTTACTCCTAAATACAAATTGAGAAGTATCTAGGAGTTGGATTTTTTATAGATAATTCATAATTTGAGAATTCAGGTGAATCTCAAGGATTTTGGTGGTTACAGGCAGCAAGGAGATGGGGTGGTAGTTTTTAGGTTCTCTGGGATGCAAATTGGATTATTTAAGCAACAACTTAACTACCGCCTTTTTCCAGAATGACGGAAAACATGCAGATGCAATGACTTTGTTGGTAGTTTCAGTAAGGCGGGGGACAATACTCTTAGCTCCTAGTTGCAAAATGTTAGGGGAACAGGGGTCCAGTGGGGAACATGATTTGATATCAAGCAGAGAACATTCTGTCTGATGCTGTGTCAGTAAAGTAAACTGTGAAAGACTTGCTTAGGAGTTATCTAGAATGGGCCGGTTGCATTGCAAGTCAAGTGATGTCTGAGGCTTGGTATTTGAAATATTAGAGAAAGTGGAGTTATGGAGCTCCAGAACTTTATATATACCACCTCTTTGGAAAAGAAGGATTTGGCTATTTGGCAACAAAATTCTTGTGCGTTTTCTATATGCAGTGGAATTGAAGGGACAGTTAAATGTCTAATTAACTTTAAAAGATCTTTGGAGGATTTAGCTGAGTCAAGTTAATTGGTGCAGAAACACAATTTTTCCTCCTTGATGAACGATTTGTATTTGGCCAACATAGACTTATAGGCAATTTTTTCTCGAAAAAGATAAGATTTAAGTGTATGGCCACCTTTATAAGTCGCAGCCATGACTACTTGGGACAGCACACAACAGGCCATCACTTCTTTAAAGGCCAAGGTGTCCTTGGAGGTGTCACTTTCCTGATGAAAATTAAAGTCTCTTAGCACTGTAGGTTATTTTTACCCTAGCAGTGTACTAACAGGTGTGTCAATATAGAAATGAAGGTAGACATGGATCACGGCGGCCTATAAACTAAAACACCAGAGAGGGATTCAATGGGGCCAATTTGTAAAGAAAAAAATAATGCTTCACAAAGATCCTGGTCGTGGACTGGAGAAAGGTTGCAGGTATAATCACTTTTACGTATCACTGCTGGCCCACCTCCTACTCTACCAATTCTATTGTGTCGCTCAATCAGGTATCCTGGGGGGACAGCATCCACCAGGACGGGGCCAGAGCAGTTTTCGGCCAAGGTCTCTGTGAGAAAGACCCAGTTGGTCTTATAGATGGTGATGAACTCTGCAGCTTCTACTTTATTTTTGATGAGGGAGCGAGCAAAGAGCAAGGAATCCCAATAAGCTCACGGCGGTATGAGTATACAACTCCTTATCAGGGGAGAGCTACGGCAATTCCTTAGCCGGAATATGATTAGGTGAAAAGGAATTTGCCTGGAATGGACACGAGGGACAGCAGTTCACCTTGTTGTAATAGAGATTGTTGAAATCGAAACGACTAGTAGAAGATGAAACATTGCCCTTACTACCTACATTTAAAAGCTGGTTCCTTAGTGTAAAACTGCCCGGGCCTCCTTGCTTACAAAAATGCCAGAGGTTCTGGCACAAGGCGCTATCAAGGCATGGACTGGCGCAGACGGGCTTGCCTTTGGAGTGCCAGTGGCATGTCCACTGTGCCATCCGGCTTAAATGCCTTCACCACCGCACACCACTTGCCAGCTAACCCACTAGTGAGCGCTCTAAGTTGGAAGTAGGAGAGCCAAGATGTCTTACCTCCATACAATCGGCAACAGCTGTGATGGACTGGGGAAGAGAAATTAAGTCAAGTGGCAGAGCAGGTGTGGTAAATTAAATGCCTGTGGTAAATTAAGTGCCTCAATATTAAAAGGAGAACAACATGAGAAACATTTAAAAACAGAATCCTGCACCCGAGGTCATATAACAACTATTTGAGCATTTAAAAATAAAAAATATATAAACAATTAAAAATAAACAACAATAGCAAACATAAGGAATACAACTCAAATTTAAACAAAAGTAGAAAAAGTTTTACACTTTGGAGGGATTTCATTACTGCACCTATTACGATGTGAGGCGGGACAGCCGGTTTCAATTCCGACCGGCTGAATCAAAATCAGCTGGTCAGAATTGAAATCGATAATGTTGGTGGTAAGGCCTCCACCATGAGGTTGGAGGCCTTACGAACGACATAGTAATAGGCCCCTACGTATTCCCGTCCCAGCATTACCAAAGGGAGAGAAATTAGACTTCAGAGAGGATATATTTACTATTCCAACTCCAATCTATGCAACAATGGGGAAACTGTTTGACTTTGAAAGAATTAGATTTACTATTCTCATACAACATAACCAAAATCAGGGAAACTGTTGGACTTCATTATATTTGGTATTCTTACTTCAATCAAAGCAATAGCAGGAGAAAGCTATTGACTTCAGAGGGGGGTAGATTTACTATTTCCACTTTCATCTAAAAAACAGTAGGGAAAGTGTTGGATTTTTAGTGGGGTATTATATACTATTCTAATCTAAGCAGCAATAGGGAATATGTTTTACTTTGTAGGGTTTAGATTCACTATTCTCAGTCCAGTTTAGGCACCAGTAGAAAAGGCGCTGTACTTCAGAGTGGTTACATTTACTATTCCCGAAATTCAAAATGTTCCCTGATTTTGCTTACGCTGGAGTGGGAATAGTAAATGTAACCAGAGGTTCAGAGGGGTTAGATTTACTATTCCCACTCCAGCGTTAGCAAAATCATGGAACATTTTGCATTTCGGAGGTGTTACATATACAAATCCTAACCTTTATTTTAAATTAATGATCTAACATAAAAGCAATAAAACATATTCAAAATAAAAAATATACTTTATAAATATAGAATTACGTTTAAGTAATAATATTTTAAAAATACATTATTATGATTTTTAAAAATCACTGCCCTACCACTATCCAAACCAATACAAACCCCAAAAGAAATACATTGACATAAAACAATAATAAAATTGAAAAACTACTTAATAAAACAAATGCAATTACAACTAAAAGTTCATTAGTAAATACGGTAATAATTCAATTAATATATAATTCAAATAAAACAAATAATTTACAAATAATTAGTTAAAAAATACATCATTAACTACTAATGAAACATTTAATTATAGTAAAATTTACCTAAAAACTTAATAATTTAAATAACTCCCCACCTTATTACCCTATCAACCCACAAACCAGCTACTAAAATATAAATATGTGATTAAACTATGCAGAAATAAAATATACATTAATAATCACAAATTAAACTGAAATTAATAAAATAACAATTAATTGATTAAACAATTTACATAATTAATGGCCAATAAATATTTAATGCACATTAAAAAAGCCCTTAACATTGAAAATAATAACTTATAATGTATTCATTTCCCACTTTATTCTCCTACAAACCCAACAACCCGCTACTACCTTATAATTTGCTAATTACATTATGTTTAATCCACTTTTAAAATTACAAACTAAATTAACACTTTCAGTGTTAATGTCAACATCCAAATCTAATATACTAACTAATATATATTAAACATTATATTCATTACAACTATATTAAAGTGAATGCTAAAAAATACAATAATATTCTCAAATAACTGTGTATACCTAAAAATTTAATTCTTTCCTTTGATAGCGTATTCATATTTATTTATTTATTTATTTATTTATTTATTTATTTTTTGAAAGACGTTTATTAATGTTCCATAATGCAGTACATATAGCTTAGCCTACAACCCTTAGGGCCGGCAGCAACATGAGGATGCATGTATAATACAAAGAAGCACAAGTAACATGTATGCAGTCGCGTACCGGCAACCAAACTTTGCTTTTCATGAACAATAACCTTCTCATTATAGGTGCCCCTGCGTGCAATATATTTATAATGGACGTCTCGTTTTATTAAATATGAGTAAACATTTCAACTCTGTAAACTGGACATTGCTCATCGGTGTGTCCCCTTTAGTCGGCTGTATCATCAGAGAACATTTCAGCAACCCTGTGTCCCGAGCCCAGGAAGATTGCTTGCAGATCTCAGCTGCGTGTCAATAATGCGGATGCAAATGAGACATATGTGCAGCCTACCTCCGCTTCGAATCGCCTCACCCACCGAGGGATAGCCGAACCTTACTTCTCTGCTCAGCATTGTGTAGCGACTCGCGCGGGCGGCTCTGTAGTTTGCCGTGTAGCTGTAGAGAGAGACGTGGCCTGCGCCAGTCCCCTCGTCCAAGTCGGTGTTCGTGTGTGCTTCCTGGTTGACAAACTACGTGTGGGAGGTAAGAGTCCATAACATATAAACGGGGGTGGTTGTATGGGAGGGGGTTGTAGGGGAGGGAGAGTGCATCAAAGGGAATGACGCCGCGAAGGGCGGTCAATAAGACTCTGTAATCGGTCTGTACGTCATTGTGCCTGCAGGTGAATGTCTACCCGATCCATTGGTTAGTGTACCAGACATGTAGTGCGTATAAGTGTCAGCTTTCCGAACAACTGGGAGGGCGGCAGTCCCCACTGAGTTAGAAACGCCACACAGCCAGCACCCTCAGTGTGTGTATGTCGCTAGGGGGGGGGGGGAGAAACACCATTCATTCACCGAGCGTGCCTTCAGCTATTCCGCCCGTGTCATCTCGCTCATTGTGGACCCTGTATGAGTCCCCTGGTCGCACCTTCTTGCAGGAGGGATCTCACAAAGCCGTCCCAAATCTGCGCAATGGGGAACTGCCTCAAGCCCGCTACCTCCTCCCGATGTAAAGCCACGCTTTCCGCCCTAGCCCAGTTAGTGAATGAAGCGTACCAATACTTAGGGATCAGCGGCTCCTTCTTTTTCCAATGTTTAGTGATCAACCGCTTGGCTGTAATGAGGCCTAGATCCCAGAACCTGGCATGTGTCTTGTTTAGTTTATGTCTGCCATATAGACCCAGTATGCATGCCTCCCAAGTGTGTGGTAGCCCAGGGCCAGCGCTGCGCGTTAGGAGAGACGATACCTCCCCCCAGTATGTGGCTAGGGTGGGGCAATTCCAGAGCATATGCAAAATGTCCGCGCCAATCAGGTCGCATCTGGGACAGGCAGCGGTGTTGATCTTGAAGTATTTGTTGATCCTATCTGGCGACAAGTATGCCTGATGTATTATGTAAAATTGGATGGTTCGGAAGCGGGCGTTGCGCGGGATGTTCATAGGGCAGGCTAGGATCATGGACCATTCCTTATCCGTCCATTCCCTTCGTCGGTGAGCCGCCCACTTGACCCCCGCCGGCTGTGTGGACCGCTGTGAGTGTAGGAGGAGAGCCTGTGCCAGCCAATGGATGATGTGAGTACCGTTGCCCATTACATGTAGGTACTGCATTACATGATGCGTCTGCGGCTCCTCCCTAACATCCCCCCAAGAGTCCGTGTATGCCCTTAGTATAGACGCATGGGTCAGGAACTGCCCCGCCTGCAGACCCGTGCCCTCCGCCAGTTCCTCAAATAGAAGCATAGCTCCATCCGCATAAAGGTCGCCTATTGTCTCCACTCCAACCGCCGACCAACACTCTAGAATGCGCGCCGTCACTGTTCCGCCTCTCCTGGGTGTGCCCAACAGAGGAATCGCAGGGGCATATGGCTGGACTACCCAGGTCAGCTTTAAACTGCGGAGGAAACACTTGCGGGCCACCGCCACATGCAGGGGCAGCGGGCGTGGTCCTTTAGTCAAGGGATGGAACAGTGTGCATATCTGCGTATGCGTCCATATATAAGTAGAGGTGGCCGTATCCTCCAAGTGCGTGCCACTCAGCCAGTGCGTCACCCATTGTAGCTGCGCAGCCAGATAATACAGTTCCATATTAGGAACTGCCAGTCCGCCTTCTGTTGCTGGGGAGTATAATTTCGTCAGGGCCACACGGGGGCGCCCTCCATTCCAGATCAGGCTGCGGACCATTGATTCCAGGTCCCGGAAGTATTTAGCGGGGACGTAGGACGGGATGCTGGCAAAGTGATAGAGCAGTCTGGGCAAAGCTATCATTTTGGTTAGAGCAATCCTGCTCGGTACATTTAGGGGCAGCGTCTTCCAGAAAGCCATCTGTGCTCGTAAAGAGGACATGGCACGTCCCAGGTTACCCTCCAATATGGTCTCCAAGTCTCTATATATGTGGATTCCAAGATACTTAAAGGAGGTGGGATACCAGGTCAGTCTGACACCCCCAAGGGTCACGTCACACTCCCGCGTTTCATGGCTGAAGGAGTACACTCCGGACTTTGCCCAGTTGACCCTGAGTCCCGATACTGTTTTGAACGTCTGGAAAATATCCGACAACTCATCAGGCACTGCTGTGAGGTCTCGTACGTACAGAAGTAAATCATCCGCGTACAGCGAGACTATATGGGTACCATCAGCCAGCGGGATTCCCCATCCCGCCCCCCGCGATCGTAGTAGCGCTGCCAGGGGTTCAATTGCCAGAGAAAAGAGTAGGGGCGACAGTGGGCAACCTTGTCGGGTGCCTCTGCGCACCCGCACCGCCTCAGAGAGTAGCCTGCCCGTTCGCACCCTGACACTCGGCCGCTGGTAGATGAGATCAACCATTTCCTCGAACGCGCCACCTAGATCAAATCTGTCCAGCACTGCCCCCAGGTAAGGCCACCCCACCGAGTCGAAGGCCTTCTCGAGGTCCAGGACCAGACAACCCGATCTCGGCCAGTGAGACACTGCCGTTTCCTGTACACTGAAGAGACGGCGGATGTTGCGCGAGGTGCTTCTCGCTGGGACGAAACCATTTTGGTCAGTATGAACCAAGGCAGGGACCTCTGTAGCCAGGCGACGGGCCAGCAAAGAAGTGAAGATCTTATAGTCGGTGTTCAACATAGCCAGGGGCCTGTAGGAGCCCATGTTGGTTCCGTCTCTACCCGGCTTCAAAAGAGAAACCAGGTTGGCTTCATTCAGTGTGGCAGGAAGCGCCGAGTCCTCTATTGCAGCATTAACATTTTGAGTAGTTCCGGGATCAGTGTATCTGAGCAGGTTTTAAAGAATTCGGCAGGCAGGCCGTCTGGGCCCGGTGATTTGCCATTGGATAGTGCGAAGATAGCCTCACGCAACTCCTCCTGCGTGAAAGGCGCCCCCAGGTCTCCCCGCTGCGCTTCCGTAAGGGACGGTAGCGGGATGTTCTCTAGATAATCAGCTATGGTCGCCGGCGAAACCCTCAGCTGCGATCTGTATAGGGCCTGATAATGCTGCACAAAGGCCTGATGTATCTTACTCTGTGTGTACACTACGTCGCCCATGGTCGTCCGGATGGCCGATATCGGCTCAGTACGGCTCTCTTGTCTAACTAGCCAGGCTAGCAGTCTGCCGGGTTTGTCGCTGTATTGGTGTGTCCGCGCCGAATGCGCCGCATAATTAACGTGACGCAGTCGTTCTAGTAGTGCCCCATGTTCCGCGCAGGTCTCATCCAGCCCGGCGTCTGTCCCCTCTACCGCTTCCTGTTCCCGGCAGAGCAATTCAGCCTCCACCCGGCGTAGGTCGATCTCCAGCTGTTTCTGTATACCGCCCTGTGTGCCCAAGCAGTGACCCCTCATCACCACCTTGAAGGCGTCCCACTCAACCTGCGGGGAGGACGCCGTGCCTGAGTTGTCAGTAAAATAATCTGCCACGCGTGCCTGCAGGGAGTCGCGGAAAGGGGCGTCTAGTAGCAGGGCCGGCTGTAAGCGCCACGTGGGGATGGGCGGGTGGGGACGCTCCCAGGCTATGAGCAGCGTGTGCGGGTTGTGGTCAGAGTGCGTTCGGCCAAGATATTGTGAGTCAGTTATGTGTGGTAACAGTTCTGATGACACCATATATCTATCCAGGCGGACATGTAACGAGTGTGCCCCTGAGTAATAGGAGTATATCCTAATGTTAGGGTGATGTGCGTGCCATGCATCCCTCAGGTCCCATTGCGCCGCCCACTGGGTGAGTGCCTTTATGGCTCCTAGAGACGTGGCATCGTGCCTAGGCGGGGCCGAGCGGTCCAGTGCGGGATCTAATACTGTATTGTAATCCCCTCCCAGAACCCAGGGGACTCCGTGCCAGGGCGCCAGTTTTTCCGAGACGCGTGCCAGGAAGCCCCCCTGTTCCGTATTCGGAGAGTATATGGACGCTAATACTATAGGTTGCCCATCCATGCGGCCCTTCACCAGCACATACCTGCCCTCCGGATCAGTTAGCACTTCAGTCATCGCAAAGGGAGTACCTGGCTTTACCCATATTAGCGCTCCCCGGGCAAACGAGGAGTATTCAGTAGCATACAGTTGCCCCCTCCATCTACGTCGCAGTGCGACCACCTCCGCCTTGTTCAAGTGTGTCTCCTGCAGTAGCGCGATGTGTACCTGGTGTCTTTTCAAGTATGAGTATATCTGATAACGGCGTGCTGGTGTGTGCATACCCCTAATATTACAGGTACATATTTTGTTCGTCGTCATTGTACATCAGTATATTCCCCTTCCCCACCCCCGCAATTGCAGTCCAGCACCCATTCACATTATCTCCACCGCCGGCTCTCCCCCGGCCACCCCCCCCTCCGCACTCATGAAAGGTCAGGAAGACATTAAAAAGGGGGGAAAAAACATGTAATAACAAAACCCAACTGTAGGGAAACTTCCCTGAAATACCAAAAGGGCAGCAGCGAAACGGGCCACCGTCCATACTCTTCAAAGAAGAGGGACAACTATTCGATTCTAGGGGGATCGTGCACTACTCACGGTCCTGACGGTTCAATTAGGTTCACAGTAAGGAAGATCAAAGCCCTTCCCTGGGCCTTATGGGCCAGTGTATATGCGGCCAAAGTCAGTGCGCCAGAACCCGGCGTCGTTAGCTCCATGGGGGATGCACCCCCTCTGCCTGTCTCTGTAGTGGGCGTACAAACGGCTGCTGACCCTCCGCCCACACAGTGCGAGAAAGTCATATGTTATAGGGGGTCGCCGCAGCCCCCGGCCATGCACTGAAGCTGGGGAGGTGGTATCACAGACCCGGGGGGTTAGGAGCGGGAAATATGGCAAAACTGGTCCATCACCACCCTACCTTCTCGAGGGCCACGGGACGAGAAGTACTTACAGTGCGATGGTAAGGCCATCCCCCATCCTGGTCGCGGAAGCCCCCCCGGCAGACTCCCAGCATGTAGCATGACCGATTGTCCCTTCAGTCATCACTCATTCTTGTCGCTGCAGTAAGATCTTCGTAGTGTGTGTGCTGTCTCCGTCAGTGGAGCAAGTCTGCCGTCTGCGGTGTGACCTCCGGAAGTTCCACAGACACCTGGGAGTCTGGTATCCCATAAATGGCTTCGTCATCACTGGGAGTGATCTGCTGGCTAGGGTCCGCGGCGACGTCCGATTCAGGCGAGTTGCTCAATTGGGAGATTCGGCGGAGCGCATCCTGTTGTTCCATAAGCATTTGATCCGCTGGTGGGGAGTGACGCGATGGTGCCTCCAGTCGTCGGTTCTGCTGACCCCTGTTCCCACGGCGGCGGCGCGGTCCGCGTTACCGCGGCCTCGTCTCGTTCCCCTGTACCTGTCTCGGCGTCGTATCTGTACCACCTCCCCTGGGGTGTTAAAGAAGTAGGTCTTGTCCCGTGCCACCACTCTCAGTTTGGCAGGAAAGAGGAGGGAATATTTCAAGCCCGCTTCTCTGAGTCTCCGCTTAACCTCCAAGAAATCGTGCCTTTGGACTGTGTAGTCCGGGAAAAACATGACGTTTACATTGTCTATACGGACTTCACCAAGACGCCTGGTTTCCCGCAGCACTGTGTCTCTGTCCCTATAATTCAGGATCCTGAAGAGGAGTGGCCTTGGGTTCATGCCCGCGGTGTGGGGTCTCGTTGGAACTCTGTGTGCCCTCTCCACCACGAAATGCGGCGAGAGCGTGTCCGCAGGCAGTAGTTCCCTGAGCCAGTCCTCTACTCGTTGTGCGGGTCGGTTCCCTTCCCATTTTTCCGGGACCCCCACAAGGCGAATGTTATTGCGTCTCGCCCTTCCTTCCGCATCCTCAGCCCGGTCCTCCAAGAAATCCACCCTGTTGAGGAGATCCTGCACGTGTTTGTCCGTCTGGGTGACCCTGGGCTCATGGTCTTTCACCGCTCCTTCCAGCGTCTTGGTCCGGTCCGTCAACTTCCTGTGGTCGTCACGCAGGTGGGTGAGGTCAATCGCAACACTGTCAATTTTCGACTCCAGGGATGTTCTGGTCTGTTGAAGCGATTGTTCCATGCGCTCCATGGCTGCAAGCACGCTGTCTAACCTCGCAGCTACCTGATCTGCGGCCATCTTGTTCTGCGACTTGCCTGTCCTTCCTTTTGGCGGGGCTCCCCCTGTCCCGGTGCGCGTCCTCACTCCGCCGGACATGTGCAGAGCCGCTTGGCCGGCGTCTCAGGTGGCCCGGTCATCAGGCTGCGTCTCTCAGGCGGCTCGCCGGCGCCTCACTCGTCTCTCCCATCAGGTCGTGGCCCGTGCCAGCTCAGCAGTCCCCTCCTCAGGGCTGCTCTCGTCGTCCCGCTCTTAACGTGGGCCAGGGCTATTCGCGGGCTCCCTCCACTGCAGCAGGCATGGCCGTAGGTCACTCACTTGGTGCCGGACACCCGGTCCGTCCGTCGCCCTCCGCTTGTGCACCCCGTTGGTCGTGCGGCGGCGCTCCTCGCCAGGAGCATGAGGGCCGCGCCGCATGCACTGATGTGGGCTCCCGTGTAGTGATCGGTCGGCCCCTCAATTGCGGCCACTCAGCAGCAAGGTATGCGGCCGGACTGTGGCTGCACAGTCAGAGGAGAGGGCCCGCAGGGCGCGGGCAGCGCCAACAGCCACCCGACAGTTCCGCCACGTGGGTCTTTCTCAGGCACTCCGCCAGCTTTTCTCCTGGGAGCAGCCCCCTTGATTATGGCTGTAGGGGGCCAGGTATGTCCGTTCCACAGGTCGAGCCCAAGGCCACTCAAAGGCTCCCCGAGGGCAGCGGCGGCCTCCGTGTGGGCCACGCGGCACAGGGTGGGATCTTCAGGCTGGGCCTGCGCGCCAGTCTCTTGTCTTGTGCCTCCGTGGCCCCCCCTCCAGACCGGGGGGAGCCCGATGTCGCCGGGAGTCACCGGGAGGGCCGCCGCAGGTCCCATCTGGTCTTCGGCCTCCTATCTGGGGTCGCGGCGCCAACGGGTGCGTCTCCACACGGCTAAGCAGGGGCGCCTCTCTCCCGGGTCCCCGGCAGTTCTGTAGCCGGATGATTTCGGCCAGGCGTCTGCTTCGCTCCTACCTCGGGCCCCCCGTGGGAGTCCAGCTGCGTGCTGGGCCGGGCGCCCAGCAGCCAGTGTTCCTGCCCCTCGGTGATGGTCCCCGGGCGGTCCGGTCCCGCCCGGGTGAAGAACGCAGTGTGGGGCCTGTGAGGTAGGCCCAAGCCGCGGCCTCCCGTGATCACTTCGCCGACTCCGGTGTCACAGGTCCCGCAGGCGGGACTCAGGAAAGGCCGGTGCTGGACTCTCCGGGCCTCCGTTATCAAAGTCGGCCTCAGTGCCGAGTATTGCCCAGTGAAGGTCCGCTCAAAGTTTTGGGCTGCTGCGCGCAATTTGGACGGAGAATTGGCCCAGGGAAGGGGAGCTCAGCACGGAGCTCTACCCTAACGCGTCCTCCACCATTGCGTGCGTAGCCACGCCCCCCCCATAGCGTATTCATATTTATATAGCGACTACATTTTTTAGCTGATATTAATGTCACAAAATATTTTTGAATCACTATTTATGTCATTGAGCCCCTCGACACAAGACTGGGTATTAAAGAGTGGTGATTGAGGGATCAGGCAAAAAAGATATCTGAATATAAGGATCTGCTAACGCTACCACACACAAAACAAGCATTTACAATGCAATAGGTCTCACCTTTGCAAAAGTTAGAGCTATTGGCATTGTAAATGACAAACTTTTTATTTATGTGTTGGTTTTGAAAACAGATAAATAAATGGCATTGTCATTTACAATGCCAATAGCTTAATCTCTCGCAAATGAGTATTTACGCGAGTTTGAGCTATTGACATTGCAAATAACAATGCGTTTTATTTATGTTTCAAAAACCAAAACATAAATAAAAGGTCTCTCATACTGCTGTCTCTCTCATACTGCTGTCTCTCACACACTGCTGTCTCTCTCACACTGCTATCTCTCTCACACTGCTGTCTCTCCCTAGAACACACACACTGCTGTCTCTGACACTGCTGTCTGATATCTGGAGGGTGGGCGGTGGGTGCTGCTGTGTTTCGTGGGTATTTTCTTTTGTTTTACATGCTCCCAGGGCATTATTGGTAGCTTCAGAAGCTTTTGTTTTGGGGGGAGGGATGTTGGGGGTCAGATCTCAGCCCAATGCCTGACTCCTCTTCATGACCTTGTGCCCCTATGCCTTGTAAACGCAATTGGCTTAAGATTTTGTCCCTTCATAGACACACCCCCTATAAGATCCTCCCCCCAAACCGTCTCCCCCCATTGTGAAATGTATCTGCAAGCTGGCATGCCTGGGAAGTAATTTTGTGGCAGTCAATGGATCACTGCAAAAATGCAGCGTACAATTCATTCCTTTTCTAGTCCGCAGCAGGCAGAAAGTGAATCATGCAAAAACTGAGAATTTGCACCTGATTCACATTTGCATACTACGGCTAAGAAAAAGAAAATAATTGCCCACGCAAACTGAGGCACACACACACACACACACACAGAGCCCCACACACACACACCCAGAGACACACACACACAGAGCCACACACACACATAGAGCCACACACAGATACACACACACAGAGCAACACACACACACACACACACAGAGTCACTCACACAGAGAGCCACACACACACACAGAGCCACACACACACACAGAGCAACAGACACACACACAGAGCCACACACACACACACACACACACAGCCCCACACACACAGAGCCACACACACACACACACAGCCACACACACAGAGCCACACACACACACACAGAGCCACACACACACACACACAGAGCCACACACACACAGAGAGCCACACACAGAGAGCCACACACACACACAGTCACACACACAGCCACACATACACACACATCCACACGCACACACAGCCAGACACACCTACAGCCACACACACACACAGAGCCACACACACACAGACACAGCCACATACACACACACAGAGCCACACACACACACATAGAGCCATAGAGCCACAGAGCCACACACACACACACACACACACACACAGAGTCACACATATACACAGAGCCACACACACACACACAGAGCCACACACACACACACACACACACAGAGCTATCCGTAGAAGGAGGGCATGTTGCGAGCCCCCGATCATCGTCCCAGTGTGCCCTCCGCAGACCAGTCAGCACCCTGCAGCAGGAGAGAGCGGTGAGGGGGAGACAGGAGGCAGCACACTGCAGAGAAGTTGGAGACTTGGGAAAGAGCGACAGCTGAGGGGAGCAGAACACACGGGACAGGAGACTCAAGGACAGTCAGCGGACCTAGAGATGGGGACAGAACTATTTGTGAGCCCAGGTAACTCGGGACCTGTGGGAGCAGTCTTGAGAGGGAAGCAGAGTCAAGTATTTACCGGATGGGACCGGACTATGGACCAGGGAGCGTGGACGAAGGAGGAGGAAGAGGAGGGGTAAGAAGAGAATGTAAGGAGGGGGAGGCGGTCATGCGGTCTGCAGACACTTCATGGGGGAATCCTCTGAACAATGGCCTGACAGAGCATGATAACTCACACACACAGGAATGTGTGAACCTCACACCCAAAGAGGGAGAAAAGAAGTACTCTGGCGCTACGCAGAGGTTGATAAAGTCACTTCTGAAATTAATAAACACCTTTAGACCGATTCATAGAGTTACCAGAGGCTTATGGATTTACAAAAATAAACGATCACCGGGGAAACGATCGGTGGTCATGCTCACTTCACTCCTCCAGCTCCTCAGGCCAGTCTCCATTTTAGGGATGCTAATCATTTTCTAGTTAGAGGAGACTTGCTCCTTCCACCGCCAATTTACAGAGATGCACATTTACCCCCCGTCACATATGGTACCTTTACTCAAACGTTGGCTTTCAACTAAAGCATTTCCTTACTAGTGATTTCTAGACGATCATTCCTTGGGGAACATGGAAACTACAAATCCCACATTTCAACATGCTGCTGGCTGATAAGATAATCTTTTGACGCTTGAACTGCGACCTTTACGCAATTGTGGAGTTATTGCCTCACCTGCAATGTCCCATTTCTGCAGTCGCACCATAGTCCTGCTGTCCCAGCTGATCACCTTCAGCGCAAAGTCGACGCATATGGTAGCGCGGTAGTGAATCAGAATCAGAATATTTTATTGTTGAATTAATAAAAATCCTTACAATTAGAAAAAGTACAATTAGCGGATGTCCGCAATACAATTTGCATTAAAAATCGAAGCAACGGTTGATATCAAAGTTAAAAACAATTAAAACTTAAACTCTACGTCAGACCCCCCCACTGACTGCGTAGAGGTTTATGGAATGAGCATGGGGGATACTACATAAAGAGTGAGCCTCAGGCAATGTTTTAAAGGATCATACACAGAGCTGCAGCTGCTTCCCAGTCTCTATCATAAATTTGAGACCCCTGCAAGTCAGAATTGGTGATGAACCTCCCAGCCAGATTATGACCGCTTGGCGACATGTTGTTATGTTCAGTTTGATTAGGATATCCCGCAAAAATTTTCTTCTAGCCACCATGAGGGCCGGGCACACACAAAACAAATGGATTAAAGATTCGTTTTGGTAGCCACAGAGTCTGCATTTTGGGCAAGCATCATGGGGTTTCCAAGAGGGTCTTAGATCCTTGGACTCGTGAAGGCCCATACGGAAATCAATAAGAATCTTTTTTAGGTGTTGACTAAAATGTGTTGCCAAGTAAGCCTGGGGTTGTTGACGTGAATAGGAAGCAATGACTGTCCAGGCATGACGTCGATGGGTCAATGTTTGTTTGTCTTCCAATAGTGACTTTATTTTGGCATTTGAGTTTGCAAGTTTGCAGAAAGTAACCTGATCACTTTTTTTACACCAAGCTTCGAGCAATCCAAGGTCTGAAAGGCAAGTCTGCAGATGGGTGGCCGAGGGCTGGGTGGAGTCAAGATTGATTTCCTGCCAACAGAGGTGGTTTAATGAGCCTGGTACAGCAGCACGGAGTTTGTGGCAGAATTTAACAAACCTTGACTTGGACCTAAAAATTTGATTTTGAAGGCCAAATTCTAATCGCACCTGGGCTGGCGAGGCGCATTTCGGTACTTTAAATACAACTTTATAGATTTTAGTTTGTAAGGCGTTTAATAAACCGGCCTCCCCTCCAAGCCATGTAACAAGACCATACGATAATGTAGGTAAAATCTGAGCGGCCATTACTTTTAAAAGATGAGTGTAGTTTGGACCGCCCAGTTTTTGAAAGAGTCGCCTATAACCGAAAATTAGCTTCTGGGATTTAGCTTTTAACACTGCAGAGTGCTCTTTTTTTGAGTTGTCGTTGGCTATGGTCACCCCCAAATACCGATATTGTGGCTGTACCCCAATGGCTAGATGGTTAAATGTCCAGCTAAATTTAATGGGCTTTCGCTCTATAAGACGTATCACTTTTGTCTTTTCTCTATTTAATTCTAGATGTTCTTCATTCAAATAGAGATATAGCGCATTTATCAGCCTTTGCAGTCCAATTGGGGTTCCGCTTAAAAGAACAATATCATCGGCAAACTGGATGATAGGCACTGGGGTGTTACCAAGCTTCGGGCGTGACTTACAATTTGGCAGAGTTTTTTTCCTAGGTCAGCCAGGTATAAGTTAAATAAACATGGGGCCAAGACGCAGCCCTGTTTCAGTCCATCCTCCGTTGTAATTTTGGACGTAAGGCTTGAACCGTGCCCTTGTTTGACCCCTGCCCAGGTATCTGTATGAAGGAGCTTGACAGCGTGGAGGACATGTTTTGGTAGCCCCCACTCGTTGAGTTTTTCTCAAAGCCTCCCCCTACTGACTCGGTCAAAGGCCGCTTTAATGTCAATAAAGCAGCCATATAACCGTTTGTTGTTCGTTTTGGCTCTTTCCATCAAGAGGGCTAGGGCTGTGAGATTTGTTATAGTCCCTGTCCCTTTTCTGAAGCCTGTCTGGTAGCTTGGAATTAGGTCGTTGGTATTTACCCATTCCTGGATCTCCTCCGAAATACAAGAAGCATATAATTTTGCTTCCACATCGATTAAGGATATCAGCCGATAATTCAGTGGAGTACTCCTGTCACCCTTCTTGAAGATTGGGTGGATGATGTTACCATTCCACGATGGTGGCTGCTTCTTGCAGGCAAAGACTTGATTAAACAAGGCAGAAAGATGGAGTGCCCAAAACTCAGCGTTATGTTTGTATACTGCGTTGGGGATGCCATTGGGCCCTGGAGCGCCTTCAGATTTAAGATGGTCAATGCACCTTTTAACTCTATCGCAGGAAAACAATTCCAGCTCAATCCCCAGATTGTTGAACCTTTCTATGTCAGGAGAAGGTTATCTGTCGGTCCTTTCAAGCAGCTTAATATTGTTGTTGTGGTAGAACGGTGCTGATTTTCTGAGACTGAAGGTTCCCTTTTACGATAGAGATTTTTTACGTGCGATTCCCCGGTTTTTTTGCTAATGCCTGGGTCCTGAGTTATTAGATCCGCAGTGTTTAGTTTAGCGCGGTAGTGCTGCGAGAAGATCTGGTGCACATAGCGTTTGATGATGCTGTTCTTGCCTACGCCCAGCTCTCCAATCACCAGCACCTTGAACAGCTACTTGCGGCGCTCTGGGGACATCGCGGATCCATCAGCGGCTGAAGCAACCTCGTCACCGCTGCCCGGGTGGACATGCCCGCTGCAAGGCGACCGGGGGGGGGGGGGGCGGCGGCAAAGGAGGAAGTGGAGAGTAGGGTGAACGGGTGCCTAGAATAAGGAAGTACTTAATATCACACCCAGGTGAATTGAGGTAGTGTCCTGTGAGGTCTTTCTACACCCCGACGCCTCCAAGCCAACAGGCCAACAGGCCCAGGGGGTGGTGCAAGGTCCTGCAAGCCCCGCCCCCGTCTCGGTGACATCACTCTTATATCAAGCAACATACCAAAAGCTGAGAACTGACTATTTTAGTCCTTTGTAATATTTTTATAAGCTTTTTATTTTTACCAGAACCAAACACTAGAGATGACCTTTAGAGGGCAAACGGCTAAGCTAACATGAAAGGTTAAACAAGACCAGTGCAGCCAGGCAGCCAGCACCCACGCTTTACATATAACATTAAAAGTAAAGCGCGGGTGCCGCGATTATACCAGAAGTAAGAAATAGAAAAACCATCTATTTCTTTACTTTTGGTATAATCGCGGCACCCGCGCTTTACTTTTAATGTTAAAAGTAAAGCGCAGGTGCCGTGATTATACCCAAAGTTAAGGAAAAAATCACCATCCCATCACTCCAGATCGGTAGCAGCTACTACTGCCCTTGGAAATCCGCAAGTCAGAAAGTAAAAAAATGGTTCCAAGTCACACTGGTCTGGACACAAAGTTTTCAAAAGCTTCCATACTTTCTTCTGGAGCCCAAACAACCATATGAGTACACTTCTAAAGCCCCAGCATATCTGGAAAGGCATTTAGAGATTCACAGGGTGCCAGACAGAAGCCATCTGCAAGGTCCAGTCCAGGTCTAGTTGCTACTAGTCAGCTGGGTATTTCCAGGAAAAGGTCTCTTGCAGCTTGTTGTCCCCTGTAGCCACAAAGGTCAGCCAACTAACCCATAGAGTCCACTTCTTTGTATTGGGTACAAGATGGAGCAGGTCCCGTCCCTCAGGGCTCCTCTCAGGTCGCAGATACCAGCTACAGACCTCTTCTGAGGTCCAGGGAGTAATCTGTTTAGGTGCTGCATTTATGCCTTGCAGAAGTTGAGTGGGTGTGGTGACTCCTGGACACCTCCTAACCTGTTCGGTTAATGTTCAGCAGACAAACTCTACCCACCTTTCAGTAATTCATACTTGCCTTACAGGCTCAAAATGCCACTTATCAGGGCATTTTCAAGATGGCAAAATATTGAGCCACACTAAGCATGGGCTCTGAAGTCTGGGGTTGTGTGTGGGAGTATCAGAGGGAAGTCATTAGTGTCCACCCACATCTAACATTAAAATCCGATTTGAAGTAGGAACTGTATCCACAACAAACCCAAAAACAGACATCTGGTAGGGCAAAAGCAAGGTCCTTCAGCAACCAGATAGGGGATATACATGAATTGTCTTGGCATCCTGTTATCTCCCTCTTAAGTGCACCCCAAGTGTAACAGATGGTTAAAGAGATCTGTTCAAGAAGGATTTTGCAGTGTGGTTTCACAAAATGCCCACAGTCCTCAATCTGAAAATTCTGTGGAGTTCAGAGGAGTCATGTCTTTCCATTGAGTTCAGCCACTTGTTTGCTCCTTGGAGGCATTTCACACATCTTTGCACCTATTTAAAGCTAATCACTGGCTGGGCTACTGCTGAAGAGCTAATGCAAATTAGCCTTTATGAGCTTCAGGAATGGACAAATGAATTTAATTTTTAATAAATATTAACATAGGGGTTTATTTATTTTTATAGCTGGTCCCTTTTCTAGGTAGCAGTGTTAGTATTTTAATCTGCACTGTAGCTTTCTACAAAAGAAGACCAGATCGGCTTGCAACAGTCAAAATAGCTTTTTGGGCCTTGTCACTGAAGGGACATAGTAATATTCATTTTCCGCATGTCCCAGTTTTAAATATCATGCAACCCTATCCCATGGGCTGCAAGACTTACATAGGGGTGATTTACTAATAATTAAAATTGAGGTTTTTACTTGTCGAGAAGGGCTACTGTAGCAGGTTGCACTGCAGATATTATGCTACAACAGTCAGGCTACACAGGGTATGCTTGTAGGCATGTTTGCACTGCCACTGTAGAAGGTGGCATAATATATGCTGCAGTCCTTATTGCATTTAACTTCCAGGCCCTTGGTGCACCTTAAACAAAATATGCTAGGGATTTACAGGCAAGTTAAATGTGCTATTCTGAATTAAGCCAATTTAACCATGGTTAAAGGGGGAGCACATGCAATTTACTACTGGTTAGCGTCTAACAAAGAGACAACAGAACTGGAAGATCGAAATATAAGAGACAACATTCAATCCTCATACATAATTACAGACTTTCATTATGAAGTAGGTCATGTATCAACAAATCCAATGGGCATAAAACATGTATGTCCTTTTATATCACTCTGATCACACTACCTACACCTTAAAGGATGAAATGTTAGCTATGAATGCCCTATTTAGTTCATTACCTCAGTAGAGACAAATCATAGAAGAATAAATCTCTTACAAAGAAATAGCAAAAGCTATAGATGCTATGGGTACTGGGAAAGCTCTAGGTGAAGACTCATTACCAGTAGAATATTTCAAGTTAAATAGAACACAGCTAGTGTCATTACTATGTCAGATGTGTATTGAGAGGTGGGGAAAAAAGAAGGTGTGACACCGAAATTTAAAAGAACTCGAATATCACTTAAGCAGAGGCTCACTACAGCATGGCAACTACAGACCAAATCACTTACATGTAGACTTAAATATTTTAGACAAAATATTAGAGAATATGTTGAAATTCGTAGCACCTTATCTATTTCACACTTTACAAGTGACATTTCCCCAATTGTTTTCAATGACACATTCAAGGACACTATCTAACAACCTATGACAAGCTAGGAATGATAATGATGATAAACTTGTTTTGTATTTGGATTCTGAAAGGCTTTCAGCTGTGTGGAGTGTCAGTACTTAGCTAATGCAATGGCAAAAACGGGTGATCTGGAGGAGAATTCATCCAAAAATACTACTACATAAAAAACAGCAGTGATAAACTGAGGAAACTTCATACGCCAATCATTTTGGATGTGGAGAGGCACCAGGCAAGTCTGCTCACTCTCTCAACTCCTGTTTCACTGGAACCACTATCAATCAGCAATTTCAGCAATCCAAAAATATTACAGGAGCGGCAACAGAGTAGCATACTTTAACGACATGGTAATTTTAAGAAATCCAACCAAATTTATACCGCAAGGATTTCCCTAATTTATTAATTCTATATAGGATCAACTGGGAGAAGTGTGAGGCATTAGTGCAAACAAGATGCATCATAAAAGGATCATTAAGCATCATCCCCTTTAAAAGGAAGGAATCACAACTAACATACTTGGGTATACTGGCTAATAGAATGCGTGACAGCATGATGAGGGACAACCATTATTGAAGGTGATGTCTACACTGCTTTTCAAATGGTCAACACTACAGTTCTCGCTGGAGGTAAGGGCTCAAGTTGGTAAAATGAATATAGCACCATGGTTCAATTAAGCATTTGCCATGATCCCTTTAAAAATCCCCACATGCATATTATGTGTAATGTAGCTAAAAAACAAAGACCTTTGTATTGGGTATGGATTCTAAGTCAAGAATGAAACCATTACCTTTACATACTGCTAGTGCAATGTGTGGACTGTGGCAACCCTATGGGGAAGCCTGTTATATTGCATATAAGCTCAAATGTATGTGTTTTGCTTGTGAGATCCCAACATGTGTACACATTGAAATAACTAACCGGGGCTCAGGAGGGAGGGCTCACATAATGTACATGGTAAGAGCCAAAGCAACAGAACAACAACTTCCAGTTATCCATTCACTAGAGTCTGCATGGCATAGAACACGTCAGGCTAAGGGTACACAGTAGACTTCATCCACAGGCACCAATATGACAGAGCAAAGAGATCGTTGCAGGAGAAAAGGCAGGGTCATGGAAAATATTGAAAGATACAGACATCAGTACATTAAACGAGTTTTTCAGTGAAGTAACTTTAAAGGAAATTGCTGGTGTATAATATGCTCATAACCAAATTGTGACTGTTTGCACACTTGTGGTAATGTAGCAAGCTAGATTGCTACTGGAATGACATATGGGAAGATATGAAAGGGGAACTAAAGATAGCAACACCATTGGAGGGCGTCGATTCTCGGTCAATACGGCGACCCTGTGGAATGCCCTCCCGGTTAGGCTGCGAACCGAACCAAGTTACTTGAAATTCCGAAAGCTCCTTAAAACGTTTCTCTTTCCTCAGGATTTGTAAGACCTAGGCCCTTTCTCAGTCGCCCTCTGTTCTATAGCGCTGGGACGCTCCCGGGCAGCCATGCGCTTTATAAATCAAATTTCATTTCATTTCATTTCATTAAACTCACATATAGCCCTCCTTTATGATACTTTTGACATTTCTGAAATCACCCAGAAAGTTTGGAGATGATTATTGTTGCACAGTCATCCTGTGCCCTGGGCACTCCCCAACTTTATGCTGACTGATGCTGGTGGTAACTGATTTTGACTGACCCTGGGCTCTGCCTTACCAGGCCCAGGGCCAGTGCTGAGCTGAAAGGAACACATTAGAACACCCAACATACACTAGGGTACACTATGGTATGGTGGGGTACACCTGTACTTGGCATGACCTACCCCATAGGCCACTCGTATATAATAGGGCAGGGGATTGAAACTACCTAGAAATCCCCAGTACCCTAAGGCATGGCAGTTTAGAGGCCAGCAGCTTTTTGCTGGAGCCTGAGGTAAGTTTAAAAGCAGCACTGGGTGCCAGGACTGCTTTTAAACAGTAAATTGTACCCAAACTCGGCTTTGGTGGTAGGGGCACTTAAAAATGGAAACCCTACAATTTTTAGGCATATTAGGGACCCCCAGGGTCTACCCCAGGTATCCCAGGGGTGGGGGGGTCAGTTATCTATAAGGTACATCCTTAAAAAATGTGTTTTTATATCCCTGGGTAAAGTGAAATTTCACTCCCCACAATGTGTTAAGGTGCTGCTCAAATTCGACTTTGATGCTAGGAGCAATGGGTAAGGAGGATCTGCAATATTTCTGCAGATTCAGTACCCCTAAAGTCTCCCCTAGTTGCATGGGGTGGGGGTCCTGTAGAAATTAGGGAAATACTTATAAAATATGTTTTTATAAGCCCTGGTGCTAGAAAACGGGCCCAAGTCATTTTCCCCATTGCAAACCACATGGCCCATAGGTTAACATGGTAGGAAGTTATTGATTAATAAATATTCATAGGAGAGGACTAGCCGGACCATTCAAAGACTTCCCAGAATGGTAGTAGTAAATCCAACAATATTTTATTGTTGAATTTCTCCTAAAGTGTACATATAAGAAGTTATAAGACTTTCTTTTTTGTAAGTCCAAATTCAGCCTTCAAATGGTCCGCCCTGATTGGTCAGAGTCAAGTGGATTAGCCAGGCAGCTTTGAAGAGGTGATAGAGAATCCCTGGGGTTAACCACTCTGATGGGAGGGCAGTGTGCTGGTCTAAAGGAATGCCAGGCCAGGGGGTGGAGTCGTAAACCATGCTCTACAAAGGCAGAGGGGAGGCCTGGATTTCAGTTTCACTCTGACACTCTTGACTCAAAGTCAGGGCTAGGCTTAAGTAAGGTATGTGCAGATGGTAGGGGGAGAGTCTATGGAGAAAAGCCATCCCAGAGGGTGTGTTTAGCCAGCTCTTACCTCCTTGCTGGAAAATCAGCCATTATGGATTGAGAAGATTGGTGTACTCTGGGACAAAATAATGCCACACTCTACAGGATGTGGTAATAGCTAGGAAGAGTTACCCTGCTCTCATTGGTCAGAAGTGACCTGGTGCTTTACCCAGAGAATTTTGAATATGTATCTGAGAGGGGCAGAGTCCTCCAGATCTGCTGCTTGAAACTTACTGACACAAGAAGTGCCCTGCTGAGACGTTTTGCAGTACAAAGATTTCTAAGGCTTGACCTCTGAAAACAGCACCAAGTGAAACTGCAGCCCTGTGGATTATCTTTCTGCAAAAGGACTAAAGAGTGGACTCCCTGCAAGCTACAGATTAACAGAGTTCACTTGGACCGCCCACAAAGAATTTCCAGCCTGTAGTGCCAGTGGATTTGTAAGGTTGTTGTTCAAGTGGATTGTGGAATTGAAGTTTCATACTTTCAAGGACCCTCTTGTAGATTCCAGAACCTTGAATTGTGTGCTGGATACTTTGGGACCGGCAAGCAGAACTTCAGGAAGGAGTTCTAACTGGACCCCGCCTGCTGGGGAAGGCGTCCAACACATTTGGTGAGATTCTCCAGAACATTTTCTAAAGGTGTCCCTGTCAGAGAAAACAAAATTACTAAAAGGGGCACTGTTGGTTTCTAAGCACTAGAAAGTGACTAATCTTTAAAAATTCATAGCTCTGGTTCCCAACAGTGGTTTGTTTTTTTCTTCGTTTTGGTGTCATTTAAAAGATAAAACTATTACCTATTTTTATAAATTGGTGTTGGATTTTTATTTTGTGTTGTGTCTTAATTATTTGCTGAAATTGTGTTTTTAAATGCTTTACATACCTGTCTTTAAAGTAAAGCCTGTCTGCTCGCAGCCACGTTACCAAGGGTTGAGCATAGGAATAATTTTCTAAGACCTATGCTGAGTCCTATCATGTGTTAGGGGCCTTCTTGCCAGTGGCAGACCTACATTTGCCCCTACCAATAACGCACTTTCCAACATTTGGTGCTCAGAGGTGTGGATGAGGACTTGTGTTTAAAAAGTACACCTTTCAGTGAATGATTTAAGAATTTTAAGATGATAAAAATCCTCTATATTGCCTTAGAACAAAACTTTTGAGTTTGATTTTTGGAATTTGGAATAAACTGTTTTTAATCCATTGTTTGATTTTTCCAAATTGTTCTAAGTCTGTTGTGCCTAGTTTTTTGTGACCCAAAACTAGGGAACCATGGAGCTGGGCCTGGCTAAACTGTCCCAGTTTAAGATGGCTGTTCTTAAGGAACAGTGTAGGCTTAGGGAGCTGCGTGCTACCAAGAAGATGAGGAAGGCAGGGTTGATTGAGTCTCTAAAGGCCTGGGCCAAGTTAGCTGAGGAGAACCCAGGGGGTTGAGAAGATGTTCCCCCAACCTCACCTGAGAGAGGGGTGAGTATGAGACCTTTTCCATTGTGACTAGTGTTAGCCAGGTGAATCAAGGTGGTGGTGGGAGTGGAGAAGGGTCCCTTATTCAGGCACCACTACTGTCCCTTGCAGAGAGACAGCTTCAGGCTCAATTAGAGTTTATTGCCTTGGAGAAGGAGAAATTCTAATTGGCTAAGAGAAAATGGGAGAGGGAGGAGGAGAAGAGGAATGGTGGCAGCGAAAGTGAAGAAGATGCTGAGATGTTCAGGGGTAGTAGATTTGAACCTAAACTTCCCAAGGACATAGTACCCAAGTACACTGAGGGGGATGACATTGACAGGTGGCTAGCAGCTTTTGAGAGGGCCCTTAAAATGAGTAGGGTCCACTCTAGGTATTGGGGTGCACATGGATTGTCAGTGTATGGGTGGAGAATGGTGCCCCAGAGAGGGGTAGTCAGGTGGTGGAAGCAACCTTAGTGTCCCTTGGAGGGGTGAATATTGCCACCCTTGCTGCCTTACCTCCAAACATGGACAAGTACATGCAGAGGCCTTAAGTGAATGGGACTGAGGTTAAGGCTATCAGAGATACTGGAGCTAGTGTAACTATGGTCCTGGATGAACTGGTTCCTCCAGGGAGGTTGTTACCGGGTGAGTTTCACCAGGTGACATATGCAGACAGCAGTACCAAAATCCATTGGAATGGATTTGGAATGGGGAGGTGTGACAGGTCCTATGAAGGTAGATGTGTCAAAGGTGCTCGCAGTCCAGTGTTTACTGGGCAATGATCTTGAATCCTCTGCGTGGTCAGAGGTGGAGAGAGGACTCCATATGAAAATATTGGAGCTCCCTGAGTGGGTATGTGCTGTGACTAGGTCACAGACTGGCCATAAGGGAGGAGGGGCTGGACACTTGGACCCTGGAACAAGGGGCAAAGCATCCAAGGACAAGGGCACTGGGCCTGGTGAGCCAGCCCAGGGATCTCCAGCGGTGCAGGAAGAATTTAACTCTGATGGGGAGGATCTGGTCTCTGAGGGAGGGACTCCCTCCCTGCCAGAGCTGCCAGATTTGGCAGAACTGACAGGAGCAGGTGGACCCTCCAGAGAGGAGTTCAGTCAGGGACAGCGTGACTGTCCCACACTTGAGAGCTTGAGGCCGATTGCTTTTAAGCAGGATGACAGTGGGTTTCACAAACTCTACTGGGAAGATGGACTGCTTTATACTGATGACAGAAACCTCAAGGAGGGGGCCACCAGGAGATTGGTGGTGCCCCAGACGTACAGAAAGTTCATCCTGACTTTGGGTCATGATATCCCCTTGGCAGGACATTTGGGACACACAAAGACATGGAATCGGTTGGTGAACCAATATTACTGGCCCAGAAAATGTAAAGGAGTTTTGCAGCTCCTGTGTCACCTGTCAGGCCAGTGGCAAGGCAGGGGGCAAGATAAAGGCTCTCCTAATACCACTGCCAGTGGTTGGGGCTCCTTTTGAAAGGGTGGGGATGGACATTGTTGGGCCCCTGGACCTACCTACTGCATCAGGGAATAGATATAGCTTAGTGGTGGTTGACCATGCTACTACATACCCTGACGCCATACCTCTTAGAACCATTGATGCTCCTACTGTGGCTAGGGCACTGCATGGTGTGTTCACCAGAGTGGGTTTTCCAAAATAGGTGGTGTCAGATAGGGGCACAAACTTCCTATCCAGCTATCTGACTGCTATGCGGGATGAGTGTGGTGTTAACTACAAGTTCACCACCCCCTATCACCCACAGGCAAATGGTCTTGTTGAGAGATTCAACAAAACACTGAAGGGCATGATAAATGGGTTGTCAGAGAAACTCAGGAGTAGATGGGATGTTCTCCTTGCCTACAGGGAGGTGCCACAGAAAGGGGTTGGTTTCAGTCCCTTTGAGTTGTTGTTTGGACACCCTGTGAGGGGGCCATTGAGCCTGCTAACAGAGTCTTAGAGAAGCCTCTTAAAGAAGCTGAGGACAATGTGCTTGATTATGTGCTAGGCCTCAGATCTAAAATGGCAGAGTAAAAGTACAAAGCAAACAGGAAACAAGGCCAGCCAGGAGCTCATGAAGCACTGGTATGATCAAAAGGCTACTATGCCTGAGTATACTCCAGGACAGTTGATGTGGGTGTTGGAGCCTCTGGCTCCCAGGGCCCTCCATGACAAGTGGAGTGGGCCCATCTAATCTTAGAAAAGCAGGGTGAGGTTACCTATTTGGTTGACCTTGGCACCCCAGGAACCCTCACAGGGTCTGCATGTAAATAGATTGAAATCCCACCATGACAGGGCAGACATGACCATGTTACTGGTCACTGATGAGGGGGTGGAGGAGGAAACAGAGCCTGTGCCCGACCTCCTCTCCACTAATGTGCAAGATGGATCAGTGGAGGGAGTTGTACTCTCTCCCAAATTGACAGACCAGCAGCACAGAGACTGTAAGCAGGTGCTGGAGCAGTTTGCTCACCTGTTCCCTTTGACCCCAGGCACCACTGAGTGGTGTGTGCACCACATTGACACTGGTGACAGCCTACCTGTCAAACATGAACTGTATGGGTTGTCTGACCATGTCAGAGCCAGATTAAAGCTGAGGTTGTTAAGATGCTGGAGCTGGGGGTAATTGAACCGTCTGAGAATCCATGGGCCAGTCCAGTGGTACTGTTACCTAAACCTAATCCTCGGGGGGACCCAAGGAGTTAAGGTTCTGTGTGGACTACAGAGGATTGAATGCAGTCACAAAGACTGATGCTCACCCTATACCTAGAGCTGATGAGCTCATTGATAGGTTAGGGCTGCTAAGTACCTGAGTACTTTTGATTTGCCTTCAGGTTACTGGCAGATTGCCCTCACTGATGGAGCAAAGGAGAGGTCAGCCTTCTCCACACCAGAGGGATATTATCAGTTCAAGGTAATGCCCTTTGGATTATAGAATGCACCTGCTACCTTCCAAAGGTTGGTGAACAGGGTCTTGTCTGGGTTGGAACAGTTCAGTGCAGCGTACTTGGATGATATAGCTGTGTACAGTTCTACCTGGGGGGATCACATAGACCACCTGTTGGAAGTGCTTCAGGCCATGCAGCAGGCAGGCCTGACTATTGAGGCAAGCAAGTGCCACATAGGGCAGAATTATGTGGTGTACCTGAGCCGCCTGGTAGGTAGAGGCCATGTACAGCCTCTCAAAGCTAAAATTCAAACTATATTGGATTGGGCATCTCCTGTTACCCAGACTCAGGTCAGGGCATTCCTTGGACTGACAGGGTACTATAGAAGGATTGTTCAAAACTATGGGACCACTGTGGGGCCCCTAACAGAACTGACTTCTAAAACGAGGCCCAAAAAGGTGATTTAGACCCCAGAGTGTCAGAAGGCTAGTGACACTCTGAAAGCTGCTATGTGTTCAGCACAAGTGTTACAGGCCCCTGACTACACAAAATAATTTGTAGTTCAGACAGATGCTTCAGAGCAAGAGATTGGGGCAGTGTTGTCACAGCTAAATGAAGGGGGCCTTGGTCAACCAGTTGCCTTTATTAGCAGGAGGCTTCTTCCCAGAGAGCAGAGGTGGAGTGCCATTGAGAGAGAGGCTTTTGCTGTGGGGTGGTACCTGAAAAAGTTGAGACCATATTTGTTTGGGACTCACTTTCGTGTTCAAACTGACCACAGGCCTCTCAGATGGCTCATGAATATGAGAGGGCAGAATCCCAAGCTGTTAAGGTCGTCCATTTCCCTACAGGGAATGGACTTTACAGTGGAACACAGGCCTGGGGTTGCCCGTGCAAATGCATATGGACTCTCCAGGTTTTTCCAATTAGCTGATAAGGACTACCAGGGTGTAGGTTACTAACCCATCAACTTTTGTTCGGGGGGGCTATGTTGCAAATCATCCTGTGCCCTGGGCACCCCCCCAACTTTTTGCTGACTGATGCTGGTGGTAACTGATTTTGACTGACCCTGGTCTCTTCCTAACCAGGCTCAGGGCCAGTGCTTAGCGGAAAGGAACACAATAGAATACAGTTAAAAGACCCAACATACACTAGGGTACACTATGGTATGGTGGGGTACCCCTGTAATTGGCATGACCTACCCCATAGACCCCTAGTATATAATAGGGCAGGAGATTGAAACTACCTAGAAGTTCCCAGTACCCTGAGGCATGGTAGTTTAGAGGCCAGCAGCTTTTCGCTGAAGCCTGAAGTCAGTTTAGAAGCAGCACTGGGTACCAGGACTGCTTTTAAACAGTAAATTGTGCCCAAACTCGACTTTGGTGGTAGGGGCACTTATAAATGGAAAACCTACAATGGTCTGGCATATTAGGGACCCCCAGGGTCTCCCCTAGGTATCCCAGGGGTGGAGGGGCAGTGATCTATAAGTAGGGCTCCCGGTTGTATGGCATTTATTTTTTTAACATTTCAGTCTGTATTTATCCATATTTATTTTATGTGTTGCGTAGCAATGTAGTTGTAAAACTGTACATTTCCATATTTATTTAAATGATAGACGCACAGTCATACTTTGATGTTTATTATTATTATTATTAGCGGGTTTGTAAAGCGCTAGAATCGACTCCACAAGGGAGTATCTCTGCGCTGTTGGAGCCTTCCTAAACGGTAACTATGCATACAAATGACCAAGGCAAAAAAGCATAAAGAGAAAAAGGAGAGTATCAAAGACAGATCGGAATCACAGAGGGTCAGTAGTGCCCAAGGAAATAAAAGAACAAGAAATTTCAAATCAGCACTGGAACAAAGAAGTTTTCAATTTACTTCTAAAGCTGGAATGGTTCACACATTGTCTGAGGGAAAGAGGAAGATCATTCCAGAGCGTAGGACCAATGACAGACAGCGCCTTGCCTCCCTGTCTTGTCTTTTTTATCCTAGGCACCTTCAGAAGCAGCTGATTGCTAGAACGAAGACACCTCATAGGAGCATACGAAACAAATTTTTCTGCTAAATAGGAGGGCCCTAAACCATGGATTCCTTTATGGACAATACAACAGACCTTGAATTGAATCCCCTGACGGATATACAGCCAGTGGAGCTTGGCCAGAAGGGGCTTGGAAGGAGTTCTAGAGGGAGCATTTAAAACCAATCTGGCAGCAGTGTTCTGCACTACTTGAAGTCTGTCTAGTACTCCTTCGTTAGCAGATGCTAAAAGGCCATTGCAGCAGTCAATATGACTTAATACCAACGCCTGCACCAAGGTCTTTTTGGTGGAGTCAGGCAGAAGAGGAAATTCCTTGCGAAGAAGGCCAATCATGTGAAAGCAGGTCCGAACTATGTGATTTCCCTGTTGTTTAAATGTTAACTCCTGCTCCAACCGTACACCAAGGTTTTTAATCACAAGTTTTGGCTCAGGTAATGGGCCTAACTCGGTGGGCCACCAATCTGGGGCCCATAGTAACTTTGCCTCACCGAAAAGCATAAGTTCTGTTTTAGTCACATTACACTGGAGGAAATTTGACGACATCCAGCACGACACTGCTTTCATCCCTTCAGAGAAAGATATTAGCTATTTAAGTTGCCTAATATTACATAACAGTCCATCGACCAGCAAATATTAGCATTATACCATAAATGTTAGTTGACAAATGCAGTTACTTGAAGAAATGTCACCCAGTTTTTCAATTTCCCACAATGTCCATCTGCTAAGCTGTTGGGCTAAATTCAGGAAAGACAGCACGAAGAGTTACTGAAAAAAAGCAGATTTTCTGCATTTATCCATTTAAAAAAATAAATGCAGACAGAAAACACATTGTTTTCTGTCTGTATTTATCTGTAAAAATCCGTAAAACAGAAGACAAGGAGCCTTATATATAAGGTACACCCTTATAAAATGAGTTTTTATATCCCTGGGTAAAGTGAAATTTCACATTTCACTCCCCCCATTGTGTTAAAGTGCTGCTTAAATTCGAATTTGATGCTAGGAGCACTGGGTAAGGAGGATGTGCAAACTTTCTGCTGAATCAGAACCCCTAAAGTCTTCCCTAGTTGCACAGGGGTGGTGGTCGTGTAGAAATTAGACAGATACCTATAAAATATGTTTTTATAAGCCCTGGTGCTAAAAAACGGGCCCAAGTAATTTTCCCCATTGCAAACCCTATGGCCCATAGGTTAACATGGTAGGAAGTTATTGATTAATAAATATTGATAGGAGAGGACTAGCCGGACCATTCAAAGACTTCCCAGAATGGTAGTAGTAAATCTAACAATATTATATTGTTGAATTTCTCCTAAAGTGTACATACAAGAAGTTATAAGTCTTTCTTTTTTGTAAGTCCAAATTCAGCATTCCAGTGGTCTGCCCTGATTGGTCAGAGTCAAGTGGATTAGCCAGGCAGCTTTGAAGAGGTGATAGAGAACCCCTGGGGTTAACCACTCTGCTTGGAGGGCAGTGTGCTGGTCTATAGGAATGCCAGGCCAGGGGGTGGAGTCGTAAACCATGGGCTTCAAAGGCAGAGGGAAGGCCGGGGTTTCAGTTTCACTCTGACACTCTTGACCCAGAGTCAGGGCTAGGCTTAAGGAAGGTTTATTTTTATTTTTATTTAATGCGATTTTATATAGCGCGAAGTTTACCCGAAGGTGTCAGAGCGCTTTACATAAGAACCAGTTGCAAAACATAAGGACTAAGGATTACATGCGTTACATAAAAGATACAAACAGAAAAAATGGCAAATGTACAAGATGTAAAGTCACACAAAGAAGAGACTAGTGATTAGAGTTATCTCTATATACATAGGGAAAGGTTACGAATGGATATACTCTAAGAGTCACATAGGAATGGTAGAGAGTACAAAGGTCTACTGCATATACTAGTGATCAGAGTTGTCTCTATATACATAGGAAAGGGATACAAATGAATATACTCTAAGAGTCACATAGGAATGGTAGAGAACACAAAGGTCCACTGCATATACTAGTGATTAGGGTCATCTCTATATACATAGGGAAGGGATACGGATGGATATACTGTAAGAGTCACATAGGAATGGTAGAGAGTACAAAGGTCTACTCAATATACTAGTGATTAGAGTTATCTCTATATACATAGGGAAGGGATACGAATGGATATACTCTAAGAGTCACATAGGAATGGTAGAGAGTACAAAGGTCTACTGCATATACTAGTGATTAGAGTTATCTCTATATACAGAAAATCAGAGTTCCATTAAGTGGGGTCGGAGGGGGGATGCAGTCACAGAACCAAGGGAGGGTGGGAGGGATTTACGGGTATGGGGAAAAGGCAAATCAGAAGGGAAGAAACATTTGAGGATCGTAAAGGGGGAAACGAGGGAAGAGGGTTAAAGGACAAGGGAATGGGCAAGATGGCGGGTCAGGGTCCAGAGAAAAGCGGCCGAGAGCAGCAGCAAAATGGCAGCCAGGACAAAAGAAAAAGTAAAGAAGTCCAGGAGAGTCCTTGGCGGGACAGGCCGCTCTCAGTTACTTGGCTACTTGGTGCCCTCTCCCTCCGTATGGACGCTGAGGGTGAAGTACCCGTTGGGGCTCAGCCTGTAGGTCTGCACAGAGTTGACCCCCACATCAGGGTCCTGCATGCTCTCGAGCGAGAAGCATGCCCCGGGGGCCACAGACTCGCTGATGTCCAGCCGCATGTCCCCGGCCAGGAAGGCGGGGTCGTTGTCGTTGATGTCCTGCACCTCCACCACAGCACTGTACAGCTCCAGGGGGTTCTCAGCCACCACCTCCAGGGTGAGCAGGCAGGGCACGGCCAGGCCACACAGCTGTTCCGGGTCGATCCTCTCGTTCACATACAGCGCCCCGCTCTCCAGGTCCACCTCCAAGTACCGCCAGCCCCCTCCGGCGGGCACCAGCTGCAGCCGGCGCTCTACCAGCCCCAGGAGCTTAAGGCCTAGGTCTGCCACCAGGTTCCCCACTCGGTAACCCCTCTGCGCCTCCTCGGGCACGGCATAGCAGATGAGCACGGAGCCCCCGCCAAGGAGCCCCTAGAGCAGCGGGAGGAAGAGCACTGGGCACCCGTGGCCGGCCAGAGCAGGGAGTCATTTCGTAGTGCGTGGCGGGCCCCTATTGCTCCGCTCCTGATGGTAGGGGGAGAGTCCATGGAGATAAGCCATCCCAGGGGGGTGTGTTTAGCCAGCTCTTACCTCCTTGCTGGAAAATCAGCCATTATGAATTTGGAAGTTTGGTGCACTCTGGGACAAAATAATGCCACACTGTACCGGATGTGGTCATAACTATGAAGAGTTACCCTGCTCTCATTGGTCAGAAGTGACCTGGTGCTTGACCCAGAGAATCTTGAATAATTTATCTGAGAGGGGCAGATCCCTCCAGATCTGCTGCTTGAAACTTACTGAAGCAAGACGTGCCCTTCTATGAAGTTTTGCTGTGCAAAGATTTCTAAGGCCTGACCTCTGAAGACTGCACCAAGTGAAACTGCAGCCCTGTGGATTACCTTGCTGCAAAAGGACTAAAGAGTGGACTCCCTGGAGGCTACAGGTTAACAGAGCTCACCTGGACAGCCCTACAAAGAATTCCCAGCCTGGAGTACCAGTGGATTTGTAAGGGTGTTGTTCAAGTGGATTGCGGAATTGAAGTTTCACACTTTCAAGGACCCTCTTGGAGATTCCAGAACCCTGGATTGTGTTTTGGATACTTTGAGACCCGACAGCAGAACTTCAGGAAGGAGTTCTAACTGGACCCCACCTGCTGGGGAAGGCGTCCAACACATTTGGTGAGATTCTCCAGTACATTTTCTAAAGGTGTCCCTGTCTGAGAAAACAAAATGACTAAAAGGGGCATTGTTGGTTCCTAAGTCTAGAAAGTGACTAATCTTTAAAAATTCATATCTCTAGTTCCCTACAGTGGATTTCTTTTCATTTTGGTGTCATTTAAAATATACAAATATGACCTATTTTTATAAATTGATGTTGAATTTTTATTTTGTGTTGTGTCCTAATTATTTGCAGGAATGGTGTTTTTAAATGCTTTACATATCTGTCTTTGAAGTTAAGCCTGTCTGCTCGCAGCCACATTACCAAGGGTTGAGCATAGGAATAATTTTCTAAGACCTAGTCTGAGTTCTATCATTTGTTAGTGGCCTTATTGCCAGTGGCAGACCTACATTTGCCCCTACCAATAACGCACTTTCCAACATTTGGTGCTCAGCGGTGTTGATGAGAACTTGTGTTTAAAAAGTACACCTTTCAGTGAATGATTTAAGATTATAAAAATCCTCTAAATTGCCTTAAAACACAACTTTTGAGTTTGATTTTTGGAATTTGGACTAAACTGGTTTTAATCCATTGTTTTGATTTTCCCAAATTGTTCTAAGTCTGTTGTGCCAGTTTTGTGTGACCCAAAACTAGGGAACCATGGAGCTGGACCTGGCTAAACTGTCCCAGTTTAAGATGGCTGGTCTTATGGAACTTTGTAGGCTTAGGGGGCTGCCAAGAAGATGAGGAAGGCAGGATTGCTTGAGTTCCTAAAGGCCTGGGCCAGGGTAGCTGAGGAGAACCCAGTGGGGTGAGAAGATGTTCCCCCAAACCTCACCTGCGAGAGGGGTGAGGAAGAGCCATTTTCCATTGTGACTAGTGTTAGCCAGGTGAATCAAGGCGGTGGTGGGAGTGGAGAAGGGTCCCTTACTCCGGTACCACTACTGTCCCTTGCAGAGAGACAGCTTCAGGCTCAATTAGAGTTGATTGCCGGCAAAATTCAAATTGGCTAAGAGAAAATGGGAGAGGGAGGAGGAGAAGAGGAATGATGGCAGTGAAAGTAAAGAAGATGCTGAGATATCCAGGGGTGGTAGATTTGAACCTAGTCTTCCCAAGTACACTGAGGGGAGTGACATTGACAGGTGGCTAGCAGCTTTTGAGAGGTCCCTTAAAATGAGTAGGGTCCACCCTAGGTATTGGGGTGCACTCCTGTGGGTGTTGATTCCCATTGCTGGGAGGGATAGGTTCCTGACCCTGAAGGGAGAGGATGCAGAATCATACCAGCAGATGAAGGCATGCTTACTCAAGAAATTTGGTCTGACTCCAGAACAGTACAGTGTGAAGTTTAGTGGCCCCCAGAAATTGAGTTCGAAGTCTTGGGTAGACTTTGTGGACGTTTCAGTAAAGGCACTGGAAGGCTGGATTGTTAGTAACAAAGTTGACAAATATGAGGGATTGTATCATTTGTTTTTGTAAGAACACATTTTGTCTCAATTTGCAGAACAGAAGTTACGCCAGTATCTAGTGGACTCTAAGCTGACAGGCCCCAGAGAGCTGGGGTAATCAGCTGATGAGTGGTTGAGAACCCGGGTTTCTATTCAGCACCAGGGGGGTGACCAGAAGTAAGGAGGACAGGTCCCCCCCCATGGGAAAGCCAAGGGATATTAAGGCCAAAAACCTAAGGAGTCCTCCAAAGACCCACAACAACCTGCACAAGGAGGGGGGGCCCGAGCCAACCCAAATTCAAAGGGAAGGGGTTTCAGGGAAAGTCTGGTAGGTTATTTGATCCCTCAAAGGTGGGTAAGTGCTTTGACTGTAACCAGCCAGGGCATAAGCAGGGAGATGTTGTCTGACTCTGTACCTAGAGGCTCCCCCTAAGGGGCCATCCACAGGGATTGTCAGTGTAGGGGTGGTGAATGGTGCCCCAGAGAGGGGTAGTCATGTGGTGGAAGCAACCTTAGTGTCCCTGGGAGGGGGGAATATTGCAACCCATGCTGCCTTACCTCCAAACATGGACAAGTACAGGCAGAGGCCTAAAGTGAATGGGACTGAGGTAGAGGCTCTCAGAGATACTGAGGCTAATGTAACTATGTTCCTGGTTGAACTGGTGCCTCCAGAGAGGTTGTTACCTGGTGAGTTTTACCAGGTGACTTATGTAGACAGCAGTACCAAACTATGGCTGTGGTGGATTTGGAATGGGGAGGTGTCACAGGTCCTTTGAAGGTAGCTGTGTCAAAGGTGCTCCAGTCCAGTGTTTACTGGGCAATGATCTCAAATCCTCTGTGTGGTCCGCGGTGGAGAGAGGGCTCCATATGAAAATATTGGAGCTACCTTAGTGGGTATGTGCTGTCACAGACTAGCCAGTAGGAAGGGGCTGTGCAATTGGACCCTGGAACAAGGGGTCAAGCATTCAAGGACAAGGGCACTGGGCCGGGTGAGCCAGCCCAGGGATCTTCAGTGGTGCAGGAAGAATCTAACCCTGATGGGGAGGATCTGGCCTCTGAGGGAGGGATTCCATCCCTGCCAGAGATGTCAGATTTGACAGAACTGACAGGAGCAGGTGGACCCTCCACAGAGGAGTTCAGTCAGGGACAGCGTGACCGTCCCACCCTAGAGAGCTTGAGGCGGATTGATTCTGTGCAAGAGGAGGGAGATGACAGTGGGTTTCACAAACTCTACTGGGAAGATGGACTGCTTTATACTGATGCCAGAAACCTCAAGGAGGGGGCCACCAGGAGATTGGTGGTGCCCCAGAAGTACAGAGAGTTCATCCTGACTTTGGGTCATGATATACCCTTGGCAGGACATTTGGGACACACAAAGACATGGAATTGGTTGGTGAACCATTTCTACTGGCCCAGAAAGGTAAATGAGTTTTGCAGGTCCTGTGTCACCTGTCAGGCCAGTGGCAAGGCAGGGGCAAGACAAAGGCTCCCCTAATACCACTGCCAGTGGTTGAGGTTCTTTTTGAAAGGGTGGGATGGACATTGTTGGTCCCCTGGACCTACCTACTGCATCGGGGATAGGTATATCTTAGTGGTGGCTGACCATGCTACTAGATACCCTGAAGCCATATCTCTTAGAACCGTTGATGCTCCTGCTGTGGCTAGAGCACTGCTTGGTGTGTTCACCAGAGTGGGTTTTCCAAAAGAGGTGGTGTCAGATAGGGGCACAAACTTTCTGTCCAGCTATCTGACTGCTATGTGGGATGAGTGTGGTGTTAACTACAAGTTCACCACCCCATATCACCCAAAGGCAAATGGTCTTGTTGAGAGATTCAACAAAACACTGAAGGGCATGATAAATGGGTTGTCAGAGAAACTCAGGAGGAGATGGGATGTTCTCCTCCCATGCTTACTGTTTGCCTACAGGCAGGTGCCACAGAAAGGGTTTGGTTTCAGTCCCTTTGAGTTGTTGTTTGGACACCCTGTGAGGGGGGACATTGAGCCTGCTATGAGAGTCTTTGGAGAAGCCTCTTAAAGAAGCTAAGGGCAATGTGCTTGATTATGTGCTAGGCCTGATATCTAGAATGGTAGAGTACATGTACAATGCAAACAGGAAACTGGAGGCCAGCCATGGACCTCATGAAACACTGGTATGATCAAAATGCTACTAAGCCTGAGTATTTCCATGAGAGTTGGTGTGGGTGTTGCAGCCTGTGGCTCCCAGGGTCCTCCATGACAAGTGGAGTGGGCCCTATCCAATCTTAGAAAAGAAGGGTCATGCATGTGAATAGATTGAAACCCCACCATGACAGGGCAGACATGACCATGTTACTGGTCACTGATGAGGGGGTGGAGGAGATGGAAACTGAGCCTGTGCCCGACCTCCTCTACGCTAATGTGCAAGATGGGTCAGTAGAGGGAGTTGTACTCTCTCCCAAATTGACAGACCAGCAGCACAGAGACTGTAAGCAGGGGTTGGAGCAGTTTGATGGCTTGTTCTCTTTGACCCTAGGCACCACGTTCACACTGGTGACAGCCTACCTGTCAAAAATAAACTGTATAGGTTGTCTGACCATGTCAGAGCCAGCATTAAAGCTGAGGTTGCTAAGATGCTTGAGCTGGGGGTAATTGAACCGTCTGAGAGTCCATGGGCCAGTCCAGTGGTGAATGCAGTCACAAAGACTGATGCTCACCCTATACCTAGAGCTGATGAGCTCATTGATAGGTTAGGGGCTGCTAAGTACCTGAGTACTTTTGATTTGAATTCAGGTTACTGCCAGATTGTTCTCCCTGATGGCGCAAAGGAGAGGTCAGGCTTCTCTACACCAGAGGGACATTATCAGTTCAAGGTAATGCCCTTTGTATTAAAGAATGCACTTGCTACCTTCCAAAGGTTGGTGAACAGGGGCTTGTCTGGGTTGGAACAGTTCAATGCAGCTTACATGGATGATATAGCTGTTTACAGTTCTACCTGGGGGGATCATTTACACCACCTAAGGAAAGTGCTTCAGGCCATGCAGCAGGCAGGCCTGGCCTGACTATTGAGGCAAGCAAGTACCAAATAGGGCAGAGTTCTGTGGTGTACCTGGGCCACATGGTAGGTGGAGGACATGTACAGCCCCTCAAAGCTAAAATTCAAACTATATTGGATTGGGCAGCTCCTGTTGTCCAGACTCAGGTCAGGGCATTCCTTGGACTGACAGGGTACTATAGAAGGTTGGTTCAAAATGATGGGACCATTGTGGGGCCCCTAACAGAACTGTCTTCTAAAACGAGGCCCAAAAAGGTTATTTGGACCCCAGAGTGTCAGAAGGCTGTTGACACTCTGAAAGCTGCTATGTGTTCAGCACCTGTGTTACTGGCCCCTGTCCACACAAAAGAATGTGTAATAGAGACAGATGCTTCAGAGCAAGGGATTGGGGCAGTGTTGTCACAGCTGAATGAAGGGGGCCTTCATCAGCCAGTTGCCTTTATTAGCAAGAGGCTACTTCCCAGAGCAGAGTTGGAGTGCCATTGAGAGAGAGAGAGACTTTTGCTGTGGTGTGGTGTTGTCCCTGAAAAAGTTGGGACCATATTTGTATGGGACTCACTTTTGTGTTCAAACTGACCACAGGCCTCTCAGATGGCTCATGCAGATGAGCGGGGAGAATCCCAAGCTGGTAATGTGGTCCATTTCCCTACAGGGAATGGACTTTACAGTGGAACACAGACCTGGGGTTGCCCATGCAAATGCAGATGGACTCTCCAGGTTTTTCCAATTAGCTGATGAGGACTACCAGGGTGTAGGTTAGTAACCCATCACCTTTCATTTGAGGGGGGGCTATGTTGCAAAGTCATCCTGTGCCCTGGGCAACCCCTAACATTTTGCTGATTGATGCTGGTGGTAACTGATGTTGACTGACGCTGGGCTCTGCCTAATGAGGCCCAGGGCCAGTGCTGAGCTGAAAGGAACCCATTAGAATACAGTTAAAATACCCAACATACACTAGGGTACACTATGGTAAGGAGGGGTGCCCCCTGTAATTGACATGACCAACCCCATAGGCCCCTAGTATATAATAGGGCAGGGGATGGAAAATACCTAGAAGTCCCCAGTTCCCTGAGTTCCCTGAGGCATGGCATTTTAGAGGCCAGCAGCTTTTTGCTGAGGCCTGAGGTCAGTTTAAAAGCAGCACTGGGTGCCAGGACTGCTTCTAAACAGTAAATTGTGCAAAAACACGACCTTGGTGGTAGGGGCACTTAAAAATGGAAAACCTACAATGTTTTGGCATATTAGGGACCACCAGGGTCTCCCCTAGGTATCCCAGAGGTTATGGGACACCCTTGTAAAAGGAGTTTTTATATCCCTGTGTAAAGTCAAATTTCACATTTCACTCCCCACATTGTGTTAACGTGCTGCTCAAACTCGACTTTGATGCTAGGAGCACTGGGTAAGGAGGATCTGCAATATGTCTGCAGATTCAGAACCCTTAAAGTCTCCCCTAGTTGCACGGGCTTGAGGGTCCTGTAGACATTAGGGAAATACTTATAAAATATGTTTTTATAAGCCCTGGTGCTAGAAAACTGGCCCAAGTCATTTTCCCCATTGCAAACCCCGTGGCCTATAGGTTAACATGGTAGGAAGTTATTGATTAATAAATTTTGATAGGAGAGGACTAACCAGACAATTCAAAGACTTCCCAGAATGGTAGTAGTAAATCCAACAATATTATATTGTTGAATTTCTCCTAAAGTGTACATACAAGAAGTTATAAGACTTTCTTGTTTGTAAGGCCAAATTCAGCCTTCCAGTGGTCTGCCCTGATTGATCAGAGTCAATGGGTTAGCCAGGCTGCTTTGAAGAGGTGATAGAGAACCCCTGGGGGTAACCACTCTGCTGGGAGGGCAGTGTGCTCCAGGTCAGGGGGTGGAGTTATAAACCATGCTCTTCAAAGGCAGAGGGGAGGCCTGGGTTTCCGTTTCACTCTGGCACTCTTTACCCAGAGCAAGGCTAGGCTTAAGTAAGTTATGTGAAGATGGTAGGGGGAGAGCCAATAGAGATAAGCCATCCCAGGGGGTGTGTTTAGCCAGCTCTTACCTCCTTGCTGGAAAATCAGCCATTATGGATTTGGAAGATTGGTGTACTCTGGGACCTAATAATGCCACACTATACAGGATTTGGTCATAACTAAGAGTAGTTACCCTGCTCTCATTGGTCAGAAGTGACCTGGTGCTTGACCCTGAGAATTTTGAATAAGTATCTGAGAGGGGCAGAGCCCTCCATATCTGCTGCTTAAAACGTACTGAAGCAAGAAGTGCCCTACTGAGAAGTTTTGCTGTGCAAAGATTTCTAAGACCTGGACAGCCCCTCAATGAATTCCCAGCCTTGAGTACCAGTGGATTTGTAAGGGTGTTGTTCAAGTGGACAGTGGAATTGAAGTTGCACACTTTCACGGACCCTCTTGGAGATTCCCGAACCTTGGATTGTGTGTTGGATACTTTGAGACCCACAAGCAGAACTTCAGGAAGGAGTTCTAACTGGACCCCGCCTGCTGGGGAAGGCGTCCAACACATTTGGTGAGATTCTCCAGAACATTTCCTAAAGGTGTCCGTGCCAGAGAAAACGAAATGACTAAAAGGGGCACTGTTGGTTTCTAAGCACTTGAAAGTGACTAATCTTTAATAATTCATATCTCTGTTTTCCTACAGTGGATTTTTTTTCGTGTTGGTGTCATTTAAAAGATAAAAATATTACCTATTTTTATAAATTGGTGTTGGATTTTTATTTTGTGTTGTGCCTTAATTACTTGCTCAAATTGTGTTTTGAAATGCTTTACATACCTGTCTTTGAAGTTAAGCCTGTCTGCTCGCATCCGTCTAGAGCTTGCCAGACATTTCTGAGATGTCCAAATATGAGAAATGGATCCACAGATTAAAGGCCAAATGTATGAAGCCATTTAGTGGCCACAAACCTTGCAAATCGCTAAATCAAAGTGTTAGAGACTGCTAAATGGCTTTTTGAAAAAAACATTTTGCCATTTAGTAACATATTACCAAATAACAAAATGAGTTTAGTAGGGAATAAAAAAATCACTATTTGGACTACAAGTGTTTAGGGCGTCCCTTCCAAAGAGCAAATCAGTATGGTATGTATCAGTCTTTTGTTACAGAAATCTAGGCGTAACACATAAAAGTGTTACTGACTCTCAACATGGGGTGGTAAGTAATACCAAAAGAGAAGGAACCTCTGTGAACCCTTCATGAAGGTTAAAAAAAATGTTTATTGGGCAGTAGGCGCTACTCTCAGATAAGGTTTTTATAAGTTTCAATTTGTTTTTTGTAATGGACGCCTCTTTCTTTTAAGGATCAAGGACAATATTTTTTTTTTAAAGAATTCGATTACAGGTGGTCTGATAATTGAAGAAGGCTGCAATCTGATGATGGCTAACCCTGAACGGGTAACTTTGCTCCGCCAGCAGAGTTTGCGGAGATTTGCCTACTCCGCGCTACACTGCGAATGCGGAGGTAGGTAAAACGCCATCTCCGTGGTGGAGCTGAGTTAGCCGTTCCCACCCGCTCCAAAATTCTTTAAATTTTTTTAAAAGAAGCCACTTACCCGTTTGTCTGCTGCCTCCTGTGCCTGGTCGCTCTCCTTCCTGCTCCTTGCATCCTTCTGTAATAAAAAAAAAACTATGTTGTACTTCTTGCGGATGCAATAGTTTACATCCATGGCACACTGTCTTGAGTGAAAGAAAATATTATGATAAAGAAGGCAAGCAATGTGATACATACAGATAGGCAGATAGATAGATAGATAGATAGATAGATAGATAGATAGATAGATAGATAGATAGATAGATAGATAGATAGATAGATAGATAGATAGATAGATAGATAGATAGATAGATAGATAGATAGATAGATAGATAGATAGATAGATAGATAGATAGATAGATAGATAGTGGTTTGTAAATCAGTTTAACCAGAATTCCGAGAATGCAATACCATGCCCTATTGCACGTTACCTGATATGTATTTTCATATTATGTGTTTAGTTTGTGGAAATTAACTTTAAAAAGCAATTCTTTCAGTGTACAATCAGCAATATGCACTGATTGGTATAAATTGGTGATAAAACAATGCACAATGGAGATGGCCAATGGATTCATTCATTCTGTGGAAACCATGTGCGGTTCTTGCAAACTAACCGTTTTTTTGTCAACATCATAGAGTTTATAGAGTTCACCTGACATACTTTTTATCCTCAATATCTTTGAAATTGACATCACACAACTGATAAACCAGCTTACATCACAGAGTGTAGTATCACAAAAGCGGATAGAAAATCTTGAAATAAGTGTAAAAACAATAAGGCTTAAAAATTAAGGTAATACAAAATTGGTTATCAACCTTATGTTCAATTTTGCAATAGCATCATTTTGAAGAGTGCAACATAATGCACAATTGTCTTTAGCTAGTGTACAAAATAATGGTCCTTGTACTAAAAGTACTGTGAAGGTGATCATATCATAGTTTATGGTCATAGGTTATGGAGATGTTATCACATGTGCTGGTACTATTCAAAGAACATGAATATTGTGATAATTTACTACCACATAAATGAAACTATACATTCAACACAATACGGATCAGGTCCCGTATTAGAGATAGTGCACGTTTTCCATGTTTGTGACATGGCATACCTTAACCGCATGCGTGCGGGCGGAATTCCGCCCATACGCTGAGATTTTCTAAAGCGCATGTTACGTGACGAGCTGGGCTCGTCATCAGCGTGCGAGGAGGCTACGCCATGACGAGCCCAGCTCGTCATCAGCATAGAAGGGGTTAAAGCAGGTGTGCCTGGTGCAAACATGGAAAGTGTACCCTATCAGGAAGATTGCGCAGAGTTCAGGGCAGTGTATTCAAGAGAAAATCGGAGCAGCTGTTTTAAAGCTGCTCCGTGTTTCTCTGTGCAGGCGACAACCCGTCTGCACTTTTTAAAGGGATTAGTGATCTCCTTGCAGGCGGTTGCAGTGAGTGACTGCACCTGCCTGCAAGGGGATGTCTCAGGGGTCCATGGGACCTCTTTCACGTCTTTAGGGGGCTGCATTTAGAAAGAGCCCTGAAAGTATGCCACCTTTTTATGGTGCACTTTCAGTGTCCCTTCTAAAAGCATGTTTGCCTCTGCGCCAAAGTCGGTAATACGGTGATGGAGCAAGGTTTTGTACGTAAAGAAACTTGCTCGGATTCAATCCTCTTGAATAATATGTAATAATGTAACTAATATATTTTGTGGATATTAATAATTGCACCACACAATATTTACTTTATCTAGGGGCAACTTGAGTGTCTAATATGGCTGCCAAAAAAGCGTGAATCTTCTGCGCGTGCGTCTACTGCATCTACTATTATTAAAGATGGCCGCTTTGAATTTCACATGCTAATGCACATGGCAATGCTTAGACTAAACCTCTCTTGTCTTACTAAACTGCTGATGCAATAGTTAAAATAAATTAAAGGGAGTAGAGTAGAAGTAAGTGGTATACAGTGTATTAATTTATTTCAGTATTCTAACATCAACATTCCCCTTACCATCCCAGCAAACATCTCCGCTCCGCCAATGCATTCCTGGCCATAGTTCCTCGGATTAGGAGATCAAGAGCTGGAGGTAGGTCCTTTATCTACAATGCCGCTAAACTATGGAACTCGCTCCCTCTTCACCTAAGATCCAATTCTAGCCTGTCATCTTTCCGCAAGCAGCTCAAAACCTTCCTCTTTACACAACAAATCTAACTCCTAAGTTTACTGTATCACGAGGAACTATCCTTTTCTTTCAGCGTTTGGACGCCCGAGGGCAGCAGTCACGCTCAACAAAACCCCTTTTCATTTCATTTCATTTTCCTTTGATTTTGTTATTAGTTCGTATTTGGGCCTGGAGGGTGACTGAAAATCTCCATCTTGTCTGACTTTGCGCACGCGTACTGGACTCTGTCATACTCCGCACTGTGACATTGAAACCCAGCCAAGGACACTTTAACCAGAAAAGCGCATGGAAACAGCACCTCTTGACCCGGAGAGGGGAAGGAGAAGAAGTCAAATTTTGCATACATTGTTGATGAAATTGATTTTGTGTGGTTTGGGAATTAAAGCATGGGAAAATAAGTGAGGGGAGGGAACATAGAACAATGAACCTTACAAAAATGACATTACATTAGTTTGGTATGATGACCTCTCCCCATCCCATTGTCCAATCACCAGTTGGGAATACACAAATAGTGAAACATTGGGGGTGGTACACACATTGAGAATAGTATAACTAAGGTAGGCTAAGTCAGTTAGTTTGTCAGACGTGTTACAGACCTGTCACCGTCCCATCATTGCTGCAGAAGAAGGTGGGAGCCACGGAGGTCAGAGACACTGCTCGAGCACTCTGACAGAAGAATCGAGAAAGGAGAGACGGAGAGAGAGAAGAGTCGGAGAGATTGCTGAGGGAGAAGAATCTGTCCGCCCAGAAGGGGAAGAATCGGGGAGAGTAGCACCAGAGAGGGGTGTAACACTGGCGTTGTTGTGTAGTTCCTATATTCCCAATAGGCTCTGCACATTGGAATAATATATCCTATAGATTTGATGTAGGACTGAGGTTGACTAGGTCTCTATCGAATATACTAAACTTAATAGTGAGTGCCAGCTAGCTCAGAGGTCACTAGAAACTTTCTCGAATACACAAGAAGGGATTAGTTTCTGACAACCGCATAAACATGACAACTTTGTTTCCCCAAGAATAATCGTATCTTCAGAGTCGTGGAAACAATAGATAAATATTTTATCAGTCAATCGTGCATGCTTCGTTTCATCAGAGGTGCAGAGAAATGGAGAGACGGGTGTTTTCAATAAAAGGATTTTATTGAACAGTCTTTGTTCTCATGCAAGTAAAGTGAACTGCTACAATCGTAATGCAGGCTGCAAAGTATAATGCGTACAGCAAGAATTGAATCATAAAATAATACTGTAAAAGCATTATATGGTTTCTAAGCCATATAAAAGTAAATACATAAATACACATGCTAAAATACTCAACTAGTGCTATCTAAAATACGCCTACCCCAATGTACCTAACCTAAGTCTAGTACGCAGGAGGGAGTAAGTATTGTCTAGCATAGGTTTGGTTCTCATTGCCAAGAATCTATCAAAGATTTCTCTTAGGGTCAAATCAGCTCCATAGCTTAGTTTAGAGTGAAGGAGGTCTGGTATCTGTGTCTCAGGACTCGATTTCACCACATCCCGTGAGGGGAGCTTGGAAACACTGGAGTTGGATTCTCAGCGAGAGAAAGGACAGCTTCTCGATCAGTGCGCCAGCTGGAGGGTCGGCTTCCTTCGGCACTTGCTGTAGCGAGCTGCGTAGGGCAAGTAGATAGTCGAACTGGTCCGAACCACCGTGTCTTGCTAGAGCAAGTGAAGGCATATTTATACCTTGAAGGTGCCTAGTTTGACATAGAGTCAGGCATAATAACGTCAGTAAAGAACCTCAAGGGAATAGTAGTTCTTTGTAAAGTCCATGAGTTCTTGGACAAATCAATATTCAAGCAAGGGGAGGTCCCTGACTGCTTAAGCCGATTTTCCAAGAAATTGTTGTGACGTTTTGGTACGGGTGGAAGTAGCCATGCCTGTATTTGGACTGCATGGGCTATGTCTAAATATGGGTATGATCTCTATGCCTAAATTAGGGCAATGTGAATTGTACCCATATAAGGCCATGAATCGGGAAATTTCGCTGGGATCCTAAAACGCCATACAACAGCGTAGAAGAAGTCACCTGTCCTGTCCTGTTGGCTCCTGACTACTTGGGAGTCCCTTTTCAGCTCCTTGGCCACGGGTTGGTCCTCACACCATTCTAGGTAAATATAATTCTGTGTGATATGTCCTTTTACCGTTTCCTTTTCCACCCTTCCTAGGTACCAACGACTTGAAATGTTACTAAGTCTTTACAATTTACTTTGATTTTTCTCTTTAAAAGTTGGTGTTTGACACGTATTGGTATTTGACTCACCAAATTATTGCATAGATAAAGGTTTTAAAACTCTCCGGAGTCTGTGGTCATTCAAAGAAATAAAGGTAAATTTCATTTATACCTATTATGCTAACAACCTGATCTATCGACCAGAGGAAATTAAGAACTAAGGTGTTACGGTTTGGTCAGAATTGATGTACAGGTAGAATATATTTCAATGTAAATCAAGACCTGATCTCCACCGTATGATTGCCAGCTTATTGTATGAATGTTTTATGTGCCCAGGCGAGTATGGAGTTTTAGAATAAACCCAAGCTGGTAATCTTGCTGCATCAGTATTACTTGGTAGCAGAGCTATGGTTAGGTTTTAGTTAAAATAGGTAGTTAGTTGTGTATTGGAATATTGATTTATGTATTAACCAAAACCTGTATGTATTGTTTTATGTTGTCCAGAATTCCCCGGGGATATTGAATAGCAGGTGGTAAATGGAAACCACACTGCAGTGAGGTTACTGGCCTTGATGAAGAAAGTGTGGAAAGTTAGGTAGAACTTGAAGCACAGTTTAGGGATTATTTTCTTGTATAAAAGTGAGAGTGACTGGTAGCAAAGGAGTTCACTGGTGAAACTTTGGTCTTATATCACCTAGAAAGGGTAATACTGAAGGAGTAACAGGTTATTTGATGCTTGAGTGAAGAGTAAACGGAAGAGGTTTTACTCGTAGTATGTGAAGGGTAAAAGGAAAGTTTTACTTGCAGCGGAAGAAATGGACTTTCCTTTGAATTAGTAAATCAGGCACAGTAGTGAATGTTTTTACGTTGCTAATTAATGAAATGTGTAAGTAAAATTCAAAAAAATTGAGTTTCGCATTACCGTGCAAAGGAGGGGTCAGTCGCAGAGTGCTGCACTGACGTCACTAAGAGCCGTGCTGGGATTGGTTAAGACAGCAGTGTGCAGCTGAGGTAAAATTTTAAAGGCGGGGTGAGTCAGGAAGAGCGAAACCGACGTCACAGGAAAGCTGCGCAAGCATTGGTTATATTAATTCAATTAGCTAAATGTTGATTGGTCATCAGAATAAAAGGCGTGCTGTTATTGGAGAAGCATTTGAGTAAAGGTAAACAATTAAGTAATGGCAAAAATAGTAGTTTCGGTGTTAATAGACAGGGGGTTTTGTATGTGGAGACCCAATCCAACTATAATAAGGACTCGTCCAGACAGAAGATTTATAGGATTTGCCCACGAGCAATGTACTAGAGGGAATCCATGTAAAATGTACGGAGAGAAAAGAAAAATGTAATTTATGCAGAAAATCAAGAAATATTTTAAAAAGGATAAGCCAATTAAGACTAGAGAAGGAATTATTATCCCTCCCCCGAAAACCCCTGCATCATATATGATGATAGAAAGAGGCTATCACACTTGTGTATGGTTAGAACATTGGATAGAATACACAAAAGGTGATGGAGTTTTAGCATTCCCTGAGTACGGAACATTTAATGGGAGAATTTTACACAATTTGCGAACTTGCATGAATGAGTTAGAACCAAGACCTAGATTAGCCCAGTACGAAGCCTTAGAAGAATGGGAACCTGAGCCCTTTGAGCGAGACAGATCATGAAGTAACAGTAATATGAGTAGATTTTATCCTAGTTTTCCTTGAGAAACTCGAGATAGTCAGATGAAACAATGGAGACAAGCTATGATAGTGGAAGGATTATATCCTGTACTAACCACAGAAGAATTGACAAGAAGCAAATGTACAGAGAAAACAAAACATTTAGGGCCAGATGTAGGTAAATCTGAAATACCGAGTCCTTAATAGGGAATTTTACTGATTCGCTATTAACAACTCGGTATTTTAGATGCAGATACAAATTCGGTAAAAATTACCGAATCGCTAAAAATCGGTAATATTTAGCGATTTGGTAAAAAACGGTAAAAAAAGTACCGATTCCTCATTACCGAATCAGTATCACCGATTCCTTAATACAGATTCGGTAATTAGCGAATCGTATTTTAAAAAAAACGCAAATTGTTGAAACAGCCAATCCTGTGATTCCTCATGACCTCACAAACAGGAAGTGGCCACACCCATGCAGCTGCACTGATCCTGAAGCTGTTGGAGAGGCAGGGAGCACAGCAAACAACCCTGGAGCAACTTTTCCAAGTTTTTGTTGACATCCCAGACCAGATATGGACAACCAGGAAAGGGAAAAGGAGGCAGGAGAGCGCAAAAGGAAACATACATTTAGTGAGAGGGAGCTGGAGGTCCTTATTGAGGAGGTTACAAAAGACCATGACAAACTGTTTGGAAAAAATTCTCTGCACATGCCTGAATCACAGAAGATGCAAAACCAACAGTTGATGGACAGAATGCAGAACAATGTCATACATTCACCCCAGTACAGAGATCTGGGCCTAAATCCATCATTTTCTTTGTTCGCCCTAAGTTGGCAGGGTATGCTCAGACGTGAGTCCCTTGCTCACTTTGCCACTGGAGTCAAGCAATCCCGGATGAAGACGACTGTAATGCCAGAAACCGGTCCTGGGAAGCTTGATTCCGGTCCAGGGAAGACATGGCTTGGCAGTTTGGGCTGGACTGTTCCCATGAGGCACAGGGTCAGACTGATTTGCATATGGCCATGTCTGAACTGGGGTGGCGGAGTGAGCTAAAGAACGGTGATGGATTAAACCCAGATCAGTTGACTGGGGGTGAGTGTGTGTATTGTCAACGCGCCGTCCATCACCACCTTTGGTTTTTCTTTGTTCGCCCTAAGTTGGCAGGGTATGCTCGGACGTGAGTCCCTTGCTCACTTTGCCACTGGAGTCAAGCAAGTCCGGCTGAAGACGGCTGTAATGCCAGAAACCGGTCCTGGGAAGCTTGATTCCGGTCCAGGGAAGACATGGCTTGGCAGTTCGGGCTGGACTGTTCCCATGAGGCACAGGGTCAGACTGATTTGCATATGGCCATGTCTGAACTGGGGTGGCGGAGTGAGCTAAAGAACGGTGATGGATTAAACCCAGATCAGTTGACTGGGGGTGAGTGTTTGTATTGTCAACGCTTCGTCCATCACCACCTTTGGTTTTTCTTTGTTCGCCATAAGTTGGCAGGGTATGCTCAGACGTGAGTCCCTTGCTCACTTTGCCACTGGAGTCAAGCAAGCCCGGCTGAAGACGGCTGTAATGCCAGAAACCGGTCCTGGGAAGCTTGATTCCGGTCCAGGGAAGACATTGCTTGGCAGTTCGGGCTGGGCTGTTCCCATGAGGCACAGGGTCAGACTGATTTGCATATGGCCATGTCTGAACTGGGGTGGCGGAGTGAGCTAAAGAATGGTGATGGATTAAACCCAGATCAGTTGACTGGGGGTGAGTGTTTGTATTGTGAACGCTCCGTCCATCACCACCTTTGGTTTTTCTTTGTTCGCCCTAAGTTGGCAGGGTATGCTCAGACGTGAGTCCCTTGCTCACTTTGCCACTGGAGTTAAGCAAGCCCGGCTGAAGATGGCTGTAATGCCAGAAACCGGTCCTGGGAAGCTTGATTCCGGTCCAGGGAAGACATGGCTTGGCAGTTCGGGCTGGACTGTTCCCATGAGGCACAGGGTCAGACTGATTTGCATATGGCCATGTCTGAACCGGGGTGGCGGAGTGAGCTAGAGAACGGTGATGGATTAAACCCAGATCAGTTGACTGGGGGCGAGTGTTTGTATTGTCAACGCTCCGTCCATCACCACCTTTGGTTTTTCTTTGAATCACAGAAGAGGCAGATATGGCTGGTTATCCAGGAAAGGATTAATGCCCTTGGAGTAACCCAGCGCTCCATTGAAGAACTTAAAAAACGCTGGTATGACCTCAGGAAGCGTGCAAAGGAGAGGTTGACAGAGAGAATGAAGCAAGCCAAGCAGACAGGTGGAGGGAGAAACACAGCTCCTGCACCAACTGCCCTGGATCTCCTGGTGGAGTCCACCCTGCAGCCGGAGAGTGTGAGTGGGAATGGGAATGCAGACAACTCAGCCAGAGCTGAAAACAGGCATGGTAAGATGCATGCAGAGCATGCTGTGCCCCCCCCCCCCACTCCCTAACCCCAATCCCCACTCCCCAATGAGGCAGTATGATTCCCACTCCAGTACATGTTTTACTAAAAAACAGCAATGCATTATGGGAGATGTAGTCAGAAGTAACACATATCATAACAGTCAATCCACTGAACCCAAAGGCATGTGACACACATCAGCAATTAGCAAGCAGAGGACAGTTAGTTTGATTGGCAGTCATGAAATGTATTACTACGCAAATGCTGCCACACAAGTGAGCAAATGTACATTCTGTCTCCACAGGCGAGCCATCGCGCAGGGCTGCAGAAGGGGACATAGGAAAGGCACCCAGGAGAGAGAGAACACAGGAGGAGGAGGTCTTGTCACCGGCAGAGCACAACACAGCACAACACACCACCACCACCACCACCACCATCACCACCACCATCACCATCATCACCACCATCACCGCCACCACTACCGAGAGCCAGGGGGCATACAGTGGCTAGCCTCCAGCAGATGGAGGTGTCCGAGGAGGACATCATGGGAGGTCAACAGTCCTCGGTGGCAGAGGAGGACAACAGTGCAGGCACACAGTCCCCCACCGAGCGCACCCACACAGGTGTCAGACGCTGCAGAGCAAGGGCATCCAGTCCAGTTGCACAGGGCGAGGATCCAAGTGTATTTGCCAGTCTTGAGGGGAACATGCTCAAGGTGCAGCACCTGCAAGGCAAAGCAATAAGATCAGTGCAACGGTAGATGGTCCACATGAATAGACACATCCTGCAAATCAAGGAGGGCATTACCAGCATGAACAATACTGTGGCTGAGGGCATCAGGAACATGTCCGAGGCAGTGAGGCTGCTGTGCAGCAAGATGGATGGGGATCGTTTGGTGAGGCGCAGGGACAGGCAGAAATAGGACAACTACACCAAGGCAGTGAACAGCCTCTCCACTGCCACCTCTCTGCTCTGCAGTCGCACGGTGGCAATGCAGGAGGAGATGGCCCACTGCAGCCGTGACGTGGCAATGGGGCTGGTCACAGTGACCAGTGCACTGGAAGTGCTACAAACAAACCAGATAGCCACTACAGGTACAGGTGATGGGGAGGATAGTGAAGAGGCAACTAGCCGCAGTAGCATCACGCCCCCGATAACAGAGTCCAGGAGGCACAGCGAACGGCACATTGCTGCCACAGGACAGACTGCCAGTGAGGACAGTGTTCCCAGGGAACGCAGCAGTGCTGTGCGTGGGCGCAGGAAGTAATGCCAGCCTTCATCTGGTATTGCGAAATGGGTGAAGTAACCCATTTTGCCTTTGGTATGTCCATTGCATATTGGCCTGGCTTGTTGAGGCCTTCATGTTGTGGCGGTGTGCTATGCTAATAAAACACCGTCACTCAATCACAGTAACTGGCTGTGTCTCCTTACTTACTCAGAAATAGTTGCGTGTGATTTCAGCCCGCCTGTGTCTCCCATCTGGTGGTGCTGCTACACCTGCTGTGCTCTGGCTGTGGACAATCCCCGTCCTCAGAGTCAGTCAGTTCCACTGCTGTTCCTTTCTTTGTGCCAAGGTTATGCAGCATGGCACATGTTGCTATTATTTTACAGCAGAGGATGGGGCGGTACTGACGTGCACCTCCACTTTTGTGGAGGCAGCGGAACCTGCTTTTAAGGAGTCCAAATGTGCGCTCCACAACATTGCGCATAGATCTATGTGCCACATTGTATCTTCTCTCACTCGGGGTGGATGGGTTGAGATATGGAGTCAGGATAAATGACCGCACGGCAAATGCACTGTCACCTGAGTGAGAAAGGAAGTGTCATGAGTAACAGTCACCAACACATTCATCCAAGGTATACATCAGGGTGTGTCACATTGACTTACCTAGCAGGTATCCTTCTCCAAATTTGCCCCCAGCCAGACGTGTGTAGATCCCACTGTTCCTGAATATGTAGGAGTCATGGGTACTCCCTGGAAATTTGGCTACAATGTCAGTGATGATGTGGTCTGCATCGCATATTACCTGCACGTTGATAGAACGTGTAGAATAGCGGTTCCGATATATGTACTCTGTAGCTGCAGGTGGGCAGATTGGTATGTGTGTCCCATCAATGCACCCTATAACATGTGGAAACTGTGCCTTTTGATAAAAATCCATCTTGGTTTTCTGCAGTTCCGCCTGTGTGCTGAGGAAGCGTATGTAGTGAGGCATTCTTTGCATCATGGCATGCTGTAAATTGTTGAAAAAACGGGACAGGCAACTCTGTGACACACCACCTGACACAGCTATCACCCCCTGGTAACTACCTGATGCAAGTAGGTGCAGGCTACAGAGCACATGAACATGTGTTGGTATAGCAGGCGCCCTTGGTGTCTGATGCTCCAGGAGTGGGTGCAGGTCCGGTATCATGTCTAGGATGGTTTTGGGGTCTAGCCTGTACCTCTCATGGATTTCAGCCTCAGTCAGTTGGAACAGTGTAACGCGCAGTCTGTACACTCGTTCCTCCCGTCTCCAGATCCTCAGTCCTGCTGCTTGCATGCGAAGCCACCTTGCAATGATGTAGAGGGCCGCCATTGTGTTCACACTGTTTCATTTTGGGGCTGTTTAAATGCAGTGCACCTGATTACCACTTGTTTTGAGTCAGTGGTAGTTAGTGACGCCTAAATACCGAAAAATTGGTATTAACAAATTTTGGTACAACGATTTGCAAGTTTTTAAGGATTTCTTATTTACCGATTTGGTATTTGGGGTTTCGGTGTCTGCTAATCGCAAATTAAGGAATTGGTAACTGGTTTTCCTTATTTTTACCGATTACTTATTTGCGATGGTGTTTGTTGTTACCTACATTGTACATGGCTAAATACCGATCGGTAATGCGAATTTCTGCGTTACCGACCGGTATTTAGTCAACTACATCTGGCCCTTAGTGACTCGTAGTGGAGATTCAGAAGATGATTATTTTGAAGATATTTTAAATTCTCCACCTTATCAGGAAGAATTAAATAAAATTACCCCTAGTGCCCAAATTTTGAAAACACCTTTAGTTTCGCAGGTTGTACATAAGACTACAATGGAAAAGGTACTTCAAGAGAAGGAAAGAGAAGTGATAAATAAAAATAGAAGTGAGTTGATTCAGAAAATAACCCAGTTAAATACAAGTCCTGAAACACTAACGATACCAGTGACTATCACCCACATGCATCAGCCGTTTGCGAATTCCAAATTGCGAAAAATAGCGAATCGCAATTTGGAATTCGCAAAACAGGATGCATGAATATTTTCCAATAACATTAGCGATTCGGTAAAATTCGCATTTTTTACCGATTCTCAAATATTATGCGAATTCTAATTTGCTAATTCGCATTTCCCATTGATTCCTATGGGCCAAAAGGCCCATAGGAATCAATGGGAATTGCGAATTTGCAAAATAGAATTCGCATAATGTTCATGCATTCCATGGGTGCAGGGGGGGTCCAAAGGACCCCCCCCTGCACCCCTGAAATGTATTTTTAAGTGGATGTTTCACACACACATGTCCTAAGGACATGTGTGTCTGTAACATCCAAGTTGAAAAAATTCATTTTTTTGTTTTTTTTAAATTTTCGCAATTTAACACGAGGGTCAACCTCGTGTTAATTTGCACTTCCAATTTCCAAATTCGCAATTTTTAAAAAAAATGATGCATTTCATTTAAGGTATCGCACAAATGCGATTCCTTAAATGCATTCGCATTTTTTAGAAATGCAAAAAAATGCGAATTGTGCAAGAAAGTTTGATGCATCCCAAAAATGGTTTTTGCATTCGCAAACGGACGATTTTTCCGATTCGCACCGTTTGCGAATGCAAAAACCAATGATGCATGTGCCCGTAAAGGTCCCGTTGTTCCCTTGTATGGGGATAAGCAAAATTGTCCTAAAACTCCCGTTCTGACTACACCGATCACACAACCCAGAAAAGGAGATATAATAGTAAATGGTCAGGCAAGTGGGTGTGAGTCAATAATTTCTCTAATGGATTTGCCAATAAGAGAGCCAATAAATTATACATTTAGAAAATTGACACCAGGATGCTCAAAAGTGGTACAAATTGAAACACCCACAGGGCCGAAAAATGCTACTGTAGTACACCCACAAGAAATAGAAAGGTGGACACGAGAAATAGAAAAGTCAAAAACACAACCAAAAGTTTTGGATATATTTAAATTATGAGTAGAATTGGAAGAAATGATAGCCGGGAATGTAGGGATAGAAATATTAAATACTTTCAGTGAAGAAGCATTACTATTCATATGCAGAAGCATCACCCGAAATACAAAAATATTTCAGGAAAAACTAATGAATTTGGCTTCAGAACTGGGAATTGACATAGGTAAATCTAAAGTATTGCAGAAACCATATAGGGCCGAATTTTCTGGCAAAGATATAGAAAACATGGATATGTCAGGAAGAAAATTTCAAATAAAAGAATTATTAACATTGTTGCAAAAATTGGGAGATTTGGATAGATGGAAAGTTAGGTGGACAAAGAAAAAGAACGAAGCACAGGCAAATCGAGTGACATCTGAATATTTAAAGAAAGAAACAGAAAAGGTTGAAAGGTTGTGTCCAATGAGAGAAGTTCCAGGAGGAGGTTATGTACATGTCCAATGGATCGACAAGATATTTTATCATTTACAAATGATTTTCCAAAGCTTAGAGAAAAACCAGTAGAATGGTACAGGCCAGTTGAAAGGTTTGTGAAAGTCTCAAAGTTTTGTTGAAGGATTTAGATGGTTTGTTTGACACAGTTGTTCCTGCTGATTTATGGGCAGAATATAAAATCACAGTAGATTGGCCTGATGATGAGTACCTTAGAGATGCAAAGACAGGAGCCCGTCAGACGATGTAATGAAAAAATATAATCAGGTAATTGCTTTCCTAAAGGGAAAGATCTCTTCAAAAGAAACTGATTGGATAAAAATAGACAGAACAACTCAAGAAAATGATGAGTCAGTAGATGCATATTATGAACGTCTCTTACAGGTATTCAAACAGTACAGTGGGTTTGAAAACATTGAAAATAAGGACATGACTCATTTTGTGTATCGTTTTGTGTCCAGACTGAGGTTAGACATATCACAAATGATTAAACAGCACATGTTATGCTGGCATGCAAAGCCCTTAGATGAAATCCTTGAGTATGCAAAGTATTTTGGGGATGAGATTGACAATAGATGAAAGAATTTAGAAGAAAAGGTAATGTGGGCCCAAGTTAAATTAGCAGAGCAGCAAGAACTTCAGTTAAGTAATCAGGCAAAAAAGTCAGGAAAGGGGCAAAGTCGAGGCGAAAATAGTGGGGGCAAACCAAAAGGGCGGATGAGCAAAGAAGAGGCTTAGAAAAAATGTCCCTGTCACAGGTGCGGAAAATTGGGGCATAGGAAAAACAAGTGTAAACTTATACTGAATAATAATGTCCAAACTTAAATTTTAAATCCACAGACGCAGAATGAGGTGTTAATGAGGCAACCGCAGCAGGTTTTACAGAGTCAATTGCCACCTGCCTCTATGTCAGATTTTGTGAGTCAAGCCAGGTACAGTGTGGACAACGGATTTCGGGAGGGAAGTGGTAAGAAAAAGTCTGTAAAACCACAGTTTCTTTTGCAGGATTCATTTTTCAAGACAGAATTACAATGACGGTGCCTGAGAGGGGAGGAAGAGAAATGCGTACTTGGTGCATCCTTGCCGGTAGATCAGTCAGGTCCATATATAGATGGTAAGGTTGAAGGATATTACATCACCTTCTTATTGGATACTGGTGCTACCCTTTCTACTGTGAGAACAGCAGACATCCCAAACCTAAACCTCTTGGAAGAAGCGATCCAAGTAGTGGGCGTTTCTAATAAACAAATTAGGACCCCAATTACCGAACCAATGGAGGTATGTATTGGCAACTTTAGAGAAATGCACAAGTTTGTTGTGTGTGACTCGAGTCCTGTAAACTTGCTAGGAAGGGATTTATTGTGCAAAATGAACTGCACAATATTTTGCACATCGGTGGAGTTGCAATTCAAACTCCTGATGAAGATGGAGTATACAAAATCATGTTAGCTAAACAGTGAACAGAAGTGAATGACATGTTTTCCATGACGACACCAAATGAGTTACCAGATGACGTCCAAACTACAGTAATACCTGATGTGTGGGATTTCACCGGGAAAAAGTAGGATTGATGGCAAATGTAGACCCAGTAAAAGTAACCATAAAAGAAGGTGCAGTTTATCCAAATACCCGACAATACAAAATGAGCCCGGAAATTAAATCTGGTGTTGCAAAAGAGATTGAACGATTGGTCGAGCAAGGCATATTAAAATAAATAATGAGTAGCCTTTGTAATTCGCCTATAATTGGTATAAAGAAACCAAACAGAAAATATAGGGTCGTCCAAGACTTTAGGAAAATTAACAAAATTGTCGTACCATGTTGCCCGATAGTGCTAAATCCAGCAGTAATCTTATATCAGATACCATGGAACGCAGGATGGTTCACTGTAATTGATTTATGCCAAGCCTTTTTCTCCATTCCATAGCACCCAGATAGCCAATTTTTATTTTCATTCAAATTTGATGAGCATGTTTAAGTTTGGAATCGTGTTCCACAAGGGTACACTGACAGTCCTTCGATTTTTTATCACATTTTGAAAAAATGTCTTGAATTCCTGGTGTTGCTCAGACAATCAGTTTTGGTGCAATACATTGACGACTTACTAGTCGCGTCAAAAACTCGAAGTAACTGTGTTACTGGTTCAATTGCATTATTAAATCACTTGGCTGAAGGTGGACATAAAGTGTTGCCAGAGAAATTACAATTTTGCACAACTTCGGTTAAATATTTGGGACACCAAATAGAAAGTGTGACTTCAGAAAGAGTAAAAATAATAAGACATATGCAGTTACCACAGACCCAGAAAGAAATAAGAATGTTTCTTGCAGTCGTAGGTTATTGCAGGCAGTGGATTGTAGGATTTGCAGTACTAGCAAAACCTTTAATACAACTGACTAAGAAACGAGCAAAAGATCCAGTAGAATGGGATGATGAAAGCATAATAGCTTTTGTAAAATTATTAAACTGTTTGTGTTAAGCACCTGCTCTAGGAATGCCAGATTATTCAAAATATTTTGCATCATTCTGTGACGAGAGAGATAATTGTGCACTTTTAGTCCTAACACAATGACATGGCCTAATGCGACGTCCTGTGGCATATTTTTCTGCTACATTGAACTCAGTGGCATCTGCATTGCCAGAGCGTCTGAAATCTGTAGCTTCAACGTGCATGAGTCTAGAACAAAGTGAATTCATTGTAATGGGACACCCTGTAACAGGGTACGTCCCACATGCTGTTGTAATTCTGTTGACAAGTACACAAACTCAGTACCTTACTCCTAGTCAGCTGACTAAATATGAGCGAGTCATATTAGGGGCTGAGAATGTAACGAGAGTCAGATGTACTGTCTTGAACCCAGCAACTCTATTGCCGGATCCATATTTTGAAGAGATGAAGTTGATCATGAATGTCTCAACGTCACTGAATTAAGTGCTAAACCCCGTCCAGACATACAGGAAGAACCATTAAAGAATGCAGAACGTGAGCTGTTTGTAGATGGCTTGTGAATGCACCATGAGGAAGGAGGATTAAGTGCTGCTTATGCTGTGTGCATATTTGCTGGAATAGTCGAAGCATCCTATTTACCTGGAGTCAAGTCTACACAAATAGCCAAATTGATAGCTTTAATTAAAGCCTGCAAAATCGGGAAAAATTGGAGAGTAACCATTTGCACTGACAGTCAGTATGGTTACGGGGTTGTGCATGACTTTAGCCAGCTATGGATGCAAAGGGATTTCATGACTTCTTCAGGAACCCCTATTAAAAATGGAAATTTCATAAAGGAATTAATTGAAGCAATTCAGTTGCCAAACGAAGTGGCCGTGGTCAAGTGTGCTGCTCAGCAATCAGGAAATGATAAGGGTGACAGCTGGTAATCGTTATGCTGACCAAGTTGCCCAAGATTGTGCTAAATGCAAAATAGCAGTAAACAGGAAAATTGAGGCATGTGGAATCAGCTGCCAAATTATGCTACTTGGGGGTGTTGGAACATGGGAAGAAGTGAGAGACTTACAAGATGAAGCAGACATGAAGGAAAAAAAGGAGTGGAACAAAATAGGTTGTCAGAGAAGGGCTGATGATAGTGTGTGGATTTGCCTAGATGGAAGACCTGTGTTACCCGACTGTATGCTTGCACCCATGGCTAGAATGTATCATGGAGACACACACATAGGCAGAGATGCTATGATTAGACTTTTTCGACGAGATTGGTTTAATGCAAGGTTCAGGAATATCGCAGAGAGTCTTAGCCAGAGATGCTTAACTTGTCAACAAATGAACCCAGGCAGGAAAACTGCATTCTGCACAGGAAAGATTGGAAAGGCTGAGGGTCCTTTTATAAGACATCAGATTGATTTCATCCAGTTACCTGCCTGTCGAGGATTGAAATATGTACTTGTCATTGTGTGTTTATTTTCAAAGTGGGTGGAAGCATACCCGATAAGAAGGAATGACAGATTGACAGTGGCCAAACTGTAACTGAGCGAACTCATTCCAAGATTCAGTTTTCCAGTAACTATTGAATCAGACATAGGGTCTCATTTTAATGATGAAATAATTCGATTAATTTGTGAAGCATTTAAAATCGAACAAAAACTGCACTGTGCATACCGACCAGACACTTCTGGAGTGGTAGAACAACTGAATGGCACAATCAAGTCAAGACTGGGAAAGATGTGTGCATCCACCCCACTGTAGTGGCCTGATGCTTTACCTCTTGTCCTGATGGGACCCAGCAGTATCCCAGATAAATATACAGGCCCGAGCCCCCATGAGATAATCATGGGAAGGGCAATGAGGCAAGCATATATACCAAGACACATGCTGTTGAATATATCTGATGATTTGGTACTGGAATATTGCAAAGAGATGGCTGACCAAGTGCGTTCTATCTCTCACCAGGTTGGGGAAGATGCTGTTGCCAGGCAGCTGAACCAAGTGCATGGTCTGAATCCCGGTGACTGGGTAGTAGTGAAAAATCACACTTGAGAATCGTGCCTAGTACCAAGGTGGGAAAATCAACATCAGGTTATATTGGTTACAACAACAGCTGTAAAATGTTCAGGCTTGCCTAATTGGATTCATGCAAGTCATACAAAGAGAGTACCAGCACCTGACGAAGTAGATTCCCAACAAGCTCAAGCAGTTTAAAAGGCTGATGGTTGTACAGCTGAAGGGTCACAGGCAATAGATCCTGAAGGAGCTGATCAAGAGCAGCCTAGCACTAGTAAGGATGACTGGAATTCAGTGGTGGACATACCTGAAATTATTGTGAGAACAAGAAGTCAAACTCGATTAGAAAGACAGAATGAGAATGAGGACAAGACAGGAATAGAAGAACGCACTCAGATTACAGAAAATAAAGCTAATACCGAATCTGAGGATGGCCTGATAAGGAAAGAGCAATGTACTCAGACAGAAGAAAATGAAAGCAACCCGCACGAGTCTGAGGAGGGCCAGTTAGGCATTAAAGAAAAGGCCCAGGCAGAAGAAAATCAAGAAACTATAAGACCTGAGCAGGACCAGTTAGGTAAAGAAAAACAAGTTCAGGAAGAAGAAGGTGAACAAAGTCAAATCAAACAGAATCTTGAACAGGGTCAGAATAGAGAAGAAGAACCCATCCAGGCAGAAACGGCTAAGGAAATAAGCCCTGGACAAGGTCAGATAGAGAGGAATTCAGAATACGGAAATAAACAATTTGTGCCACAAATCAACGAAAACAAAAGAGTACTTGAAGAAACTGAAAGCACAGTGCAAGCTAAAAGATTCAGGAAAGGTGATACTTGGCCTAGTATTAAAGATTGCCTTAAGACAATAAGTGAAGAACCTGACCAAGTAAACGAAGTGACAAGCCAATCTGGACCATCGACTGAAAAGCCAAGAAGGAGAAGTCCAGGATTGCAAAGACTGAATAATAAATTCAAGGGTCCAGTAGTGTGGCCTAAGGCCTGTTTTGCACGCATGTTATGTTAGCATGGCTTATTACAAGTTTAAACGCCATTTTATCTTTTGCCGCTTTTGCACATGACACTGCATATAGCTGTTTTTGTAAGTTAGGCTTCGTGACGGTCTACACATGAGAAAAGGTTTGTTTTTGACATCTCTAGACTTACATTGTGCCCCTAGTCTTCACAGTGAGTTCTAAAGCCATTAAAGTTATAACATGGTAGCTGTTGTTCGACAGGATCGAGTAACGCTTTTTAGACACAACAATTTGGAAGATGTGAGCCAACTGAGATTCTGGCACTCTTATTATTGCACAGTTGCCATGATTTCACAAACTTGTAAGATTTTCCGTTTCCAGGGATGCAGAGAGCTTTTGCTGATCCTGATGTGATTTACTCTTACTGAGCGGAGAGGTAATGGAGTCCCCCAAACAAGCCTAAGAGACCTTCTTTAGTTTATATATATATGGAGGGTGTTAAAACCAGACCATAAGACCTGTTTTCACCATCATTGTAATATGATTTCTCTTTTTGTATTTTATGGAATTTTATGGAATTGTAACAATGTTGACCATATTATTTCCAATCATATGTCTGCTTATGTTGGCTAAAATACTGCACCTGAGATCACGTTGTTAAAATAAATATTTTAACCTTACCCGTGTTTCTAATTTACTCCTGTTGTGGGCTGGTATGAGAGTATAGCGAAAGAGTGTTCTCACTTCCCACCATTTCTGAGTTCGTCCTAAGTCGCATGTTCTAGGTCTAAGTCTAATCATTGGTTACTTTGCTATAGGACGAAGAACTAATGTGACACTGATTCTAGCTGGTTGGGGTTTTTCGAGGTCCTGAGGTGAGTTTCTGGTACACCACAATTCACTGATGTCCTAGGTCTCTGCGCACAGTTCTGTGTATGAGCAGTATCCTTGCAACAGTCCTGAATGGACATATGTAATTCTTGAAGATTTTGAGAATCTGGAAATAAGTGGGGATAGTGATGAAGAATTAAATGCTGATTGAACAGACGAAGAAGGGAGACCAACTTGAAGAAAAGAATTTCCCTAAGTTGTACTCTGTACAAAATAAAAAAGAGGGGAGAAATCCTCTTAGTCTAAAATGGCTGATAATAGAGCTGCTGGAAAACCGAAATGAAATTGTGTAAAAAGATGCTATAGAATGTGTATATGTAGCATATTTTTAGTACTTATAGTATGGTTAGGACTGACAATAGCCATTCCCTACCTAATGACCGAAAACAAGCAGAATGACACTAGTGCACATGGAAAGGTAGCTAACATTAAGCAAGACAGAGTAGAATTAACTCCTTGAGTGCTCATGACGAGGTCAGCTCGTCATGAGCTACAGCCCTCCGGTGCTCATGACGAGCTGAGCCCGTCATGACCGCGCCCATGCTCGCACGCTGGGCTGATTCCCCTGCTGTGCTGAGCGTTCCATTGGAACAGGCGTGGTCATGACGAGCTCAGCTCGTCATGAGCACCGAAGCGCCGTAGCTCATGACGAGCTGACCTCGTCATGAGCACCGGGGCGCTGTACGCACCCCCTGCCCCCCAGCACAGCGGGGGAAACAGCCCCGCACGGAAGGGGTTAAAAGAACCAGATGAGACAGATTTACATCACAGTATAAATAAAAATGATACAGATTTAAATGTTTTTGCTAACCTGTTAGTACACTATGTAGAAACCATGGAAGTTAGCGATTGTTATGTATGCATGAAATTGCCGACATCCGTAGCAGAAGGAGTGACATATCATCATTTACCACTGACATATGGTATTTCATGTAGTATTTTAGCTAGTTTATTTTATAGAACTGGAAAGTTACAATATTACTATTCTAACGTAGATGTGATTTTTTCTGAAGTTCCTTTGCGGAAAAACATGAACTATGTCCTTTGTAGTAGATATTCACAATTCATGGGTGAATATTTTCTAACTATGAAGACAATTGATATAGCCGAAATACATAAGCACAATCTAACATGTGAATTACCTGAATAAGAAAAGATATTTTTGAATTTAGTTGAGAAAAGGAGACAGATTTCCATGTAAGGGCTCCTGAACTGAAACCTCAGATACCTAAGTGAGTTGAGAGAGAAAACTTTATTGCAACTGGCAAGACTCAAGCTACTATTTCCCTGGACTTTGAAAAGAAAGGGAAAATATGTCTCATAGGTTAAGAACAGAGTATAACAATATATTTATTGGTTCCAGTGAATGTGAGCACAATTTTCTGATAATAGGGTGATGGGGACTAAAAGGGAGAACATATCTAGTATTTCCTGGAGTCTATTATGTATGTGGGAACAAAGCTTACTTTAAGCTGCCTGACCACACGTATGGGAGTTGCTATTTTGGAATAGTATTCCCAAAAGTTTATCATGTAAAAAGAATCCCTGGAAGCAATGAAGAAAATAACGGACTAACACGCAAGAAAAGAGCTAGTTTCTCAGAAATTGTAGGAGATATATTCAGTGCATTGATACCTTCAGTGGGAGGGATTCTGAATACACAAAAATTAGTAAATTATCAGCAGTGCTTGATCGCATATCAACTGACACTGCTGGAGGATTTTTATTGATGAATACCAAATTAGTTGCAGTAAGATCAATGGTTTTGCAAAATCGACTTGCTCTTGACATATTATTGGCAAAAGAGGGCGGAGTCTGTCAAATGTTGAAGGCACAACATTGTTGCACCTACATACCTGACAAAAGTATCGAAATTGGGGGGTATGCCAAAAATATTACGAATTTGGAATAAGAATTGAACCACTGGAAGTTGACAGTGTATGGAAGAAACTAACAAATAGTATTTCCTCTATAGGTAGTTGGTTTTCTAACGTAGTAAGTAGTATTATAGGTCAAATACTGATGCGAATAATGGGAATAACACTATTAGCTTTAATAATAATGTTTTGTTACAAATGCTGCAGAAAAAGAAAATGGTTTGGAGTGAATGAAAAAGGAAGGAAAAGAAAATATGATGAAATTAAGCTTGAAGAAATAAAAGGAGATATTTACAAAAGAATGAAGGGTTTTCAAAAGAGAAAGGGAAAGGGAAATTCTAAAGTGATAGAGGAAATAGAGATGGAAAATTGCTAAAGTTGGCATCTGGTTTAGTAATTAGTGATGGCATAGAATGCCATCTAAGAGGGAATTGATGGAGCAAGGTTTCGTAGGTAAAGAAACTTGCTCGGATTCAATCTTCTCAAATAATATGTAATAATGTAACCAACATGTATCGTGGATATTAATTATTGCACCACATAACATTTACTTTATCTATGGGGAAGCTTTTTAATGTACTTTACTAACAAGTAAATTGAGCGTCTAATATGGCTACCAAAAAGTGGGAATCTTCTGCGCATGCGTCTACTGCGTCTACGTAGTATGACGTCTTTCGCTTTGGTGGGAAATCTTTGCAGCTGCGCAGTAGTATTAAAGATGGCCACTTTGAATCTCACATGCTAATGCACATGGCACGACACCCTCGCACCCGCCGAGCACCTGCACGACACCCTCGCACCCGCCAAGCACCTGCACTTCCAGATCCACATCAACCCCAGGACCACCCTCAGAGGCACCCTTATCTACAGACCCCCGGGACCATGCACAAAATTCAGCGAGGACATCGCTGACTTCGTCAGCCCGCATGCCCTCCCCTCCGCTGACTACATCCTCCTCGGGGACCTCAACTTCCACCTGGAGAACAACGACCGCAACACCACCACCCTGCTGGACAACCTCGCCAACCTCGGACTCAAGCAACTGGTGACCACCCCCACCCACTACGCCGGACACACTCTCGACCCCGTCTTCTCCTCGAGCAAGGACATCGCCTTCAGCCACGCCACCGGACTCCACTGGACGGACCACAGCTGCGTTCACTTCAGCTTCAAAAGAACCACGATCCACCACCACCAGCAACAGGTTGCACGCAGAAGCTGGAACAAGATCACAGCCGATCAACTCGCAACTTCCCTGAGCAGGAACCCACCCACCAGCGCAGCGAACCCCAGCCAAGCGGCCACCAACCTCACGATGTGGATCAGCGACTGCGCAGACGACCTCGCCCCTCTGAGGACCCCGCCTAACAGACCCGGCAGCAAAAAAGCCCCATGGTTCACCGACGAACTCAAGAACTCGAAGAAGAACTGCAGAGCCCTTGAGAAAGCCTGGCGCAGAGACCCAACATCGGACAACATGACTACCCTCAAGCTCGCCACCCGAAACACCACCAACTGATCCACACCACCAAGAAAACTGCATTCAAGGAACGACTGGACAACAACGCACACAACAGCAAGGAACTCTTCAACATCGTCAAAGAGCTCTCCAACCCCAACGCCGGAAACAACGACATCACCGCTTCGCAAGACCTCTGCAACTCCCTCGCCTCATACTTGCACGACAAGATCACGGACATACACAACAGCTTCAGCACTCAACCGACGCACGCCACGACCGAACCACCGCCCCCCACCACCACCCTCCGCGCCTGGACCCCGATCAGCACCGAAGACACCATCCGCACGATGAACACCATCCACTCCGGATCTCCGACAGACCCCTGCCCTCACCACGTCTTCAACAAGGCCGACGCTGTCATCGCACCCCACCTGCGGGACATCATCAACACCTCCTTCGACACCGCTACCTTCCGGGAGAGCTGGAAGCACGCCGAACTCAGCGCCCTACTAAAGAAGCCATCAGCCGACCCCTCCGACCTCAAGAACTACCGACCCATCTCGCTGCTCCCGTTCCCCGCAAAAGTCATCGAGAAGACCGTCAACAAGCAGCTGGCCGCCTTCCTCGAGACGAACGGATCCCTCGACCTCTCGCAGTCTGGCTTCAGGACCAACCACAGCACCGAGACCGCCCTGATCGCAGCCACCGATGACATCCGAGCCCTGCTGGACAACGGAGAAACAGCGGCCCTCATCCTCCTAGACCTCTCCGCGGCCTTCGACACCGTCTGCCACCCCCCCCGCTGGAGTCTCTTCTGTAGCTTGGCTGTGGTTCCGGCATAGAGGGTGTTTCCGTAGTCCAGTTGGCTGGCGACGAGTGCCTGGGTGACCATCTTCCTGGTTTCGGTCGGGATCCATCGGAAGATCTTGCGGAGCATGCGTAGGGTGTTGAAGCATGATGAGGAGACGGCGTTGACTTGTCTGGTCATCGAGAGGGAGGAGTCCAGGATGAAGCCTAGGTTGCGAGCGTGGTCGGTTGGCTTGGGGGTGGTGCCCAGGGCGGAGGGCCACCAGGAGTTGTCCCAGGCGGAGGACGATGGTTCCAGGATGAGGACTTCCGTCTTGTCTGAGTTCAGTTTCAGGCGGCTGTTCTTCATTCATTCTGCGACGTCTTTCATCCCTTCGTGTAGGCTAGTTCTGGCGGTGGCGGGGTCTCTGGTGAGGGAGAGGATCAGTTGGGTGTCGTCGGCGTAGGAGATGATGTTGAGGTTGTGTTGGCGTGCGATGGCTGCAAGAGGTCTCATGTAGACGTTGAAGAGGGTGGGGCTGAGTGATGATCCTTGCGGTACGCCGCAGATGACTTCGGTGGCCTCGGATTGAAACGGGGGGAGGCGGACTCTCGGAGTTCTTCCGGCGAGGAACGAGATGATCCACTCCAGTGCCTTCTCTTGGATACCGAGGTTGCTGAGGCGTTGAACTAGGGTGCGGTGGTAGACAGTGTCGAACGCTGCAGAGAGGTCCAGGAGGATGAGGGCCGCTGTTTCCCCGTTGTCGAGCAGGGTTCTGATGTCGTCGGTGGCTGCGATGAGGGCGGTCTCGGTGCTGTGGTTGGCTCGGAAACCAGACTGCGAGGGGTCGAGGGATCCGTTCGACTCGAGGAAGGCGGCAAGCTGTCTGTTGACGGTCTTCTCGATGACTTTGGCAGGAAAAGGGAGGAACGAGATGGGGCAGAAGTTCTTGAGGTCGGTGGGGTCCGCTGTTGGTTTCTTCAGTAGGGCGCTGAGCTCGGCATGCTTCCAGCTCTCCGGGAAGGTGGCGGTGTTGAAGGAGGTGTTGATGATGTTCCGGAGTTGGGGTGCGATGGTGGAGTCGGCCTTGTTGAAGACATGGTGGGGGCAGGGGTCGGTTGGAGATCCGGAGTGGATGGTGTTCATCGTGCGGGCTGTGTCTTCGGTGGTCACCGTGGTCCAGGTGCGGAGGGTGGCGGTGGGGGGCGTTGGTTCGACTGTTGGGTGCGTGGATGGTGCGCCGAAGCTGTTGCGGATGTCAGCGATCTTGAGGTGGAAGAACGAGGCGAGAGAGTCACAGAGATCTTGTGAAGGAGTGATGTCGTTGTTGCCGGTGCTGGAGTTGGAGAACTCCTTGACGATGCTGAAGAGTTCCTTGCTGTCGTGGGCGTTGTTGTCCAGTCGTTCCTTCAGTGATTTCTTCTTGGTGGTGCGGATAAGCTGGTGGTGCTTGCGGGTGGCTTGTTTGAGGGCGGTCATGTTGTCTGTGGTCCGTTCGAGGAGCCAGGCTTTCTCGAGGGTGCGGCAGTTCTTCTTGGAGTCCTTGAGTTCGTCGGTGAACCAGGAGGCTTTCTTGCTTCTGGGTCTGCTGGGAGGGATCCTCAGTGGCGCGAGGTCATCGGCGCAGGCGGTCAACCACTGCGTGAAGTTGCGGGCTGCTTCGTTGGGGTCCGTTGTGCTGGCGGGAGGGTTCTGGCTGAGGGAGGTGGTGAGCTGCTCGGCGGTGATCTTGCTCCAGCTCCTGTGAGGAACCTGTTGCGTGTGGTGGTGAGTTGTGGTTCTTCTGAAGCTGAAGTGGACGCAGCTGTGGTCGGTCCAGTGAAGTTCGGTGGAGTAGCTGACGGTGATGTGCTTGCTGGATGAGAAGACGGGATCAAGCGTGTGGCCAGCGTAGTGGGTGGGGGTGTTGACCAGTTGCTTGAGTCCGAGGTTGGCGAGGTTGTCCAGCAGGACAGCGGTGTTGCGGTCCTTGTTGTTCTCCAGGTGGAAGTTGAGGTCCCCTAGGAGGATGTAGTCAGCGGAGGGGAGGGCGTGCGGGCTGATGAAGTCCGTGATGTCTTCGCTGAATTGTGTGCGTGGTCCGGGGGGTCTGTACACAAGGGTGCCTCTAAGGGTCGTCTTTGGGTCGATGTGTATCTGGAAGTGGAGGTGCTCGGCAGCGGAGAAGGTGTCGTTGGAGTCGGTCGTGATGCTGATGGTGTTCTTGTGTACGATGGCGATGCCTCCTCCGGCCTGGTTGACGCGGTCCCTCCGGGTGATCTTGTATCCGTCTGGGATGGCGATGGCGATGTCGGGTGCAGAGGAGGCGTTCATCCAGGTTTCTGTGAGGAATGCGACGTCTGGTGAAGTTGTGTCGAGCAGGTTCCAAAGTTCGATGGCGTATCTGTGGATGGAGCGGGTGTTGAGCAGGATGCACTTGAGGTGGCTGTTGTTGGTACTCGGCTTGGTGGGTGCGGTGCAGGTCCAGAGGCAGGTGAACTTGCAGGCTTGACAGGTGAAGGGTCCGTGGGTGCGTCTCGGGGTGGCTCGGTGGCAGGCTCTGTTTCGGTCGGGTTTGAGTGCGATGAGGGTGGCGGCGTCGTAGGTCCGTCGTGTGGGCTGGCATCGTCGGGGGCCAGGGGTCCTGGCGCTGGGCGCGGTCCAGACGCGGACGGGCGCAGACGGGCTTTCCTTTGGGGCGCCCGCTGCGCGTGAACGCTGCACGTGAATGCTGCGCGTACATGTGGGCGTCATAAGTGAGGAGCCGGGAGGGAGGAGCAGCTGGGTGGCGGGAGCGGGCGGCGAATGGGCAGGAGGGGGGCGGGGCCGCAGGGAGGCAGCAGCAGGAAAAAGGCTCAGAGGGCGGCTCAGCGGCGGCTGGGTCGTCCGGTCCAGCATGAGCTGAGCCTGTCTGCAGCTTTCGGAACCATGTCCTTATAGCTGTTCTAGGATAATGCCATACCATATACTCTTAAGTGCATTATGAACCTCGCAGTTAAATGCTATCTTTGGTTTGGCTTTATCAAAACGTGTAAGGTGTCATACGCTTTGGAATACTATCCCCTCACCAGTTCTGGCAACGGGGGTAGCATTCCAGCCTTCTAGAGGGAGAAGACATGTTACTTCCATTAATCCCGGTTAAAGTTAACCAGAGCCTCAGCATCACGAAATGGATGCTGCTGCCACTGACACAAGCTGCTGGGAGTCCTTCCAGCGAGGGATGCTTGGACAATAGGTTTCCTGTCACACGGAGGTGCTAGCACCATCCCAGACAGGCTATAGTGTATTGGGGCAGGGAGGGCTGAATGAAATGAGACACTGCCTGGGGCACACAAGGTGTCCCATGCATAGTCCAGTTCAAACCGGTGCTGGGGCACTCCAGCCCCAGCTCTGGCGCGAAACTGGACAAAGGGAAAGGGGTGTAACCACCCCCTTCCTGGGTCCCACCTATAGGAGGGACCTAGCAGGTAATCCAGCCCCTAGATTTGGTATACAGGTAGGAGCTGTGTCCTTAGACGTTAAATATATCCTGACTGAAACTCTGACACGAAACTCCAGACCTTCGACATCCTACTCGACGTAGAAGACTGAAGAATCTCACTTGTGGTCAAGGAGTGACCACCCTGTGCAAGCAGGCACCATCAAGCGCTCAACGGTTTGCTTTGTCGTTGCTCCCACCGGAGCTCGAACACAGAGCCTGACAAGACCTGGACTTCCAGACATCCAACAGCCCGATCCACAGCCACAGCAAAGCTGAGACCCGTGGAGGCGACGAGAGACGTGGGACCGGCCATCTTGGAAAGCCATCAAATTGCTTTCCGTGCAACTTCTGAGGCCCCCTCGAAGTTGTGCATTGGGGATTGAGAAGCCCCAGCCCTGAGCACCAACTGCACCGAAGATCACCTCTCCACACTCGCCGAGTGCTGCGTGGGGCCCTTTTGCATTTTCCTGCTTGATGCGTCTGTCCGGTCACTTGCCCATTGGCTAGTGGCCTCTGTGACGATGAAATCCAAAATCTACACTGCTGGTCTGGTTGCTCCAGACTGGCCCTTGCTTCCCTGTGAAGGAGAACCCCCTCAGTCCTTGCTGGCCTGAGTAAGAAGCCATCTTTGATTCCTGCGTGGGTTGCATTTGCCAAGGCCTGTTGACCTTGAATCAAGAACCAACACCGCCGACAGCGAGAGACTTTGTGGGACAGTCCGTATCCAGCTCCTGGTTGTCGTTGACACCTCCTGGTCCACGTGGCTGCAGAGACAAGCTTCACAACATCACCTGATTGCTTCCCGACATCGTCTGGTTCCTTCCTGGTTCCTTCCTGGTCACTGGCTAGTGACCCAGACTCTGTCCCCTCTGCTTTCAGGTACTCTTCATCCTCGATCCACCCTTGGATCCAACCGGACTCTTCTCTCCTGGTCGCCTGCAGCATCTTTTCTCCAAGGCTCCATAGAACTCCAGGACGAAACCCGACACACTTTGACACCTATGCACCCGCTTCCTGTGGGTGAGGTAACGCGAGTACTGCGGTGCTCCTGTGAAGATTAACTCTCCTAGTTTCAAGTGGTTAGCTTCTAGTCCAGTCGGAAGACTCCTAATTCCTTAACTTTGTAACTTTACGCACCCATTGACTTCTATATGTGCACGCGTGCGCAATTAGACACTGCGCACGCATCCCGTGGGCCTCCTGCTCCCTAACAACTGTTAGTCCAGTGTAGCCCCGGCGATTCCCAAGGCCTTAGGCCTTACCATTGTTCGTGACGTGGTTCTTATACCACTATTTTAGTATATGGTTTAGCGGGCCACCAGGGCCTATCCATATTTGTGCAACTTATTGTATGTTATATTAAGTTTCTTGTTATGCGCTTGTGCCTCTGCCCTCATAAAGAGTTCAGAGGATTGATTTAGAAATAAACACATATATATTTTGAATATATAACCTGTGTGATGTCCTTTCATTTGGTATTAAAGGGATTGCATGTGGTAAAGCAGCTTGCTTCACATGCTCTCTGAAGTTTTACCCTAAGACTGCTTTTGTCCATGCTACCACTAGGATAGCTGGTCTATAAGGTTGGCTTTACAACCATCACCATAAGGGTTGTTTGGACTGGTGCAAGGTGCTCACTAGCTAGAATAGTGAACATCATATACCAGGCCACCTTCTCACAGCAACAATATCGCCATGCCTCCTCATCCAGGTCCCTTTGTAGATCAGCTTGCCTCGCCAGTCTCGGCTTGGCGTATTCTGCCGTTCTTTCCGCTAACGTTATAGAATATAGCCTAGCTATTAATCTAACGGGAGATTTGGCAGTCACCACGTAGTCCAAGGCTGTGATCGTTTATGGCTCCTCCAGCTCGTCTCCCAGAAGTGTCCTCAACGCATGCCGAACTCTGTGGAACTGAAACCGCCCCAACAGCTGTCCACTATCTTTGCCTTCTTCCAGCTGTTCCCAGGAGCGTGCCTCCCCTCCCTCAAACAGTTCCCCCATCGTGTGCATATTCAGGTCATTTAATGCTTTCCTCACTGCCCTTTCCCTACATGGGGGCAGCCAATGGGCCCACTCAATCGCAGCCACCGGTGCGTACAGTAGACTGCACACCTGTGCCTCCATAATGTGGTGCCAAGCGTGTACAACCGAGTTCAGGGAATCAAGGAAGCCGATCCGCCGGTCTCTCGGAAGAGTCAGCAGCGCCGGTAACGGTGTGGGGTCCTCAACTATTGCTTCCATACGGACGTGTGGTACGTCCTTCGGGCCATGTATCCAATGATATGCAGGTGCAGCCTGCACCGTGCTGTAATATAACTCCAAGACCGGGGCGTTCAACCCTCGCCCGCATAGGGCCTTATGAGGATAGACCATGCAACCCTGGGTTGCTTCCCCGCCCACGCCAGGCATACAATGAGAGCTCGCAGCTGTGCAAAAAAGTTCATGGATAACATCATGGGTATGTTGCAAAACAAAAACAGAAGTCGAGGCAGAACCACCATCTTTATGAGGGCCACTCTCCCCAGCAGTGACAGAGGTAACGCTATCCACCGTTCAACATCGCCTTCTAATTTAGAAATTGCAGTGCCATAATTTTCCCTCAATCGTACATCCGGGTCCGTATGCAAACGGATACCCAAATAGCGCACTGAGTCAGTGGTCCATTATATTGGGTATTCCGGATCGAATCTCTTCGTAGTCGGAGTAGTGGGAACATTAAGGACTTATTCCAATTAAGGTATATACTGGATAGTGAGCCAAACAGCACCACTTCACATAAAACCGCCGGTAAGTGGGTTTCCAGGTCTTTAACATATAACAGCGTGTCATCCGCGTATGTAGAAACTATCAAATTGTATGTGGGGAAACGTATGCCTCTATGACCATGGTATTCACGTAGGGCGCAGGCCAAAGGTTCTGCCACCAAGGCATATAAAATGGGGGATAGAGGGCAGCCCTGCCTAGTGCCCCTTTCTATCCGAATTGGTCCAGTAACCAGCGAACCAACTCACACCCGAGCCATTGGAGTGGTATAAAGCGTAGCCAGGAGGTCAAGAAAGAGCTGATCCACTCCCATGCGTCTCAACACATGATGCAGAAAAGGCCACTCGACGGAGTCGAAGGCCTTCTCCATGTCCAAAAAGACTGCCACCGCTGGGACCTGCAGGCGCGTATGCTGAAAGGCTGCGAAAACCGTTCTCAGATTGTAGGTGAGGTTCCGCTCCGGGACAAAGCCAGCCTGCTCCGGGGCCACCAACTTGGTAACCATAGGGCGAAGTCTGTTGGCAATCAACTTGGCAAAGATCTTCGCATCGACATTCAATAGCGAGAGTGGTCGATATGAGGCACAGTCACTCGGATTCTTGCCTGGTTTAAGAATGGTCACTAAGATCGCCTCCCCCATCGTAGGTGGCATGGTGCCCGACTCAGCCATATCCTCAAAGAGGGCAAGCAGTCTGGGAAGCAGTAGATCCAGGAAGGCCTTATAAAAGGCCACTGTGATTCCGTCACTACCCGGCGCCTTACCGGATTGCATGGTGGAAAGCGCCAATACTATCTCCTCCCTTTCTATGGGTTGCACTAGGTACCTCCGGTCCACATCCATAAGCCAAGGTGTCTTAATATGAGACAAGTATTAGAGAATGCGCTCGTCAGAAGCAGGGCCTCTGGAGGCGTACAGGTCTGCATAATACTTCTCGAATCGTTCCGCTACCTGTGCGTTTGTAAGCAACCCCCCCGAATCCTCACCTCATCTCTGGTACCCCTCCGCCTTTCCGCCCCGCTTCACAAATTCTAGGTAAATATAATTCTGTGTGGTATGTCCTTGTACCATTTCCTTATCCACACTTCCTAGGTACCAACGTCATGAGATTTTACTAAGTCTTTACAATTTTCTCTGATTTTTCTCTTTAAATGTTGGTGTTTGACATGTATTGGTATTTGACTCACAAAATTATTGCATAGATAAAGATTTTAAAACTCTCCCAAGTCTGTGGTCATTCAAAGAAATAAAGGTAAATTTCATTTATACCTATTATGCTAACAACCGGATCTATCGACCAGAGGAAATTAAGAACTAAGGTGTTAAGGTTTGGTAAGAATTGGTGTACAGGTAAAATATATTTCAAGGTAAATCAAGACCTGATCACCAGCGTATGATGGCAGCTTATTGTATGAATGTTTTATGGGCCCAGGTGGGTATGGAGTTTTAGAATAAACCCAAGCTGGTAACCTTGCTGCATCAAAGGCGCGGGCACAGAGGCAAAGTGATTCCCTTATTTGCATGGGGCCACGCTCCCAAGCAAATGAGGGAACGCCCTCTAATGAAAGAGCTGGTGTTATATGTGCTCTAGCACTATCTGTATTACAGAAGGCTTAGCACAAGCATTTGCGGCCTCTTTCGTAATACTAAAGTGCTGCGAGGGCACAGAAAGCGGGCGCAAACGGTGGCGGTCGGTGGTAGGAGTGCTTCAGGGTGAAGATGTAAGGCGGGGAGGGGAAGGATGGGGGTAGTAAGCTATGGAATACGGCCAAATGCAGGTAAGTAAACATATAAATAAATAAAACAAATTTGTTGCGCGAACTGGATCGAATTTGGCAATGCAGTGCACGTGACGAAATTTGTTTTATTTATTTATATATTTACTTATCTGTATTTGGCCGTATTCCGTAGTTTACTACCCCCCACCCTGCCCCTCCCCCGCCCAACGTCACCGCCCGGCAGGACTTCCACCACTGACCGCTACTGGGCGCAAATGCCCGTGTTTCCCCTGGGTCACTTGTGTAATATTGCCCCAGATTGGGCTAGTTACCTTTTCTACTTACGTAAACACCAATCCTGTAAAAGTTATTAAAAAAAATTAAGCAAAGCCTCACTCACACAAGGTGAGCTCCTACATCGTAAGGACACTCCTCACCCGAGTTGCAAGCCCAGAATGGGCATTATTCTGGCTTTTCTGTACCTTCTCTTAATAGTTATTTGCTTCATTTGATACTATCCCTTGTTTTCATAATAGCCCGGGAGCTACAAGGAATACAGTTGGGTAGTACCCCACTTTCACAGAGCTAAAAAGTAAAGAGAGGAATTTTGGCCCTATATGTAATTTCAAAATATGTTCAACATTTTTCTGCTTACAAAGTTCTGTTTGTTTATGGCCACTAAGCTTTCATGACCAACGGCCCTTTTAGAATGTTCCACATGTGACACTCACAAAAGTGAGAAAGCACACAGTACGTTACCAACAAATCTGCGACTCAGTGGATAGAGTCCAATCCTATGGTATCCATTTCTATTATATCATAGGAGGTTCATGGGAAACTACTTCAAAGGAAAAGACTTAGTTGCTATTGCACATAAATTCCTCCAAAGGATGCTCAAGAAAAGTGCTGACATATAATTCCAGGTTAATTCTTTGTTCCCTCAATAACATAATATCTCTGGTTTGCGGAAATGATTAACATCCTCATATTGAAGTTCACATTGATTCCACCATTTTGTTCAGCACAGCCACAGGCAACACTCGCTACATGGAATGGTTCTCGAGGTATTGCTTTGTATTAACCACTTCAGCAAGAGGATGTTGTCATGGCAACCCTCCTCATTTGTACAAAGGTTGCATTTTTAGATGCTGTCTCTAACATATTGCACTTTAGAACACAATAGGTTATGGACATAGGAGATTTAACTAGTTCAAAAGAGTCAGATCCAAGGGTAATGAAGTACATTTTTTAAACACGAGTAAAGTGACTTCTTCAAATCCACACAAGGCGAAGAAGGATCAGTTAGCATAAAGGTGTTTTCATATATCTATATTCAAGGTAGGATGGCTAATACCAATCCCCTCAGTGCAGGCCCTGCCCCATTTACTTATCTGAGACTAGTCCTCCAACTGGCCTAAGACCTCATGGACCTGGCTCTTGTGCCTCAAGGCCTCTTCTCCCACTCACGCTCTCTTTCTCTCTAACTCGTGCCTCTGTCATCCGCCTCTTGCTCTTTCTGACTTTTACTCACTACACTTCACTATTCTACCTTTCATTCATTGCCATTTTCCTTGTGCCTTTTTGTTCTTTTGTACCCTTGTGCCTTTTTGCTCCTTCACTCTTTGTGACTTTTTGCTCCTTTTTCACCCTTGGTTCTTTTTCACTCATCAATTTCCATTTTTCTTTTTGCCTCTAGCCCGTGTTTCCCTTGGGCCTTTTGCACTTTTTCACCCTTCTAGTACCCGTTTTGCTCTTTTTCACCCTTCATGCATTCTTCTCACTCTTGTGCCTTTTTGCCTCTTGGTTTCCCTCTGTCCATACTCATGCACCCTCTCCCACCCTTGTGCCTTTTTGCTCCTTCACTCTTTGTGACTTTTTGCTCCTTTTTCACCCTTGGTTCTTTTTCACTCATCAATTTCCATTTTTCTTTTTGCCTCTAGCCCGTGTTTCCCTTGGGCCTTTTGCACTTTTTCTCCCTTCTAGTACCCGTTTTGCTCTTTTTCACCCTTCATGCATTCTTCTCACTCTTGTGCCTTTTTGCCTCTTGGTTCCCCTCTGTCCATACTCATGCACCCTCTCCCACCTCCCGCCACTCCTTGCCTACTCCTTCCTGTGCCGCTGCTCCTTCCCGTGCTCCAGATAATCTCCACCCATCACCCCCTGCACTCATCCCGGGACCTACTCAATGGTAGTTGCAGCACAGACATACGCTGCTGGCACACTAAAGGCAAGTCTGTCAGCTCCTGGACGGTGCCCAATGCCACAAACCCTGGTCCTTCTGCCCCACTGTACTATTCTGCATCATTTTACTGATCTCTTAACCCAGGACACCCAGCCCCATGCTGCTGCCACACATCACCACACAACACGGATGGAGCTTTCCCTCACCCACTATTGCTTTGCATGGAGCGTTCCCACCAACCCCAACCAAACTTTCCACACAAACTATACACAGCACACCCCTGCTCCCATCTACAGACATGCATCCCAAAACAATCTATCAGGAGTGCTCCTCAACATCCGCTTACTCAGCAAACATGCCGTGGAGATCTGAAACATCCTAGATTAAGGCAGCCCAGACCCCCTCTTCCTTACAGACTCATAGCTGATCTCCAAGTTGGCACCCTTCTTCATCACAGCCATTCCGGGTAAGATACAATCTTGCATGAACGGACTGCCAAAACAAGTCAGGAGGAGGAATCGCTATAATATTCAAGGAATCCATCAACTGCATCAGGACCACAAAGAACGCTACCCCTTACAAGGAGCACCTACACTTTAAACTTCGAATAACAGCAACATAAACCCTGACCAAAACCTTTATCTACCGAGCACCAGGGCCACGAGCTACCTTCAAAACAATATCACAGACTTCTTCGCTCCCCCTTCCATTGAGTCCAAAGACTACATCCCACTAGAAAATTCAACTTCTACCTGGAAAACAGGACCAACACCAACCCTACCGCTCTTCTCAAAAGCCTAGAAAATTTCAGACTGACAAAAGACATCACAGGACCCACAAGCTTGCTACCTTTATTGGCATCAAAATCACCATCACCACGTCGCTCACCAGGGCTGATCACGGCAGTTCCACATCAGCATCCCTTGACGAACAAAACCTGTGTCCACAAACCTGGCCAAACACATTTGGAGCAACATCTTGGAATCAAACTGGCCTGACACCCAGCGCCTGAAGCAGCCAATCCCCGCTGATGATGACCTGAAGAGAAAAAGTGGATGGATCACAGAATGAGCTGACTCCTTGGCACCCTTTAAACACATCACACAGCAGAGAACCTGGAAGGATAGTTGGTACACTGAAAATATCTGTGCAACAAAACAACACTGCAAGCAAATAGAAAGAATATGGAGAACGAACCTCCACAAAAACGACAAGCAAACTTCTAAAGCAGTTCTAAGACATTACCACCAGCTGATCAGAGAAACCAAGAGGAAGTCCCTAGCAGAGTGCATAGACAACTGCTCCAATATCTGCAAAGAATCCTTCTTGGTCATCAAAGGCTTGACCTCACCAGCTTCCACCATGAACATCATTACCTCACAAGAACTATGCAATAATTTCTCTGAATTCTTCTGCAACAAAATCAAAACCATTTACAACTTCTGCCTTCATCAACCCCTGCGCACCCACCTCCAGCCTACCCACAAACAATCATGAAAACTCACGGACTACCTGGGAAACTATTACCATGGATGAAACAGCCAACATAATGATACCATCCACTCCGGGGCACCAACGGACCCCTGTCCCTAGCACTGTGAGAAAGTGGCTCTAATATACTGGACCAAGATAAGTCACAGTGTGTATACAGTCCACAAACCCCAGAGGTATAAGCCAGGTGTGACCCTACTCTCTAAAGTGGTAGCTTGGTCGAGCAGTAAGCCAGTACCAGAGAAAAGTGTAAAGCATTTGTTGTACCCACTCAGTCAGCAAAAGGTTTCACACACTCAAAGACTGAACTCCAGGCCAATTGTTTTTATATCAAAGATATAGTTTTTTTAATTTTCAGAACCAACAGGTATCAAAATATACTGTTCTCAATATGAGAGGTCTCAGATGAGTACTTTGCAGAAAGGCAATACATTTTGTAAGCACAATAGGTACAGGGGTTGCAGTAGGCAACACAATTCTAAACACAATTTAGCATTGAGCTCAATGGGTTTTTCTATATAAATACAGCTGATTACTTTGTAGATTACTTTGGTAGTTCCAGGACTGGATCCTAGATTCAGTTCTGGGATCTAAGCTGAAAACAGTTTAGTAAAAAACGTTTTTGTTATTGCAGTGATTTTTAAGGAATATAAAGCTATTTTAAAAGTTCACACTTAGAAACTTTTCAATGAAAAAATGGCAATGTTATTCAATGAGAGAAAATTCAGGTTGCAGTTAAAGTACAATCTCGTTACTTTTGTAATCCAGTACTGGGCTCCTAGGTCCAGCACTAGGGTCTCAACTTAAAACAGGTAAGTAATTATGTTTCAGTATTTGGTATGATTTTTAACCCCTTCGACGCTGATGACGAGCTGGGCTCGTCATGAGGTAGCCTCCTCGCACGCTCATGACGAGCCCAGCTCGTCACGTAAAGTGCGCTTTTAAAAAAGTCAGCGTACGAGCGGAATTCCGCCCGCACGCATGCGGTTAAAGAAAAGTAGACACTTAGAAGAAATTTCACAGAAAAGCACACAATGGATTTCTATGGAGAAAATTCAAGTTACTAGTAAACCCGACTAGGACTACTTTTGCGGTTCAGTACTGGGCTTCAAGATGCAGTACTGGCTTCTCTCCTGATTACAGGTGAGTACTTCGGAATTCGGAATTCAGTTGATTTTATGGGAATATGTTACGTTTTCAAAAGTGGACTGAAGATTTTTTTAGTCAAACCAGTCAATGTTATCCAATGGCAGGTAAGTGAGTTACCGGTTTCCAGGTGAGTACTCGGCTGGGGAAGTTAGGGTTCTGGGCATAGACTCAGGGGTCCCCAGGGTCAGGTAGGTACAGTTGGTTCACCCTCAGCGGCACAGGGGAAGCCGGGTGCAGAGGTAGTTAGGCCCTAAGTTATCCAATGAGGGGCAGGGGGCCTCCGGTTGGTGGCTGCTGGCTAGCAGGCCACGCAGCTGTGGGAGCTGGGCTCCTGGTCACTTGCTCAGGGCAAATGGGGAAGTAGGATAGGGTACAGGTTGCGCTGCCTGGGGCACTCGGGCGGCTGGGTGCAGGGTGCCTTTGCGTCGTCGGGCGCTCAATGTTTCAAAGGGAAAGGTAAAAAGGGAAAAAAGGCTGCAGACTTAGGGACGGTGATTCTTCAGGTGCGACCACCACTTCGAGAGGTAAGTTGGGATCCTGGAGAAGAGGTAGGTACCCCAAAAGGAGGCACAGGGGGTCGCAGGGCGCAGGGTGCAGGGGTGTCTTTGGGTGACGGGAAATCTTACCCTCGGCTGGTCACGGTTGGAGGGGTCCCTGGTTCTGAGGCTGCAGGCGTCATCTGGTTTGTCGAGGAGGGTCTTTGGGCACTGGACTTCGGGTCCCAGTCGCTGGGGGGACGTCCTCGTGGTCTTGGATCACTCGGGCATGGGCCGGGCTCAGCGGGTGCAGAGTGGGCAAGTTTTGAGCTTCTTGGCTGGCACCAGGGGTTGGTTGTTGAAGCTTCTCCCTGCCTATCCTAGGGGAGGAGACCTAGCACCTCGCCAAGGATGTGCATTGTTGCAGGCCCAGGAGAGTGGGGGGTTCTCCACCCAGGGGTCCAGCAACATGTCTGCTGTGTGGCAGCCTCTGCAGCCACTCAGACCAGACGTGGATTGTAGGTTAGGTTTTCAGGGGGCATCTCTAAGACGCCCTCTGGTGCATTTTACATTAAACCCCACACTGGCATCAGTGCGGGTTTAATGTGCTGAGAAGTTTGGTACCAAACTTGTCAGTCTTCAGTGTAGCCATTATGGTGCTGTGGAGTTCGTAATGACAACTTCCCAGCACCATATACTCTTAATGGCATCACTGCACTTAAGTGTGCAGGAATGGCTCTGGGTACTGTAGGGGCACAGGGCTCATGCGCCTGTGCCCACAGCACTGGCATAGGGCACCCAGCTAGAGGGGTGACTGAAGTATGCCAGGGCAGTGGGTTCGGTGGGCATGGCACACAGGGATGTGTGCCATGTCGACTCTCTGTTTAGTTCTGTACCTAGACACTCAGCCTGCAAAGGCAGTGTGTGGGTATCAGGGTACAGGGTCCACAAGGGTGGCACAATAAGTGCTGTAGCCCTTAAGGGTCTTCTCTGGTCACCAGGCCCTGGGCACCTAGGGTACCATTTACTAGGGGCTAATAGGTGGCCAGAGATGCCAATTGGGTTTTGTTTTGATACAGCTTTAGGGAAGGAACACAGACCCTGGGCACCTGGTTGGCAGGAGCCCAGGGCACACTCAGTCAAAGTACATCAACAGTTCAGCAAAAAGTGGGGGCATACCAATGCAAGAAATATGGCACTTTCTAACAAGCACATCTACAATTTTAGAGGCTCTCCCTTCAGTGAAGAACTTGTCTGCATCCTGAACACCTCCATCACCACAACAACATTCCCAGATGCCTGCAAATATGCAATAATCAACACACTGTACAAGAAACCCTCTACAGACTCCACTCAACAAGCAACCTATCACCCAATCTCCCTTCTACCATACCAAGCCACGGTCATGCAGAAAGCCAATAACTATCTCACTACCTCCATATACCAACTTTCAGACACCATATAATCAGGCTTCTGGCCCAACTACAGCACCAAGACCACAGCCACAGCCATCATTGTAGCAAAAGATGACACCAGGATGATTCTTGACTGTGGAGAAACAGCAACCCTAATACTGCTATACCTCTCTGCAGCCTTCGATATGGTCCATCACTCCACCCTGACCAGAGGGCCACAGGCATCCAAGGACCCAACTTCAATTGGATCTGTTCCTTCCTCGCAGGAAGAATGCAAAACGTCAGCCTGCTTCCTTACACATAAGAAGCAAACAATCTCATCCACGAAGTCCCCCAAGGATTTTCTCTCAGCCTGACCTTATTCAATGTCTACATATCAGATCAAATGGCATCAGCATATTTTCTTATGCTGCTGATGCCAAATTGATTCTCTCCCAGTCAGACAAGAGCCCTAAAAAAAATACAACTTTATCTCGTGTATGACCGCAGTAGCCACTTGGATCAAATCCATCTGCCTCAAATTCAACATTGACAAAATAGAAGAAGTGATCTCCAGAATGAAAATCTCATCTTAGGACCCTACCTGGTGGCCAGCAGACATCTGCTCCACAGCTTCCCCCACCAACCATGCCAGAAATTTACGAATCATCCTGTACGACAAACTCAGCATGACAGCTCATATAAATGCAGTGACTTCCACATGCTTCTACATCCTGATGATACAGCGTAAGATCTTCAAGTCGCTATCAGATAAAACTAGAAAACAGTCGCACAGGCCCTGCTCAACAGCAGACTTGATTATTGTAATGCAATCTATGCAGGAGTCAGGAAGAAGTTCCTGAACAGGCTCTAAGGCATCCGAAATGCTGCAGCAAAACTCAGCCTTGATCTACATCCCACATCAGTTGACACCTCAGGAAACTTCAATGGCTCACCACACACAAAGGCACCCAGTTCAAACCTCTCAAACACACAATCTAGGCACTTCATAACACTGGCCCCATCTACCTAAACAGCCACATACCTCCTAGACAGCTCAGCACAGCCGGACTACCACTGGCTCATGTACCCTGCATTCAGAAAACAAAAGTCTGAGGCTGCACTTTCTCCTACATCTCCAAAGCATGGAACAATCTCACTCATCACATCAGACCTTCTACATCACTTCTTGAGTTTACCAAGAATCTAAACACCTGGCTCTTTGAAAGACTATTCACGGGGAAACCCACCTACCCGCCTGCAAAGTACCTGGATACCCTTAAAGGTAATCAGCACGTTACACAAATTAACATATAAGTCTCTGCATGGGGCCACAATGCGATATGGGATTAGCCTCTCATACCTGGTGGAAGAAGGAGTGATACAGAACCATGAAATTTACCATGTTTTTCTTATGTTCTTTGGAGCAGTCTTATAATTAGTCTAACTCTATCTGCACTAATTGCAGTATACCATTGTTGCCTTTTGGAAGTTCAGAAATTGTAGAATGAATTTTCATAACATAGGTGAGGAAACAAAGTTTTTGGAGCATATCCATAGTAGTGTACTTCTTATAAATTTGAAGTCCTATGTGCAGCACCTGGACTCACTACATAATGTGGCAATTTACTAAATGTTGTATTGCTCAGGAGCGGCCAGTGCAGGTAAGAGCGGTGGGTCAGGGTGGGGGAGTAGGCTGATGACAATGAGGGAAAATAATATTTAAAAAAAGAAAATGTCTTACCTTGTGCTTTCCTTGGCTTTTGCCACATTCTGGTGTAGCACAAGGAATATTACTACACACCCGTACCAGCCTCTGTCTTCTATTATAAAGAAAGAGGTGCCTGATAGACTATTGTACTTTCTTGAAGCCGATCCTTACCAAATGGGGAATTAGGGGATGCAGAGCAGCTTATTGCAAGTTAATGCAATTGGAAACAGAATTCGTGGTAAAAGCAGTCTCTTCCTATTTGAGAACATTAATCGCACTGAGGAAGACCATGTGAACTGTTTGACCCATGTTGTAGTGTCTGCAATTTGTTCTTTTTAACCTCTTTTTCTTTTATAATGTAAATATTTATGGATTTTATGAAAATTAATTGATCACCCTTGTTTGAGATTTGCTTAGAAAACGTGTATTATTCCACTTGCTTTTCTTTTCTTTTTGAACATGGATCAATTGGAGTAAACTTGATGGTTGCTTATTATAACTGTTTTTAGCTTGTGTAAATACTTGTGATTGCTATTTTTAAAAGATTTTAATGTCCTATTGAATTGAATTACATATATGTGCTTTTATGATTTTGCAATAAAAATCGAATAAAGCTAATTTTGAATCTTTGACTATTGTACTGATAACAAACAGTGGCTACATTTGTCACACTGACTTTATGCAACCAGTAATTTATTTTAGCAACTGACCTATGTAATGATAAGTCGGATCACAAAAAAGGAATCTGGGGAGTTTGCAGAATTACCTGCCTAATGAATATTTATTAGGCATGTTGCAAATTGCGACTCTCTCTGATTGGCTGGCTTCATAGCAATGGTGGTCTGCAAGGCACAGTAGACCGCTATATCTGTGACAGCATTTCAAAATGTTTTTTAAACAGCCAGAGCTTCCCATAAAATGGGGCTGCTTTAAAAAAAGATTTTTCCATTTCGATAAACTAAAGTGAGAAGCATTGTCTACTTCCCCTGCTGACACCACGATTCCCACAGCAGAAAAGTTCCCAAAAGGACCCCCCTCCTTTTGCGAATCATTTACCACCCCAACTTAGAATCAATGGTTTGTGACCGAAATACGGTCGCAAGCCATTGATACATAGGATACCAATTCCCAAAATAGAAGTGGCACCCCAAATATGTCCCTTGCACATTACGAATAAGTTAACATTTTAAACCAATTTATTGATTCTGAAAAATGTTTCAAAATCCCTAAATGAGGATGGTACATTAGATAAAGGTTTCACCAGTTGCAAAAACCTCCGATTTAGCACTTCAGAGGGTTCCTGGCCAGTAGAAACCTTTACACATCTGAATGGTGAAAAGAATAATCCAGCCACATTTTGGAAGTAATGAATGAGGATAGCGAATGCAGCAGACATGAAAAACAAAAAATAGGTCCATCTGATTACCTTTTCATCAGGGCCATGAGAGTGCATTTTTGAACATTAGCAGAGGCTCAAATGAAAGGAATCCAGATATGCATAGCACTTGAGGTAATCCAACCGCCTACTAAGCAGAAAAGTTCCCTTTTTAGGCCGTGCCTAGGGAGCAAATACTCTGCTCTGCAAGGCATGCTTTATTTAGGTAGGGTCTTGAAGCTCCGCCCACTCTCCTCCCATGTTTTTCATTGGCTTGTGTTACTGTCCACTGTAAACTGTGGCTGTTCATTGGTAGTTAGCCTTAGTAGTACCTCCTTAGTACCACCTTGTCTCATTTTGTAACCACCCATGGCGACACCCCCCTTACGAGTGTTGTTACTTGGTAGGCTTTAATTACAGTCTCCGAGCACTATTCTTTCAAATAGCAATAGGTCTTGCTTTTGCCAGCGTTTAAGCTATTGGCATTGTAAATGACAATGCCTTTTATTATTCTGTTTTAAAAACAACACATAAATAAAAGGCGTTGTCATTCACAATGCCAATTGCTCGAACTCTCGTAAATGTGAGACCTATTGCATTGCCAATGCTTGTTCCAGATGTTGTGAATCAGGGAAAGCCTTTCCATGGCATAATGAAACTGGCTCAACATATTCTGTGGAGGAGTATGGTAACAATTTAAAAGACGAAGTGCCAGAGACCACGTGTCAGGCTGGTACGATGCATGACACCCCACGTTTAAAAGATAGGAGAGAGGTGCAAGAATCTTCTTGTACTGCTGATGAAGCAGAAGACTCGGTTTTAGAGGAATCAACCATTTCTAAATGTAGTGATAACAAGGGAAAGCACAGAGTGTGCAAAGCAATTGGAAAATAAAGAGCTTCTGCGATGGATGTCGTGTTGCTTTGTTTAGAACTATTACTGTTGCAAAATGTAACATGATTTGAATGGAGAAGCGTGGCTCAGTGGTTAGAGGCGGCAGACCCGGAAGCTGAGATCAGCCGTGCACCAGGGGATTCCCCGCCTCGGCGGGTCTTGGGCTCAAAATTCCACGGACTTGACAATTCTCGCTCCGGTGCCTACTCGACTCACGGGGTCACACTCTTTGACTCTGGGCAATAGCTTGCTTAATCTCCACTACGGGGATGCCTGGCTTTCACCTTGTGGATACCCTGCCGGGGTATCTCACAGGGGAATACCAGGACGGGTTCCCTAAGCAAGCGCCTTGATACCTTCGGTTGATACGTGCGCTATGCTATATAAGTCGCAATACATGCAATACATACATACAATTCTTGATATCCCCTATTTTGTCACAGTCTTATGTGATGGCTTGATGTCTGCTTTTGGTCGTTTTTCATATATTTCCTTGCATCTAAGTGAAACAGCCATGCTTTCATATTCCCTGTGTAACAGAATCTTTCATTCAGCTACACAGGCGATGTTTCACAGTGACAAGCTGATAGATTTAGGATTCCAGCGTCTAGACTAGTGCCTCTCCATAAATTAAACATGATTGCACAAAACCTTTCAGGTGTTTTCCATTCCATTAAAGTGGCACTTAAGAGTTTATATACCTGATTAACCAGAGTCTGCTGACATGTATTGAATGGAAATAGGAGAATGGTACAACTGAGAGTGCGTGCTCCTAATGCTGAAGAATTTGGAATGAAACATAGGGTAAATTCGACAGGCACAAATTGTTTGTTGACAGAGATGCAAGAGGAGCCATAATATTTTGGGCACCTCACTACTGTCAGGTTTCCCTAAATCACAAGTTGAGGATTGGCTTCATCCTAGTTTTGCATCTCATTTGATTTATTTGAAAACTCAGAGGAATCAGGGAACTTAATTGTAAATTGTGGTAACCTCATGGGTTGGCCCTTCCAGTACTCACATTTCTGCATAGGCTCATATAATGCCATCAACAGCACTCACCCCACAGTACTAAAGTTTTTCTAACTAAAGAAGGCAGGCTATCCAGAGGCGTTACCACTAGACTAATCTAGGTGAACCTGGCTGTGACCAGGAAAATGTGTCTAACTAACAAAATGAAATCATGCTTTTGCGTTCATATGTTAACTCATAATTATTGCTATTATATCCATAATTAGTCAGCACCACTTAGACACAGGTTGGTGATTCACCTGCTGATCTGTTTTTCTTGCTCCAGCACTCCCAATGCTGGATGGGAAGCAAATGAGGATGGGCACGGAGGCTTAGTGAGGGTATAGGATTCTCTGTAGATATTGACGGTGCCACCCCTGTAATCTCTACGGGGGCCCTATCATCAGGGTTTGATTGGGATTAAAAATCGGCAAGGGCACGCAAAAAAAAGTCCCCCACATTTGCATATTGCCTTTCCCGGAAAACACTGCTTCGGCAAAATTTTATTTAAAAAAGGGGCGGGAGGTTAAAAAAAAAAATGTGCGGAATAGTTTACACTTGTGAAACACCTGAAAACAAGTGAGGCCACTTTTGCTCAGGCCCCCTGCCCCGGTCAATATGCATATATTAAAGGGCCGGCCCAACGAGAGAAATGGAGTAACACCTCTGCCGTTGATAAAAGGGAGGTAATGGACACCCATCTACCCCCAGAAAGGCCATTCAGGCACCCACTGGGCCGCTGGCGGCATTGAACAATGCAGAAACTTCCCAAATCAGCCCCCAGGTTGCTAAAAAAAGCAGCCCACAGCTGGAACTTAGACACCGGCCCCTCGGGCATTGCCCGAGTGCCCGCATTACCAATCCAACACTGCCTATTATACCTTAGAAGTCATCCAGTTACCACGTCCTAAGGGGTGGAGTTTATGACTGCACCTTCTTTGTTGATGGGCTCTGTTGTGTCTCTGCGTCCTTCCTTGCCCACTCCCACCTAGCGCATACAGGTGTGTGCTAAACATTAGCCACATGCTGACTGGTTCACTCTCAGTGCATTTTCAAGAGGATTTTGATACACCGCAGTCCTCATTATCCTGGACATTTCTGCAGCATTTGAAACAGTCTCACACCCCATTCGGCACCTGCACGAGATTGGCATCCCAGGCCCCAGTCTCTGCTGGGTCTACTCCTTCTTAAAGGACAGAACACAAGCTGTCAGCCTGGCAATTTACTCCTTGGAAGCCCACAAACTCATCTGTGAAGTGCCTCAAGGGTCATCGCTCAGCCCCACCCTCTGCAGCGTATACATGATCCATCTGGCCAATGTCACGTATGCAAGCTAAATCAACACCCTGTACTACGCCGATGACACACAACTTACACTCTCCCTCTCAGACAAAGCCCCGAATATAAAAATAACCCACCACAAATCCCAACATCAAGAACTCTGCAGTCAAACTCGTACTCAATCTCCCATACAGAAATCACACCACACCTCAGGTGGCTCCACTGGCTCACTATACACAAAAGCACTCATTTCAAACTTCTCACACACACACACACACACATTCAAGGTACTACACAACTTAGGCCTGACCTACCTGAACAATTGCTTCTCCTTCCACTAGCAACCTAGAAACCTCTGCTCTGCAGGACTCCTACTATTACACATCCCACGCATACACAGAACCAGATAAGGAGAACGGGCCTTGTCGTACAAAGTGGTTAATTTGTAAAAAAAAAAAAAAAAGAAGTAGCAGCTCCGGGGCTTCAACCAGCACCTTTTCTCTTGTTAGTGCTGCCTAACACAGAACCAACAAACCCTACAAGTGGGGTGGGGATGTGGTGCAATGGCCAGAGCTGCCGACTTCGGAGCTGGGAAATCCGGTTTGAGTTTCGGCGTCGGCTCAACATCCCCAATCACTTAATCTCCCTGTGCCCACCAAAAATGAATGTGTCCTTAACTGGTGCTCAGGCGCCGTTATTGGTGATTAAGTGACGGTGCTCAGCACCGGAAGCCACTGGCTCAAAATCAGGACTGGACTGTTCTTACATCAATCCTAATGCACGGAATGGCCTCCCAGGCCACATTAGAACCTTCTCCTCTGTTGTTGAATTCCGCAAGAAGCTGAAGACCTGGGTTTTAGATTAACCAACCACCATAGGCAGAGTTAGCCACACTTGCTCAGCACCAAGATACCCTCACATGTGATAGTGTGCTTTTACAATAACACATAACATAACTGGGTGCATGCAGTTGCACGGATACATTGTAGAGTGCCTGTAACAGAAAGATTTGGACCACTAGTTTAAGATTAATGTATCAATCTCCCAGCCCATGTATCTGTCAGACTAAACACTGCACTACCAAGGCCAAATAAGGAAAAGGGAGAGACATACCAGCGATAGTCCTTGCAGACAGGAGTGGCTATTTTATAGTCTAGTTGTCTTCAAAGTAAACTGAATTCTTTGGTGAAACCTTTCGATTTCTGTATAGCAATAAACGAATCACATTTACATCAGCATTGTCAAACATATATAAATAACCATTAGCTTATAACCCACTGCCCCCCAGACCATGGCTTACCATTCGAGAAAGCTTGGTGCACTGAGCCAAACAATATAGAACAGTGAGAGTCAGGAAATTATTTTAGCTTCATAGACTGGACAATTGCAGAAACAAAAGGAAGGGGAGGTGAAAAACACAGAGCCCCGCCTATCGAAGCCTATCTCCTCAGCGACTTAAACAAGGGGAAACAAATTAGTGTGTGGGGATGCAAGATGGAGGTGAACTATAGCAAAGCTATGCAAGCCTCACAACGGAGATTGCAAGCGCTGAAAAACTATCTCTGAGGCGCTTTTTTTGTTTGCATTAGTTTAATTTCCTCTTGACATATATGATCAATGACTGGAATTGATCTGCACGTTTTTCTTTACAGTTGGCAAATATAAAGGAACTAATCAAGTTTCTTATATATTATACGATGGTTGAGCTTCTTTCAAGCTCTATAAGTAAAGGGGCGGAAGGAAGCTGTGGGGCTCAGTAGTCAGTCCTCCCCTGGTGGATTAGGAGGTGCTGGTTTGGGTGCATAGAATCACCCCATTCACCCATATGATGTGAACAGTGGTCTACGAGGAACAGGTCTTCTTCATACTAACCTTCTTTGGTAGTATCTGCTTCTACTAATACAGAAGGAGATTCTGGATGCAACCTGGTTGTTGTGGTAATGGTGGGTGCTGTGAAGGCGGTGTAGGAAGCAGAAACTGTTGATTTTGTAGGTTTGTGAATGTGTCCTGAAGGAGACACTGATGATAGTCTAGCATAACCACCTCCCATCTGCTACAGTTGTCTCACCAGATCATGTTGTACTTGTGATATGTACCAGGATTCTGAAAGCCTTGGTCCTATTCATGTGCATTCTAATGTGGATGGTTGTATTGCCAGTCTACATAATCAAAGGGGTTGAACATGGGATGTGCACGATATCATATATGTGTCGGGGTGGTCGGAAAGATGGCTTCGGAGGCTTGTTAGGTTTTCAAATTATTGCTTTAATGTAGGGTTTTTACAGCGAAAGATAAAATCTTCAAAAAGGAGGATAAGGAGAAAATAACATGTCAGAGAAAAAAAACGAGTTATTTCGAGGAGTGACAACCACGCAAATGTTCAAGTTTGCTTTATGTGCTGGGTTCCTTTTCTGTTCTACTTTCGTTAGTATGAAAATACCGAGGCCACCAGCACCCTCGGGGGAAGACCGGAACACCCATGTAAGTATTTATCAGGAATATTAATCCTTAGGGGCGTAGCTTCTAGTGTTTGGAGTATTGCACATCCCTAATAATTGTATTTCGGGAGAAATGGTTGACTACCGGTGCTTTCAGTCTGGTATGGTGAGGCGTCTGTCGGGTTTCACCAGGAAGTGTTTTACACACAGACTAAAACGCAGACACAGACTCTCCCTGTTTGGAAAGAGAATGAAAAAAGTGTAGGTTATTTCACAAAATAATGGGTTTTCTCACTTAGTTTCCCTACATATCCGCATTACACTACCTTTCTACTACACCTTAAGCCTCCTTTGTCCCCTGCTTGTCGTATAAAGTATGTTGTCATTATGGGGTATATTTACTAAGAATTTGTGCTGTGCTGCATCACAAATATTACGCAAATGAACGCAAAATCTTTTTCCCTCTATTTACATTCCAGCACAAACTTGTTTTGTGCTGGAAAATGAATTCAAAGTAATGCAAAGCACCGTATAGAGCTGCTTTGCATTACTTGGCGCCAAGCGGGCATTCCATGGGTGGTTCATGTATGTTCCATGCAACCACCCATTCTTTTCGATGCCAAACCCTATTTACTAAAAAAAGAAGACACAGTTTTGCGTCCAACGATAATGCCTATTTCAAATAGGCACTATTAAGGAGAAATGCCTTTATTTCTCCTTTTCTGACTTTGCATGTGTGGTGCACTGTACAGCACACATAAAAAGTGGGAAACGTTTTAAAGTTAGTCTAAACATTGTATTTTGTACTGGAAAGCTATCCTTCGAGTACAAAACCAATGCTCGACTTATGCAGATACCCTTGCACAATAATGTAACGGTGTGTGGTGGGCACACGGCTACCTGACTGTGCACGGGCGCTAGGCTAAGTGAAGAGAGTGCCATATCTCTATAAATATGGTGCTCTCCTGATCTCTGCTTCTCATGCAGTGCAGTGAAGTGAAGCATTTTTGGCTGCTGTGATGCATGAGAATTCGGTAAATAGACCCCTGTCTGCCAACACGCTTGTTTGGAAACCTGAAGCTCACCCCCCCAATCCTACTGACCAAGCTATGCCCCTGGAATCCTTTTCCCTTGTTTATTTATCAAATGTGACAAGAGCGTATTTCGCTCTTTCGCAAAACCTTATAGCCCTTCACCCACATGTACTTGAGGGAGATGCGAGAGATGGTGTGACTGGGCCACCTTTAACCAACTTTACGAGTGCCTCTTCCTTTGTCACAGTATCACTCCTGGGAAGTGTTGCTAGGTATACAAATGTGGAAGGGTTAAGTACTCCTTTCACTTTTTCTCATGCTTCACCCATTCCCACTTCCCTTATTCCCGCCCCATGGAATAAATACTACAACTCTTAAACCCAAAGTGTGCACTCCATTATTTCCCTTTCCATGGCACTTAATTAGCAGTCCCGATCACTCATCCGGTCTGCCACAACTCTACTGAGTTGTGGTGGTGGACTTTCTCGCAACCACTGGCAGCATCCTCCACTCTTTGCACTATTCACTGGCATCCTTGCCTTTGGTTGAGGCAACCTCCTCGTCTGTTGCTCGGTCCGAGCCTTAAGCAGCATGAGGTCTGCGTTGTCCCCCTTGTTTGTGGTGTTCTCCGCCTCATTCTGTTGCAAAGATTCTGCACAACACAGAACTATGCAAAGAATTATAGAACCTTAGTACCCATGAGCCCCGGAAACAATAGCGCTTTGAGTCTGCTTAGATATTGAGATCTGTTTTCAAAGTTAGAATGGAAGGCCAAAGCAAACTATCTACAATCCCATGCGAGGGTGAAAACAGGACATTGTTACATGTTATACATTGGGAAACTGTTACTATATACAGGATGGCTGCCCATAAGCCGCAGCAGTCGCGTTTATTAAGAATAAGATAACTACCATTAGAAAGCAAAGTCAGTGCGAGAATAATATCTGAGACGCTGGGACCTTTAAAACAATAGGCCAGATTAGGGGCTGAAACGTTGCAGGCTCCGTGAAGTTTAACTTATTTACAGACTAGGGAATGTCCCATTGTTGAATCGCAATCCTCCCCTGTAATAAAAACCTCCTTAAACGCTCGCTAACATCTACAGGGGAAAGGGGCAACAACCATAATTCATGAATAAAGCTACTGCATAGTGGCTCAAATCTACCAACCGGGTAATGTTTCATGCAGGCTGTAAACTGAAAGAGTGAGATAGGCAGTGAAATTACCCCATGTATTAACCATACAGCTGAATCAGTATCTGCTACAGAAAATGGTAACTGCTTTAACTGTTCAATATGTAACAATATGTATGTTGCGTCTTCCATTGACATTATTTCTGTTTATCAGTCAAATTAAATGGCAATAGCAGTGCAGAAGCATTGAGGTAATCCCATGGAACATTTTCACTTTTGAGTGTTTGCAAGGTCCAAGCAAATTTCATTGCAGAACATAACTAATTTTGACCATGATACAAAACAGACACTTCATTTTGAACAATGGCAATGACAGATGATACAATGTTATCCAAAGTACATATACGGGAAGACAGTGTATTAATGCTGTGATCGACTACTGCAAGAACTTTTTCTAAATTAGCCTGGTCAATTTGGCGGTGGCACACCGCAGCTTGCAGCTTCCATTTGCGAAAGCTTCAAAAGTTCATTATATGCTACATAAACAAAACGTTTTGCTTGAGGGGACTTTGAACCTAAAAGAAAATCAGCAAGATCAATGTCACCTGACAAGAGAGAAAGGTGTTGTTTCACAGCTGACCATGTAGAATGTTCCAACCATTGCGGACACAATTTACCCACTGAATATGTGTTAACTGAATGGGAATGTGGAAAACAAGGATCTGGTCTACTTTGTGTAAACCCTTTTGTGGTATTCAAAAATGCAATTAACAAGCATTGGAGCTCATTGGCCACAGTAACCATCCCAAGGGGTCAGTAGTGGAAGAGTTAAGTGTGCCATTCTGAAACATGACAGCTAAGTCCTCAATTGTGTAGTTGGTATGTGTTTGCCATGTTTCATAAGGAGCCAATATTGGAATGGGGGAATATTTAGATTTCTGTCCGTGGCTAAACCAAAACAAGTAGTCTGTTGTACCGTCCCATTTATAAATATGAGCTGAGAGGGTATCAAACATGCACAATGCAATGACCCACTTGCCAATCTTTGGTACTCCAAATGGATTTTAAAATAACTGTGTCCTTCCAGTACTCATATCCTTGCACAGACAAAATATTAATGAAGGACAAGGAGTAAATTAATTTAGTGCGGGTCAGCATACATTTTGTGCGGTTGGGTTTCTTTAGTTTATAAAAATAAGACTGAGGGTCTGAAAGATTGTAACCAGTAAAATACATACATTTACTCTGTTGGGTCTTTGAACTCCCCTGTAATAGTGTTGAGCAATGCTTCCATTGGGTAAAATTAAATGGTGGTCTCTGAGCCTTAGTCTTGTGTAAAAAAGCATGGGCATAATGTTGATAACAGAACAAATCAGCGTAATTTGCAGAATTCAAATACAAACCTTCAGTAACAAAAGCAGTATAATATTTCAAATCTGAGAACAATGAATGAACAGCATGAACATCCCAGTCGTCAGAGTGTATTCCAGGCAAAACCACGTCTCTTAAAGAAACGCGAAACACTTATGGAATGTTTAAAGTTTTGGTCAGGCCATGGATATCGTATGGGACTTTATCACAACAATACCATCAACAACTGGGAATGCTGAAATATTAACTAGGGCTTGATCTCATTTAATTTTATAAGATGACGTGTGGGGGGCCAGAACACCGTCCACCAAGTTCACAACAGAGCGTTCAGGTAAGTTATGGCCATTAATGAGCAGGAAAAAAACAGTCACAAACGCAATCCACATGAATAGAAACACCATCATCACCACCATCCAGACATATGTCCAGGGCGGGACTAGGCAGGTCTTTTTGAACCTGGAGATTAAAAGACTGGTACGCGTAGGGGGCTCTACCACAGATGTGGACAACAATGATGTTTCAGAAGAAAAGCTACTTTGGTCAATGTTGCAGCCACTGGACCCCAGCTGAAACAACAGTGGTTGTTCCGCATTTGAATGTGAATAAAGTGTACTTTCAGGAATGTCAAGTATGACATCAACTGGAGTATAAGAATACTCATTATCCATGGTCACAGATGTAGAAGGTAAAACAGCCAATAAATCAATAAAAGACTCCATCACCCCCTCCATTTGTTGGGGACTAGTCAAAGAAACAGAAGCCATTGGATTCAGTTAAAGATCTCAGCGTGGAATGCTTAGAGGAATACTATTCAGTATCAGTCATATAGTGTAGTGTGACATGTTCGATGGAAATGTAACAATTCTCCTAATGACCAGGTGGCAGAATCACAGTACGCATGCCTTTCAAACTAAGGACTCTGTAGTAATGATGCAGGAATCTGGTGATGTCTTGAGTATGTTTATTATACCTTATAATAAACATGGAAGAGGAGCCAGCTTGAAGGCAGCCAGCTCCAACAGACACCAACTCAAGAGTGAATCACATACGTTCAATCAATCAGTCATTCAATCATAGCATTTGTAAAGCGCACTACATACCTGTGAGGGTCTCAAGGCGCTGGGAGGGATGCTGCTACTGTTCGAAGACCCAGGTCTTGAGGAGTCTCCTGAAGGTTAGAAGGTCTTTGGTATGCCGTAGGCGGATGGGGAGGGTATTCCACATCTTGGTGGTGAGGTGAGAGAATGATCTGCCGCCGGTGGTCACTCTTCGGATGCGGGGGATGGTGGCGAGGGCGTGGTCTCCAGAGCCGAGCTGGCGGGTGGGGGTGTAGAGACTGAGTCGTCTGTTGAGGTACGCTGGTCCAGTGTCATGGAGTGCCTTGTGTGCATGAGTGAGGAGCTTGAAGGTTATCCTCCTGTTGATGGGGAGCCAGTGCAGGTCTTTCAGGTGGGTTGTGATGTGGCTGCGGCTGGGGATGTCCAGGATCAGGCGAGCGGAGGCGTTCTGGATGCGTTGGAGTCGTTTCAGGAGTTTGGCCAGGGCTCCTGTGTAGTGTGTTGCCGTAGTCCAGTCTGCTGCTGATGAGGACCTGGGTGACCATCCTTCTAGTTTCGGTGGGGATCCAATTGAAGATCCTGCGAAGCATGCAGAGGGTTTTGAATCAGTAGGAGGAGATGGCATTGACCTGCTTTGTCATGGAGAGTGTGGAGTTGAGGATGACCTCTAGGTTTCGTGCATGGTTGGTGGGTGTAGGGGGTGCTCCTAGTGCTGTCGGCAACCAGGAGTCGTCCCAGGCGGTGGAGCAGAGGATGAGGACCTCCGTCTTGTCCGAGTCCAGCTTCAGTCGGCTGTTCCTCATCCAGTCGGGGACGGCCTTCATTCCTTCGTGGAGGTGGTTTTGGTGGTCCTTGGTGAGCGAGAGGATCAGCTGGGTGTCGTCGGCATAGGAGATGATGTTTAGGTCGTGCTGTCGGGGGCGACGTGGGCTAGTGGTGCCATGTAGACGTTGAACAAAGTTGGGCTGAGAGATGAGCCTTGGGGTACGCCGCAGATGATCTCGGTGGCTTCGGAGCGGAAGGGGGGGAGGCGGACGCTCTGGGTTCTCCCGGAGAGGGAGGAGGTCATCCAGTCCAGGGCCTTCTCTTGGATTCCGGCGTTCTAATGTTCCTAAGCAGCAAGAGCATATTCTAAAAGAAACTAAGACATTACAATGACAGGCTAACACACATGTAATAAATGATATAATGAAAATGAGGCAACCATTAGTTTACTACTACATTACCTTCCCTTCTTCTAACAAAAAAAAATATTATAATACTAATAAACTCTATGCCTTGCTGGTTTGACAGTAATAATAAAATCTATACCTTACGAGTTTGACAATGAATATTAAACTCCATACCTTGCAGGTTTGACAATGACACAGGAAATCCTCCTGGCATTCCCTTGGACTGATTCTGTTTTGACAGGAGAATAACTGTCTTGCATGGTGGATAAACAAGGAACAGAACATTGAATTGGGCAACTATGCTGAGTTTCCACCAAAACCCCCCTTCAACCTGAACAGCATTACCCACCAACTTAATTTCTTTGACCGGTGGACCAAATTTGCTTTCACCTTTGTTGACATAAGATTTCTTGAATTTAACAGTATCCGCAACCTTAAGGATTGAAGTATTAGAACCTATCTTAGAGTCAAAACAGGTTTTTTGCTTAGATTGAGTAGAAGAAACATTCTCTTTCACAATAGACATCAATTTCAAGACATCCGACTCTGCATTAACCCACTTGGACATCCACCCAGGACGAAAAGACATATTAGCCTTTCTTCCCCTCATCAATTCAAAAGGAAACACTTTGGTGGATGAATGAGGAGTTGTTCTATAAAACCATATCATGCTGTTAAGAGCTTTCCCAATATCATGGTTGCTGGCTTTAGCCCATTTTACACAGTCCCCAACCACGTGATTCATCCTTTCCACAAGTCCATTCCCTTTAGGATGATAAGGGGAACTTTTCACGTGTCTTACACCAGAAACAGACAAGAAATATTCAAAATGTTTGCTAACGAACTGTTTCCCATTATCAGAAACAAGTATTTCTTGAAACCCCTCCCTAGACGAGACATCGCTCAAAAACACTTTTAGTGTCCGCCTCCTTGACAAGGTTGTACTCAGGCCACTTTGAGGCATAGTCAACGAGAACCAAAATAAATCTGGAACCCCCAGAAAGCATATTATATGGTCCCATGACATCCACACCCAGTTTAACCCATGCACGGTCTGGACACTCAACAGGCATAAGAGGGGGAACAGAAACTTTAAGGGATTTGTCTGATGACCTGCAAACACAACAGTCTACAACAAACTCCTCAATCGCTGAATCCATTCCAGGCCACCAAAAAGTATCACAAATGCGACATTTAGTAAAAGAGGAACCTAAATGTCCTTCATGAGCCCTATCAATAATCCCTTTCCTGAAAAGATGCAAAGCAGTGTTTCCCAAACTGTGGTCCGCGGACCCCCAGGGGTCCGTGACACTTTCCCAGGGGGTCCGTAGGCAACAGTTTTAAAAGCACAGAAAAGTTTCTTGTATAATTAGCAGCTTTCCAGCAACAATAAAAGTGTCAAGAGAATGCCAGTGAACAATGTACCTGCTGGAGAGCGAGGAGAGTTTTGTTCAGTGGCAGCTTTGATTTAACTAATGTAGCACAGAGGGTTAATGTGCCTACTGCAAAGAACGTGTAACATGCATCTTAAAAAGCAGTATTTTATGTGCCTAAGTTCGTGGGTACTGCTTTTGTCACAGAGATTCTTTTGTTACTGCCCACTTCATAAGTGACAATCGCAATCTAGCAGAGGGACCTATAAACTGTCATCAAAGAGCTGCTTGCAAACTGCATGGTACCAGTTAGTAACTTATATTTTGTCCCAGTTATTAATTATCCTGATGCTGCTAAAAAGATATATTTGGGTGGAAATACATTTTTAATGTTAAAGTCAATCCTAGCCACTGTGTTATGTTCTGAATCCTGAGTTTGTGCTTTTCCAGACCAAGCACTCTTTAAACATTTTATATACACACTGATTTACATGTATGATTCAATGTCTCTTTATGTGTGTGATGTAAAGTGCTCTGACATCCTACAATGGTATGAGAGATGCTATAAAACAAATGAAATACATGTGACAGAGGGGCTATTACTTCAATATAAAATACTAAGGGCCAGATGTACGATCTGTTTTTATATGCGCAAACGGGTTCGCGAACCCGTTTGCGCATGCAAAAACCTATTGGGCCATGTACATAGCCTATTTCGCGAGTCGCAATTTTTTTGCGACTCTCTAAATAGGTTTTGCAACTTGCTATTTGGAAGGGGCATTCCCTTCCAAATAGCGAGTCTCAAAACCATGTACAAATGTTTTGCGGTCGCAAAACAGTCACAATTACCACCTACTTCAAGTAAATGGTAATGCATTTGCAAATGGGAAAGGGTCCCCAGGGGACCCCTTCCCCTTTGCAAATGCATGCAAAATTATTTTTTAAGGGCAGGAAGTGGTCCCAGGGACCTCTGCCTGCCCTTAGAAAATGAAACGAAAAACGTTTCATTTTCCTTTTTTTTTTAAATGCATGGTAAACAGGCTGCATTAAAAAAAAACTGCTTTATTTAAAAGCAGTCCGAGACATGGTGGCCTGCAGAGCCCAGCAGGCCACCATCGCTGGGAGGGCTGGCATTCCCAATGAGCTCGCAAATTGTGAGAGGCTCATTAATATTAATGAACCTCGCAATTTGCGACCCCATTGGAAATCCCAAACAGTGTTAAACACATTGTTGTACATTTCATTTAGCAACTCGCAATTTGCCACTCGCAATGTGTCACCAATTGCGAGGCGCTTAAAGAAATGGTCGTACATCTGGCCCCAAACTCCTTAGCACTTTGAGTATTTGTTTTGTGTGCACACGTGTGTATTTTGGGTTCCCCAGCGGTATACAGCGCCAGGACACTCTGAGATGGAGTAACAGTGCGCTTTACAAGTATACATTTACATTTACATTTATTTTCTTCGAATTACTGTTTTAATGTTTGAAATTTAACTCATACAAATTGCTTGGGGGTCCCCGGCTTCCAGTGATGACTCAATGGGGGTCCTCAGGAGTCAAAAGTTTGGGAACCACTGGTATAAATTATACAAGACTAAACAGCAATACCTTTTAGTCTTTCATATACCTAACCAATTATTATGTGACTAGCTGGCACCTCCCAATTCTTAGAAGGCGCCAATGAGACAAGAGCCATTTCCTAGTTCAAGGCAGACATAAGACAATACGTCCGTATAACAAAATCTTTAGATACACGTTTTTACAATGTACATGCGCCTTTCCTGTGGGAGGTTGGTATCAGCTATTAAACCCCAACTTGGAGGTTACACACTATCATCAGACGGAAGAACCATTTTAAAAGCTCTTGGAATATGAAAAGGAAGATTCCACAGCACACCTAGAAATTAGGAGCCAATGATGCACTTCAAGCACCCAAATCTCCTAGGGAGGTCTTTATGCACTTAGATCACTCATACCTCTTTGTGGGAAGGTTCGGGCAACATTTGGTTCTCTTGCAGGACCAGGACTTGGCTCCTAAGTCTTCCCCAAAAAACAGTCTTCTCCCACCTGATGGGGATAGTACCTTTTTCAATGGCATCGCAGATGTCCATCTTGCTCCACTAACGAATGTCATATATAGGGATTCCGGGCTTAAGGGGCCACAAAATTACAATTGGAGTACTTCAATGATTCAAGACTTCTCTAGCTTCTGATGTCTAATGAAATCAACACTGTTTTTTTATAATTTATAAATTTTTTTACTGACTTTCCACAACAATATCCAAACATCAAATTGCGAGGCATTGACATTTTCGTGCCGAGCACTGGTTACATAGAATCAGTGGTCGAAGTGGGGAAAAGAAAGTAGGGGAACTGTGGGTGGAGCATCAGAAGGCTGGAATAACAAGAGGATTGGGTCAGTGGGCGGAGTCAGAGGTGTGACTACAAAGAGCAAAACATACCCATTTTAGTATGTTTAGCATTTCACTGACCAGTTACAGCTTATAACGAACATTATTTAATACAACCAATGGATACACGTGTATTTGAGGTTTAATATATGAGTTAATGGCACTAAAATACATTTACAATGTGGGATACGTTTCCAATCACAGAATGTCACAAACATGCTTATAAGTGGGACCAGATGCCATTTGTTTCCGAGCCATGCAGGTTATTTCATTAGCACTTCTCCTCCCTTTTTCTAACCATTTCTGAACATAAAATGTTGGTTTAAATTCTATGACAGGAGGCCCCACAAGTTGGGCAGCACTGTTGATTACATCATTCTGTGCCCCTCGGTCTATGCAAAATTGTCGTCCTGCGTTTATTATGTGCTTCACGCAACATGTCATGAAGCCAGCATTAGAAGACTCCTGGTTTCCTGTTATTGTATCTAGAAATAGCACTCAAAAATGAATATCTACACCCAAAACAACCCAGACCTGTTGTTTTTGCAGATGTTTTTAGAAATATCAGATGAATGAGATTAAATTATTATATTAGTAGTTTGTGTAATTACCACTCAAGTTAGTTAGCATTGAGAATTGTAAATGTATCAATTCTGAAATTATGAGACAAACAGTGGTGGAGTCAGAAATAGGTAGAGATCCTCGGATTATCTCAATCAGTTATTGTCTCCCCTCCAGACTAATATCCTCTGCAATCATCTTCATCCTTTGTCTCTCCACAAGCACTGTAGGTGTCTAGAAATACCACCCAACAGAGACTGCATGAGGAAGTTCAAACATGAATGGCAAAACATCCTAGTTTGCAAATGTTTTCCACATAATTATAGCCCTGCCATATTTGCCACATAATACATCATCAGCTGCATGATCTGATGGTTTTAACTAAAAAATTGTTTGTAGCTCAAACGGATCAAAACACATGACTTATGTTGCTGTGAAATAGAAGTCCCTTTACTGCATAATTGCAGTGGTCCCAAAGCGGGCAGCACATGTTAAAAGTGCTTGTGCATGAGGAGAGAGAACTTGAAGTTTGTGAACTTAGAAGTATATATACGTAATGGTGGCACAGGGCAGTGCAGCAAGTTATTTTGCTATGCTGCCCTGTGTCACAGGAAAAGGGCAATGATGCACCGTATTTATCCAATATGGTCCATTTCTGTCTTTTCACCTAGTGCTGGCGCCGTTTCGTCAGCCTAACGCCAATGCAGGCACCCTGTTGCATGCAGTATTGGTTTTGTGCAGGAAGGGTCACTCTCCGCACAAAAACAATCCTGAGAGGCTTTTTCCTCTCTATAAGTGTGCTGCACAAATAGAATGAGAAAACTGGGAGAAATAAAGATATTTCTCCTTGTTGTGCCTCCCTTGAGGGGACGTAGGATTTTGATACATTCCCAGGTGTACAAGTCCTTGTAAATCTAGGAATGCATCATAAACCATGGGAGTTGCATGGGAACACCCACCGCAACGTGTCCCTTGTGCAGAGGAAGGCAAATCAGCGATTTGCACTGTGTCGCATTACTTAATATTTATGAAACCATTCAAAGCCATGCAAAGTGGCTATGAGTGGCTTCATAAATATGACTTGGAGATTTGTGTTGTGCATTTACCAAGTTCCGTGGTGCAAACAAATGCAAGGTCCTCGAATATATGCGCCTTCGTTTGGTGTGCGTGCAGGGATTTGACACATGACAACAAAACTCTTAACATCAGAATAAAAACAGGCACTGGCTAAGCTCCTTTTCTCTCACTGTTCATCCATTAGACACACTACTAAATCATGCATCCCATAACTGGGTAACGCACCTTCCGAGGTCATCACCCATGACAAGGAAGCACTTCACATGTGGGATCAAAACAAGGATCACACCCTATCAGCAGGGGCGCCTCCTCCACGTGGGCGTCGGAGCGTCCCCCAACTTCTTTCTTGCAGTACGAAAAGCAGAAATGTAAAATGGTACAAATACCATTTTACGTTTCTGCTTTGCAATGCGAGAAAGCAAAAAAAGGTATGCCTGGTTGTGGGCGGGCAGGTCGGGGAGGAGTGGCGCGCCCAATGTTATGGGCGCTGACTCTTTGGTCGGCCCCAGGGCCGAGCAAACCAGTCATAGCACTCTCCGTTTTCTTCATGTAGGCTGCTGCGCAGCCTCAATGAAGAAAACTGCCTCCTCTTAGACGTCTGTAAGAATGGCGTCCTAGCCAATCACAACGCTGCCATTGCAGAGTTGTGATTGGCTTAGGGGAAGAGAGGGTGGTTGCCTGTGGCTGCTTCCTGTTAGCAGAGAGGGCAGGAGGCGTGCCTCGGGAGTCCGGGTCTGGAGACAAGTTCTTTACTTTATTACATTAACCCCCTCCCCACACTACCCCCCACGCCCCACTATTTATGCTGGCCGCGACTGCCTATCAGCCACACAGCCTGGCAGGCATGCCTGCGGACAAATGTTGCAGCACCCCTACACACACAGAGTGGTAAAAGCACTATATAAATGCTACAATGTTACGCAATACTCTATCTGTGCGTTTTGCAAATTGCACTCCATGCAAGGTTTCTTAGCTTCGATGTATTCCTGTTTCACAGCTGGGCTGGGGAAGATAACATTCATTTGACCAATAATATTTTATGATGATAAAAAATAGTGAACTTCAAGTAAAATGGCACCAAAATTCCACAACCATATTTAAGCTTAGACACAATGCGCTACAGACTTACAAGCAGGCCCAAATTGCAGTGCTAATATTAGCACTACAGATCCCAGAATGCATGTATTGTTTATACCACTACAGCTGGACTAGTTATCACTATCCCCCAGGGGGCCCACCTTTAAATATATTTGATTACAGGCTATTGCTGGTCTCCCTAAGCAAGTGAGTAACTATGAGTATTACAAACCGCGACCAAGATGCATTAAGAAAGCAGTGCGTGTCCCAGAAGGATAGCAGAAGACGTCACTCATCTGACTTATGGTGATACAGCAGCATAGAAGGGTGAAGGAGTTCTGGGTTATAAAGCATTCTTGTCTAAATTAAAATGAGAAATTATGCAGTGTAACACAGTGCATCTTGTGACATTATTAGTTTCCCATGCTGGTATTTTAACACTAATGAATACTGCCAGGGTGTACATTTCAACTAGTTAGTACCAGTGTAATATAATGCGAATGCAGCAATCAGTAACTAAAAATTATTGGTTAATCTTTCCAATATATCTAACACATTGCGACACCATATCGGATGCTTTCTCCTACAAATCTCACATCGCTCGAGCTAGAAACAAAATTGATTTGGGTCCTACCTGTACGTTATGCCGGAGATGGTCAATTATTATGCAAGTGCAGCATATTCATAATTATGAGGGACATCTCCACACCAGCACAATCACATACTTACAGTAGCCAGCAAAAATGAACTGGATTGAGTATTAATGTAGTTGACCTCGACTTTATATCCCGAGCAGGTTGAACTATGCAATTCTGCGGGTGTGTTTTTTCCGCATAATTATGGAGTAGCCACATAATCCATAACTTACAGATTTTATCAAAACAAAATTCTGTTTCTATCGGGAACGCATCAAAATGTACTAAAAAAACACGGTGATGTGTTGGCGTACGTCGGGGGCCTCGTAAAAGTTGACTGGTCACCTTTTAATTGCCTATTTCAGTGTTTGAGTGCTATACTCTTAGGAAGGAGGTGGAACCTTTGCCAGGTATTAACATGTACAAAAAGACATAATAATGTAGTAATAGTGCCACAAAAAGTGCAGTTTTACACCGCATAACGTAACATGCCTTTTTTTACTTCTTAATTTAGTCACCCAGTTGCATAATTTGGTCCATCCTTGTCGCATAATTCCAGTGGTCCTGTCTATATCCCATGGTGAATGCACCAGGCCCATATACAGATCTGTAAATTTGTACTTGGTTTGTAATTAGCAGATAAGCACCAGGGTTCAATGCAATTTTACTCCACACAACCCAAGTTGGGGCCCAACAATCTATGGACGCAAAGTAGCTGCGATCTAGGCCCAGACCCTAACATCTGCAAGTGGGCAGACAGATCACAGGACAGTTGTGGGTCAAGCAGGAAAATCATGGACTACAACCTTAATGGGATCTGTGGAATACTATGCATATGAACCTTTGAATAAAGAGCAATCAACCCAAATGTCCTCAAAGAATTTCAGTGTGTGACCCATCTGCACGCTCACTTAATATCAGTCTCCCCACGCCTCCTTAAACCTTTCATAAACTATGACTATTCCGATGGCCCTTCCGAGTTGTGATTTTAAAATGACAAAGATATTGTTTTTTAATTGTTAAACACACCTCAAATTTTATACGTGATTATTTTCATAGATGTAAATGTGCATAAAATGCCAGCTACCATAACTTTGCTCTGTATTTTGATTCACATTTGTTGGTTCCCTGGAGCAATGCAGGCCAGAGTGCCGAAATGTGTTTTTACTAAACGTATCAGTTAGTTGCACGCATACAAAGACATTATATATGTGGTGAGTGAGAAACATACCGTCAGAGTAAATGATATATTTACAGATTGCGCCTGCTGATGCACAGTTTGGTAAGAGGGAAGAGAGTTATTCCCAAGTTATCAGTTGTCAGTAGGTGAGTTCTCAAGCCTGAAGAAAGACTGCCCGCAGGTTGGCAAGGCGAGAGCTCCACAAAAGGGGCTCAAGCAGGCTGGAAGGTTAAAATAAGTGGTTTGGGGGAAACAAAAGACAAAGCATAACATGCGATGGAAAGAGAGACACTGGCGCACCTTATTTGGGCAATATTACAAGCATCTACATGCTACAGGAAATACCTGGGAACACACCTTATAAGAGAGACCTGAACATACCTTCCAACGAGGGCAGTAACTTGGGCATATATTCCAAGTATGGCATGTAGTGGCACAGTGAAAATATAGATATAACCGGTAAAACTGTGGCTGCCTATGCTATCTGTTCCTGCTATGGCATTGTAGAGCTTTGTAGGCCCACAGACGACTATCCAAATGGTGTAAGGTTTCCATCCTAGAGTGCATCATTTTTGGTGGGTAGAAATGTCAGCAGTATTACTGGCACTTCATTTCTATTCTGCACCTAGATCAACTTCAAACAAGCATTTACAATGCAATAGGTCTCGCATTTGCAAATGCTTGTTTTTTAAAGCACCAAGGTTTGGGCATAGTCTGACAGGAATTCTGCACTGGAGTGCTTTTCCTTTCCTTGTGGTGTCATCAGTCTCTGTGAGCCCTAAAATAAAGGGCAGATGAGGTCAAGGGATGCGGCCTAAAAGGCATCCTGATGTGACCATTGTATTGGTCACAGTGGGGGCAGGCAGGGGGACTCCTCACTAAATGAGGTGTAAATCGCACTCTAGCAGCAGGGCCACCAAAGGTAGCCGTTTTCGCGTGTTGATTGATTGATTGCTCCTACTGTGTTGCTTTGTAGGCCCCTGCCTTCAGACACAGAGGGGAAGGGGGAGGCGGTTGTGGCAACAAACAGGGTTGGACGATCACGTAATCTTTTTTAAATTCGGACCATTCCTGCCGTCCTGGGACGCATTTCTAAGGTAAAGAAGTAGGGGAACGGACTGTGTTGAATTTAAAAAGTAGGGGCACGCCGTGCCCTTCCGATCCCGCCCACTTCTACCACTGCATAGAATTACAGCAAGCCAAAAGAATACAGTCATTTTTAGAGTACCTAGGAAAGAACTTCAATGTCAGTGCATAAAGTCTAGGATCCATGGAATAAGTTCTTATCTGCAAACATTATATAAGTGTACAACAGAGTCGCCAGCATCTGAATAATTCAATACGTCATGTTCAGTTCTTCAACTTTAACATTTGGCACGAAACTATACCCTTCTATGAAACAGAAATTATCCACCCCACCCCCCTACAAGCCCGGCCAACAATTTCCAACAGCAACACATTTGCATGCCCAGTACTTGATCCTCCTTGTACCATGGCTCCATGTTCAGTCCCGTTTATATCCTGTATCCCTTCTGTAGTGTAGAATATACAACCCCGGTAACGCAAGGAGCCTGCGCGATCTCTAACCAGTGGTCTGAAGCCTGGGGGACTCTAACATGGCTCCTCAATAGGATAATATATACACCGCTGCATATTCTTCCATCATTGCGTTCCAGTCCGTCGATATCGGTGTTTTACATAGGCCTCTATATTCCTTCCTTTGTAGTTCAGCCCCTTCTGCCCTGCCCCACCTAATCATTTCCGCATGCCAGTCCTGCAGGGACGGAGCCCTAGCGGCCTTCCACGGTGTGGTTATTGTCCTTTGAGCCAGGAGGAGTGCAAGGCTAGCAAACTTGTATATAGGGTTGCTCTTCTTCTCACGGGGACCTAGTCCCAGTATACAATATTCCTACGAATCGTTACTGTGCATTGGGGCAAAGTCCTTCAATATCTTGCTTACTGTCGTCCAGTACTGCCTCAGTCTTGGACAGTCCTATACCATATGTACCAGTCCCTGATTGGGTGCGAAGCAGCGTGGGCATGCGTCACCGGCACCGGGAAACATAGGGCACAATCCACGCGGGGTCAGATAGGCTCTGTGGAGTAGAATCAGTTGGATACATTTAAATTTAGGGACACTTACTTGGGGAAGCTCAGTATAGTGTCCCATTCTTTGTCTGTGAATTCATGGCCTACGTCCCTTTCCCATTTACCGTTTAGTGAGCGTAGCAAGATCGCTATTTCGGTGGGGATCCCGTAAGTTAACCATTTCATCAGTCGTGCGCCATGACCCATTAGATATTGCATGGTGAGCAGCTCGTTTGTGGCGGGTTTGGTACCCTCTGGTGACCATGTATTGCCTATAAACCATGAGATATGTGCATGTAACAGGAACAGTGTATCGGGGCGGCATGTTAGCACACAAATGTGTTGTGTGGCATTAGGATACTCCCTGAGAAGAACTCCCCCACGATACTGAATGCCCACGTCAGACCATGCCCGCAGAGCACGGCTAGTGACCACTCTGGCTCGTGTGGGGACCCCCAGTAGCGGAATGGTGGGAGCGTACGGTGGGGTCCTACCAGTGTACCTCACTGCGTTTCTCCAGTAGGAAATGGCTATTCGTAGTAGGTGGGGCGTCGACGCCGGAATCAAGGCCTGGGGCAGTAACAGTCTGTGGATGACCCCTCTGTCCCTATCTCGCTGTGACATTTCCAAATCCTGCAAGTTACGTCCTGCCAACTAATATGCCAGCCATTGCAGCTGGCTAGCGTAACAGTGCGCTTGCAAGTCTGACATTCTCAGTCCCCCCTGTTTCAAAACATGCTCAATTGCAACTTTGCCAGGCTTATACGTCTGCGTCCTGTGCCGCAGACTAGCTCTATCAGTAAAGAGTTCAAGGACTTGCAGATCCCCGTAGACACTAGTATAGGCAAGTTGGTGAAATAGTAAAGCAGCCTTGGTGAAAGCACCATTTTGGTTATGGCTACACAGCCCGCCACTGATAAGGGTAACGAGATCCAGAATTTAACTTGGGTTTAAGAGCAGTGATTGCGCATGTCAGATTGTCATTCAGGAGATCCGCGGCATCGCGGTAGACCTGTATTCCGAGATATCGGAAGGTGTCAAGCGCTATATGAAAGGTCCAGGGGCCGAACGCATACTGTCCGTCACGCGCGGGACCCTCAAAGTAATAAGCATAAGATTTGGTAGCGTTGCTAGCCAAGCCAGAAAGTTCCTGGAAGGAGACAAAGGTGGTGGGCATTGGATCAAGGTCCCCATCCATATCTCGGATATAGAGAATGAGGTTGTCTGTGTAAGCGGAGATAACATGAGACGCATGGCCTCGCAGTATCCTCCTGCAGCCTGAGTCTGCACGGAGTCTACGCAGTAGGGGTTCCAGCGCCAAGATAAATAACAGCAGTGAAAGTAGGCACCCCTGACGAGTGCCTCGGGCCACAGTATATTGTCGTGCTATATGTTGTCCAGTACGCGCCCGTGCAGTAGGCTTTGTGTGTCATAATCGCACCCATGCAATGTACGCATCAGGTATACCAAACCTTGAGAGGGCATAGAACATATAGTCCCAGTGCAGCGAGTCAAATACCTGTCACAGATCAAGCAAAATGCAACCCTCCGTGGTACCCGTGCCTAGTGTGCTCAGCATAATTTGGTGAAGGTGTCTGATATTCAGCCCCGTATTCCTACCAGGCACAAACCCACATTGGTCCGTATGTATCAATTTGGGAATGAGCTGACAGAGTCGGTTAGCCAACAGTTTATTCAATATTTTATAGTCTGAGTTAAGGAACGATAAAGGCCTATAACTCGACTGGTCCAGACCGTCACTCCCAGGCGTCAATAAAGAAACCATCACCGCTTGTAGTGTAGTAGTGGGGAGCATACCTGCCCCCAGCGACTCGTGGTAAATGCACTGTAGGCAAGGTATTAGCAAGTCAGCATATACTGCGTAGTATTCAACTGGCAAGCCGTCATTACCTGGGGTTTTATTACTTGGTAAAGCTTTGATCGCCTGTCAGATTTCGATCCCCGTTATTGGTCGTGTTAATTCGTCACTCTGCTGCTGTGTGAGCTGTGGTAAGTGCAGCCCGTCAAAAAAGGCTTAAAAGTCCGAGCTAGTATGCCCATCTGGCGGTCTATAGAGGCGTGCATAGTAGTCCCTACATGCGGTGTTGATATCTAGTTGCGTGCTAACTATATTACCCTCACTATTTTGAATTTCTAATATAGGAGAACATTTCTGACTTGCCGTGCCAGCAGTGGTCCCGGCCTGTCTGCCTGTGCGTGTTTTTGTGTGTACAGCCGGCGATCCACAACATGCAGCTCCTCAAGGAGCTCTGCATACTGTATGTTAGCCTCCCCTAGTTGCGTCAGTTGTTCGTTCTTCCCCTTCTAAGGCAGCCAGCTTACCTTCAAGGTCAGTGAGCCGTTCTATAACCGCAACCCGAACGCCTGTCTTTGTGCTAATAGCCACTCCACGTATAACTGTTTTGAAGGCGTTGAATTCCATCTGATGGGTACTAGCAGAACTAGCGTTCTCCGAAGAATAATGGGTAATCGCCTCCGAGAGTGCATGATGGAAGACCGAGTATTCCAACAGAATGGGTTGCAGTTTCCAGGTCGGTATCGGGGTGGGGACCTTACCCCATTGAAGGATTAATTCCACTGGGTTATGATCCGATAAGGTCTTGCCCATATGAAGCACAGCAGTGACAGAACCTAATAGGGTCGCAGAGCACAGAAATCTGTCAATCCGAGTATGCAGTCTATGTGGTGTGGAGTAAAAGGAATATGCTCTATGGTCTGGGTATTTTGCTCGTCAGGCGTCGTGTAGGCCCCAGCCCTCCGCACATCCTCTCAGTGCTGCAGCTTGTCTTTTACTTTCAGTTGCGTGTAAAGGGGGTTGGGATCTGTCAAGCTCAATGTCCAATACAGTATTAAAGTTGCCCCCTATCACCCAGGGATAGTCAAACCACTCCATCAGGGCCACTCCTAGAGCCATCAGATATCTATCCTGATCAGTGTTTGGAGCATATATGCAGCCCATAACCACATGAGCTCCATCTAGTAGGCCATGAATAAGCACATATCTGCAGTTGATGTCTATCTTTTCCTCCAATAGTTTAACCGCTTCCGCGCTACCGCGAATTCCCGCTGTGCGCTGGAATTTCAAAAATGGCTTGTTTATGACAAAGCCAGCTCGTCATCCGCGTAGCGCAGGTAACGCCCATGACAAGCTGGCTTTGTCATTAGCGCGGAAGGGGTTAAAAGGGAGATTGTTGCGCACCCATATCACCGCCCCTCTGGCAAATGCAGAGTAGGTCGTGGCGAACAGTTGACCCCTCCACTTTTTCTGCAACTTAGAAGCCAGCATTGAGGTGAGTTTCTTGTAAGAAAGCTATAGCAACCCTCCTCCTGTTTAATTGTGCCAGGACCCGATGCCTCTTATGGATCAAACCCATGCCCCTCATGTTCCAGGTGTAATAGGTGTATTTATTATGTGATGCCATCGTCGCGCAGGTAGCGTAGTTGCCGTATAGCATGTGGAGTGCGAAGCCCTGGGTATACTAGTTGCATTCGGGCCGAACATGCATTCCCTAACAAACCTACCAATACTAGGTTTCCCCAGAGAACAACAGAGGACCAAACTGGAAAAAAAATTCAACATACACTCTAAACAGTAGATGCCATAACGCAGTCGCCAGGGAGATAGAGGCAACAACTGCTACGGTCCACATTAACATGACTATGCTCAATAGAAAGATAAACCTGGTATGTCGATGCATTCCCCAATACAGCTTAATTATACTAGACCCACTAAAGCAATTACCAGCAGCTGAATATATTGCAGTACTGTTTATACGTTACCACTCCCGGCCATCTCGGAGCCTGTTAGAAATGGGGGTCTCTAGTTGGCAATGGCTGGCCACTGTCAAAGTAGGGACCCTTCTTCCTAAGTCAGAGTAAGGGGGCTACACCCTTTGATAACCCCTGCTCAACCCTGTGGTAACGTAGCATGAGCAGCTAGGCTTATCTCAGAGGCGGTGTGTAAAGCATTTATGATCATACACAGTAACACAGTGAGGTACACTACAAAGGGACACCACACAAGTAGTTATAAAAAAATAAGTATCTTTATATATAGACTTAACACAAGACCAATAACATTAAAAAGACACAATACTGTAAAATAGGATTAGTCTTGAAATGCTGTAAAAATAGTTCAGAGGGTGCAAATAGGAGGCAGGGGTCTCTGCGACCCTTTTACTTACAAAGTACCTGGATTTCGTAGCAAAACTAACAAAATGTCGCAAAGGAGCTGTAGCGATGATTTTCCTCACGCGAGGCCGGCGATGCGTTGAATCCTTGCCGCAAGGGAGGATGATGCACCGGTCTGCGGGTGCGTGCGGGACAAAGTGACAAACTTCTTCGCGCTAGGCCAGCGAGGCATTGAATCCTTGCCGCAAGGAGGGATGATGCGCTGAGCCTGTTGCGTGTGCGATACTGGTGCGATGAAAGAAAATGGCGCTCCGCGAGGGAGCGACGATCCGGGCTTGATGCGAGGAAAATGCTCGGCACCCACGCTGCGACGATCTTTGGAAGTAGCGAGCACTTTGGGGCCCGCAAGCTTGCGATGCAATGGTTTCAGGTTTGCGGGCGCTCGGCGGCAGCAGCGCGGAGATTTTTCTAACGCTCTTCAGCTGCGGCTGCTCGCAAACGGGCTTTAGTGACGATTTTAGCACCCTCTTCTCTGGAGTAGAACTAAAGGCCCTGGAACTCACAGGGGCCTCACCTTCAGAAAGAAATCTTCGCAGGGAGGAATCAGGAGTGTGGTGGGGGAGTCAGATGTGCCTGTGACTCCAGTAGGAGGCTAGCTCTCTCCTAGCCCTTGGGTGATTGCTTTAGCAAAATAAAAGTCTCTCAAAAGTCCTTTTCCCTCTTCTTCCAAGTCCAGGGGAAACTACTGCAGGCCTATCCAAGAAATAGCACACAAGGACAGTCCTCTCCTGTGGAGTCCTTCAGTGAAACGGACAGAGGTTCTTCTTGACATCCAGGAGCAATACAAAAAATCTGGGGTTTGGGCACAGATATTTATACCCAAAAGTGTTTGTTCTCAAAAGTCTCAAGTCACTGAACCCAGCCACAACCAGTTCTGCTCAGGCCTGGAGCACTTTGTTTACCAGGCTGCATCCTTCCTTTCAGAAAGAGGGGGTCTGCTATTAGATGCACAGTAGGAGGTGGAGCCAGCATTCACCTTGCCAGGCACAGCCCTATTCAGGTCAACCCAGACAGTCAATACACATACCAGCAGAGCACACTGGAAGGCTTAGGCAAGAAAATACCTACTTTCTAAAAATGGTATTTTCAAACACAGAATATTAAAACTAACTTTTCTAAAATATGTATTTTATTATTCTGAGCTGTGGCATACTAAATGCGAATTTCTACCATGTTCCCGGAGTCAGTTAAGACTATAAGATGTAATAGTCAGACTGCCCATTCTAGCCTATGAAGAACAGGTAGCCTTGCAGCAGTGAAAAACAAAATGGAGGGTAATTTACTACCAGGACATGCTTCACATATCAAGCCATGTCCTACCTTACACACACAATGCATCTACCATAGGGGTGACTGACAGGATGCCAAGGGAAGGTGCAGGTTTGGGCAGTGTGGGCACTTCACAGCCAAGATTGCCGTTCTGGACTGCACACAGACACTGCAGTGGCAGGTCTGAGGCACCATTTACAAGCTGCTTCTGTGGGTGGTGCAAACCAGCGCTGCAGGCCCACCAGCAGCATTTGGGTTACCAGCCCTGTGCACACACAGTCCACAATACTAGGGACTAACAGGTAACTCAAATAAGCCAATCAGGGATATACCAATTCACAGTTACATTTACAAAGGGAGCATTCGCGTTGTGGCACTGAATGGCAGTGGCACAGCGCCCAGAGCACCTAATACCAGCAAAAACAGAGGAGACAACAGCGAAACATGGAAGGGAGACGAACGCCAAAGGTGCCAGGTCTAACAAAGCCCATCACTAGAGGTCTCTGGCCATTTGCGCAGTAATCAAAGGGAATAGAGTCAAACTAGTTGCAGAGTCAGAGCAGACCGTGGCCACATCCGATGAGTGCGTCGAAGCCGCTTCAGCTCGTGGGCGGCCAGCGCCACTGCCGTCAGAAGCGCATCGTTTTGACTGTTCATGATCTGTTCCGGTGTAAGGCCGTTGTCAATAGTTTCCACGACACGTCTGATCCCTGGTATGTGTATCCCAACAGTTCGCAATGAGGGGGTCCGCTGCGGTTGTCCCGATGGCAGTGAGGTCTGGGAGGTTTCCGGCATAAAGGTTATTTCAAGCCAGTTCGTCGCCTCCTCAGAGCTGTGGAAGAAAATTGATTTTTGACTGTGAACAACTTTTAGTCGAGGTGGAAAAAGCAGTGCAGTTGCGCACCCGGAGGTTCCTTTTTACTTCCTGAAATGTTGCCTTAGCTTTCTGCTTTGCAGGAGTGAAATCCGGGTAGAGGGAGATCGTGCTATTCTCGAAATGGATTGGAGCATTTTCTCTTGACGGCCCTCAGAATCGTGTTGCGGTCCTTATAGTGCAATATGCGTGCTATTAGTGGTCGAGGCGGTGCGCCAGGCTACGGTGGCCTAGGCGGCACTCGGTGGGCTCGTTCCACACTGTATAGGGCTGTGAGGCCTTCCTTCGCCACATGATCTCGCAGCCAGTCCTCTACAAATTGGGTAGGATTAGATCCCTCACTGCGCTCCGGTATTCCAAGGATTCAGACTTTGTTCCAGTGGGATCTCCCTTCCGCATCATCCACCCTGTCTTGCAAGTACCTTAGCTGTTGTTGGAACTGTTCAAGTAGGGAGGTATGCATGGTCTGTTGGGGTATAAGATCATCCAGAGCTAATTTATTCATTTTGACTTTGTCGGTGAGCTTTTTGTGCTCCGCCTGGAGCAAGCCCGGCTGGTGGACAGCGACCCTATCAGTGTTTTTAGCGCTGAGCGTGAGTCTTGTATCTCCTTTAAAATTAAATCCAGCTTAGCAGCGTGGAGATCCGTTCCCGTAAGAGGTATCATGTCGCTGTCTGAATTATTGGAGGGGTCACTACCGAACGCTAGCTGTGTGTCGTCGTTGGTGGCCGCATCAGCTTGTTTGTTTTTAGTGCGACCCATTGCATCCGTATGTGCGTCTTTGCTCCAAGACGTGCACTTGGGGAGCTACCAAAGCTCCACTCCGCGTTCACAATCTCACAAATAGGCCCAGTCCAGAGATTCAGGCAAGTAGTGCCCCCAGTGATGCGCCTCAGGCCACAACTCCCAGTAATGCAACAAGCACAGTCTCACATGGTGTGCTAACACCAGTGCCGGTCTCCACGCTAGGCTGGTCAAGGGGCCCGTCAAAAAAGCGGCGTCGCAGGCACACCCCCGGCACCCCCTCAGCACGGTCCACAACCAGGCGGGGGACAGCTCGATAGTCAATGCCTTCGCTCGCAGCGGAGGGGAGCAGGGGCCGCCGGCGCACAGCAGCCACCGCCACAGCGATGCAATCCCCCGGTCTCAGTAGCAGCCCTCCGTCTCATAGATACAAGCAGGAGTATCAATCACAGTCCACTGTCCCCGTGTGGTGCGCAAATAGCCAGGCCCACTCCACCTTCCCAAGGGGAACCGCAGCAGTGTCAGTCTCAATGCCTCAGAAGTCCCCACAGGCAGGCCCCGAGCAGGCCTCTTCTCAGGCGTGTAATGCGGGCAATAGGGGAGGGCCATAGCTGGAAGGGCCACCCTCAATAGACAGGCCCCGCTGCGCTAATGGTCTGATTAAATGCTTGGGTGCTCACCACAGTTCAGCGTACGTTTGCTAGTACAGGAGCAGGACGAGTCGCGGCCACCGCATCCGCCATCTTGTCCCCAAGGTGTGTACTATGGCGCAGGAATTCAGGCTGCAAGCCGCCCGTGGCGCCCCCCCCCAACCCCCAATAGCGGCCGGGAGCAGTGTCTGGCACACTCCCGCCGTGACCACTAGTGTCCGCTTCCAGCACCTCGGGGGCGCGAGTTCCAGCGGGGACCTCCGGAGCAATCGCGGCTCTGCGTGTCTTCTCACCCTGCAGGCCCCGCGCCACTCTGGGCACTCGTGAAATATATATATATATTTTTTAAAACCTACAGGATTCACTGAGGTTACAGGTGGCAGCTCACAGCCACCGGTTCCAGGATCATTCCGCCGTCGGGAATAGTGGAATCAAGGTGTGTGGGTCCAGGTAAATGCAGGATTCTTAGCAGAGTGTCCGGGTACGGGACGATGCTCTCTCAGCTTGCGTCTGCCATGCCCGGCAGTTGGCCACGCCCCGAAATCAACACTGTTATAAGTCGTTTGAGGAAGCTACATCTGCGCACCTTTTACCTTGCAGGCAAAACTTTGATCTTGTGGTGTTTACGTAACCAATGCAGCTTTGACATTCACATGCTAGACATGCAAGAAGAAGACAAACGCTTACCTGCAGAGCACCAAGCATTTGGAACAGCATCCTGAAGCTCGGACTGACATGGTCAGTCTTCCAGTAAGGAAGGACCTTCTTTAAATTTCAATAACTAGGAATCATTTGAAGAGTGACCTCCACACCTCTACCCTAATGAAAATGTGTGCTTACTTTTACCATATGCGGCACTCTGTTGCTACAATGATAGGTCTGAGCTTTGCATTTAGTAAGTGCTCCCACATGCATGCCTATCGATAAAAAAGTCAGGATCTATGCTTTTTATTTTTTTTAAAAACTTTTTTTTATTGAAGTCTTGGACACAAAAAAACATAGCGTAATTTTAACCAAATGTACATATATCAGCAAAAATCAGTAAGCATACATAACACCATAACAATAGATTGGAACAATAGAGGTAAATACGGAAAAAAGAAAACAAGAAATAAAAAAGAACAAAATAAAGAAATAAAAAATAGAAAAACGGAACCATGTATACACTTAGGCTCAGTTACCATTAAAAGAAAAAGAGCCCCAGATTTTCTCAAACTTTCGAATCGCCCCCACTCTTTGAGCATACACTTGTTCACTGTTTCTGACTTTTTGCATTTTAAAACGCCATTCATGTACGTTGGGGCAATATTGCGAACGCCAATTTTGAAGAATTAATGACCTCGCCACGGCCATAGCGATATATGTGAATTTAACTAATTGCCCTTCTAGCATCAATTCCGGGTCAAATCCATACAAAATCATTTTGTAATTAACAGAAATTGAGATTTCACACTGGTTTTGCAAGAACGTAAATATATCTTCCCAGAAAGGAACAATTTTAGAACATTTAGCAACCACATGGGACCAATTAGCTGAGTCATGCTGCAAACATCTATAACAATTCGAAGAGCACTCAGAATACATCTATGCTTGAACTAGTCCCTTACACAGGATCTGCAGAAGGGATATGAAAAAATTCTGATATGCTGTCAGGCAGAGCTTTCCTTTAAAAACATGTTCAAAGTTTGACTCAATGCACATTATCAATTGTATTTCTAGTGAATTATCCCATTCCTTTTGTGGAAAATGTACACTATTGCCATGTCAAGTATCAATGGCAGGTTTCTCGTTGGCACGGCTAAGGTATGGAACTCCCTTCCTTTAGAGATTAAAAATAGTAACTCCCTGATGTTGTTCAGAAGTCGGCTGAAAACCTGGCTGTTCAAAAACTAATAAGTTCATACAAAATAAAATTGGTTGGTATCTAGATTCTAGGCTGTTTTAGCGCCAAGACGCCCTTGGGCATACGCTGCGCTTTATAAAATGTCAAATCAAACCAAATCAAATCTGCAAGATGATAAATGTTACTAACAAGTGACAGGCAGAGAAAAAAGGTCTCCAGACTCCCTCCCACAAACAAAGAGTCTAGCTATTGAAAGGAAAATGCTACTCACCAGTATGCATCTGTTCTTGGCATGTAGAGTTGTAGATCCGCATACTTTTGCATAGATCGCCATCTGGTGTTGGGCTAGGATGTTTGCACTTTGTTATTGTAGAAGTCTTTGTAGTCACAAGATAGGTGACACCTGCTTTGGTTAGCAGTGTGCATGGGCAACGACTCTATCTCCAGATTGCTTCCGCCGTAAAGGGTGATGATGGAGTTAGTTAGAATTACAAAAGATGTCCATGTGTAATCTATCTAAGTAAGATAGTACTGCAACACATATAGGTGTCTGGGGAGGAGGGTGGGCGTATGCAGATTTACAGCTCTACATGCCAAGAACAGATTCATACTGGCAAGTATCATTTTCCGTTCGAGGCATATCAGCTGTAGATCGCATACTTTTGCATAGACTATACAGCAGTTACCTTGTTAGCGATGGCTACCTGTATGTGTTGCAGTAGTTAAAATTCTTAGTACAGCCTGGCCCATACTAGCTTGTTATTTTGCCTGCACATCTACACAGTAGTGTTTCGTGAAAGTGTGCGGTGTAGACCATGCTGCGGCTTTGCAAATATCATCCTTGGGAATGTTTCCTAAGAATGCCATGGATGCCCTTATTTTGCATGTGGGATGCGCTTTTGGGGGAATGGATAACGATCGCTTTGGTTTTTGAATGTATTTAACAATCCACCTGGCAATTCCAGCATTTGATATAGGATTTCCCTTATGTGGTGGTGAGAAAGCTACAAAAAGTTTTTTAGTTTTTCTGAAACATTTTGTCCTTTCAATGTTGCAGAGACCAGCTCCTTTGACGTCCAGCGTATGAAGAGCTCGTTCAGCTACTGAGTCTGGTTGAGGGAAAAACACTGCGAGCTCAACAGATTGGTTAAGGTGGAAAGCTGAAACTACTTTGGGTAAGAATTTAGGGTTTATTCTAAGAACCACTTTGTTGTGATGTATTTGCAAAAATAGTTCTTGTATTGTTAATGCCTGGAGTTTGCTTACTCTTCTGAGAGATGTGATGGCCACAAGAAAAGCCACTTTCCATGTGAGGAATTGCAACTCACATTTATGTAAAGGTTCAAAAGGGGGTCCCATGAGCCTAGTAAGGACAACGTTTAGATTCCATAGCGGAGAGGGGGGAATTCTGGGAGGAATTATCCTTTTAAGGCCTTCCATAAATGCCTTGATGGGAGGTACCCTAAACAATGACAAGCGTTGTCTGTTTTGTAAGTAAGCTGCTATAGCAGCAAGATGTAATCGTATGGATGTGTATGCTAGATTACATCTTTGTAGGTGCAGGAGATAACAGACAATGTTTTGAGTAGAAGCAATGATTGTGTGGTTATTGCAGTAAATAAAATAAAAATCCATTTAGCTGCATAGCATGCCCTAGTGGTAGGATGTCTAGCTACTTTAATGAGGTTCATACAGTCTGGCGCGAGATTGAGGTAACCAAACTCTGAGACTTCAGGAACCAAATCGCTAGGTTCAGTTGAGCTGGTTCTGGATGTCTTATCTCTCCATGGTTCTGTGTGAGAAGCTTTGGGGAAAGATGTAGCTTTTGGTGCAGAACTACTGAGAGTTCCAGCAGTGTTGTGAACCGTGGTTGTCGGGCCCATGTTGGAGCAAAAAGGATCATTGTGAGAGACTGTTGTTTGAGTTTGCGCACCAGTAACGGAATGAGCAGGAGAGGCGGAATACGCAAATCTGCCTGACCAGTTCATCCATATCGCATTGCCTTTGGACAATGGGTGTGGATTCCTGGAGGCAAAGTTTGGGCATTTTGTGTTTAAATGTGTGGCAAACAGATCTATGTCTGGGTGACCCCACATTTGAAAAAACAGAAGAACTGGCGGATGAAGTTCCCATTTGTGAATTTGCTGTTGTTGACGACTGAGCAGATCCAGAATCTGATTGTGTATCCCAGGTAGAGTCTCTGATAAGAGGTATATCTTTTGAGGAATGGCCCATCTCCAAATGCTTTGTACAAGGTGTGAAAGCTACAGAGTGTGCCCCGCCCTCTTTTTCTATATAGTGCATTGCTGTCATATTGTCTGTCTGTACAAGTACAGTTTTGCCTAAGAGATGTTTCTGAAAAGACTTTAGGGTGAGAAATATGGCTAGTGACTCCAGGTGATTGATGTGGAGGAGTTTCAGTTGAGTGGTCCACATACCTTAAATGGTGTGGTTCAAGAGATGAGCTCCCAATCCAGTGAGCGATGCATCCGCTGTTAGTACTATTTGTGGAACTAGGTCTAAAAACGGCCGCCCTTTGGAAAGATTTTGTTTGCTCCACAATTGCAGAGAGCGATATGTGCAGATGTCTACCAATACCAGATCTGTAAGATGACCTTGAGCTTGGTTCCACTGTTGTGCTAGACATTCTTGTAACGAGCGCATTTGGAGTCTTCCGTAAGTGTCAATTATGATGCAAGAGGCCATCATCCCTATTAACTGCATGAACACTCACGCTGGTAATGAGTGTTGCGGTTGAAATTTTGTTATGAGGGCTTGCATACTGGCTATCCTGGCTGGATTGGGGTATGCTAGGGCTTTGGAAGTATCTATTGTTGCACCTAGATACTGTTGGGTGTGGGACGGTTGGAGGTGTGACTTGGTGAGGTTTATTGTGAATCCCAAGCTGTGCAGCAGCTGGATTGTGTTGTGTGTTTGTTGTACACAATTGCTGCGTGACTTGGCTTTCATGAGCCTTTCGTCTAGGTAAGGAAACACATCAATATGTTGTCTTCTTAAGTGGGCTGCTACCACTGCGAGACATTTTGTGAAGACTCTGGGTGCTGTTGTGACCCCGAATAGAAGGACTTTGAATTGATAATGTTGTCTGTCTACCATGAAACATAGGTATTTCCTATGAGCCGAGTGAATCGGAATGTGGAAGTAGGTGTCCTTGAATTCTAGAGTGGCAAGGAAATCACCTTGTTGGAGCAGTGGGAGGACCTGTTGTAGCGTGACCATGTGGAAGTGGTCAGATTGTATATACAGGTTTAACGGTCTGAGGTCTAGTATTGGCCTGAGAGAGCAGTCCTTTTTGGGAATGAGGAGATAAAGGGAGTAAACTCCTGTATCTTGCTGGTGTAATGGAACTGGTTCTATTGCATGTTTTTGCAAGAGAGAGAGAACCTCCTGCTTGAGAAGTGTTAGATGTTCTGTGGACATTGGACGTTGTTTGGGAAGTATGTGGGGGCGGGAGAAGTACGTTTCAGGCAATAGCCATACTGGATAATTTGTCTTACCCACTTGTATGTGGTGATGAATTCCAGACAGGTAAGAACTGTGATAGTCTTCCCCCGACAGGAGTGGAGTGGTCTGGGGGGAGCGGAGGGAAGTCACTGTTTTGTGTCGGGGGAGTTGCGGGTATTAGAACCACCTCCACTGCCCCAGTTGGTATTGCCTCGGTAAGTCCCTCTAAAATATCGTCCGCTAGGGTAAGTTTGAGTGGGGATTTTATAAGTGGAAGAGATGTTTTCTGTGCCAGTTGTTTTGGAGGCGCCCCTATAAGAGGAGCGACAAAAGGAACCTCTACTAGTTGTTGCTTGTAGAGCCCCCATGGATTTGGCTGTTACTGTGTCCTTTTTTATCTTTTCTAAAGATGTGTCCACAGTAGGTACAAACAAGTGTTCCTGATCCAAGGGTTGATTGAGGATAGTAGATTGTACCTCTTGTTTGAAACCAGATATGCGTAGTCATGCATGTCTGCGCAGTAATACACTTGTATTAATTGTGCGAGATGCTGTATCTGCTGCATCCAGGGCACATTTAATTGAGGTGTTTGTAATTAATTTCCCCTCTTGTATAAGATCGTTTGCCTTGGTCTTATATTGGTCTGGGAGATGCTGCATGAGCTTCTCAAGCTCATCGTAGTGAGTCCTGTCATACCTTGCTAGTAAGTCTTGTGAGTTGGTGATTAGCCAGAAGTTTCCTGCCTGGAACGAAACTCTTTTACCTGATGCATCTAGTAGTTTAGACTCTTTGTCTGGCGGAGGTGCATCACCTGTGGTTTGGGAATTTGGCAGTTTCCGGGCATTTGCCACTACCAATGAGTCGAGAGGAAGTTGACTTTTTTAATGTAAACTGGATTATTTGGTGCTGTTTTATATTTTTTCCAAATTCTAGGATTGAGCACCCTACTTCTGACAGGGTCTTTAAAAACCTCAGGGGCATGGTCAATCATCTCTTTGAGAATTGGGAGAGTGTTAGTTGTTTTTTGAGGCTGTGACAATGTCTCTAATTAAAAATTCTCTTCCAGGGGGTCTGAATGGAGTTGAACTCCATGGTATTGTGCAGCTCTATTTATTAGTTGTGCAAACCCAACGTTGTCATGTGGGGGGGTATAAATCTGGCTCGGGTACATCTGGGACATTATAATCCTCCCAAGAGTCATGAGGTGGAATACTGTGAGTGTCATCATCAGTCTCTGTTTATCATGTGGTGGGTCTATGTTTTCATCCCCATCCCCTAAATACTCATCATCATCTTGTGGTGTGGGTGATAGAGGAGGTATTGGTCAGTGTGCTGGAGAAGGTATAATGGTTGGAAGCTGTGGAGGTTGTGAAAAATGCCTCAGAGGTGAGGTGACTGAATCTTTTTTCTTTGAGGGTATCTCAGGTGTTTCTAAGGAGTTCAATTTCCTCTTTTTAGGTGGTATAGAGGTAACTTGCAGAGTAATGGGGTCAATACTGGACCCTAACAAACTGGAAACTTTCGCCCCATAGCTCTATTGCCTTGGGCAGCCAAAGTCGCTGAGGCCCACACCAATAATGTCCTCTTGAGCTTTTTGAATAACACTAGCGTCTTGGACCACTCCCAGAATGGTTTCCCCCCCTGGTCACAGCATCAAGACTGAGCTCTTGGCAGTGACCGAAAATCTGCGGACCATTCTGGACGAGGGACAGACAGCGGCCTTGATATTGCTCGATCTAAGCGCTGCTTTTGATATGGTCTCTCACCGGATCCTCCTACATCGCTTAGAGGGGGCCGGGGTGGTGGGTTTGGCCCTGGATTGGTTTTGATCTTTTCTGTCTGACACAACATTCCAGGTCACTGCACCACCCTTTCTCTCCCTTGTCCTTTCTATCAAGCAGGGGGTCACTCAAGGCTCGGCCTTGAGTCCCGTACTTTTCAATCTGTACGTGCAACCCCTGGCTGCGGTGGCACGAGATCATGGTCTCGTATGCCGATGACACGCAGCTGGTGGTGTCCCTCTCTGATGATCCCACGTGTGGCGCTACCAAATTTAGGGACGGTCTGGCAGCGGTCGCTCATTGGATGACCGCCAACTGCCTTCAGCTTAAGGCTAAAAAGTCGGAGGTGCTGTTGGTGGGGAGAGATAAGGGGCTTTGGAGCACGCAATGGTGGCCAGTGACCCTGGGCAGTGCTCCCACCCCAAAGTCGGTTGTGAAAAATCTTGGGGTATGGCTCGATCCCAACTCTTGGGTTCCAGGAGTATACTAAGAGGGTGGCAGGCACCTGTTTTGGTCTTCTTCAGGGTCTGAGGCCTATGCTGGGTTTTTACTATCACCCACTCGCCAAGTAATAGTCAGAGCGACTATCCTATCTAGGCTTGATTACTCTAACTCACTCATGCTAGGTGCCAATAAGGCAGAGGTGACTAGTCTTCAGTGAGTCCAGAATGCAGCTGCCCGAGTTCTGTTGAGGCTCCCCAGAATGTGTTCCGCGACGGGTGCAATATACCGTCTGCATTGGCTGCCGATAGCCAAAAGGATTGCATTCAAAATGCTATGCTTGGCCTTCAAAATATTAAAGCTTTCTTCCCCTGAGATCCTGTCCAATCTCCTGGCCCCATATGTTCCCACCCGTCAGCTACGCTCTGCCGAGCAACACCTGGTTGTGGTCCCTCGTGTGAAGCGCCTTAGAGTGGGTGGCCGGTCTTTCCAGTATCTCGCGGTGAAACTCTGGAACTCCCTCCCTGTTCAGATCCGTCATATGGATTGCTTACTGTCCTTTCGTAAGGCCACCAAAACTCACCTGTTCTCTCTGACTTAGCCCCTGCTCCTCCTCTGACACTGCAATCAGCGCCGGGACGCCTCTTCACTGAGGCAGCTGTGCGCTATATAAGAATACTTAACATAACATACGCAGTGTCTTTTGCTTAGGATCCGGTGGATCTGGATGAAAAAGTCTTTTTTCCGGCGCAGAGGATATAGGCTCCGAGTGGTGTTTTGGTCTATCTTCCTTAGCTTTAGGAGTTTTTGTGTCCATTTGCTTAGGTGGAGTTTTCGACGCGGACATTTTTGGCAGTTTTTTCGGATCCAAAGTTTTAGATGAAGTTTGCTTCGGTGCCGAAGTTTTTGATATTTTGGCGCCGAAAAGTCTGGAGTCGACGGTACGTTGGGCTTATGTTTCGGTGCCGAAGAGGGTTTTTCGGCACTGTGTTGTGACTGGCTCAATCCCGAGCTGTCTGAAGGCTTAGTGGGCTGAGGAGCTGGGCCCGGAGGCTGGGCTTCTGAAGCAATATCACAGTTTCGACCCAGACCCGAAGGTGTTACCAGAGCCTTATGTTTTTTCGGGGCCGGGGCGTCGACGTCAGTACTCCCAGTTTGTTGACCTGGAGTAATGGACTGGTCTGAGTCTGATTCATCGCCTTCAGAGACGCTGGCTTGTTCATCTCCTGTCTCAGGTTCCGGATTGTCGGGGCCTGCCTCGAATATCTCTTCCCAGGAAGGAAAACAGGGGAACCCTACTCACTATGGAACCAGGGATTGATAAGATACCTTTGTAATAAAGGAGGCAAAATTGCATACTTCAATGCCAGAGAGCGAAAGAAACACTAACACAGGAGAATCCATGTAACATTTTTATACATTTTTAGACCAAAAGCAATATAAACATATTTTGAAAATCAAAAAACATTAGTGCATTGTGTCCCAAGTGAGAACAGGAACCCAAAGTTAAGTGACAGTGTGAATTTCTATATACAAGGTTTCCACAATTTTTTAAGTCGACCATTAACAAGAATAATCTCTATGTAGACGGCAGCAATATGCAATGACATGCACTGTGTTATGGTTCGCTTCTTCTGTGTGTCGACGGCGTTTCGACCCTATAGTCATTGTAGGGTCTCTTCAGGACTAGCAATGAAGGGACATCTAATTAAGAAAATACAAGGCATTAGGCCCATATACCGGCACAAAAGCGAGAAATATGTGAAAAGGTCATGTAATAAGAAGGTACCTGAGGATGTAACTGGGCAGTGAATTGTGTGCCACACGTGGAAAAATAGAAGAAAAGAAGTTACTCACATGAGAACCCGTCCGGGTACTGATATGTGAGGAAGGAGAATAATGTGGTTAGAAAACTCACTCAAAATACAAGACTCAATCGGATGTGATGTTTTAAATTAAGTATCTTACCTCAATATGAGGAAAAACTGCCAGTAAAATTATTGGAATGCGGCCAGATGGACTCAGGGCTTACTTTGCTACAGCCGTAGCGTGGGAAATCCCTTTGGTAAATGTTAACCAGTGACAATGCACTGTAACCTGTGGGGATGAGTAAACATAGTTGGTAGAATTGGACTAAATAAATTATAAACTAAAATGATTGCATGGAGCCTAATAATGCAGTTTCTTACCATCCTTGTATAACTATTACCCTGGTTCCATAGTGAGTAGGGTTCCCCTGTTTTCCTTCCTTGACTTTTAGTGCGGTGGCTGCTCCGCGAGGGAGATATCTATTAACCAGGATTATCCTTCACACCCTACGACGATGGGGTCACTTCTTCCCTGAGGATCACAATGACAGAGGACAAAGCTCCACTTTGCACAGATGAGTATATTGATAAAATTATGAGTGGACCTTCCCTTTTCACTACCAAATCAAATAGAAGCGCTGACCCCAGGCAACAATTGCTTGAGAAATTAGAAAAGGCCAAAAAGAAGCACATCAGAACCGAGCTTCATGCTCGGATGCTGACTGAGTATTTAAAGGTAGGCATCATACCGCAGGGATTACAAATTAGGAACGTTCCAGGCATCTTTAGAGAGGACCCTAAGTTTAAAGGCAAGTTCAGCAAAATCTCAACCACCTGTTTCCGCCATTGGATGGTGTTAGACATGGAAACAGCGACAGAACACGCTAAGGCTGAATTAAAAGAGATAGAAAAGCTAGAAAAGGAACTCCTTGGGGGTGATGCAGTAGTGGAAGCAAAAAGCCTACTAGAGAAATTGAATAATACTATTGAAGATTTCAACTCTTTCTAATTAAAAAAGAAAGTCTCCAGAGTTATAAAAAAAATTCACAAAGGAAAGAGCCTACCAGTATCTGAGAGAGGATTACTACTGTGGGTAATAAAAATAAAAATAGGCAGAACACCTGTGGGAGAGTCAGGAGGAATGAACCAATAACATTTACAGAATCCTCCGGAGTGTCGGATCACTCAGACGCCCAACCAGGTCCCAGCAGAGTAGACAGTCATCCAGGCCAGCGTTTTTTTAGATCGGGAGGCAGGGCCAAAACCAAACCTTGGTACCAATATCCAGGAGAGAAACAAAAACGCAGAAAACATTACCAGTGGGGACCCTAACCCTACTAAATTGCAATATGAGCCAACTAGATACTATACTCATATTTAATCTATCTCACCATGTTATGTCTTTGGCTGAGATCTCTCTCCTAAGTAAGGGGTTGTCTTTTGTTGTCACAGAGATAACTAATTCTTTCAGTCTTAAAGCAGACATTTTTCAGTTCTTCAGAAAGATAAGACTTAGACTTTTTTTCAAAGACCAGGAACCTAAGATTCAAGACTCGCCCACAGGATTACGAACACCGTCCACTTTTTACCCCCTAAATGGCATGATGCCACCTGAATTATTGACTTTTGAGAGGCTGGTATTACAGGGTATTGACAAACTGAAAACAAAAGCATGTATTCCCTATAACATCACATTATTGGAAAGACAGGCTCTGAAAGCTTTGAAAAATGATGACTCAATCATACTGGAACCTGCTGACAAAGAAGGTGGAATTGTGGTACAAGACCGCAAGGACTACGAGATGGAAATCAATAAACAAATCAGTGAGAGAAAACATTATAGGGCACTAAATAACAACCCCCTTAATGATATTTGTAATGAAATTTTGCAAGTTACCACTAAGGGCAGAGACGAAGGGTATATCTCTAAAAAAGAGTTTGAATTCCTAAATGCTAAGAATCCCAAGACCCCAGTGCTATACACCCTCCCCAAAGTACACAAAAGCACCCCAAGCCCCTCTGGCCACCCTATACTATAGGGCTGTGGGTCCATTCTAGAAACCTTAGGACAATACATAGACCATTTTATCAAGGATTTTGTCCCACTGCAAGAAACATACGTCAAAGACACCATGTTTATGATTAACCTTGTAGAGGGATTGCCTTATAATATAGAAACAGACATTTTAGCGACCTTAGATATTAGCTCACTGTACACCAATATACCTCAAAACGAAAGTATAATGGTCATTGAAAAACTATTAGATAGCAGACCCAGACCTGTTCAAGTACCCACAGCTTTCATTATCACACTATTACGCATTGCCCTACAAAGTAACTACTTTTTATCAGGTGGCAACTATTACCAGCAGTGCTCCGGCACTAGCATGGGAGCAATTTTCGCTCCCAATCTAGCGAATATCTATATGAACTATATCGAGCAAAAGTTTGCTTTCAATACAGACAACATGTACTGCTCCAACATTAAATGTTAAAAGTGGTACATTGATGAATTTTTTCTGATTTGGACAGGGAATTTTATTGACTTCCACAGAGACCTCTCTGCACCGGGAGAACGCAACTTTTGTACTGAGCCCTGCTGGAGAAAGCACACTGCACTTTGGTGACTGCCCCTGGTGATTGCCAGGATCTATAAATCTACAGAGCAGGTCCCACCGCGCAGGAGACCTATCTGCACTGGCAAAACGCAACTTTTGTATTGAGACCTGCTGGAGAAAGCACACTGCACTTTGGTGACTGCTCCTGGTGACTGCTGGGAACTATAGCTCTACAGAGCAGGTCCTGCAGCGTGGGAGACCTCTACACCGGGAGAACACAACTTTTGTATTGAGCCCTGCTGGAGAAAGCACACTGCACTTTGGTGACTGCCCCTGGTGACTGCCGGGGACTATAAATCTACAGAGCAGGTCCTGCAGCGCAAGAGACCTCCCTGAACCGGGAGAACGCGACTTTTGTATTGAGCACTGCTGGAGAAAGCACACTGCCTTTTGGTGACTGCCCCTGGTGACTGCCGGGAACTACAAACCTACAGAGCAGGTCCCGCAGCGCGGGAGACCTCTCTGCACCGGGAGAACATGACTTTTGTATTGAGCCCTGCTGGAGATAGCACACTGCCTTTTGGTGACTGCCCCTGGTGACTGCCGGGAACTATAAATCTACAGAGCAGGTCCCGCAGCGCGGTGACGCATGCGGGTGTGCCCGTGCTCGGCCCGGGCCAAGACAGGCGGTCTTAGCCCATCATAGGCTGAGCTAGGCTACGGCTCTTGGTCGTGAGGTCGGGAAACACGCAAACTCCATAACACCAGAGGATAAGACTGGGTGAGTTCTGTGCCGCCGGGCGCTTCCTTGTTTTGCAATCCTGTGAACTTGGCCTTCTCTTTTACATTTATATTGGACCCAATCTGCTGATAAACACCTAGCCATGGGAATGAGAAAAACTATGTGTCAAAAAAAACCCATAAGGAGGGCGGGGTTTAGGGGGAGCCGCCAGTCCCTCCTAAAATATTTGACCGGAGCCATGGGGGCCATAGAGCAACAGATTTAGTCTGTAGAGGAGGTTATATACACTGAAAGATCTGGTTCAGAAGAAGGGCGCGAGACTGGGAAAGAGACTTTCATTCACCCACCAGCTACGTTAGAATCCCTGGAGCCGAGCACAAACCCCAATGGGTGCGTATTGAATCTCTCCGACTGCATCTCTATTTGCAAGATAGACCTAGATGGTGACTCTCAACCCCCCACCAAACGTTTGAGAAACACTATCAATCCCATCATTATCCCAACTAATAAATACCCACTCTGAGGATAGAGTCACCACCAATAACTCTGCACCCTGCACTGTACAGGATAAAACCGCAGAAAAGGTTAAATCAGCGCTTGAGACACGAGGACACAAGGGCAACATTAATAAAGGTCCGACACATTATATTCCAAAAGAACTGGCGACACTAAACAGTTAACTCGATACTTTGGACTCCTATTTACGATTAACTTTAACTAATCTTGTCAGCAGAGTGGGCATTCTGGAAGACCTACTGTCGACTTGTTTTGAAACCTGCAAGCCTTTATCTGAAGGTCATAATGTAATTCACCATATGGACTATGCCTTGGAAGGTGTCTTATAAGGTCTTTTCTACTCTTCCTTCTTTCCCCACCAGGAGCGTACTTTATGCTTGTAACAGAAGGGCACGCTAATAATCCGCCTGTAAAGGGCGCCACTATTTTTAGTAATTGTGTGACCTTAACAAGTCATAATCAGCCATCCAGTAATCTAAATTTAGGCACTCATACTTCGCGCCATTCTGTAGATACTCGACTGGGAGTTCCTAAGCCCGCTCAAACGTTTCCCAATCAGGGTTCTTCCGATTGCCCTGATGCCGGCCCCAAGTTAAACCATCAGCAGGTAACTCATCCAGGTCTTTCTAACTGCCCTCATCTAATGCCCCAACACCTAACCTTAACCAAGTTTCTGATCCTTCTATGGCTGTTCTGGACCTTCCTTCAGCTGTGACCCCCTACACAGTTATCTTGGCCAATGTGCCGAGACTACCTGTGGGGGCTATAGAATACTGGGATACATTAAGAAATAAATCATGATCCTGGCTGAGCTCTAAAACTGGCACTACAGATAGTCTTTTTACTAATTTAAAAATGTCCAGAAGAGCCAGTTGGTTAGGGAAGGGACGGAAGTCTTTCCCAGGGGATTGTGTGATCTTGACTTTTAAGTCTATAGAGTTAATACAGCATATTCTTTCCAGGGCTGGAATGTCCTCTATATCCTCGCATGACATTAATGTGGTTCCTCTGGGTTTCTTTTATCAACCATCTCATTACATCCACTTGTACCCATATGGTAAGAGCATTCAACAAACTGGCTTTCACCACATAATGTCCCAGTTAAAAATCGCTATGATCTCTTATCGCACCTGGAGCAGGTGGACCGACTCCCCATGGCTACTCAGGGATTGAACCCTCTGAGCAGGGTTGCTATTACAAACACGAGATACTTGGCCCAGGGAATAACTGAGTTGGGATATATAAAAACTATGGCAAGAGCATCAACAGTTTTAGAGAGTATTCCTTCTGATGACCGTAAGAACTACAGCCATTCTCCTGAAATGAGAGCAGCTGATGAGGCTATAGGTAATACTCCTTTTCCAGTCATCCCATCTGCCCATAGCTTAGCTAATAGTTCACACACTTCCCCTGAAGTTGATACTGCCACTGTTTCTGGAAAATGCTTGGGGGTCGTAAAAGAAAGCCTTAAAGACCACATTTGTAATGTTTTATTCTGGAATATTGCAGGCCTAAAGTCAAATCATTTTGATCTACTCCCTCTGAGTGCCAGACGAACGGTTGCAGTTGCATTGATAACATCTAGACTGGACTACTGCAATAGTCTTTATGCAGGATCCAATAAATCGGTCCTGCACAGACTTCAGATGGTCCAGCGCGCCGCCGCCAGATTGGTACTCAGATGGCTGAGAAAATCCTCGGCCTCTGCAGCACTGGACGCCTTGCACAGCACTGGACGCCTTGCACTGGCTCCCAATTTCAAATTATAGGGGCGGGTCGAGCTAGAACAATTAGTATTTTGATATTGAACTTTTATAATTACGTGCCGCGGAAAGACCAGGCAGGACTCCTGGGGTCTATATCCCTCCATAATATCAAGTCCCAGGCAGCCTCCTTGTTGGACCCGGCCTCGTGGCGTGGTTCGCCTCTGTCCCTCCACACCCTGGGAGCGTAGGCCTGTGCCCCGAGTCCCCTGCGCAGCCTCCCCGTTAGTGTAGCCTGCACCCCGAGCCTGGTCGTCCTACTCCAGTTAAACCTAGATCCCCCTAGAACCTTGACCAGGCCTGCCTTTCCCGCTCCACGCCCGGCTCCGAGCGCCTAACCTTGCATGCCCCACAAGGCCCGGACGCCATCTTCCCTTCCCGACATCCCTGTCTCCCTGGGCCGAGCGTGAACCCGGCCCCAGCGAAACCCAGACTCCAAAGGCGCGCCAGTCCCGGCTGGGGGGTAAAGGGCTCCCCGAGTGAGATAAGCCAGGGAGTTTCGATGGCACCTCCGGCCGCCCCTGAGGGGCTGGTTTCTGTCACACCTTTGGCCCTCCCCTGTGGGCCAGTTTCGATCACCCCTCTGGCCTCCCTGAGTGCTGGCTCCAGACCCGCTGGGCGTCTGGGAATTCCCAGACCCATCTTCCAAAGGGATCAAAGAGCCAACCGCCAGACCTCACCAATGACCAGCCCCCCCGGGCAGGAGACCTCTGCCTGCGAGGGTCCGGAGATCAAAGAGCCAAAGGACTATAACTGGGCCCGCCCGACAACTAGCGGGCAGTTGTATCTTGGACCTGGAGCCCTGCTGACGCTGTCGCGGCTCAAGCTGAACTTGTAACCATCAGAGCCCTGCTGACGCTGTCGCGGCTCAAGCTGAACCTGCAACCATCGGAGCCCTGCTGGCGCTGTCGCGGCTCAAGCTGAACTTGTAACCATCAGAGCCCTGCTGACGCTGTCGCGGCTCAAGCTGAACCTGCAACCATCGGAGCCCTGCTGACGCTGTCGCGGCTCAAGCTGAACTTGTAACCATCAGAGCCCTGCTGACGCTGTCGCGGCTCAAGCTGAACCTGCAACCATCGGAGCGCTGCTGACGCTGTCGCGGCTCGACCTCTAAGACCATCGGAGCCCTGCTGACGCTGTCGCGGCTCAAGCTGAACCTGCAACCATCGGAGCCCTGCTGACGCTGTCGCGGCTCGACCTCTAAGACCATCGGAGCCCTGCTGACGCTGTCGCGGCTCTCACAAACCTCTCCAGATCGAGCCCTGCTGACCTCGTCGCGGCTCGAGGAGTACTCTGGTCCTGCTGGACCATCGAGACCACCATCACGACCGAGCCGACTCGACGGAGGTGAGGCAGCCAGTACGACCATCATCCCGTACCCCCCGGCTCGAGGATTGAGGGCTGTGCGTAGGGTATGCCGCGTACTGACCCAGAGACTAAAAGACTGTCCCGCTTCCCCCTTCCCGAATCCTCCAAGACTTTGTGGTCCCTTGACCACTGTGTATACAAGAGTGCTTCCTTCGTTATTTGCTATATAAAGAACTTGTTACTAGAATCCAACGGTGTGGTGTCTGTTAGTAGTGTGGTGTGAGCTCAGTGTGTACGATCCTAGACCCGAAGACCTCCCCGGTGGGGACCTCCCAATCAAGACTCGGCAAGTTCTGTGGGAGAGGTGGATCTTGGGGTGACCGGGTGAGCACAACCCGGCCCTCGGAGATCGCCCCTTCCAACATTGGTGGCAGCGTCGCGATAAGAACCTACGTCTAGGGATCGTACAGCACTGACACACTACCCGAACGAAGACACACTACCCGAACGAAGAGCAACCATGAGCCTCACGAGCGATAAGACCACCTTCCAGATGGAGCTGCTGGGAGACTATTCGCACCGTGAGCTCAAGCAATTCTGCAAAGATCTCCGTATCCCGTCAACGGGATTAAACACCAAAGAGGACTTTCAACAAGCTCTAACAGCCTGGGTGAAGACCGGAGCCCAACCTCCAGCACCGACAGAAGCCGATGGAGGGGGAGCACCACTGATCGAAACCCACGCCCCAGAGCAAGAAAGAGCAGAGTCCCCGACGCGGACTCACAGCACGGAGAGAGGTCTATCTCGAGAAGAGATGACCGACCGAGAACGCAACCGAAGCCACGAGCTAGAACTAGCCCATTTAAAGATGGAGGTAGAACTCAAGCTGGCCGAGAAAAAACTAGCCATCGAGCAGCTACGGCTGCAAGGAGAACTGGAGGAGAAGAAACTCCAACGAGAACATGACGGAAAGAAGCTCCAGCTGGAGCACGAGCGCAGCGTATTGGAAATAGAACTCAATGCCCGGAACGAAGGCAACAAAACAGCAGCGACCCGAGAGTCTGTTCCCCCAGTGGAACCCAAGGTCCACATCCCCAAGGATGTGGTCAAAGAATATTATAAAAACGATGACATCCAGCAATGGTTCAAGGCCTACGAGGTAGCTATGACCTCCCACCGAGTTCCGCAGAAAGATTGGGGAGCCGGGCTGTGGGGTCGATTCCTGAGTGAGGGGAGAGACACCCTACTCGACCTACCGTCTGCCGAACAGACCTCCTACAGCCACATGAAAGAGGCCCTCCTCACAAGGTACGGGCTCACCCCAGAAATGTACCGCCAACGCTTCCGAGAATGCAGGAAGATCCCCGGCACCACGTGGGTAGAATATGTCAATTTCTACAGCCGGGCCCTGGAAGGGTGGATCAAGGGCAGCAAAGTATCCACCTTCGAGGGGCTCATCGACCTCATTGCCTACGAACATTTGTCCCTGAATTGCTTTGTGGAACTCCGACAGCACCTCCTGGACAGCAAGTTGGCTGACCCCCGGAAGCTGGCCGTCGAGGCCGATCGCTGGGTGAGCACCAGAGTCCCCCGGGGGCCCGGGGAGATTCTGGCCGAAATGAACAGGGATCGTCCCGCCAGAGGGGAGGGGGGAATCAGAATAGACAGAGGGGTTCCCAGGTAGGGTCCCCGCGTAGTCCCCCCAGAAACCAGCCCGGCACCTCGCCTCCCACAGCGCGCGCAGGGTTTCCCCCAGCTAAGCCAGGGCCCCGAGTCAGCCAAGCCTGCTACCATTGCCAGAAACCCGGGCACTATGCCAATGACCCCCGCTGCCCCTTGTTCCAGAAGCCTACCGCTGCAGGGCTCCCAGTGCACCACATTACCTCAGTAGCTCTAGAAGAGGAGGGGGAGGAAGAGTTCGAGGGAGCAGACCCCGCAGCTATGATGTTAGTCTCCCTGGGTGATAGGGAGATGGTCCCCGGAGCTCCCCTACCCAACAACACAGAGAAATACCGACAGCAGGTGACTGTCAATGGCCATCACATAGGGGCGCTCCGAGACACTGGGGCCAGTATCACCGCCGTCAAACGGCACCTAGTCACTGAAGCCCAGATTGTTCCCCACATCTCCTGCAGGGTGATCGCAGCTGATAACTCCGTCCGCACCTGCCGGATAGCTCAAGTCCCGTTCGAATGGGGGGGCGTCTCTGGGGAGTTACGAGTGGCAGTCCGCTCCGACATGCCTGTGGACTGCCTGCTCGGCAACGATCTAGAGAGCTCCTCATGGCAGCGGGTTGAGAAAAGGACCCACTTAGAGATGGTGGGCCTACCCGAGTGGGCCTGTGTGAGTACCCGGTCGATGACCGCCCGAAGGACCACCCCCGAAGGGGTGACCTTCGAGGCGGCACCGGCGACCCCCGAGGACCCCGAGGTCCCTGAATCCTTTGAGACCCCTGAGCTGTTCCCCAGGGAGAGCTTCCCCCCCGACGCAGGTCCCCTCGGCCCTGGTGTCGAACCGACCCCGAGCTTGGACGACCTTCCTGAGCTGGCCCAATGGCGCCAGGAAAGGGGACCGTCCCGAGAAGAATTCTGCCTAGATCAGACAGCCTGTCCATCCTTGGTGGGGCCGCGGCAGCAGGCCGCCGCCCAGGCCGCCGGTAACCAGTCTGGCTCCCACTTTGTCTATTGGGAAAACGGCCTCTTATACAGCGAGCAAAAGTCCGCCGAACTAGGGTCCGGCCGAGTGCTGGTGGTCCCCCTACGCTTCCGCGGCTTTCTCCTGAACCTGGCCCATGACGTGCCCCTGGCGGGACACTTGGGACAAGACAAAACATACCAGCGCCTGGTCACCCACTTCTACTGGCCGGGCATGCGCTCCGATGTGGAGGCCCACTGTAAGTCCTGCCCCACGTGTCAGTCCAGCGGAAAGAGCGGAGAGATGCGCAAGGCTCCTCTCCAACCCTTCCCCGTGGTCAGTACCCCCTTTGAGAGGGTGGGAATCGACATTGTGGGCCCCCTCGACCCCCGGACCTCCTTGGGGCACCGCTTTATCCTTGTCTTGGTGGACCATGCCACCCGATACCCCGAAGCCATTCCCCTCCGAACGGTGACCGCCCCCGTAGTGGGGCGGGCCCTCATGGCCATCTTCTCCCGGGTGGGATTCCCCCGAGAAGTCGTCAGCGACCGAGGGACCAACTTCATCTCGAAATACATGAAGTCCCTTTGGCAACAATGTGGGGTGACGTACAAGTTCATCACCCCATATCACCCCCAGGGTAACGGTCTGGTGGAACGCTTCAACCGGACCCTCAAAGGAATGATCATGGGACTCGAAGAGCCCCTGAGGCGTAAGTGGGACGTCCTCCTTCCCTGTCTCCTCTTCGCATACCGCGAAGTCCCCCAGAAGTCCCTGGGGTTCAGCCCCTTCGAGCTGCTCTACGGGCACCCCGTCCGGGGACCCCTCACCCTGGTCAAGGAAGGGTGGGAGAGGGCGGCCCCAGAGCCCCCTCCCGATGTGTTTCGATACATTTTGGCCCTCCGGAACCAGACGAGGAAGTTCCGAGAGCTGGCCGAGGCAAACCTCGAGGCCAGCCAAGAAGAAATGAAACGGTGGTATGACCAAAATGCCACTCTGGTCGAGTTTCAGCCCGGACAGCGGGTCTGGGTGAAGGCCCCCGTGGAGCCCTGTGTCCTGCAAGACAAGTGGACAGGGCCCTTCAAGGTGGTAGAACGCAAGAGTCAGGTGACTTATCTCATCGACGTGGAGTCCACCCGGAACCCCTTGCGGGTCCTTCACGTAAACCGCCTCAAACCCCACTTCGCCCGATCCGAGTTGAGCTAACTCCTCGCCACGGACGATGGGGGAAGAAGAAACGGAGCCTCTCCCCGATCTGTCTACAAAAGAAAAAGATGGCTCCGTAGAGGGGGTGAGTCTCTCCTCCTCCCTCTCTCCCGAGCAGCGAGAGGACTGTCGCCAGTTACTGGGACAATTCTCAGACCTTTTCTCCCTCACCCCCGGCGTCACCAACTGGTGCGTCCACGACGTGGACACCGGGGACAGCCCACCGGTACGGCACAGAGCCTACCGCGTCCCTGACCGAGTCCGGGCCTGCATCAAGGCCGAGGTATCGAAGATGCTAGCTCTCGGGGTGGTCGAAGCCTCTGACAGCCCATGGGCTAGCCCCGTGGTCCTGGTTCCGAAGGCAGCCGCCCCCGGTGCTGTTCCCGAGCTGAGGTTCTGCGTTGACTACCGCGGGCTCAACGCAGTCACCAGAACCGATGCTCATCCCATCCCCCGAGCCGACGAGCTTATCGATCGCCTCGGGGCTGCTCGTTTCCTCAGCACATTCGACCTGACCAGTGGGTACTGGCAGATCGCCCTCACTGAGGGAGCAAAGGAAAGATCCGCTTTCTCCACCCCCGATGGTCACTACCATTTGCGGGTGATGCCCTTCGGAATGAAGAACGCCCCCGCCACCTTCCAGCGACTGGTGAACCAGGTCCTGGCGGGGTTGGAAGAGTTCAGCGCTGCGTATCTGGACGATATCGCAGTCTACAGTTCCCACTGGCCTGAGCACCTCCAGCACCTCTGGGCGGTGCTGACCGCCCTGAGGAGGGCGGATCTCACCATTAAGGCAAGCAAGTGCCAGATCGGACAAGGGTCCGTACGTAATCTACCTCGGGCACCAGGTCGGAAGCGGCCTCGTAGCCCCCCTCCAGCCCAAGATCGATGCCATCGTGGCCTGGGAGGCCCCCACGACCCAGACGGAAGTGCGGGCGTTTCTAGGGCTCACGGGGTACTACCGCCGGTTCATCAAGAGTTACGGCAGCATCGTAGCCCCCCTCACGGAGTTAACCTCCAAAAACCAGCCGAAGAAAGTCAGCTGGACCTCCGCCTGCCAAGAGGCGTTCGAAACGTTGAAAGACGCCATGTGCACCGCCCCCATCCTACAGGCCCCCGACTACTCACGAGAGTTTGTAGTCCAGACAGACGCGTCCGAGCATGGCATCGGAGCTGTCCTGTCCCAGGTGAACGAGAACGGCCTAGACCAACCAGTGGCATTCATTAGCCGGAGGCTACTCCCCCGAGAACAAAGGTGGATCACCATCGAGCGGGAGGCCTTCGCGGTGGTTTGGGCCCTGAAGAAGCTGAGGCCCTACCTGTTCGGTACTCACTTCCGGGTCCAGACCGACCACCGACCCCTCCGGTGGCTAATGCAGATGAGAGGGGAGAACCCCAAATTGCTGCGCTGGTCCATCTCCCTCCAGGGGATGGACTTCACTGTTGAACACCAGCCTGGCTCTGACCACGCCAATGCAGACGGCCTGTCCAGATTCTTCCGCCTCAGCGAAGAGAACCCCCAAGAGGATGGGTAGTTCTCCCCGCCTTCAGCTGGGGGGGACGCGTGTTGGACCCGGCCTCGTGGCGTGGTTCGCCTCTGTCCCTCCACACCCTGGGAGCGTAGGCCTGTGCCCAGAGTCCCCTGCGCAGCCTCCCCATTAGTATAGTCTGCACCCCGAGCCTGGTCGTCCTACTCCAGTTAAACCTAGATCCCCCTAGAACCTCGACCAGGCCTGCCTTTCCCGCTCCACGCCCGGCTCCGAGCGCCTAACCTTGCATGCCCCACAAGGCCCGGACGCCATCTTCCCTTCCCGACATCCCTGTCTCCCTGGGCCGAGCGTGACCCCGGCCCCAGCGAAACCCAGACTCCAAAGGCGCGCCAGTCCCGGCTGGGGGGTAAAGGGCTCCCCGAGTGAGATAAGCCAGGGAGTTTCGATCAATCAATCAATCAATCAGGTCATTTGTAGAGCGCACTACTCACCCGTAGGGTCTCAAGGCGCTGGGAGGGGGGGGGTGCCGCTACTGCTCGAACAGCCAGGTCTTGAGCTTCTTCCTGAAGGAGAGGTGGTCTTGGGTCAGGCGCAGATTGGTCGGAAGTGAGTTCCAGGTCTTGGCGGCCAGGTAGGAGAAGGATCTTCCTCCTGTTGTCGCTCTTCGAATGCGGGGGACGGCGGCGAGGGCGTGGTTGGTTGATCTGAGGAGGCGCTTGGGAGTGTAGAAGTTGATCCGGTTGTTGAGGTAGCTCGGGCCTTGGTCGTGTAGGGCTTTGTGCGCGTGGGTGAGGAGCCGGAAGGTGATTCTCTTGTTGACCGGGAGCCAGTGCAGATCTCTCAGGTGTCCGGAGATGTGGCTGCGTCGGGGGATGTCGAGGATGAGTCTCGCCGAGGCGTTCTGGATCCGCTGGAGTCTCTTCTGGAGTTTAGCAGTGGTTCCGGCGTAGAGGGCGTTGCCGTAGTCCAGTCGGCTGGTGACGAGGGCTTGGGTGACCGTCTTCCTCGTCTCGGTGGGGATCCACCGGAAGATCTTACGTAGCATGCGCAGGATGTTGAAGCATGACGAGGAGACGGCGTTGACTTGTCTGGTCATGGAGAGGGAGGAGTCCAGGATGAAGCCCAGGTTGCGTGCGTGGTCCGTCGGTTTGGGTGCGGTGCCCAGGGCGGGGGGCCACCAGGAGTCGTCCCAGGCGGAGGGCGTGGAGCCCAGGATGAGGACCTCCGTCTTGTCTGAGTTCAGTTTCAGGCGGCTGGTCGTCATCCATTCGGCTACGTCTCTCATCCCTTCGTGCAGGTTGGCTCTGGCGGTGGCGGGGTCGTTGGTCAGGGAGAGGATCAGCTGGGTGTCGTCGGCGTAGGAGATGATGTTCAGGTTGTGTTGGCGTGCGATGGCCGCGAGGGGGCTCATGTAGACGTTGAAGAGGGTTGGGCTCAGCGAGGATCCTTGGGGTACGCCGCAGATGACTTTGGTGGCCTCTGACTTGTACGGTGGTAGGCGGACTCTTTGTGTTCTTCCGTCGAGGAAGGAGGTGATCCATTCCAGTGCCTTCTCCTGGATTCCGATGTTGCTGAGGCGCTGTACTAGGGTGCGGTGGCAGACAGTGTCGAAAGCCGCGGAGAGGTCCAGGAGGATGAGGGCCGCTGTTTCTCCGTTGTCCATCAGAGTTCGAAGGTCGTCGGTGGCGGCGATGAGGGCGGTCTCGGTGCTGTGGTTCGCTCGGAAGCCGGACTGTGAGGGGTCGAGGGATCCATTCGTCTCGAGGAAGGCGGCCAGCTGTTTGTTGACGGTCTTCTCGATGACTTTGGCCGGGAACGGGAGGAGCGAGATGGGACGGTAGTTCTTGAGGTCGGTGGGGTCTGCTGTGGGTTTCTTGAGGAGAGCGCTGAGTTCGGCGTGCTTCCAGCTCTCAGGGAAGGTGGCGGAGTCGAAGGAGGTGTTGATGATGTCCCGCAGGTGGGGTGCGAGGACAGCGTCGGCCTTGTTGAAGACGTGGTGAGGGCAGGGGTCAGTCGGAGATCCGGAATGGATGGAGTTCATGGTGCGGATGGTGTCTTCGGTGCTGATCGGGGTCCAGGTGCGGAGGGTGGTGGATGGTGGCGTCGTTGCGGTTGTGGCTTGCGTTGGTTGGTTGTTGAAGCTGTTGTGTATGTCCGTGATCTTGTTGTGGAAGTAGGACGCGAGGGAGTTGCAGAGGTCTTGCGACGGTGTGATGTCGTTGTTTCCGGCGTTGGGGTTGGAGAGCTCTTTCACGATGTTGAAGAGTTCCTTGCAGTTGTGTGCGTTGTTGTCCAGCCGGTCCTTGTATGCATTTTTCTTGGTGGCGCGGATCAGTTGGTGGTGTTTCCGGGTGGCGAGCTTGAGGGTGGTCATGTTGTCCGTCGTTGGTTCCCTTCTCCAGGCTTTCTCGAGGGCTCGGCAGTTCTTCTTGGAGCACTTGAGTTCGTCGGTGAACCATGGTGTTTTTCTGCTGCAGGATCTGCTGGGCGGGGTCCTTAGAGGGGCGAGTTCGTCCGCGCAGTTGCTGATCCACTTCGTGAGGTTGTCGGCGGCCTGGCTGGGGTTCGCTGAGCTGGCGGGAGGGTGCTGGCTCAGGGAGGCGGTGAGCTGGTCGGCTGTGATCTTGTTCCAGCTTCTTCGAGCAACCTGTTGCTGGAGCTGGTGGATCGTCGTTCTTCTGAAGGTGAAGTGGACGCAGCTGTGGTCCGTCCAGTGGAGTCCTGTTGCGTGGCTGAAGGTGACGTCTTTGCTGGATGAGAAGACGGCGTCGAGTGTGTGTCCGGCGAGGTGGGTGGGGGTGGTCACCAGTTGCTTGAGTCCGAGGTTGTCGAGGTTGTCGAGCAGGGTGCCCCTGAGGGGCTGGTTTCTGTCACACCTTTGGCCCTCCCCTGTGGGCCAGTTTCGATCACCCCTCTGGCCTCCCTGAGTGCTGGCTCCAGACCCGCTGGGCGTCTGAGAATTCCCAGACCCATCTTCCAAAGGGATCAAAGAGCCAACCGCCAGACCTCACCAATGACCAGCCCCCCCGGGCAGGAGACCTCTGCCTGCGAGGGTCCGGAGATCAAAGAGCCAAAGGACTATAACTGGGCCCGCCCGACAACTAGCGGGCAGTTGTATCTTGGACCTGGAGCCCTGCTGACGCTGTCGCGGCTCAAGCTGAACTTGTAACCATCAGAGCCCTGCTGACGCTGTCACGGCTCAAGCTGAACCTGCAACCATCGGAGCCCTGCTGACGCTGTCGCGGCTCAAGCTGAACTTGTAACCATCAGAGCCCTGCTGACGCTGTCGCGGCTCAAGCTGAACCTGCAACCATCGGAGCCCTGCTGATGCTGTCGCGGCTCAAGCTGAACTTGTAACCATCAGAGCCCTGCTGACGCTGTCGCGGCTCAAGCTGAACCTGCAACCATCGGAGCCCTGCTGACGCTGTTGCGGCTCGACCTCTAAGACCATCGGAGCCCTGCTGACGCTGTCGCGGCTCAAGCTGAACCTGCAACCATCGGAGCCCTGCTGACGCTGTCGCGGCTCGACCTCTAAGACCATCGGAGCCCTGCTGACGCTGTCGCGGCTCTCACGAACCTCTCCAGATCGAGCCCTGCTGACCTCGTCGCGGCTCGAGGAGTACTCTGGTCCGGCTGGACCATCGAGACCACCATCACGACCGAGCCGACTCGACGGAGGTGAGGCAGCCAGTACGACCATCATCCCGTACCCCCCGGCTCGAGGATTGAGGGCTGTGCGTAGGGTACGCCGCGTACTGACCCAGAGACTAAAAGACTGTCCCGCTTCCCCCTTCCCGAATCCTCCAAGACTTTGTGGTCCCTTGACCACTGTGTATACAAGAGTGCTTCCTTCGTTATTTGCTATATAAAGAACTTGTTACTAGAATCCAACGGTGTGGTGTCTGTTCGTAGTGTGGTGTGAGCTCAGTGTGTACGATCCTAGACCCGAAGTCCTCCCCGGTGGGGACCTCCCAATCAAGACTCGGCAAGTTCTGTGGGAGAGGTGGATCTTGGGGTGACCGGGTGAGCACAACCCGGCCCTCGGAGATCGCCCCTTCCAACACTCCTCCAAAGGGCGAGTGCCTTATAATTTGGGACGGAGACTTTATCATCAATGTATGTCAGCATTGGGAAAACAAGGGCCTGCGGCCTCGGATATAATAAGAATACCAGTTTTCCTCATTTTAATCATCATGGCTCTGGTGAGATCTTAAATGACATGATTACATGTGATATGGGCTTTGCAATTAGCCTATGCAGTCTATCAGTCCCATTCAGTCCAACATTTAATGGACAGGACTATTCTCAACCATTGATTTTATTTTAATCTCGTCCAGACATGCTTTCAGAGTCACAAGTTTTCAAACTCATGACATCTCTCTCAGCGATCATTTCCCACAGCGCATAATGACATCTCTCTCAGCGATCATTTCCCGCAGCGTATTGGTGTTAAGGTTGATAGCAGATTAGTTAAAGAGAATGTTCCGTCTACTTATGGTGTTAAGGATGTTATATTGGCCAGACAAAACAGCTATGCGCTAAGCTGGAAAAAAATAGATCCAGACTCCTTAATGAGTAAGGTGATAACTAATTGCAGTAAAGCCATCGACAAATGTCTAGGAGATGGGCACTCCTCGTTGGATATAGTGGAGGGGTTTTCTGTTTTATCAATATTTATTGGTAATATTCTGCATGCGAATTCTGCCGGGAAAATATCTCAAAAGAAAGGATGGTTCGATTCCAGTTACACTAAAGCCCATTCTAAACTTAATCTTGCACTACATAGAAAGGTTAAAGACACTGAAGAAATAAAAGAAGCAAGAAGGGCATATAGATACACTTTAAAAGCAAGGAAAAAATGTTTAAAAGAGGAGGCATGGAAGGCTCTCCGAGTGGCATCTGAAACATAAGACTCTTCAGCGTCCTGGAAAGCGGTTAATGCCCCTTTCTAGTTGATGCAGGAAAGGCAAGAATAGAAATAGCGGTCACTAGGGAGGAATGGGTTGATCATTTCGCCCAATTATATTCTACCCCTGGCCCTGTACTAAGTAATAGCGACGTGGCGGGGCTAGGGCAGAACTCCAGACTGCAAATCATTATTCACATTTTCAACTAGATCTTAAAGAAATTGAGGAGGCAATCGCACAGAGTAAGAGTGGGAAGCCCCCAGGGGCAGATGGTATCCCCGTGGACCTTTTTAAACAAAATATGGCTTTCTGGTGACCAATTTTAACTCAAGTTATAAATGCATGCATTTCAACCAGCCTTATTCCTACCTGAAGCGCATCGATTTTGGTCCCGATTTTTAAAAAGGGGGACAGGCCCAACCCAGCTTGTGATCTGCCTATCTCGCTTCTAGATTCCACGTTCAAGATAATTGGTAGAGTACTCCTTTCCAGACTGCAGGACTGGGCAGATGATCATTCTATCATTAGCAACATCCAATACGGGTTCCGCAAGGGCCTGGGTATGATAGACCAGTGCCTGTATTTAGAATTAATTATTGCCAAATATACCAAGGCCAAAAGGGGCCCTCTCTGCCTGGCTTTTGTGGATGTATCCACGGCCTTTGATTGTGTTATTCACAATAAGCTTTGGCCGATTTTGGAGAAGATGGGAATGGAATTACCTTTAATCTACTTAATGAGAGAATTTTATAATGGGGCCAGGGCCAGGGCGCGATTTGGCATAGGGGGCGAGTGCACAGATTCTTTTGCTGTTGGAAAAGGGGTAAGGCAGGGCTGTGTCCTGGCGCCCTTTCTATTCACCTTATATATTAACAACTTGGACCTGGTGCTGAGAGAGGAGTGCCAGGACCTCCGGAGGGTAGGGAAGCGTCCACTCCCTGTGCTCATGTATGCTGACGACGCGGTGCTCATGGCCCGCACCCCAGAACAGAAGGTTATATATAGATTTGCAAATGTTATGTCCAACCTAGGTCTCTGTTAATGCATCTAAAACATTTATTTTAAAATGTGGCTCAGGGAACAACAAGTGCCGCTCGTTCTTTTTAGAGAAGAATCGACTAACATGCACCAATACTTCCTCATATTTGGAGGTCTCATTTGATCGTACTGGCTCATGGAAACAGGCCGTTAATCAAAAGCGATTGTTATTTTCTAAGGTACTGGCAGCCTTGACCAACTTTGGTAGAAAATTGGGTAGACGCCCCCCCCCCCCGAATTACTTCACATCTACAAAGCTAAATGTGTTTCAATAGCAATTTATGGGGCGGGCATTTGAGGACACGCAGACGTGACATCTTTGCAGAGGGCTGAAAACAGATTTCTAATACACCTGCTTGCTGTCCCGGCCAGCGTCCCCACTTTTAATTGTCATTCAGAACTGGGCTTATCGCACTTAGAGGAAGTCATTGCCATTCAACCAATCCTTCTTTGGCACCACATTTGGACTACAGAGCAGACTATCTTAAATCGACAAACGATTAGCGACTGTTCTGTGCTAGACGGGGTTTCACACATAGGATCGCTTAAGTACGTCAAGGAATTTCTGCACAAATTCAGCCATCAAGAATATTTTGATGACCCCATCATTTTAACTAAAATAGGGAGGAAAGTTTTTAAACACAGCTGCTTACAATACCTTGAAAACATCAGATTAAATACCGAGATCAAAAAGAACTTCAGTTTCTGCCCACCAAAATATTCTGACTACCTTCAAGATACAGCTGTATTTAACTTATGTAAGCTCTGATTGAAAGATTTTTAAAAAAAAATCTTTTTATTGGTATTTACACATTACATATTGCAGAGGACACAAACAACGAATAATATCTATCGATATAGGGCCGCATCGGATGTTTTCACAGTCTTTTGCTTGACAGCCCCACTTGGTCTAGCTACACATGAAACATAAAACGCTAAGTTTGTTGCGATGGGGCGCTTTCTTGGGCATTATCTAAAACATAAGAGGCAGTGGTGGTTGTTAGGTTTTATCACTCTTTGCTTGTCTGCCCCACGCGGTCTGGCTAACCTATTACATTAAACACTTAGTTTGTTGCGATAGGGCGCGTGTCTAGTTGGTACATAAAACATAGAAGCTATTGGTGGTTATTTGGTTACGGCGCGCAGGAAAACCTTAACCTGGATTGGTATATTAGGCCAGCAAGCAATATCTATGGGGGTTTGTAGGAATTTAGAAATTTGTCCAGTTTTGACCACATCCCTCTGTTGAGGTTTCTCCAAGGTGTGTACCTGAGAGTAGTGTTATCAGCTCCTCTGAGGAAAGTCACCCAGTTCAGCCACCCTTTGAAAGTGGCTTTGGAGGTGTCCTTCCATTTGGTTAGTACTATTTTGACTGCTGTGGTGAGGAGGAAGTCCAGCAAGTTTCTGTCCTCTTTTGTGGCGATGTCTGGTGTAATGTGTGCTGTGATTGTTGTGGCAAATGTTTGTTTTAGGTTGCAATCTAGGGTTTTATTTATGAAGTCGAGCACCTTCATCCAGAAGTTTTTGACCTTAGTGCATTGGTAGATCTGGTGTGCTAGGTCTCCCCTTTCTGTGCCGCAGTTCCAGCAGGAGTCGCTGTCTCTTAGGCCGAACGAGGCGAGGCGGGCTGGTGTCCAGTGTGCCTGGTGGAGTAGCCAGAATTTAGTTTGTCCCAGCACTGGGGATATCATATTTTTTGTTGGGTAGGCCCAGAATGATTGTAGGTCTGCCTCTGTGAGTTTGGTGCCTATCTGAGTTTCCCAGTACTTGGTGTTTTTAGCGTTGAGCTTGGTAGAGTGAGGACGGAGGAGTTTGTAAAGGAGTGAGATCTGGTGCCCTGTCATGTTTATGGTTTCCATATACTGAAAGATTGATGGTTTATGTTTGGCTAGCTTTGATTTTGTTAGGGCTGTCTTGATTGCTAGGAAGTTTTATAGCTCTAAATCAGGGAGGTCATGTCTTGTTTTCAGGTTGATAAAGGTGTAGGGTTTTCCTACCGCTTCTAGTTGAGCTGGGAACCAAATTCCTATTTTCCTCCATGACTCTATGTCGAGTGGTTCACCTCTATATTTGATATTGGGGTTTGCCCAAAGCGAGTTCTTTATGCTATTTTCTAGCTTCTGATCTACTGTGAGTAGCGCCTGCCTTGTGATCCTGAAGATCGATTATTCCCAAGTGCTTGTTTGTTGGAAGTGAGGAGTGTTAGTGGGTTTGTGTTATTTAGAATGGCTTCCTCTATGGAGAGCCATATCGGGGTGTATTGCTGTTTCGGGAGCACCCAGTGCATCCCCTGTCCGGCTATGTAGGCTAGTTGGAACGTTCTTAAGTCCACCACGTTTAGCCCTCCTAGTTTTTTGTCAAGTCTAAGTTTTTTGAAACTCATTCTGGGTTTCTCCATATGAATTTGTTTAGCATTTGGTCTATCTTTCTGTGGAAATCGTCTGTGAGAGCCAACGGTAGCATACCTGCCAGATAATTAACTATGGGAGTGATCATCATCTTGACAGTGTCAATTCTGCCCCACCAGGTGATGCATTTTGGTGACCAGGTTTCCAGAAGTCCCTTGATTTTTGCTAGTTTATTTCTCATTCTGTTTCTTGGGTGGTTCTTGGGTTTTTCCCAAAATGAATACTTAGGTATTTGACAATTCCCAGATGCCAGGACAGTCCCGAGGTCCCCATTACCTCTCTGGTTGTGTGTATGTTGAGGGGCATGCATTCCGATTTGTCCCTATTGAGTTTGTATCCTGAGTGGTTAGCGTATGTTTCAATTGTTTGCATGAGTGCTGGTATGGACTGGTCCGGTTCCTCCGTTATTATGAGTAGGTCATCCGCATAGGCAGCTAGTTTGGCTATGGTATTGTTGATTGTTATGCCCGCTATATCACTGTTCTCCAGAGTGTCTCTGATCAGGGGTTCAAGCGCTAGTAGGAACAAAAGCGGAGATTGCGGACAGCCCTGTCTTGGCCCTCTCTCAAGAGTAAATTGGGCAGAAGAGCTACCGTTAATAGTTATCGGGGCTTTAGGGTTTGTGTACAGTGCCATGACTTTCCTCGTTTATCTGTCTCCTAGGTTGTATGTCTGCATGCATTTCTCTAGGAAGTGCCAGGATACTCTGTCGAAGGCTTTTTCCGCGTCTAGCGTGATTGCTACTGCAGGGTTGAGTGATTTTGAGGAGTGTTCTATGATTTGGCAGAGGAGTCTAGTGTTATCATGAGACATGTGTGTTTTCATGTAACCCACCTGTGTGTTTCCAATCAGATGTGGTAGTATCTTGTTTAGTCTTGTGGCTAGTACTGTGGCGTATAGCTTGCAGTCTAGGTTGGTTAGTGAGATGGGGGTGGTAGTTTTTGGGCCATTGTGGGTCTTTGCCTTCTTTGGGTATTACGATTATGTTGGCCTGTGACATGGTTTCCGATACTGTCCTTTCCTTAGCGCAGTGGTTAAAGGTTATAGTCAGGACTGGGAGAAGGTGGTCTTGAAACGTTTTGTAGAAGGGTGCTGTGTAGCCCTCCGGGCCTGGAGCTTTATTATCCTTTAGTGACTTTATCGCTGTAGCGATCTCACTCAAATGTATGTCTTTGCCTAGTGTTTTGGCTTCCTCTTCCGTTATTTTGGGTAGGTTTAGTCTGTCTAGGTAGGCTGTGCTGCCCTCTTGGTCAATGTTCTCATCTTTTGTGTAGAGATCTTTGTAGAATGCCATGAACGTGTGTAGGATTTCTTTGTGTCTGGTGTGCACTCTGTTGTTCGAATCTGTGATTGCGGAGATACAGTGTTGTCGTTGTTTGCGTTTGAGATATGATGCTAGTATTTTCCCTGCCTTGTTAGCTTCACATAGGTTGATTTGTTTGTATTTTCTTATCCACAGACCTGCTCTTTCGCTAAGAATCCTGTTGAATTCATATTTTTTCCCTGCGAGTTCAACCAGGACATCTGTGTTTGAGGTGTCTCTGATATGTTTGGTTTCCAGGAGTTTAATGTCTATTTCTAGCTCGTCCATCTGCTTTTTTGCTTCTCTGTCTCTTCTGGCCTTAATTTCTATTAGCATTCCTCTGATGGTTGCCTTAAGGGCGTCCCATAGAATTTTAGGTTCTGTGTCCGGTGTGTCATTTTCTTTTATGTAATCCTTGATGGCATTCTCGATTTTGTTTTTGTCCTCTTGTTTGGCTAGTGTTATGTTGTTAATCCGCCATCTGCGAATTATGTGCTCATTATGTCGGCCTGTTAGCTGTAGACTAATGCACGAGTGGTCTGAGATCGTCCTTGCAGCAATATCTGTGTGTTCTATCAGATGTGTGTGTGTGCCTGAGATGAGCATGTAGTCTATTCTGCTGTAGGAGTTGTGTGGGATGGAATAGAAGGTGTAGTCTCTGGTGTCTGGGTGTTGTAGTCGCCATGGGTCTTGTAGGTCGAATCTGTAGCATATGTTTTTCAGGATGTTGTAGGATACTGTGGGTCGTGTTTGGGAGTCCAATTGTCTATCCAGGGTGTGGTCTACGACTAAGTTGTAGTCACCAGCCACGATGTTCATGTTGTTTGCCTGGTTTGCTTCAATCTCTCTTGTCACCCCCTCCCAGTATGTAGTGTCGTCTGTGTTTGGTGCGTATATGTTCGTTACTAGTATGGTTTCTTCTCCTCTTTTGAGTTGGGTGATCAGCAGGCTATCCTCATTGTCGTGCTGCTCTTTCACAATGGTTAGCTTTGATTTAGTGTTAACTATGGTGATTACTCCTCGTTTTTTGCCAACTGCTGGTGAGCAGGCTAGCTGGCCAATCCATCTCGCTCTAAGTCTACTCGCGTCTTCTGAAGAGAGTTTGTTTTCTTGTAGGAGGATGATATCGCCCTTAGTCTTTGCCAGGTAAGCTAGTATTTTTCTCCTCTTAATTGGATGGCTCATACCTTTGACATTGAGAGAGATGATCTTTAGATCAGACAGCAGTGCGTTGTTGTTAATCATTGTGTTTATATTGTTCGCGGTCTTCCTAGCAAGTCTTTAGTAAGTTCAAGGGTTGCCGTTGTGCTTCTTATGTGCGTGATGTTGGTAGGTAATGAACTGCGTGCCGTATTTTCTGCCTGAGTGTATGTTACTGACATTGACGTGACATACTGGACAAACTTGACAAACATGAAGGACAAGACAAAAAAACTTCTCCCTTTCCCCCCTCCAACCCCTCCTCCCCCTGTCGGTGTGTCGATTAGTAGACGTGTGACAGCAAGGTCCCTCCCGCTCCTACTACCTCGGGACGTCTTAATGCGTTAGTCTTGTGGACCTAACACCCCTCTAAGAGCATTAATGGTTAACTTGAGTAGAGATTCAAAGAATATAGATAGTCTGAGTAGGCTTTACATCTTCAAGTGCTTGCTCTAGTTCCTCTTCTCATCTACCGGCACTTGCGTTCCTTCGAGGTCGATTTTCTTTGAATTTATTTCTCCTCCCGTTGTTCCACCTATTTGCTGCCCTGTGCCAGCGTACCTTGTGTTTGCAGTAGTTGTGCGTTGCTGAGTGCGCTTACGCTTGCGGTTGTTCCTCCCGTTTGGAGCGCCTGCTCACTGCCTTTCCTCTAAGCTCCGCCCTACCAGATGGCTCCTCCTTCTGATTTGGGTGTTGTTTTTACTCTCGGTTGTTCGGCAGATCGTAACGTCGGCAATGTGACGGTTATGCCCATGTGCCAGTGTGCTCTTGTGTTTGCCCTCTCTGCCGTTCTTTCCGTTGGCTGGTACGCAATTCCTCCTGCTTACTGTTGTTCCCTCTTGCTTTTATTCTCAGCCCCACTCCACTAAGGTGGCTGCCCTTTAGGATAGGGCATTGCTGGTTGCGCTTTCGGGTGTTCCCCTGTTTGGAGCGCCTGCTCACTGCCTATCCTCTGAGCTCCGCCCTTCAAGATAGCTGCCCCTTCGGGATTGGGTGTTGCTGGTTTCACTTTCGGTTGGTCGGCAGTTCTAAACGTCTGCACTGAATTTTATTTCTCCGCCAGGTGAATCCCGTTACGCTGCAACTTTTACGGGCTGGTAAGAAGCACCGTGGTGGTGCTACTGTCTTAGCTCTGCGCGACGGCTTATTTGCTTCTTTTTTTTCCCACCCCTTTCCTGTACTAAAATGGCCGCTTCCACAGGGGTAGTTTGTTTCGCTTTCACTTACTCCGCCGTTAGCGGCCAGGTCCTCCGTTGGCCCCCAGCATTTTTCCGCTGCTCAACTAGTTGGTTATCGGCACTGGGGCGGGGGGCAGGAAGCATTGCAGGTGAAGTCATTATTTTTAAAGACTGTTCTTAATTTTAGAAAGACTATTCTCAGGTATGAATTTGCACTGTATAACTTATTTCTTCTCTCTTATGTGTTCTTTTAAATCTGATTTTATGATTATTCTATTATTCGAATAAAACTTGATTGACTGACTGACTGACTTCCACCGCTTTGTCACATTCCTAAACTCCATCCAGACTTATCTTACATATACGTCAGCAGTACACAAATCTTCCAGTGCGTTTCTTGATGTTATCAATCATGACAATGGCATGTTATACACCTCACTCCATAGAAAACCTACAGAAAAGAATCCTCTCCTCTCCTATCAGAGTCAGCATCCGCGTGCTTTAAAACCAGAGACAAACCCAACCTCAACAAGATTGTATGTGCCACTACCTGTGACACTGTGGAAAAGTAAATTTTGCCATGTTCTGTGTCCCTACGTGTCATCCATCATATGTTATGTGTGCATGATTAAATATGCATATGCATTCCCTATGTTCGATTAATGACGCAATTACAGTTGTGTCCACCTCTAGTATGCCAGTTTCCAGTTCTCGTGAATACTACGAATATCAGGCCTATGTAAAGTTACGTTGCCACGTTTCTCAGTGTGCACGTTATTTCATTGTAAAGTCCCCGTTTCTAGGCCTCAGAAGGGCCTGGACACCAGATTCAGCTCCTGTCTCCTGAAGCCTCGCGGAGGAGCGATACAGCCCCCACCTGTATCCTCGACCCTTCACTTACTTCCTGCCTCGCAGTGCCCGGCTCAGCCTGGCTCTGCCTCTGAGTCTGCCAAGAGTATGTTATGATTCCAGATTATCAGTTCAGTCCTCCTTCTCTGCATTCCTAAAGCTACTGAATCGCATCAATAGTTTCCGTCATTGTCTAGCCTTTACGTCTCCACGTAAGAGAAATACTGCATTTAATGGTCATTTAATATTCTTCATCACGCACTACATGTAGAATAATGCATGCTCCAGTCTTAGAGTCCGTTAGCCTCTCCCCTCCTGACTTCTAGTTTATATCAACATGTTCTCTAAACATCAGATACTAGATGCTGTTTAGGTACATGTCGCCCTGACTCTCCAGACTTCAGTCTCTGCTCCTAGCACAGAGTTCGAAGCCCCCAGCTTCTCCTAGTAACACGTCATTGCTAGTTTGCGCGCACCATCAGGTTAGAGGTCCCGGCTCCTCAGGTAGCCCCCTCCATGGTTTCCGCCCCATTCATGACATATTCTGTTACGTTTGCATCACATGTCTATGTATACACCCTGTTACACCTCTTTTCACCCTTATCTTTCGCGACTACTACGCGTCACATCCTTTGCTCCACCCACTGCTACGCCTATTGTAATGTAATGCTATGTGTTTGCGTTATGTATATATGCTCATGCACTGTTATTAAAAAGTTATTCCCTTGTCCCGATCCTGACCCCGGCAGCGCTGCTGGGCCTTGCCATCCTATTCCTGTATTTGCTGTATTAAACCTGCAAAACTCCTACTACCTCGAATCTTGACTCTTATTTATTGAGCTATCTGTTATTCATTTATTCATTCAAAAATAGGGTATTATTTATTTATTTACCACATAATGGCGCCCGAACAGGGACCTGCCCTTTCCCCACGCGTCGGTGAAGCCACGCCGACCCCCTGACCCTCTGCAGTCGTGACGGAACTCTTCTGCGCACCGGCAGATATTTCTGCTTCAAGTATCCCTCAGGCCCACGGAGGAGACGGAGGAGGCGGTCCAGCATCCAGACGAGACGGTGGAGGAACGCGGCGAGTCCCGACCAGAGCCCAAGCCGAGAGTCCAAGGTCCGAGGTATCCGGAGGCCCACCCGTAACAGAAGTCCGAAGTTCGTCCGTTCGGCGTCCAAGCAGTCCCGTCCAGTCTGAGGCCTTCCGTTCTTGCTGCCCGGTGAGTACCGTTACTGGGGTAGTATCTAGACAGGGTCAATCTGATTGACTCTGGTCCGTGGGTTGGTGGTACACAGACCCACAAACGAAGTGTCCACTTCGGTGGATGCGGGTCCTGACGTGTCTCTTTATGAGACCGGTAAGTTTCGTACTGTTTCAGCAGTGCATCTAGTTTCTGTTCCAGTCAGTTCTGTTCTCGAGAAAATTCATGTATTCTGTTTTCCGTATTCCAGGTAGTATTCTGTTTGAACTGTTATTTTGAATGTTCTTCATGTATCTTGATGTCGTGGAATGAGTGTGAAGTAGTTATCGTGTTTATTGTGTATCGTATTGTGTCCAGATTATAGTTCAGTCATGCCGTTCTTTTCAAAACTGCGTCAGTTAAGAACTAGAAAAGGTCTGCTAGAAGCAGCAGTTCCTGTCCCGCCTAGGGACAGTCCAGGTCATTTTATGTATCAGAAGCATGGCATAAGCGCCATATTGTATCTAGATTTATGGGTCGAGTATACCAAACAGTTAGAGGAAAAGTATAGATGGCCTGTGTCAGGCACATGGGATGCCGAGTGCATCATGAGAGTAGAAGAAGCATTATGGAAAAAGAAAGCCAGACAGTCACAGAAAGATGCCATTGAGTTATGGCGCAAAGAATCTCATAAAAGAACTGAAAAAGAAATCAGAAAGTCAGAATTAAGTAGAGAATCCTTGGAACGAGCACAAGAAAAAGAATTAATCGAGATAGGTGAACAAGTTAAAGCCGAACAGTCAGACAGACAGAGGCATGCCCTTATTAGGGGTATGTATCCTCTCCTTGCCGAGGGCTTGCCAAAAGCGACCCCAGAGGCATCCAGTAATTTCCCGCCACCATTAGTTCCGACCAAGCTACGTCACAAACCGACCGCAGCTGATATTTTTATTTCGTCCTATTTGGACGACACAGTCCCAGAATATGCAAATCCTGTTCGCGCTCCGCCAGTCCCTGTAAATCAGGCACTTCCCGCTCCTCCAGACACCGGAGTACCTGTTACGGTACCCCCGGTCCAGCCCGCCATACAAGTCCAGCCTACATTTCCATTTCCCACTCTGCCAGGACGAAGAGCCTCAGTAGACGATTCTAGTTTAGGGGCCGCAGGGGGAGGTACTCCTCAAACCCCGCCGCCACACAAGCGCTTAACGACAGCCGAATTACATATGCAAGCATCACAGCGTACGCCCAGACATCAGACTGTAGCAGAAATAAGAAAATCCCTTACTGAATGCGGCTATGATCCAGTCCCAGGCGAGGATAATATGGTTTTATATTCATTCCGCGTAAGAAAGGTGACCGAGTATCTAGTCACCCTACCGAATATGAAAGAAGATCTAGACAGAATATATCGTTTCATCCGTACAGGGGATGATCCAGAAAGCATTGGCGAAGTCATGTCTCAAAGAAAAGCTGAAGTCCAGCTCATGCTATTAAAGTTTCTGATCAATTGTCTAATAAGAGAACAAGATTACCCGTCTAAAGATCCGGCTGAAATGAAAACCCTGACAAGGTGGAGTGATAATATAGCCGAGGGTAAGCACAAGACCGTCGGTGCTATGGAGAGTATGTACAAGAAAATCCGTAAAGAAATAATAAAGTTACACGAACAGCGTAAAGCAGCACAAGTAAGCGAGAAAGAAAGTAACTCTGATCCTGAAGAGTTAGACGACGAGAATCCCGACAGAATAGCGTATGTAGGAAAATCTAGATTTCCAGATCGCCATTTACGCCTAGAACACAAGTCTATTTTTCATCATCCAGCACCAGAACAAGGTTCTCTAGAACAAGTGTTTCAAGCTACCGATCACATTCTGAAATCACGAATCGGTTACAGTGAGTTAAGTACCATGCATGAACAAGAACTAGTCCGATCAGCAGTCCGATGGACTACTGATTCTATCACTTTTCCAGATGAAATAGTGGCACAAATGTTTCTAAAAATGCCCCCAGCCGAGCAACGACTGGCGGGTATGTATATGATCCAGCACCTCATTACATTGTATGAGGGTCAGCACTCTGATCCAGGCCCGTTACATGATATCCTGAACGAGTTACTCCAGTATAAATGGAAAGGTTTAGGTACCGATTTAATTAGTGTCATTCTAGAACAGCGTCACAAATATAGAACGTTTCTGAACCCGCATTTTGTTCATGTCTCACCCCCAGAAAGTAAACCATTTTACATGGAGAGACAGAATCCGTTACGAGAAGTCCACCCAGTTAGAGGAACGGGTGGCGAACTAGAACGAGTGTTTGTTTACACTCCGATTACAAAGATGGAACTCCTAGAGATGAAGAAATTAATTCCCTGTCATGATAAAGATCCAGCAGGGTTCCATAGAGAATTAAAAGACATGCTCCGTATGGGAGAATACACGTATCCAGATATAATTAAAATGTTAAAGGTTCTGTTGCCCGCAGGGGTGTATGAAAAGCTCAAGGAAAATGAATGGGAGGTGGGAGAGAAAAAGATCGATTGGGCAGTTCTAGAAGCCGAAGACAAGGCACGAGTACCAGGTACCGGTCTTGGAGCGAAATGTAAAGAATTACCGGAATTATTAATACAAGTTTTACCCAGATTATTGACAACCAGAAAAGAAGACTGGGATGCAATCTCAGCCTGTAAACAGAAACAAGACGAAGACATTAGTGATTTTTATTCTAGATTTGAGAAATGTTTTAGCATCAACAGTGGCCTCAAGACAAGTAGTGAGTCATACCCTCATCTTTTTGTTACTAAATTAGTCGAGAATTCAAGTCCACAAATTAAAAATCGAGTTTTGAAAGTCGAAAGTACCTGGCAAGCTAATACCCCGTCCCAGATGTTGCAGATGCTCCAATACCACCAGAATAGGATCAGGGAAGAACAGGAACACGAGAGAAAACGTATGAAAGACACGAAAATGAAAGTACTAGTTGCACAATCTGTTCCTCAAGACAGTCAGAAGAGGGGTCCGAATCAAGCCAGTCATCCTGCAGCTCCCGTTAAAGGAAACTGCAATTATTGTAAACAGCCAGGTCATTTTATAAACGAGTGTGCAGTTCTGAAACACAACATAGCTACTGGTAAGACTAAAGAAAGACCACGTCCGCCTAGACAAGAACAAGTTTCACAGACTCCTCAGCCACAGAATGCACCACAGACAGTTACAGCACCGCAGCCTATTGCTGCAACACAGCACGTTACACAGCAGATGTACCAGTATGCACAGTCTGAGTATCCAGAGTACCAGCAGTATTCATGAAACAGCCTAGAGAGGGAGGTAGGCTTGCCTCTCATCGAGATACCTGTAGATCAAGAAGGTCCCTATGTTCACAGTCAAGTATTAGGGAAAGACAGAAAGTTTTTGATTGATACAGGGGCAAGTAGGACCACAATTAGTCACGCCGAAGTTCCAGGGGCTCCGCTCTCAGGCTCAAGAAATGTTTCCCTTGGATTTTCAGGAAAACCCATTGTAAATGAAATGTCAAAGCCAGTTACTCTAGAAGTAGGTCCATTGTCCCGCACTACTGATCTGTTACTTACTAAGTCATGTCCAGAGAATTTATTAGGTATTAAAACACTGAAAGAGTTAGGTGCAGTTATATGCTGTTCCCCAGAGGGAATACGACTGTTCCTACGTGACTTCAAGGGTCACTATGTATTACGAGATTTTGATCCCAGATTGTCTAATGTTCCGCAGCATCTATGGGCGCAAGGTCCAACTGATGTTGGTTATATGCAAATCACACCCTATCGTGTGACTCTCAAGCCAGGTGTGGTGTTACCACGAATCAGACAGTACAGATTGCCACCTGAGGCTGTAGCAGCCTTATCCAAAATTATTGACGAGCTCATGGCTCAAGGAGTGGTTGTAGAAACTGACTCCAATGTATGCAATTCCCCGATCATTCCAGTCATGAAACGTACTGATCCAAATGCACCCCCAGTATATCGATTAGTGATTGACCTACGAGAACTTAATAAATGTATTATTCCTCAGTACCCAGTCGTTCCAGATATCTCTTCCCTATTGACAGCCATTGATTCCGAAGCCACGTTCTTTACTGTAATCGACCTCAAGAACGCGTTTTTCAGTGTCCCTATTCATCCAGACAGCCAGTTTCTTTTCGGATTTTGTTTAAATGGAAGGAGCTATATGTTCACACGCGCTCCTCAAGGTTTCACAGAAAGCCCTAGCATTTACAGTCAAGCACTTAAAAGACAACTAGACAACATTCACATGCCAACTGACACTGCCCTGCTCCAGTATGTCGATGATCTCCTGATCACAGCCCGCTCTGAACGTGCTTGCGAGCGAGCATCCCTTACAGTCTTGTATTTCCTAGCCGAGATGGGGCACAAGGTGTCCCCTTCTAAGCTTCAATTCTGTGTCCAGCAAGTGGTCTACTTAGGACACTTACTGTCCAAGAGGGGTAGGCAGTTGACACCAGACCGTATCCAGTTAATAGCGAGTCTTCCTCAGCCCAAGACCCAGAAGGAGGTACGTGCTTTTATCGGCCTTACTTCTTACTGCAGACAATGGATTCCTCAGTATGCATTTCTAGCCAAGCCACTGATACAGTTAACGACACAGGAGGCAGCCGTATCGACTGTCCTCCCTTGGACATCTGAACATACACTTAGTTTCAATGAGTTAAAGAAAGCCCTATGCCAAGCTCCAGTTCTAGCGACACCGAACTACAGTAAGCCTTTTACACTTTTCGTCACTGAACGCGAAGGTACAGCATTATCTGTTCTCACACAAGATCAAGCAGGACAATACAAGCCCTGTGCTTATTTTTCGAGCACATTAGATCCTGTAGCCCAGGCTCTGCCTGCGTGCCTTAAGTCAGTTGCAGCCACAGCACTAGCTATCAGACAAAGTGATTCCATAGTCTTAGGACACTCCTTGTCAGTACAAGTTCCACATTCCGTGGAAGTTCTTTTAAACCGAACACAAACTCAGCACTTGACAATTGCACGTTTAACAGGTTATGAATTGACACTGTTCCAGCCACACATAGAAATCAGACGCTGCAACATCCTGAACCCTGCTACACTGTTACCATCAGTTACTCCGAATTCTGCCACACATGACTGCGTGGAAGTAGTTAACATTACGACAAAGCCAAGACAAGATCTGACAGATATTCCGTTACCAGATCCCGACCTGACACTTTATGTGGATGGTTCATGTATGAGAACAAGTACAGGAGAACTAGTCGCCGCGTATGCAGTGACTACTGACACTGAAGTTATTGAAACACACCGTATTGACACCCTGTCCGCTCAAGCAGCAGAGCTAGTTGCTCTGACACAAGCCTGCATACACGCCAAGAACTTGAAAGTTAATGTTTACACAGATTCACGTTACGCATTTGGAGTTGTACACGACTTCGGAGTGCTCTGGCAGGAGAGAGGTTTCATGACTTCTCATGGAACCAAGATTCAGCATGGTCTCCTTATTCAAGCTCTGTTAGATGCCATACATTTACCGACATCTATCGCTATCATGAAGTGCAAAGCACATACGAAAGTTACTGACATTATTTCTCAAGGTAACGATTTAGCAGATCGCACAGCCAAGCTTACAGCACAGACTCCAGACATTCCAGTTAATCCGACACAGACACACACTCCAGATCCGATTACATGTATGACAGTTAAGGACCCTACACAAGATGTCATAGACATACAGTTACATGCTACTCCTGAAGAAATCAAGAAATGGTCCGAACAAGGAGGGGTCCAGACAGATCAAGGATGGTTAACGAAGGGTAGAGCCACATGGTTTCTCCCCGACTCTATGGTTCAAGTCATTATTAATACCGCACATAGTCCAGCACATTTAGGAGAAAAAGCTATGTTAGACAGTATCCAGAACATCTGGTTCAACAAGCATTTACGAGCTGCAGCCAAGCAGAAAGTCCGTACCTGTATGATATGTTGTCAGTTTAATCCAGGTAAAAGTGTCCCGGTGGAACAAGGTGGATTCCAGCCCCCTGACCACCCTTTTGAAGTCCTCCAGATGGATTATATTCAGATGGAACGATGTCGAGGTTTCAAGTATGTCCTTGTAGTTGTATGCGCTTTGTCCAAGTGGACAGAAGCATATCCAGTCCCAGATTACACAGCCGCGACCACTGCCAAGCAGCTGGTTCGTGAGTTCTTCCCCCGCTATGGACTCCCTAGAGTCGTATATTCTGACAACGGCCAGCCATTCTCATCTGAGTTGATGAAGCACGTTTCCCTATTGTTAGGATACCAGTGGAAGTTTCATTGTGTACGCCATCCTGAAGCAGCCGGTCTCGTAGAGAGACATAACCAGACTCTGAAAATCCGTATTGCAAAAGTATGTAAAGAGAAAGGAGTGGACTGGCTAGTAGCTCTGCCAGTCGCTTTATTTTATATGCGCATGGTCGCACATTCCAGATCAGGTCTGTCCCCGTATGAGGTCGTTTTCGGCCGCCCCCCTAACATGTGGGGTACTCCTAGACCCCGAAGTATTACCGATGTTTCAAGTAATATGCTGACAGATTACCTAGCTTCCTTGATGTCTGCCCTCAACTCTTGTCGTTCACAGGTTGCCGCCGCATTTCCAGACAATACCGAGGTGGCACCGCATGAAATCGTTCCAGGATCCATGGTTCTTGTCCGCAATTTTGACCGCTCAAGTCCGCTGGAGCCACGCTGGAAGGAGCCCCGACAGGTCCTCCTCGCCACCCGTACAGCCGTGAAGTTGGAGGGTCGCAAAGGCTGGGTGCACCTTTCGCACGTAAAAAAGTTTTATGGACTGAAACCCGTCTCAAAGAACATTTCCCAGGATTTGAAGGATTGCCAAAATATTGTTCTCAAGGACTGTCCCGCAAAAGACATTGCTACAAACCCTCCCCTGTTAGAGAAAACTCCGCAACAGGAGTATAAGTTGAAACTCCGGTCTAGTAAAATAAGTCAGCCAGTTTGATTGTCTAAGTCCTCCCCTAGGTGAAACGGTTAGACTGTTTCTGACATGTATAAAATAGACCCCCATAGTGAGAGAGTTAGTCAAAACTCAATTCGATGTATCGTTTTTCTATGTTTCATATTGTTTCTCAGCATTATGATTTCCTGCACCAGTTATGCATTTTACCTGTATTTCCCAGTTCTTCATGTAAATAAGTCTGCTAATGCTACAGTAGAGCACACGTTTAGTGATCTGCCTCCTCATGAACTCTCTTACCGCCTCGCTATGAAAAATAATTCTTTCATCCGCATGTTACATTACTCACATCAGACCAGCAATGCCACTAATTGTTGGGTGTGTGGTCGACTCCCCCCTTTCCAGATACCGAAGGGAGTTCTGCCACTTTTTCCTTATCCATTTTCACATAATGGTTCGTGTGGAGCATGGTCCACGTTAACGTCATCCTCAACAGATATGTCTTTTCTTAACAGTACATGTTTCCCAGACAAGCAAGGTCTTCCCCACAGAACCGGGTTAGATCTAGAAAATGAAGTTTATAATTTAGGTAACTATTCTTCGAATTTCATGGTCCTGAATGTTCAGTCTGATACTACTCCAGACTTACCTGCTATTTCAGTACTACCAGTTAAAGGCGAACTATGTGTCCGAAATAATGGTTCCGTACATGTAGGACATAGTGATTGTACTACTATTGTCAAGTATAGTGACAGTGGGAAATCCATTTTCAAAGCTTCACGTCATTCTTATTTTATTTGTGGTCAAACTGCATATGTTCGTCTGCCCCTCGATTGGGAGGGAACCTGTTACATTGCCTTCCTACTGCCTCCAGTTTTCCTAGCCCCACCTGATTATCATAGAAACACACATCTAGTACACATTAGACATAGAAGGGAGTCCCCCATTGTCGATTATACTGAAACTGCTCTAGAACAGTATACAGATTTCAATAGAGGTTTCTTTTTCTTTATAGGACCTATCCAGAATAGTAAGCTGATCCGTAGGTTAACCAGAACCCTTGAAGCAGTAGTCAATGAGACTGCCTCTGCTCTAGGTAACTTAACTGAAGAGCAATCTGCTATGAGATTTGTCGTTTTACAGAATCGTCTCGTCCTTGACGTCATACTGGCCGATAGGGGCGGGGCCTGTAGAGTCATCGGATCTAGTTGCTGCATTTTCATTCCAAATAACGCGCCGTCTGTTTATTCAGCTATAACCAGACTCCATAAAATTGCCCATCTGTTACACCAAGATCCAGGCACCTGGACATGGTCCGGTTGGTTCTGGAATATAATTTCTGCCTGGGGATGGAAAGTCTTGTCCTTTCTAGGTATTGCAGTAGCGATCATATTCAGCTGCTGCCTCTGTATACAATGTGGCCCTGCGATTTGCGGCATCTGTGCTACCTCTTGTATTCCTAGTCCCAAGCCCCGTTCTAAATCCCGTTCCAGGATAATTCGAGACGAGCAAATGATACTGTATGAAATGATAGATGGTATCATGAATATTGATGTTTCCTGATGGAAACGTAGTGACAAGGAGGGAATGTGGAAAAGTAAATTTTGCCATGTTCTGTGTCCCTACGTGTCATCCATCATATGTTATGTGTGCATGATTAAATATGCATATGCATTCCCTATGTTCGATTAATGACGCAATTACAGTTGTGTCCACCTCTAGTATGCCAGTTTCCAGTTCTCGTGAATACTACGAATATCAGGCCTATGTAAAGTTACGTTGTCATTTTTCTCAGTGTGCACGTTATTTCATTGTAAAGTCCCCGTTTCTAGGCCTCAGAAGGGCCTGGACACCAGATTCAGCTCCTGTCTCCTGAAGCCTCGCGGAGGAGCGATACAGCCCCCACCTGTATCCTCGACCCTTCACTTACTTCCTGCCTCGCAGTGCCCGGCTCAGCCTGGCTCTGCCTCTGAGTCTGCCAAGAGTATGTTATGATTCCAGATTATCAGTTCAGTCCTCCTTCTCTGCATTCCTAAAGCTACTGAATCGCATAAATAGTTTCCGTCATTGTCTAGCCTTTACGTCTCCACGTAAGAGAAATACTGCATTTAATGGTCATTTAATATTCTTCATCACGCACTACATGTAGAATAATGCATGCTCCAGTCTTAGAGTACGTTAGCCTCTCCCCTCCTGACTTCTAGTTTATATCAACATGTTCTCTAAACATCAGATACTAGATGCTGTTTAGGTACATGTCGCCCTGACTCTCCAGACTTCAGTCTCTGCTCCTAGCACAGAGTTCGAAGCCCCCAGCTTCTCCTAGTAACACGTCATTGCTAGTTTGCGCGCACCATCAGGTTAGAGGTCCCGGCTCCTCAGGTAGCCCCCTCCATGGTTTCCGCCCCATTCATGACATATTCTGTTACGTTTGCATCACATGTCTATGTATACACCCTGTTACACCTCTTTTCACCCTTATCTTTCGCGACTACTACGCGTCACACCCTTTGCTCCACCCACTGCTACGCCTATTGTAATGTAATGCTATGTGTTTGCGTTATGTATATATGCTCATGCACTGTTATTAAAAAGTTATTCCCTTGTCCCGATCCTGACCCCGGCAGCGCTGCTGGGCCTTGCCATCCTATTCCTGTATTTGCTGTATTAAACCTGCAAAACTCCTACTACCTCGAATCTTGACTCTTATTTATTGAGCTATCTGTTATTCATTTATTCATTCAAAAATAGGGTATTATTTATTTATTTACCACAACACACATACCAATCAAGTTAGCAAATTGATAATGAAAAATTAGAACATAATCCAAATATTGACCCCACCACTGATACGCCTCTATTTGCCAACAAACGAGGGAAGAATTTAAAAGATAATTTTGTCAAATCAGCATCAGACATACCTACCAACAGGAGTAACACACAAAGATCATTATATATTGCATTTGGTGTCCATGTGGCCTCCCCTATATTTTACAAACACAGCAACCAGTCAAGGCGCTGACTGGCCAACACCGCAGACGTAGGTCTGTTATCAATGCCCCACTTGTATCTCACTTCAATGAAAATAATCATACTGCAGATGAAATCAAGTGGCAAGTGATTGAGATTGCCACCTTGCCACCAAGAGGAGGCGGTATTCTGCAGATACTCCAACGCAATGAGTGCCGTTGGATAGATAAGGCTAACTCCATAGATGGAGGTCTTAACACAGCAGAGGAATGGAGGGGTTATGTCACTACCCTCAACTAACAGTCACTAATATACTTGTCCCTCTCTGAATTTAATACCGTTGGGAAATAGAACCAGCCGTCCGCTGACAAGCATCTATACTGTGTGACTTTATGATTAACATAGCCTGTACCCATTATAAGCAAGCAATATATGTTTTCTATAAGGACTCCACGCACTATGCGTAGATGCTGCTTGATTGCACTATTGATGTAGAATGTATCTACAACGTGTTTGTCCTGACAAATACATGCGCGTTGAAGGCGATTAGGCTGCTATGCCTTTTCATAATGAGCAGAACACAGTGATCAATGTATATGTAATCCCTTGTGTTTCTTGTTTTTTGCAAACTATTGTAATTTTATTTTCCATATGTCGAAAGTAAAACTGGAACACCCCTTTAAATTCTTTTCGCAAAATGTAGATCACAGCGATCGACGTGCTTGTAATCCTCGTTGTTCTATGCATTTTACAGTAATTTAAATTTTTTGTCTTCCTATGTTGCTAATAACTATAGACATGCCTGTCCATTACATGCGCATTTTCACCTAATGATTCTACACTTCCAATGTGCCACCCAGTCTATACTTCCCATCTACTGTCTTTCTTCACTCTTTATCACACAGATACCGAGCACCGGATTGCTCAGTACAGTGGTTATCCATTGATAAGTCTGCCGGTACTTAACTGTAATTAACTCCCACCCCCAGCAGGGCTCACTGTAATTGTACCTCACAAGGCTGACGGAAGCATTTTCGCAACTCGAAAAGGCAGAGCGATGTCCCGCAGGATATTTAACTACATTCTGGTAAGAAACAGCATTCTTAGGCCCCATGCAATCATTTTAGTTTAGAATTTATTTAGTCCAATTCCACCAACTATGTTTAACCATCTCCACAGGTTACAGTGCATTGTCACTGGTTAACATTTATCAAAGGGATTTCCCCCGCTACGGCTGTAGCGAAGTATCCCTGAGCCCATCTGGCCCCATTCCAATCATTTTACTGGAAGTTTTTCCTCATATTGAGGTAAGATCCCTAATTTAAAACATCACATCCGATTGAGTCTTGCTTTATTTTGAGTGACTTTATTAACCTCATTATTCTCCTTCCTCACATATCAGTACCCAGACAGGTTCTCATGTGAGTAACTTCTTTTCTTCTATTTGTCCACCGGTGGCACACAATTCACGAGACTGCCAAGTTACATCCTCAGGTACCTTCTTATTAAATGACCTTTTCACATATTTCTCGCATTTGTGCCGGTATATGGGCCTAATGCCTTGTATTTTCTTCATTAGATGTCCCTTCATCGCTAGTCCTGAAGAGACCCTACACTGATTGTAGGGTCCAAACGCTGTTGACAAACAGAAGAAGCGAACCATTGCACAGCGCATGTCATTGCATATTGCTGCTGTCTACATAGAGATTATTCTTGCTAAGGGTCGATTAAAAAGATTGTGGAAACCTTGTATATAGAAATTCACACTGTCACTTAACTTTGGGTTCCCGTTCTCACTTGGGACACAATGCACTAATGTTTTTTGATTTTCAAGTTTTGTTTTACATTTACGTCGACGGTGCTTTTGGTCTATAAATGTATAAAAATGTTACATGGATTCCCATGTGTTAGTGTTTCTTTCGCCCTCTGTCATTGAGGTACCCTCTAAAATATTGCAATTTTGCCTCCTTTATTACAAAGGTATCTTATCAATCCACAGGAACCGTTGTTTTTCCTTATATATTGAATATGTCTTCCGGTGCAGAGGCTGTTGATCTGGACATTTCTTGACGTTGAGCCCGATGATCACGTATAGTCTTATGGACCTGAAAGAATTGCAGATGTGGCAGTCTCGACTCTCGTGTTCTGGGGAGAGACAAAGGTTGCAGACCTCGTGGAGAACTGTGTGTGGGAATTTAGCCCCTCGCTTGCATTTTTTAAATGGAGGCCTTTCCATATGCTGGTTGATAGTGCAGATTGGCCTAACGGCCCACGTCGACGACAGGACTCGAAAATCTGTTTGAGAAGTAGATGCGCTTCGAGAGATCGCGATCAAAACACTACCGTCGAGCGGTGAGAGCTTTGCGCGTCGAAGGGGAATTGAAACAACATCGACCCAGACCGCAGCAAATTACTTCTGAACCCGATGGCGGAAAAAACAATCTGGAGATGGAGTCAATGCCCATATGCACTACTAACCAAAGGAAGAGTCACCTATGTCGTGACTACAAAGACTTCTACAATAACAAAGTGCAAACATCCAAGCCCAACACCAGATGGCGATCTATGCAAAAGTATGCGATCTACAGCTTATATGCCTCTAATAGAAACAATACCTTTTGAGGCTGTGCTAGACGAACAAGTTACTTACCTTACATTAGTTAGTTATAGATTCCTTACCTGAGAACTACCCCCAGGCGTCAGACATGATCCGGAAAGTTTTTTCGTCAGCAATACCTCTGCGCGTCGGAAGGTGGCACCGGTCGGCTATGCGTCCGTCGTTGGCATCGTTTCACTGGGATGACGTTGCGGCAGCTACTTAGACGCCCCCCCTCGTACTTTGACGTCAGTTCTGAACACGACTTTCCGCGCCAGAAACGCAGAGCCATGCAAGACACTGACCACTGGTGCACAAAACTAGGGCCCTGAAAGGATATCCTTAACCCTAGAAATCAGTTCACAGAACGGGGAGGCTGTTTGGGGAGGTAAGGAATCTATAACTAACTAATGTTTCTTACAAATATATTATTACCAAAGGTAAGTAACTTGTTCATCTGAAATTAACACGTTAGTTACAGATTCCTTACCTTAGAATAGATATCCCAGCATAACCAACCCGGTGGTGGGTCTGCAAACCAATCTCACACCAGAATGTCCTGGAGAAAGAACGGCCAAAGAAGCAGTCTCTCTGGACCGGACTGTCAAGACAGTAGCGTTTTGTAAACATGTGCAGCAAGGCCCACATAGCTGCTACCATCGCCCTGGTAGAATGGGCGCGCAGCCCCACTGGAGGCTCCTTCTTGGCCAGAGAATTGCATGCCTTGAAATACAAAATGACCCATCGGGAGATAGTTTGTTTATGTACGGCCCGACATTTCTTTGCAGCCACGTACCCAACAAAAAGCTGGTCATCCACCGGGTGTGATCCAGATAAAAGGAAAGCGCACACTTTGGGTCCAGACAGTGGAGCCTCTCCTCTGTCGAAGTATGCGGAGGAGGAAAGAAGGTGGGCAAAGTGATGATCTGCCCGATGTGAAAAGGAGTGACAACCTTGGGCAGGAAGGATGGACGAGTCCTGAGGACCACTTTGTCCAGATTGACAGACAAGAAAGGAGGCTTAGATGAAAGAGCCTGGAGCTCACCCTCCTGGCCGAGGTGATGGCAACCTGTAAAGCAGTATTAAGCGTGAGAAGCCTTGCAGGACAGTTTTGAAACGGCTCAAAGGGAGCACACATTAAATAGGTTAAAACTAGATTCAAGTCCCACTGAGGCATAACGAAAGGAATAGGAGGAAAGAGGTGAGTCATGCCTTTCAGAAACCGATTTACAACCGGGGACTTGAAAAGAGAAAGCAGATCTGGAAGCCGAAGGAAGGCAGAGATGGCCGAGAGATAGCCCCTGATAGTGCTCAGAGCAGAGCCCTGCTGGGCCAAAGAAAGGAGGAACAAGACAACCTCAGAAAGAGGGGCAGAGAAGGGATCCACAGCCTTTGCTGTGCACCATGCCACAAATTTGTTCCACCGACAGGCGTATACCGTCTTTAGTGGAGGGACACCTGGCTGCCAAGATGACATCACAGACTTCGGGAGGCAGTTCAAATGACGTCAACTACCGCCGCTCAATCTCCCTGCAAGAAGGTGGAGGCTGGACAGGTTCGGGTTGAGGACCGTCCCCTGCTGCTGCGACAGAAGATCCTCCCGAAGAGGCAGTCGGAGGATCAATGGCCATGTTGAGCAGCTCTGGATACCAGACTCTTCGTGCCCAATCCTGAGCCACAAGAATGACTTGGGCCCAGTCACACCTGATCTTCTTCACCACTCTGGGCAGAAGTGGTATAGGCGGAAAAGCGTACAACAGACCACAACTCCACTCGCGACGAAAAGCGTCACCTAGCGAGTGCCGCCTTGGAAATTTCAACGCGCAGAATTGCTGACATTGCGCATTCTCTTCGGTGGCGAATAGATCTAACCAAGGCTCTACCCACTGATGAAAGAGACCTTGCACCACCTCCGAGTGAAGACGCCTTTCGTGTTCCATCATGCACCTGAGTTAGTCTGCCCCGGAGTTCAGGGAACCGGCCAAGTGTTGAACCACCAGGGATATGCCCTGATTTTCCAGCCATGTCCAGAGGCAGAGAGCCTCCTGACATAGGGTCCACGACCCCACCCCGCCCTGTTTGTTGCAGTATCATATGTCAGTGGTGTTGTCCATGAGCACCCGTACTACTCTTCCCTGGACAGAAGGAAGGAATGCTTTTAGTGAAAGACAAATCGCTTGAAGCGCCAGAATGTTGATGTGGAGCCCGGACTCCGCTGGAGACCAGATGGCTCTGATCGCCCCCTGTCCCATGTGGCCGCCCCATCCCAGAAGGGACGCGTCTGTCACCACTGTGTGTTCTGGTTGGGGAAGGGAGAGGGATCTGCCGTTGAGCCAATCCTGGTTCGTGAGCCACCATTGCAATTGTCGTAAAGTTCCCTCCGAGATCAGGACACAATCAGACAGATTCCCATGATGCTGCGCCAACAGACTTCAGGTCTCAATGCACAGCCCGCATATGCCACCTGGCATGAACGACCAGCAGGATGAAGAAGGCCATGAGGCCCAGCAGCCTCAGGGTCATTCTGACTGAAACCTGGTATAGAGGCTGAAAGATCGGAATCATAGCCTGAATATCCGGTCTCGCTGTTCAGGCGGATAAACCCGAAACCGCGTCATGTCCAGAACCACTCCAATGAGGAGGAGATTCTGAGAGGAAATTAGATGTGACTTCGGCACTTTGAAGGAGAACCCCAGCGAATGCAGGAGGTCGGCCGTAGTCTGGAGGTGGGAGTCGACGGCCCCGTGCGAGCCAGCCTTCAACAACCAATTGAGATAGTGGAAGACTGAAATCCCTGATCTGCGCAGATGAGCTGCGACCACCGCCATCACTTTCTTGAACACCTGAGGGGTGCTGGTAAGGCCAAAGAGGGGCACCGTGAACTGAAATTGCTCATGGCCTACCGTGAACCGCAGGTAACGCTGGTGGGACGGCAGGACGGGCATGTGAAAATAAGCGTTGTGCAAGTCCAACGCTACCAACCAGTCTTCTGGGTCGAGGGCAGACAAGACCTGAGCAAGCGTCAACATCTTGAACTTTTCCTTCAGGAGGAAGCGGTTGACATTCCTGAGATCCAAGATAGGACGCAGGCCCTTGTCCTTCTTGGTGACCAGAAAGTAGTGAGAATAACAAACACAACCTACTTCTGGGATAGCAATGCTCCAAATGGCTCCCTTGCCCAAGAGAGCCGTAACTTCCTACTGGAGAAGGGCCATGTGATCCTCCGACATGCAGTGGCATGGCTGGAGGGGTAGCCTCGAAGGGGAGGGAGGGGAGGGAATAGCCCCTTTGGACTATCTGTAAAACCCATCTATCCGACGTGATGGTGCGCCAGTGGGGGAGATAACTGGCGTTTGATGGACCTGAAATGTAGGACTAGGAAGGTTTGGAGGCTGCTACCAAAGGAGGGTTGGTGGACTAGCCCACTCGCTGGCCCCTGAAACCACAACAGTTGTTCCCACGTCCCAAGCCGCGCAAAGGCTGGGTAACTTGCAGTGGGCGGGACATAGCGGGGCACCCTTTCCGTAGCCGCGAAAGGGGTGAAAAGCAGACTGCGCAGGGCAAGTGGAGAGGCCAAAGTACTTAGCCTTAGCCCGTGAGTCCTTGCAACGCTCTAGAGTGTTGTCTGCTTTGTTGCCAAAAAGGCAACGGCCATCAAAGGGCATGTCCATCAATGTGTTCTGGACATCCCCCGAAAAACCAGTCGACCTCATCCAGGCATAGCGTCTAAGAGCTACTGACGTAGAAATCGTTCTACCGAGTCTGCAGTATCCAGTCCACAACGGATGGCAAACTTGGCTATCCAAGGCGACAGCCTAGGAGAGCACTGTCCGGGCCTCCCTGAGGTAGCGCCTGCTCAACCGAGACCCACACAGAGTGGGAATACCAGCCCAGTAGACATGCAGTGTTAAGCGACCGCAGTCCCAAGCTGGCGGAAGAGAAAATCTCCTTCCCAAGATGATGCAGCTTTCTATGGATTCCCTTTCCGGTGGGGCGGTAGGGAATGCACTTTTGGAGGTAGAGGCTTGGACCACCAAGCTCTCAGGGGTGGGGTGTTGGGAAAGGAAAGTGGGGTTGCCCAGGGCCGGGCGGTGGCGTGGGCAATCATCCTGTCCACAGGAGCCCCCGTGTTTGGCCGTTGGCTGAAGCACCTCTGTCAGGAGGTTAGTCCTGACTGCCAAAGTAGGGAGTTCGGGGTTGAGAGCCTCGGCTGCTCTACGGAACACCATGGCGTAAAAGCCACGGTAGGAAGAGACAACATGCCACGGTCAGGGGAGGTGTCCAGACCACTGGCATCCCTCAGTTGCTCTCTCCAGTCCTGCTCAGATTCTGCCTGATCAGCTAAAGGGTCTCCAGACCCCTCCCAATCCTCCTCCTCATCCTCTGGGTGCCAAACTGGCTAAAAAGGGACCCCAGGATTGAACAGGTGCACAAAAAACCCTCTCGGCGCCAGACCGGTGAGGCTAGGGTCGATGCCGGCCAGGGGCCGACCGGCGTCGAATGCGGTAATGGTGCCAGACGAAGCAGCACCGGCAGAGGTGTAATGAGGTCAACCGGCGACGATCGGGATCCAGGCCTGGATCCAAGGGGGGCCTGTGGCGCCGGGACCAGAGCTGTCAGCAGAGAAGGCCTAGGCCCCCCAACCAGTTCCGCCGACGGGTCCGGGCAGCTCAAAGATGACATGCATCACCTCGTAGAACGTACGAAGCTGGGCGGGAGTCGCTCCGCGTCCCGGAAAGGGAGGGAAACGCAGAGTCGAATCTTCAGGCTCCGCACTAGGAGCCGCAGGAGGGGCACCACCCGTATCCCTCGGCGGATCGGCCAACCGACGAGGAGAAGTTGAAGAGCGATGGTGCTTCTTCGACTTCTTGTTATGCTTTGACTTACCCGACCCCGAGTGCGAAGACTTCGATGACTTGGACGAATGCTGATGGTGGCTCTGCGACCGGTCCCTCAACCTCCCTCACGACCGGGACCTCGAACTGCGCAGAACCGTCTGCCGGTGCTATAGCAACTTTCGGGAGCGCTTCCGCAAAGTCTTTGGTGCCATCCGACCGGCAGTCGGAGCACGACTTGGGGTCGTGTTCGCGGTCCTTGCAAGAGAGGCACACATGGTGCAGATCCGTCACCACTCGGTTACAGGAACCGCCTGCCTTTAGGCCGGGCATCCCTCGTGCACCAGGAATTGACGACTCAAAAAAGAAGTCGACAAAAGTCGAGAAAAAAGTCAGTCAAAAAGTGACTAGAGGTACCGCTCTTCCCGAATTTCTGCGCTGGCTGGCACGGAAAAAGAAAGAACTGGTGTCGAAGTAGTTGCTGCGACCCCATCTCGGTGGCCCGACGCTAACGACAGATGCGCAGCTGACGCCATCGTCTGACATGCAGAGGAACTGCTGATGAAAAAACAGTAACATAATACAGACCTTTCGAATAATTCCTGTTAAATGACGACGATTCCTTCAAAAGAGGAGTATCACCTCATTTTACATTGTGGCCCTGTCTGGCGCATACAGCAACTGCTGTTTTTTCTGTTGTTCTAATAGTGTGTACAATTGGAAAGAAACTAGTGTCAGGACAGTCTGATTGACCTAAGAATGAGGGCAGGTTTACTTCGTTGGCAGCATTATTTCCTACTGCAAGCCTTCTCTGGAAAGCAGATTCTACAGGTTTCCTTGGACTTCTGTTTGCCTAGAACAGGCAGTCCAGAAAACAGTTTCCCATAGAGGTTGCATTACTAAACAGAAGGAGATGACTTACAACTACAACCAAAAAGAACATCCTACTGCAGTAAGACCCTCAATATCAGATTATCCCGATGCTCAGGATTTAGAGGATTTAGAGATAACGGTTGTTTTTTTTTTTTATTAAATGAATGGTTGGAATGGAATGGTTGGAATGTATATTGATATTTTGTTCCAAAACAATAGAGGAAGTGAAGAGGTATTGACAGAATCACCCTCCAATCTGATATATATAAACAAAAAGATTCTATCAATGTGTGGTGATTTAATTTTTATTTTTTATTTATTTCTGTGGGTGGTGAAAAACTAATAAATAAACTCTCTCTTAGGGTGATAAAGATGAGAGCACAATGTGCTTTTTAAAATACCCCTCACACACTAAATAAATCCAATAGTGTCATGCTTCATCATTGGGGTCTTCCCGTCCCTCTACGGGGCGGGGCGTGCTACGACCTGACCGACTACGCGGGAGCACTAGTATGGTGACAGGGCTATGTGACAGTGCAAAGTGGGTGATGTCAGTGAAGTGTAGGGACCTAATAATGTGTGGGAATTAAAAAAAGTTAAAAATCCTCTGGCTAGTGGAAAAAAACAATTTATTCACTTCCCTAGCTGGGGACGTTAAGAAGGGGGTTTTGAGGTAGAGCAATTCGCTACAACCTGGTCTACATGTTTCGTAGGCAGTCCCCTACTGCCTACTCATCAGGACCTTCTAATGGTCCCTACTAGAGCAAAGCTCAGTTGCTAAGTGTAATAAGCCTGTCGTCCTAAAAACTAGCAGTAAAAATCCACTGTTAGTTTTAGCTTAAGGGCATGAGCTGGCCCTATGTAAGCAGAAGTATCAAAAATAATGACCTGATTGTGGTCTCTGTAAAGCAAAAAGAAAAAAGGGAGAGAAAAGCACAGATTTTTACAATTGTAACTGTAGTTTGTCTTTGGGCACTCATTATTATTAGCGCCACAAGTCCCACTTTTTTGTTTCAATTACCCATACCACAAAGGATGCACTTAAGATTTTATGGACAGAGTGATGGTTCAATCTGCCATCCCCTGGATGTTCGTTTTTTTGCCGAACATTGTGATGCCCCTTGTAATTAGGGTTATTTTATGGACAGAGTGATGGTTCAATCTGCCATCCCCTGGATGTTCGTTATTTTGGCTGAACATTGGGATGCCCCTTGTAATTAGGGCTGTTTTCATCTCAACACACACACACTCTCATAACTCAATGCACACAGCGGCACCCCACAGGGTTAAAAACGAGGAACCCGACTTATTCAATGCCAGTAGTGGTCTTAGAATCCATCATTAAAATCCCCAAAGGGCACACCCCAATTTTTGAATAATTAGCGATACATACTGCTGTGGCGCATGTGATATGCCCCATGAGCTGACACTCTGTAAGTATTCACCGCGGCGCCCTGAAAAAGAGAAACCGCGCCCTTAGCATCACAATAAACACACACCCGAAATCAATGTAGCCCCTGTCTCAAAAGCCAAGTGTTTAGAGACCTTTGGCAAAGTCCATAACTCACATTGTCCGCATAGTCATTAAGCCTTACTTCTACCCGAGATGCCGCTCTGAAGAGTGATCGCGTCTGAGGCACGGTGATCTTATGAGCTACACTGGGCGCCGGTGTCGCGTAGGAAGTCTACTTGCAAGACTAGAGCGCTGACCCAAAATGGCCGCCCAGAATGGAACGGGAGTGTACTATTACGGAAGTCTTTCTTCCGTGCCTATTAGGTTTACAGAAGTTACCAGCCCGGATGATATTATGGTAAAAAACATATTCGGTGGAAATGTAATCCCATCCTTTCAGCTCGTAAATTCTCAGGGGTAATTCTCATAAACGAACACTTCTGTGGAATTGGTTTTGTTAAATCACACTGGAACCCCTTTGGAAGGCAAACGGGCCAGAGTGTGTTATAGGTTCACAGATTGAGTATGCAAATATATAGGGTAAAAAACTGTCAGGCCTCTGCCCAGATTGTGTTTACAGGATCGCAAAATTTACCAGTATGAAAGATAAGGGGACTACCCTCGGCCGGTGAACACCAGGAGCTGGGTAATACCTAAGGCTTATCAGAATTTTGGTCTATGGGTTATAAAAGGCTTGGTAAATGTTTTCATTGAGTTGCTGATAGGGCGCCGAGTTTGTGCAAATTGGCCATGGGCGAGGTGCCTCTCAATGGGGAGTGGGGGTACATAACCTATAGCTGCCCCCACGGAATTTCATCGTTCAATCCATGTTTGTTGGACTGGACACGAAAAACCCATCTTTGTTCTTTTTCCAGTAGATGTTTCTCGTTGTCAATCTGTTCAATTACTGTCCAAGTTATGTCTTCAGGTTTATGCCCACTTTCCAAGAAGTGGTTTGTTAGTTTAGTACTCGCCTTCTTACATTTGATTGTACTTTTATGCTCGCCTATTCTCAACTTCACTGCCCTGCTCGTCATGCCAATATATTCGAGTTTGCAGGGACAAGTGATGAGATAGACGACGTTGGAACTGTTACAGTTGCTGAAGGCTCTCTGTTCCCATGTGGTCCCATTATTAAAAGTTAGTTTCTTGCTCTTTTTGGTGAGGCAGCATACCTTGCATCCGCCGCACGGGTAGTGCCCTTGTACAAAATTGGGATTGCTTTGGGTGTTGGCCTTGTTGTCCTTGGGTCTGGTGTGTACCAGTATATCTCTGACACTCTGTGCTCTTTTGTGTGAAAACATGGGTTTCGGAATTTCGAGACCTCCGCTATTAAGAATCTTCCAGTTCTTATTAATGATCTTGGTTACTAGATCGGAGTTAGTGTTATATGTGGTGACACATATTGGTCTCTGCACTTCCACTGTTTTCACTTTTTCCTCCAGGAGGCTCTCTCTGCAGTTGTTCCTTGCTCTTTTGTAAGCTTGATCGATGATTTTTTGAGGGTAATTCCTCATTTGTAACTTCTTCCTTAGATCATTTGACTGTGCTTTGAAATTGGCGACTTCCGTGCAGTTCCTACGGAGTCGCAGAAACTGGCCGTAGGGTAGATTATCCCTCAGATGTCTCGGATGGAAGCTTTGGTACATCAAAAGACAGTTCTTTGAGGTGCTCTTAAAGTGTGTCGTTGTCATCAGTCTGCCATTTTTGGGAAAGATGTTCAGATCAAGAAATACCAGATTAGTTTTTGTGGTGACACTGGTGAATTTGAGGAACTCGTCTTGGTAGTTGAGCCACGTGAGGAACTGCTGGGCGGTCTTATCATCTCCATCCCAGATGATCAGGATATCATCAATGTACCTCTTCCAGGTCAGGATCTTTTGTCTGAATGGGTTGCTGGTACTCAATATCTTTGTTTCCTCGAGATGGTGAACATAGAGACCAGCTATGCTTGGAGCAAATGTGCTTCCCATGCTGGTCCCATGTTTTTGAAGGTATAGGGTGCCATTGTGCTCAAAAAAGTTCTCCTTAAGTGCCAATGAGCAGCACTCCATCACCACGTTCCGTGGGGTTTGGTACTCCCAGTCGTCTGCGAATAGTACATCTTCGATTATTGCCAGGGTGTCGTTGTGAGGCAAACTCGTATACAGACTTTCCACATCACAGCTGATTAACAGCTGTGTGTTAGGGTCAAATGACACCTCCTCGAGTAGACTTAACACATCCTTTGTGTCTCTAAGGTAGGTTGATGTCCTCTGTACCATGGGTTTTAAAAAAGCGTCTGCAAACCTAGAGACTGGTTCGAGGACTGACCCAATCCCTGATACGATGGGTCTACCCGGTGGGTTCTCGAGGTCCTTATGAATCTTAGGTAAGATGTATAGGTAAGGGGTTCTAGGGTTCTTCTGACACAGGAACTCCCCCTCCTTGTTGGTGATCCAATTATGGGACAGTGCCTCCTCTACCATTGTTTTGATCTTGATTGTTATTTTTTCAGTTGGATTGGTCAATAGGACTTCATAGTTCCTTTTGTCTTGTAGCAGCCTAGAGCACTCCTTATCATATTGTTCTCTATTCATTAGCACAGTTGCACCCCCCTTGTCCGCTGGTTTTATGACCACCTGTTTGTTGTTACTTAATTCGCGAAGCGCTTGTCGTTCTTCATTAGAAACATTTTGGAAGACTCGTTTCTGTACTGGATCGAGGGCTTCGAGATCCTTCATGACCGCCTTTTCGAAGGTCAGGAGTTCAATAGGGAGAGTGTGGTTCATAGGGGTGAAGGTGGATCGTGGCTTCAGTCCTGTGTCTCCTTTTTCTTGGTTGTCTTTCTTGTCTTTAAAGAAGACCTGCAGCTTCAGTCTCCTTATAAATTCCTGGATTTCTTTGCAGAGGTGGAATTTGTCCATGTTGGCAGTGGGGACATATCCTAAGCCTTTCTCTAATACTTTTTTCTGTGACTCGGATAGTTCACTGCCCGTGAGATTTACAACTAGGCTTACTTCTGGTTCTTCGATGCCCCTGTCATGCTCCTGGTTGATACTCTCGGAGTTCCTTCTTCTTCGTTGCTCCAGTGTACCGAGTTGCCTCTCCGGTTCCTTCCCTTGTTCTGTCCTCGGCGTGCCCCTAAAAAAGGAGCCGAGTTGTCAAAATATCCGTAGTCTTGTTGGAATCCCCATGGCGGGAAAGGGGCATTCGGATGTTGGAAGGGCGGTGGGCCAAACTGTTGTGGGGGGTACATCATTGGCTGGGGGTAGCTGTTCCATCCCCGCATGCCACGATGATTGGGTCGTCGGAAATTCCTTCGTGTGCCCTGATATCTGGGGCTTTTGTTGCCACTAGAATTGGAGCTGTTAGATCCAGCGTCCGATGAACCATCATTAGAAACATTGTCACTTGATGGTTTATAGTTATCTTTAATATAGGGATAGATCTTTTCTTTACTCCATCTGCTCGTATCTTTTTGGAGTTTTTCATATTTACTATCCTTGAGAGTTATTTCAAAGTCATTCAATGTTTTGTTTAGTTCATCAAGGTACTTTTTTAGATTTGCTGGAGATTCATAGCTCTTGAGACGTATCTCTACTGCTTGTATCTCCACCTTTAAATCACTTGCTAATCTGCTTGCTGTCTTGATGATCAAAACGATCCAATCTCGTGTGCATCTCCATGAGATTTGGGACCAATCAATTTTAAAAGTTTTGTCCTCAAGAAATATAAATGGTTCGTTCCGAACTACAAGACCCGCTGGAGCTGTATTAACCTTCAAGTATTCGGACATCAGTAGCCCATGGATGGCTGTTTTTATTTGAGTTCTCCTTAGTTCCTCCAGCTCATCCCAGTCACTATTTTTTATGGAGGGGCACCCAGAGTTTAATCCTTCAAAAGTCCCTAGAGAGGCCATTAGATTGGAGATCTCGTCTTCAGTGAATGCGAGGCCTAGGTCGGCCATTTCTATGCCAGAAGAGAACGGGAAACCTCTATCTTCCCTGCTGATATGCCGTCGGGTGCAGAATCACAAAGTGGTGTTGAAGAGATGAATCCTTTTGTTGACTTCCGCAGCTGCACGCTGCCAGTAATTCCAAAACAATAGAGGAAGTGAAGAGGTATTGACAGAATCACCCTCCAATCTGATATATATAAACAAAAAGATTCTATCAATGTGTGGTGATTTAATTTTTATTTTTTATTTATTTCTGTGGGTGGTGAAAAACTAATAAATAAACTCTCTCTTAGGGTGATAAAGATGAGAGCACAATGTGCTTTTTAAAATACCCCTCACACACTAAAAAAATCCAATAGTGTCATGCTTCATCATTGGGGTCTTCCCGTCCCTCTACGGGGCGGGGCGTGCTACGACCTGACCGACTACGCGGGAGCACTAGTATGGTGACAGGGCTATGTGACAGTGCAAAGTGGGTGATGTCAGTGAAGTGTAGGGACCTAATAATGTGTGGGAATTAAAAAAAGTAAAAAATCCTCTGGCTAGTGGAAAAAAACAATTTATTCACTTCCCTAGCTGGGGACGTTAAGAAGGGGGTTTTGAGGTAGAGCAATTCGCTACAACCTGGTCTACATGTTTCGTAGGCAGTCCCCTACTGCCTACTCATCAGGACCTTCTAATGGTCCCTACTAGAGCAAAGCTCAGTTGCTAAGTGTAATAAGCCTGTCGTCCTAAAAACTAGCAGTAAAAATCCACTGTTAGTTTTAGCTTAAGGGCATGAGCTGGCCCTATGTAAGCAGAAGTATCAAAAATAATGACCTGATTGTGGTCTCTGTAAAGCAAAAAGAAAAAAGGGAGAGAAAAGCACAGGTTTTTACAATTGTAACTGTAGTTTGTCTTTGGGCACTCATTATTATTAGCGCCACAAGTCCCACTTTTTTGTTTCAATTACCCATACCACAAAGGATACACTTAAGACTTTATGGACAGAGTGATGGTTCAATCTGCCATCCCCTGGATGTTCGTTTTTTTGCCGAACATTGTGATGCCCCTTGTAATTAGGGTTATTTTATGGACAGAGTGATGGTTCAATCTGCCATCCCCTGGATGTTCGTTATTTTGGCCGAACATTGTGATGCCCCTTGTAATTAGGGCTGTTTTCATCTCAACACACACACACTCTCATAATAGAGGGGCGTAGAGGGACGGGAAGACCCCAATGATGAAGCATGACACTATTGGATTTTTTTAGTGTGTGAGGGGTATTTTAAAAAGCACATTGTGCTCTCATCTTTATCACCCTAAGAGAGAGTTTATTTATTAGTTTTTCACCACCCACAGAAATAAATAAAAAATAAAAATTAAATCACCACACATTGATAGAATCTTTTTGTTTATATATATTGATATTTTGTACCATTTATGCGACAATTAAAGAGCACAGTTCTTTGGTGGTCTCAGTACTGCATATTATCGGCTTCCAGAATCGAACATTTAATGAACGTGGTGGTAAGCCTCCAGAATACTTTGCTAATTCTAAGTCCTCATGTTTGAATGTCTTGTAACCGTGGCATATACAAATAATTCTTGGATTTGAATCACACGTGCATACACAGAAACATAAATAATTGTATATTTTGCTCTTCAGTCCCATTTCAATCCACTCCCTGGCCGCTTGTATACTGTGTTTCTATAATCTGGTATAGGTACATGAAAGATGGGATCTGGGATTCCTCCCATTTGTGAAGACCATTAGCATCCGTCACTAGATTTATGGTGATGAAGGGATCCGTTCTACAGTTCTTGATGTAGGTCTTAGATACTCTTTGAAGTGGGTATCATTTACAACGCATAAATAATTCTGTCCTGACCATTTGGAAGTGAAATGAGGCATCAGTGCTAGCTATTCAAGACCAGCTGTCTCTGGACCAGAATTTTGAAAACTTTACAATTCAGGAATGGGCTAACCAGTTTACCCATCAAGAATACTAAACTCGGGTTACAAACTTTGTACATGGTTTGAAGAAACGTTGTTCAAGGTTCTCCTGCTAGGAAAAGCAGAAGAGTAATAAATCCTTAACTTGTGTCCTTGTCTTGACTTGTGTCTTTGCTACATATGTGGTTCCAGAGCCATTGAGTATCTCACAGTGCCTGATCTGGGTCGTGCCTGTCTGCTGGGAGTCACAGTGCTTTGGATATTTGTTTCCATCTGGTGGTTGCACTGCACAAATAACAGAGGAGTCAGGTGCCCTCACTAGCTTCTGAAAGACAAGAGGTGTGCGTGCTCCAGCCCTGACTGCAGACTGGGTAAGTAGAAGCGGTGGGGAAATGTTTGCATACCATGTGGTTGGGTTAATAGCACTAACTTCTGAAGACACCTGAAACACCATTTAGATATCACTGCTAGTACCACATAGTACTATACAGAGAAGCTGGACACCCCTCCAGCCCCAGTGTTGGACATATACTACCTACAGAATTTGAAGAAGTGTGTAATTAGAAGCAGAGGGCTAAGGGACTCACATAGGCTCAACAGATTAAACCAAAGAGGAACGCCTCTCATTCCAGCAGTAGGTGATCTGCCATATTTAGCATTTCCAACCATGGAGTTGGGAATTTTCCTTACAACACTCTCTACTTGACTGGTGGACGTGGCTACAGAGGAAAACTGTGTTAAGGCAATTAGACTTTTCCTGGCTGTCCTGGTGCAACTGTCATTAGAAATGTAGGTACTGAAAATGTAACCCAAGCTAGGGGTATATTTTCATTACCTACATGACCAACATTCCTGATGTGCTGGGAGTCTTCTCCCAGCACAACAATAACATTTTCAATGCTTTCTACACAAGACCACCACAGTTTACATGGAGTCCTGCATAAATGTGGTACTGCCAAAAATTGTGAGGAGACAACATGCCTAACTTGAGCTGACACATTTTATTGGTGCCACTACAGCAGTCTTAGGATTAAGGTGTTTCACTACGCATAACACTGGTATACAGTGGTAAGCGTAAGGGACTACAGGCTATAAATAATACATATCCTGTCACTGCTCACCTCTATATCATTACTAAAGTGCAAAGGGAAATATTTTCACCAGTTCAAATCTCTCACTTTGGTCATCCGTACTCACTGAGCAAGTAAACCTCCTCATATTTCTGAAAGGGTAATTGTTATGTGGGCATCACCATCAGGTAAGGTAAAGAAGAGCGTTGACAGATTTTTCGTTCACCTTTGGGATTCTAAATGGCAAAGGCTCTCTGGTTAAGCGCGTACACCACAGTCCAACATCAGGTCTCCTAGTAGAATTGCTATAGTGGTAAACAAACCATACCAGAGAGACTGTGTCTTTGTAATTGTTTCTCTTCCATTAATGCTGCTCATTCATTTTTTCTGAAGAAAAAAATCTGAATCTACAAAATCATTGCACAAGTGTGTGTTTTCAAAAAAATATAACACTTCATCACGGCAAAATTGTTATCAATTGTTTATTACTGAAAACAAAATGGAAAATTATCTTTTCTGGCACATAAAACAATTATTTCTACAAAAAGGAAAGTCTAAAAATTTTACAAATAGTATTTTTCTCAAAAAATAAAAATTTACTTTAGTAAACTTATTTTGTGCTCTTTTCAGCACTGTCTGAAATAATCTGCCATAATCCCTGAGCAGAGACATATTTTAACACGTTTTGACATACTTTAAAAAAAAGGTATTTAAGTCTCCTACGATAGGACAAACTGGGATTTTTTTGTCAATCTTCATTCTTTTACTGTTGAAGAAACCCAGTTATTAGTGATAACTTTAAGACCATAGTAAGCTATGAATCAATTGTTTCAATGAACAAAAATAGAAGATTGGTTGCATCAAAAGAGCAAAGAGCAGGAAAAGAGACTAGAAATAGGCACCCAGCAAATTCCAATGATTGTGCAACAGTAACAAATCTGCTTGAAATCTGTCTTAAAAAGTAAGTTTGCATTTTAGACCAGTAAATGTAGAAGTGAATGCTGAAAGGGACCACCTCCTTCCAACTGTTGAAATACATATGTTGATATGCAATGATTTTAAATGTGCACTTTGTGAATACGCGAATAACTCAAACCCAAGTTTCCAGATTCAATAGTGATGTACGAGATTTTTACCCTAAATATATACAATTTATTTTTAAGATTCTGAAATACATTTTCAAAACTTGGGCAAGAGTGTTACAAGAATGCTTTCTTAGTGATCACCACTGCTTATAAATAAAAACCTTAGCCCCGATGCTGGGCTGCGACCTAATAAAAAACTATTTTTAAAAAGCAGCGGGGTGAAAAAAATGCATGAAGTACCCACTGCACCTTTGGTTGAGTGGAATTTCCCAGATTTCAGTATGTGTGTTGAGACACTCCACATCTGATCTGAACTCGTCCTACTCTGATCAATCAAAACCTTGAGTTTAAGGTCGCACCATCAATCAATGAGCCTTTTGAAACGTTCAGGTAAAAGACTGCAAGATGCTAGGTAGATGAACATAGGCAATTTACTTAGGCACATAAAAGATGCTTTGAAGATGGGCGCTTACCACTTGACATTGAGAAAGGTGAAAAATAATACTATACAGATTGTATGATGGGAGGAACAGAAAGAACAAGGGCTGTAACCCAATTCCTCAGATAGTGTCTAGAGAAAAATATAATGTGCAACTCAACCTACTAAAAATTATCAGTTGCAAAATAATTCATATCAAAAGAAATGTTTCCTCAAATTTGAGAAATCAACCTTCAATAAATAAATAAATAGATTACTGTATTTTCTCCAAGGATTACACAGTAATGGAATGCTACTCCATAACTGTCTAGTTCATCCTTATAAATCTGATTCGAAAAAACTTAAGAGAAACTGAGCTTCATCTATGACTGGCATGTAAGTTACTCAAAGTCTGACTTCTGATGGCAAGCTGAAGCTGGACAAAGCATTCAGTGATTGGCATAAAAGGCGGCAGGAACTAGAACTACACTGCCGATAAAATGGGTTATGTGTATAAACTCTGGCATACGGAGCAAAAAATAATGTAAATTTAACACCAATGTCTGTAAAGTATCCCTTATATATTACACAGTTCAGTAGGACTGCGTTTGTGCATTTGAAGCCACATGATTTTACTATTTGTTTAGACTCGTAGAAGATAATTATGTTAACATCATTGCCAATGTATTGACTCGGCCAATGATTCCGTCACTGACATTGGCCTCGACTGTAACTGACGAAAGACTTCCATGTAATACGGTAAGGACTCTACTGAATTCAGAGCAACCAAGTGATGCCTTCAGTCATGCAGCAATCCTGACTGACTATGGCAAAGTATTATTCCCTTTTTGGCAAAACTGATTTTAGCCACATTCCCATCAGGGTGCTTCTAGTTAAAGTAAATTAACATCTACTATTTACAGCACATCTCACTAGAAGAAAATGTGTGTAAAACAGAAGTTCATAGTCAGAAAAAGCCTCTCATATCAATTAGAGTAAAATAATGCATCTAGCTTGTGACTCTCTAACTCGATATGCTTTCGCTTTCACCTTTAAATCCAGACAAATGAGACATAAAGGGCAACTTAATCAACCTGCCTAGTGGTGATCTAGTAATGCTTGCTGAGCCTAAGGTCTATGTAAGGCATAGACAAGGAGCCAGTAAAAACGATTTTGGTAGCATTAGGCCAATCTTAATTCAAGGCCAATAACTATTTAGCACTTCTCTACAGACCAACCAAAATTAGTAAACAGCTAAAATGGAAGTCAAACAAAACATACATCAACGTGAAGTCTATTAAACTGAAAAAACAAATTATTGGATTTAGAGAAATAGGGTAGCACTTGGATAAACTATGCACACATTGCATGCATTTGGCCAAGTATATGTTTGAAGTGAAGGTCTCCGTTACTTTCAGGTGAACCATATACTTTGTTCGCTCGCTCTGTTTCACAGGCAGTGCATTTCCAATGATTGCAATGAGGCCATAAATGAATATTGTGTGGCTGAGCCCCAACAAGAAGACCAAAGTGCATAAATGCACCACTTTGTTGTGACCATTGCTAACACTTGTAAATCCTTCATAAGGTTCTCAAATACTAACTACCTCTCCTTTTTGGCAAAACTACAGCACCAGAAGCAGAATTATCTCCTAGCAGCAGTGGAGATCCGCAGATCTGTGCAGTTAGATTCAGTCTCATCTCGGAAAACTCAATTTTCCACAAACTATAATCTCTTCCCTTTGTTCTTCGTGTCACGTTTTGGAAGTTTTTAACCCTTGCTTTTCCATGATATTCCAAAGCTTGCGAAGATTTGATTGAGTGATGATATCGTCAGGTTTGAAGTGAAGAGCCCGAAGGTAGTTAGCTTCAGCCTCTACGAGTTTACCATTGAGGTGAAGAATGGCTCCAAGGTTCATCAAGGCTGCCGGGTACTAGAAAATAAAAAGTAATAGTAAATATTAAAATCTTCTTATGCTGTATAAAAACATTCTTTCAATATTTTTCGTGTTTGTGGGATCATATATGGGAGAAAATGAACAACTGTGCGCCAGTGACAAGGAGAATGTGAACATGTTGGCAAATGGAGCTGTACGGTGCTCATTTTAGATAATTTAAAAATATTTCTGCACTGAGAAAATTCAGAGCACACACAATAAATAAATTATACCAGCAAACAATTACAAAAAAACATGAGATGAACACTGGAGAGTAAATGCAGATTTAGTGTGCCACATAACACAAAACAGAATGTTCACATTGTGCTCTAAGCTCTCATGAGTATTCCATAGTAACATTATCAGCAATGGGGATCATCAACGTTTAGGATTGCAACTGGCTATTGTGAAACTGCAAAGCAGGTGGTTCAACAGTTTGTAATGCAAAATGCAACCTAAAAGACTTCTCTAAAAACCTTTTATTCAAAGATTCATCTTAGGTTCAGATTTATAGCTTGAAGAGAAAACATTCGACATCACTCTCAAATTCTACATGAAAACTATCATTAAGCTGGGCCAAGTAATAAGGACATTGAAAATGGAAGTGGGCAGCATGCCCTTTACATGAGATTCCACACTCTGTCTGGACAAATGCAGTAAAGCAACAGGTTTGTCCACCGTGTTTGAGAAAGATCAAGCCTCACTCCGTTATGACATCATCACAATGGCACTGGACAGGTCTTACATCCAAGGGAAAGCACAACACTACCTGCGAGAAGCACTCTCAACCCAAGGGCGAAAGAAAATCTTATTGTGGCTCAAAGGCCTTAGTATTTTGGATTTCAACTCAACATGGGCACGAAAGGACGGGGAAGTGTCCTGCCGGTTATGCAATTAGCACAAAGAATCTTGTCTCCACCTATCATGCGGTTGCCCCACTTTGGCCAATGAACGCCATAGGCTGCTATGGCTGATATTTAGTCTCAAGGAAGCAATGTCCTGTAAGGAAGCCTAGGATTTGTGTTTTACAGCAACAAACACCTGCCTCCTTGCAAGAGCGTGAAAATGTATGCATCTAATCAGAATTGCACTTGATGTTCACCTACTACCCTCACAAATTAGGGCGGGCGGCAATCATGAACAAGAGATCTTGCCAGTGCCCCTGCAGGCCAAGCATGAAACCAAAACGATGGACAACGACAATAACAACCCTACAACCAAGGCAGCAGCAGCAGGGCCCAGCAGTGGGAATAAATAGAACAACCATAATGGGCAGCCGCATTAGCACAACCGTAAACATGACAAGACATCTGACTTTAAGGTCCCAATGGTGCAACAATAACGCACCGCTATGCTCGAAGACAAAGATGGGATTACCAACGAAAGTGGCATCAGTATGTCTTGTGTTTTAGGCAATTAGGGGATGTGAGGACGCAAGGGTCCACAGGTTTTGTGTAACACCCGAGCAACTACAACAAAATAAATAAATAAATAAATCTCTTGCTCGACACTTTTAATGGATTTTAAGGAAACGTCACTGTGACAAAAAAGCAATACTTTGCCAGTTGGCAAAGGGATTTACCAATAACTGGGGTACTAGGAAGTTGGGTGTGCTTTAAGTTTTAAGGGATGGGTGGGTTTCAGGGAGGAGGGAGCTGGGGTAAAGGAGTGAAGATTATGTGCTTTTTAAACTGTAAAGATTTTAAATAATTGTACGGTTAATGAACTTACTTACGTAGTTGATTATGGCCCAAATGTGGTCATAATGTGTACTTTGTTGGGGTACAACTGTCCCACACTTGGGCTCAAACATGATTAGTTTGTTGGCTTCAAATGTGCCGAATTTAACTGCACAATGTTTTACTCCGTCGCTCAAACATCCAGCTATCGCACACCGGGCCAACAGTAATGCAAAGATCCACCAATGCATGAACAACACTTAGCTCTACAGACAAGGTGATATGGTAGTGAAACTGACGATGAAAGGGCTGCCTCACTGCCTGGATATCGAAAGCCACCCCAAAACTATATCCCTAGAAAAGAGTTTGCCCTAACAACCAATGACTCATGTAAAGGAACAGTGGCTACAGCTTCAAAACGCACAGTGCTAGGAAGATTCATTCTGCTTGATACCTACTCTCACTTCTTAGCAGTCGAGGTCGAACACAACTTCAGAGAAGTCATTCGAGCACAGGTCCTAACACTACCTGGATGGATGCAAGGTCCTGCTCGAAAGCAACTCCAAGATAGACGTGGCACCTTTGAAAACCATCTCCCATGCGACGGTGCAAGTGATCAAGGGACTTAGAAAGATCAATGGGATCACACTGACTCAATTGTTTGCCTCTGCCCAGCTGCAAAAACACTACAGACACTATGTGAAAAATGGACCATAGACCTGTATTATGAACTTGCAAATCTCTCAGTTTCCAACATGATCTCTTGCACAGGACAATGTTTCTTTGCAACTTGGGTTACGCTTGATGTGCACACATACATAGATACATTTGTATAACGTTTGCCCTTGGAACCTACATGTAGGATAGACTGCTTTCTGATGTTAGGAACAACTGCAACACCCTGTTATGGTTCGAATTTACTTGCAAAAATGTTCGCTACCTCGTCTTCCCAGGGGAAGAATGTAAGCTAGAATCATCCACTCTACCGGTTCTATTTCAATAGGAAGATGAGTCTCAAACAAACTTTATGATGTTGCTTTCAGCAATACAGCTTTCAGCATATACTGAATAGTCATCTATCTTTATTCATACGTATGTAGATCAGTCTAACATTCACAACGCACTCTGAAGTCTCTCTCAGTCATATTGCATAGATCATAAGCAAGGGAAAAGGCCCGCTGCCAACACAAAAAGAGAACTCAGACAACGACTGGCATCACTGCCATAGTTGAAATGGTATAGTTGGAAGGCTATTTCTTCTAATAATAATAGCATAACAAATACTTCCTAGTGAAATACATTTTCACCATAGACATACAACCAAATGAGCAGAATGTATGTCATTCATTGCTTTGAAAATAGAGTCCATGAGTTGCCATCTTTCCAAAATCTGTATTCCGAATATGTTCAAGTTGTAATAATATTTCATTTTGGATTTCTTCATTAAAACATCATATGAAAGTACACCTCAGTGTTTGATAATTCACCACACATTACAAAGTAACAATTATCAAATTGCATATTTCAAATAAAACCAATAGAAAAATCAACTAAAACAAGCATTCACAGAAATTTCTAGATGTACAAATACCAAAATAGCTTTCTTTCCGTGGCTGTTGAAGCATTCATCCAAAACGTATTAAAGGTGTACATAGGTCTTTTACTTCAGAAATAAAGATACAGTGTAGAAAGCAGGGCAGCCAACATTATTTGTGGTTGACATCCGCACTAGGGTCTTAAGGGTTGCCGTCCTTCATATGTTAATCAAGTTTTGGGCCTTTCCCATTAATATGCAAAATGTGTCCTTAATAATGAATCTTCACAATTTACCAATAGTATTGGAAAGTGTGATGGTTATGAAATTACAACATAAATTAGAACAGACGCAATGGCAGATGGCATTCGAAGTAATGTGGGCCGAGAACAAGCCTGCAACACATCTGGGGTATGTATGGTTTTAAAATTAGACTTCTCAACAGCTTGTGGGACAGGGGTGCATCAATGCTTAGAAATTAGGACGGCTATGCGGTACTGGAATCCACACTTCTACTTTGCAATTTCTTACAAGTGAGATCACCCCTTTTCCCAAATCAAAAGTACATCTTTTTTATTGTATGGAGAAATCATGTAGACAATCTATAATAAGAATCACTCATGTTGGTACCAAATGCTATTGGTTCAGGTGTTATATCTTAAAGGATATTTGTTTACCATTTATCCGTCCACACTTTAATATCTGAATGGGAGATGAGTAAGCACAAGATAAATACTGTTTTGTGTTCAATGTGACCATTAAGGATCTCATATGTAAATGATTTGACAAGGTTATAAATCATGGAAATGTAGCAGTCATTCACTTTCAAATGTGGGCATAATGTACAGATCCCATTTACCTACATAAAAAGATTTTTTATGCTAGCAACATTGCATTTCTCAGAGACTAAATATTCAGATGTTGGCAGCGATGTGTTTGTTGAAAGATTAGCGAACACCAGCATTCTTCCAAAGTGTGTAGTGCAATGCGCCAATTCAATTAAATGTTTGTTCCAAAACCCCTGAACGTGCCCGCCTGGTAAGATTATTTTTCCATTTGTATTTAACTGTAATCCAAATTGTCTCTTAGCACCGTCTTCCTTTGATATCGGCATGACTGACCTCTGATAACATATGTGGGAACAATTTGGAATGCATTTTGCAACTAACTTAGGGGCATTTACCTAGGTGCTGGCTTGTGCCTGCTTGAAACTGCCATAAGCAGTTCCTAGCCTCTTTTTAAGAGGGTAAAACCTAGAATTGGGTGTTTTAAAAAGAACCAGCCACTGCCTATTTCCATTGTTGAGGGCCCAGCTTACCTTCTGAGGAATGCTCTAGAGAATAACACTGGCGATGTTTGGAACCCCAAAGAATTATTTCTCAAAGGCAATCCATTTTTTTCATTTCCTCTTTCCTACTGTTCAAGAAAGAAAAGCTACAAGTTTCTATAATGCCCAACTACATCATTTACAAGCAGGCAGCCCAAGCAGACAATCCAAGCCATGATGGTGTCCTGGACTCTCATTTTGAACGCTGGGCAGGCTTAAGTCTCAAACTTCTAAGAGGAACTGAAAAGGCAGGAAACGTGATTGAATGCAGAACCCTCAAAAGCTGCTACATGCATGCACATACAAACGGACCTTGGCAAAGCAATGTTAACTATTTCACAGGATGTTAGTAGGGGGTATATGGTAAATATGTACTATAAAGGCCTATCACGCAATATAGCAATGGAAAACACTGCAGAAAATCGGTGTGGATAGAAGTCCTGATGACTCTTGACTGAGTAGAATTTAGAAAGCCTTGTCTGTGTACCGCAGGGGTGTCAGCTGAGAAGAGTAGTTGACTTCACAGAAGGTTTTAGTGTGGTGCAGGGCTCTCTTAAGAAGCTCTCTGTTGCAATATATACTGAAACAGCAGTTTCTGATGCATATGGTGTAGGTACTACGCCAGTAAGGACAATGCTGCATAATGCCGACGACCTGATCTGTCATTGTCCTAAGGCTGTGGAGGATATTTGTGAATTTCTGTTTTTTTACAATATTAACAATGTGCAAAATGTGGTTTTACACTCAATTACACAGGTCCACACTAGTATAGTATTGCTTAAACAAGTTTCCAAGACATACAAAAGTGTGTGTTTCCTGACTCTTGTTAACCAGGCCGCAAATAGGGCGTAGCAGCCATCTTTTCTAAAATGGATGCTTCCCCTTGCACGTTTCACTTAGCTATTCCTGCAGTATGAAGTCAAGCAGAGTCATTTTTGTTTGTTTTAAAGGTCTTGAATCATGTGTCTAGAGATACACAGCACTAGCTGCACCAACAAGGGTGAAAAACTATAGACCAGTGATACTCAAAGTACGGCTCAGGGGCCACATGCTGCCCTCCAGACATTTAAAAGTGGCCCCAGGTGAACGGCAGCATTGGACTCCTGTTTACTGGACGCAGCAGCAGCAGCCTTAAAAATATGTAAAATAAAAGTTTTAACACGTGTGTTCAAGTACAGATAAATTCTCTTCAAATTCAAAAACTGTACTTCATTAAGATGCAGAACCGCTTTACTTTAGTATATCAGATTATATCCGTGTATTGAGAAATATATTTTTTTTAAATGACAATTTCAAACACGGATTTAGAAACATTAGGGCTTCCAACCACCCTGACAAACATAACAATGCTAATAGTGAACTAAGAAGCAAGTTAGTTGTTATGTGAACCCTTTGGTATATGTGATAATAAAATAAAAGGAGGGAAAGTGAAATAAAACAATTGCCCACGATCACACAATTTGGGCAAGTGAGAAAGCCGGAATTGATTCCGGACTTTCTGGTTCCACATTTTGTAATTGAGCCACTAATAATAATACCAATCTTTATTGCGTCATTCTTTATAAAACCATTGCAATACCGTACACAATAAAACATTGGTAAAATTCATGAAGTGTGTGCAATTAGTAATAAACAAACAATTCCAGCCTCACATCAAGAAAACCATATGATTAAGATGTTATGAGGAGAATTGCAAAGGGGTCACCCTTCCTGCTCTATTGCATAAAATAGGCTAAAATAAGCCTCTACGCCAGAGAGTCTGATGGATCAGTGGCGAGAAGGAGTTTATAGCTTAAGCCCTATACAAGGGACCTGTTCCAAATGTGAAATTGAGCCACTAGCTATACAAGCATTTCTTCCCTTACTCCCACCTTTATCCCTCTTCCCAAACCACGACCCTGCTAGCATCAGTGTAGCCCTTGGTCACACCACATACCTTTTTGGCCCCCAGGAAATATGTTTGCGAGTACCCATGCTATAGACTGTCGCTGAAGTAAGTGTTATCATATACTGCATTTACCATGATGCATTGGGGTGAACTGTGTGCTGGGATGTGAGGCAGTGTGCTCCCACCCTCTTTTTGATTGAAAAGGCTCTCTTTAGCTAATGAGCTCTGGCTGATGCACCTGCGTCCAGTGAATGGTACAGAGTGCTGAAATAACTTTGGGCACCATTTCCAGCACCCCCAAAGCAATGTCTAGATCTCTGCTGAAGGAGGACAACTTTCCTGAGGCTGCAACAAAGGTGAAAAACATAGGGCTGCCACTGAAGTATCATGCACTGCATTTACCATGATGCATTGAGGCAAACTGAGATCTGGGAGTAAGGCAGTGTGCCTTCAACCTCTCCTAGCCCCTTTTTGGTTCCCAAATGTCATTGCAAACCTTTTCTTGTGACCAAGTCAGAGGATAAAGAGAACATTTTCAGCAGTTTCTTACCCTTTAAAATGTCTCTAGCAAGCCAACATTCTAGAATCAAGAGGCTTTGATCAATTAAGGCAAAAAGAGGCTTCCCCATAAGATGTGCAGTCTGTATGTTTATCTAATAGGCAATAGGAGAAACGAAGCTAGAGCAAGGCACAGATTTTAACCCGTTAAGTGCTGCCGTCGGCCGTTGAACGTTCGGAGCACTACCTGGCTGGTGCTGCGCACGTTCAACGGCCGACGCAGCCCCGCCCATTTTTTAAAACGGCCGCACTGCCGCGAAAAAACGGCCGCGGTTAATGGGTTAAGGAAAAGGAACTTTTGAACACTTACGGGAGGGGCAGATATAGAAAACCGCAAGTGTGTCAAAAGACATTTTACTCAAGACTCCAGAGGGAACGCCTCTCCCCATCCCCATCAATGTATTTATTTATTGGGTTTTAAAGAGTGCATGTATTAACTCACTAGGGGTATCCTGGCTCTAGAAAAACAATAAAAAAACAATCTCCAGCTACTACAAAATGTTGATTGCTGCAAGGAAGAGGTAAAAAACCAATGTATGTGAGAGCAGGTCTATGTAGAGAGAAGGGGCACTTTTGCCAGGTTTTAGTGAGGGAATCCGAGGAGGAAGTCATGGTGAGGGGGTGTGCCAAAAAAGACTGTCGCATCAGGCGCCACCAGCGCTGAAGCCAGCCCTAACTGTACTATGCGTGGTGTTGGCAACAGCTAAAGCTGTAGAAACTGGATGAGAGAAATGTGTGTAATGTCATAATCTGAAGCTGCCCGGCGTGGTGCTTCAACTGAGTAGCAGACTACAAGGGCTACAGAGGTTGGAAATTGGCTCCTTTAGCCAGTCATGGATGTGTCTTCTTGTATAGTCATTAGCCTTGGTGTAGTGGCTTTGGCACTAATAGGGGGAAACTACTGTATTGGAATTACACCTAACATTCTCCTTGAATATAAAAGTGCATTCTGCTACAGTACGTATCAGTGCCTGGAGTAATCACTTTATCCTGCACCATACAGATTCAAGTTGCTCCCTCAGCCCACTTTCACATTGGTGCCACTGGCACAAACTGGGACTGTACACCCTATTGCTGATAGTGCACCGACCATAGGGCAGAAAGGAACTAGCAGCCCCTCCTTATTTCACAGTGCAGGAGGCACCCACCTGAACTTCAACAAGAGGGCAGTGAGTGACTGCGCCCAACCGTAGGAGGATATATGTGGTTTCCATGGGACCCTATTCACCCCTTTCAGTGAGCTGCCCTAACGGAATACACTGAGAGTGTACCACCTTTTTGCAACGCCCAGTTAGGGTACCGCCTGAAGTGCTCTTCTTCTGCGCCCAGGACCATAATTTAGTGCAAGCGCTGAGGCAAAATGTTACTAGCCCCTTGCAAATGAGGGAACACCTTTTCAAGATAGCGCCAGCACTGTTTGTTCACTCTCGGTCTTACTATTACAGAATGAGCTGCACAAGACTCTGCATTTTTTTCTGTACTATCGCAATGACCCCATGGCCGGAATGTGAACAGCAACCAGCCCTGGCAGTCTGCTCGACCAACCCTCGTAGTAGGGGCAGATATTGCAGCACTGCTACAAAACAGTCCCCCAGTAAGAAAACCGGCCCCCACCCTTCCGGCCCACTGGGAAAACTTCCGGTGCCCGCTACGGCCAGTCTGGCCCCGAGTGACCTGAGGGTGCAAAATAACAGCGCACATGCACCCCAAGAGCCACAGAATATAATATGACCCCCTAGTGTTTGGGGTAAAAGTAAAGTCAACTGGGGTGTCTGAAGGAGTGGTGAGGATTTGTAGTGAATATTTAGTGGCTATTTGAGAGGCAGCTCCTAGGAGTACTGTCCCCGAAATATGAAACGTGTTTCTTGCAAGGTTCACAGTTTAAATCTTTCAGAGAGCAACCAGACTTAGATTGAAATAATATACCCTTCTATTAAATCTATGACATGCTGAAATTCTAGCCAAGTGAAAGGCACAATGACCACACAACCACTTCACTTTACTTTGACTCGTTTGTAGCTTCTGTCCTAAACGTAAATACATTAAAAAATGAAAAGTATCAAAGGCCCTATAACACTCTGCAGTCAAGCCCTTCCTTTAGTGCAATGTACAGAATGAGTGGTCTACTTACAAAATATGTAACTTCGGAGGTCAGAATGACACCCCGCTGATTTATACAAACTACATGGATCTCTGGAATCTACAATAAAGTGTGGCATTTTCATCCCCACAGAAGGGAAATATATTGAGTGGACAACCAGTCTGGTACTTCTAGGCCAGCAGGCTACCAACAGTTTTGACTAGGGCTCACCTGGCTGGAGATCCTTCACTTTTGGGAGCCGTCGGGAACATGACATACTAGTGGCATAAAACACCTTCTCAAAATGTCTTTTGGTCTACAGGACAAAGGGAAAATCTGGGCCTTAAAAAGCTTGCATAGGTTCTGCCCAGGTCACCATCTTTAATGATGTTTTCAATTGCTATTGTACTCTTTTATCCTACATAGATAATAGTATGTACTACTCAGGCCTTTGAAATGCTGCAAAGAAAGGCCTGCTCATACTTCACCATCTGGTTTATTTGGCCGATTGTAAATATACTCTTTTGATGTAAATAAACAATGCCCCGCAGCCCAAATGGGTAGGCTGGTGATGTCTACATTCATTTAAGTAAGTGAGAAACCCAAAGACCTGCCAAAGGTAATTAAATCCTAAAACAGAGATCAGAAGAAACCTAGAAACATCCAAAACTTTAATAAGACCACCTTCTATACCTCCAACACAAAAGGGGGAAGGAAGCCCACTAGACCATGTTCAAAGAACACTTACTATCATGACACATTTTGTCCACCATAAGCGTGGAAGGGTATACTCAGATGTGAGTCCCTTGCTCATTGCACCATCAGGATTCAAGCAAGCCGGGCCGACGACGCCTGAAATGGCAGAAACCGGTCCCCGGAAGCTTGTTTCCTTCCCAGTACAAGAATTGGCTTGGTAGTTTGGTTTGCCCTGTTCCCATCATGCACTGGGACAGGAACAGACTAATTTGCATATAGCCAAGTTCTGAGCTGGGATGGTGCAGTGAGCTAAAAAACGGTGATGGATCAAGCCCTGATCTTTGGACTGGGTAAGAGTGGTCTGCTTAATTCAGGCACTCTGTTCATCACCACCCCCTTTTCTGAATCATTTTGTCCACCATAAGCGTGGAAGGGTATACTCAGATGTGAGTCCCTTGCTCATTGCACCATCAGGATTCAAGCAAGCCGGGCCGACGACGCCTGAAATGGCAGAAACCGGTCCCCGGAAGCTTGTTTCCTTCCCAGTACAAGAATTGGCTTGGTAGTTTGGTTTGCCCTGTTCCCATCATGCACTGGGACAGGAACAGACTAATTTGCATATAGCCAAGTTCTGAGCTGGGATGGTGCAGTGAGCTAAAAAACGGTGATGGATCAAGCCCTGATCTTTGGACTGGGTAAGAGTGGTCTGCTTAATTCAGGCACTCTGTTCATCACCACCCCCTTTTCTGAATCATTTTGTCCACCATAAGCGTGGAAGGGTATACTCAGATGTGAGTCCCTTGCTCATTGCACCATCAGGATTCAAGCAAGCCGGGCCGACGACGCCTGAAATGGCAGAAACCGGTCCCCGGAAGCTTGTTTCCTTCCCAGTACAAGAATTGGCTTGGTAGTTTGGTTTGCCCTGTTCCCATCATGCACTGGGACAGGAACAGACTAATTTGCATATAGCCAAGTTCTGAGCTGGGATGGTGCAGTGAGCTAAAAAACGGTGATGGATCAAGCCCTGATCTTTGGACTGGGTAAGAGTGGTCTGCTTAATTCAGGCACTCTGTTCATCACCACCCCCTTTTCTGAATCATTTTGTCCACCATAAGCGTGGAAGGGTATACTCAGATGTGAGTCCCTTGCTCATTGCACCATCAGGATTCAAGCAAGCTGGGCCGACGACGCCTGAAATGGCAGAAACCGGTCCCCGGAAGCTTGTTTCCTTCCCAGTACAAGAATTGGCTTGGTAGTTTGGTTTGCCCTGTTCCCATCATGCACTGGGACAGGAACAGACTAATTTGCATATAGCCAAGTTCTGAGCTGGGATGGTGCAGTGAGCTAAAAAACGGTGATGGATCAAGCCCTGATCTTTGGACTGGGTAAGAGTGGTCTGCTTAATTCAGGCACTCTGTTCATCACCACCCCCTTTTCTGAATCATTTTGTCCACCATAAGCGTGGAAGGGTATACTCAGATGTGAGTCCCTTGCTCATTGCACCATCAGGATTCAAGCAAGCTGGGCCGACGACGCCTGAAATGGCAGAAACCGGTCCCCGGAAGCTTGTTTCCTTCCCAGTACAAGAATTGGCTTGGTAGTTTGGTTTGCCCTGTTCCCATCATGCACTGGGGCAGGAACAGACTAATTTGCATATAGCCAAGTTCTGAGCTGGGATGGTGCAGTGAGCTAAAAAACGGTGATGGATCAAACCCTGATCTTTGGACTGGGTAAGAGTGGTCTGCTTAATTCAGGCACTCTGTTCAGCACCACCCCCTTTTCTGAATCATTTTGTCCACCATAAGCGTGGAAGGGTATACTCAGATGTGAGTCCCTTGCTCATTGCACCATCAGGATTCAAGCAAGCCGGGCCGACGACGCCTGAAATAGCAGAAACCGGTCCCCGGAAGCTTGTTTCCTTCCCAGTACAAGAATTGGCTTGGTAGTTTGGTTTGCCCTGTTCCCATCATGCACTGGGACAGAAACAGACTAATTTGCATATAGCCAAGTTCTGAGCTGGGATGGTGCAGTGAGCTAAAAAACGGTGATGGATCAAGCCCTGATCTTTGGACTGGGTAAGACTGGTCTGCTTAATTCAGGCACTCTGTTCACCACCCCCTTTTCTGAATCATTTTGTCCACCATAAGCGTGGAAGGGTATACTCAGATGTGAGTCCCTTGCTCATTGCACCATCAGGATTCAAGCAAGCCGGGCCGACGACGCCTGAAATGGCAGAAACCGGTCCCCGGAAGCTTGTTTCCTTCCCAGTACAAGAATTGGCTTGGTAGTTTGGTTTGCCCTGTTCCCATCATGCACTGGGACAGGAACAGACTAATTTGCATATAGCCAAGTTCTGAGCTGGGATGGTGCAGTGAGCTAAAAAACGGTGATGGATCAAGCCCTGATCTTTGGACTGGGTAAGAGTGGTCTGCTTAATTCAGGCACTCTGTTCAACACCACCCCCTTTTCTGAATCAGCAGTACCAAACAGCATTCCCCTTCACACTCATTCACCCCACAGAGCCATTCCCCCACCCTGATCCCAGTCAGAGCAAGACCATTCAGAGGTAATTTGCAGAAACCTTCGGGCTTAAAAACCAAGGACCAGATGTACTGACACATGTCCTCTTAGCAATCCCTACGAATCGGCCCCTTGAACAAGGACAATTGAATTGTAAAGCTGTATTTGATGTTATCCCTAATGTTTTACAGCTAAAAAAAATGCAGCCTGGCATGAAGCTCAGATCAAAATAAATCAAGTTAGTTGAGCTGTATCGCCGGCTCTACTGCTGAAGATATTACTGTGTATACCTGACCAGAGAGATCATTTCCCAGTCCTGGGTTCCTTGACAATCAAATGCATTCTGGAAGTAGCAGCCTTAGTTCACTTTGATTAAACTCTATGGATTAACACACAGAACAACAATGGGTAGTAAAACTCCACGACTACAGCATGCGGGGCCTGTTCGCCTGTGTGGAGTGCTCAAGCATCACTGCTGATGCCCATGTTCAAACCCATGCATGTGCGCAAAAGGTTTGCACTGCTACTGTCAGTGCTGTGTGCGGGGCTATTGCATTAAAAAAATGTAGCCTGTACAGGCGCTGTGTCTGGGCGACACTCGCAGCTCTGCTGTGAGAGAAGGGTTTGTGCTTAAGTACAGGGCTTTAAGTGGGATGAAAAAACTGGGGGGTCTCTCAAAGGGGCGTCGTCAATTTAATTAAGGGCGTGGTTTAAAACACCTAAGCTAAAAATCTGTGCCTAGCATAGTGTGCCGCCCAACTTGTATTTTGCTATTTCTGTCATTGCATCCAGATGTATGCAGATATGATACAACAAGTAACATCATACCTATAACAAGTCAGGACAATTGGCTTTGTCAATGGTTGTTTGTTGCGTAAGATAAATAAGCAGCAACTATAGCTTGTATAGAATATTGAAAAAGCTTCCACTTAAAGCCCTGGTGACACAACGACAATGTTGCTGCTCCTGAGTTTCAAGAAGAGAAGGAAAATCCATAGAGAAAATGACTCTCTTTAAAGGATTCCCTTCCCCTACAACGCTCACCTGACATGACGTCATGCCGTAACTTCTCCACTAGTGAGAAGTGTTAACAGGGTCACATGGACGTGCCTGCTGCCACTGCAGTCCGGAAACAGACCACCTATGCCAGGGCACAAAACAGAGCCCGATAGGGACCCGTTCCGAGGCTTCCTTTAAAAAACTGCAGGTGCTTACTTAGCACCGGTGAGACGCGGCCCACTTAAAGCCCTGCTTAAGTATAGTAAACACTGCTGCTGCCAAGGTGGGCTGTGTAGATGGGGGCAGCATACACTGCTGATGCAATGAGCTGCTTGTCTGTGGGTGAGGAAATCAGGCACTGCTGACACGACAGAGGTTGTGGTGCGCGTGCGTGCGCAAGTAAATGAGCATGCTAGCAAGTCAGTGTTGGGAAGTTGCCCTGGTGTGGCGCGCCGTCCTGGCCTGTGTTATGGGACGCTTGCACTGCTACTGTCCACATCGCACCTATTTGGTGTATTATGGCGAATCTTGAGTTAAAAAATAAAACACAAAAAAGTAAGTGTCTTTTTTTTGTTTTTTTGTTACTGCTAGTTCTGTTTGGACAAGATTCGCCGATAAAACGGACAAATGACTAGACGTTTAGAGTGTTTTCCGCTTCTTTTTCGTGCTGATGGCAGCTCTCTTTTAGGTTGCGTCTTTTGTTTACAATGCTCAAGAGTCGTGGTCGGTGGTACAAAAGAGGAAACAATGTTGGGCATCGATACTGGACACACGCTGCCAAGCCCCTCTGCGTCGGTGGCTTCCAGTATCTGCTGAATATTTAGATCAGATGTACACCAATACAAACGCTCTCCCTTTTCCACCTCACTCCACACCCCCCGAAGCAATCTGCATGTTTTAAGTTAGCAGAGGACCTTTTCTGGCAGGGACCAGGGTTCACTGAGAGGACTACGGTAATTATTTTTCTCAGACTTTAACGAATTCCCAAAATTGAATTCTAACACACAGTTTAAAGACACCGAAGACTTAGAGGGCCAAGAGCTGGGTTAACATTTGGCGTGTCACTCATAATTACACAGCGCTTATAACTGCTGGAAAAATCAAAGGTCCTCTGAGGTCATGACCTCTATTAGCCAGCTGCAAACAGCAATGCCAGACACCACTTGTAAATAACTGCCTTGCCGTGAGGAAGAGCAGCCCCTTCACGAGCATGGCTCTTTCCCATTAAATGTGCCCGCTCGATGCGTGTAATCTCACTACCAAATGCATGCCAGGGTGGTGCCGAAACAAAGGGAGTAGGGTAAATCTACTTGACCTAAACATTGCTTGGCGTTTGCATTTTTATGCTTTTTTTGGCAGAAACGTGAATTCCTAATAAGAATGAAAGTGTATGAGTGAGAAAATTTCAAAAGGGCAGAATACCACTTTATTAAACAAACAACAAGGGACTGTGCAACCTAGATGAAACTACTGGGATGGCAAGGTGGGGTGGGGTGATGTGTGTGAATTCATGGAAAACGAAAACTGAGAAACCACATTGGAGGAAACCAAACCATGGAAAACAATTTTAAGGAAATACAAACAAATAGGAATTTAAAGGAAATCTTTTAAAGGAAGGATTATTTTAAGGAAAAATACAAAATTACACTAAACTTGGATGGAGTTTAGGACTATTGTTGGGTTCTTGGTTTCAGGGATGGGTAGTGTTTAGGGTGATGAGGGTTTTTTTAGGGGGCAGGAATAATTGGAGTTCAGGCACAGAAAGAGGTTCTTAGGATTCATAGATGGGTGGAGTTTAGGGGGTGCTGAGTGATTTTTAGGGTTCACGGATGAGTGGTGCTTGGGTGTGGGAGGTGTTAATTTTCAGGGATAGGTGGAGTGTAAGGGTGTTGAGGGGTTCTAGGGTTCATGGATGGGCAGAATTTAGGGCTTGTGAGAGTTTTAAAGGTTCAAATATTTCTAGCGGCTGGGATGGGGATTAATTTATAGGGTTTATAATGGGGTGAACTTTAGGGTGACGGGGATTTTAAGGATTCAGGGATGGGTGGAATTTAGATGTAGAAAGGGGTTTTTAGGGTTCAGGGATGAGTCGTTTAGGGCGATGAGGTGTTCTTATAGTCATGGATGGCTGACGTTAAAGGGTGGTGCAAGTTTTTTAGGGTTCAGGGATAGGGGGCGTTTTGGTGTGCTGACATGTTTTTAGGGTAATGGGATAGGTGGGATTTATACGTAGAAATTGATTTTTAGGGTTCAGGAATGGATGAAGCTAGGGGTAGTGAGTAATTTTATGGTTCTGGGATGGTGGATAATTGGGGTAGAAGGACTTTTAGGCTTCAAGGATGAGTGTAGTTTAGGTGTGGTGCTGGGCTTCAGGTGGTAGGGAATGATGGTGTTTAGAGGTTATGAGGGGTCCGTGATGGATGGGGGTTACGTGTGGTGATAGGTCAATGAATTAAAAGCATGTGAACTAATTCTAGGTCAGGACCGGAGGCGAGGATTATGCTATTCTTTCTCCACTTTATTGAATAGCAGCCATTTAAAGTTAAACCAAACAAACTACTATTCCCATGAAACATCGGGAATAACACAAGCAAAATGATAGTGTCCATGGGCAGAGTGTCCCCTTCATGCACCAATCACAGTGTCCCTAGGTATTGGTAGCCCTTCGTCACTGTCCATTCCTCCTCTTTCTTCGCTGCTTGCAGCCAGATAATTCATGCTTTTCTCACTCTCAGTACATTTGTGTATTGTGACTGTTTTTCTGCTATTGTGACTGGTTTCATAGTGTCAGATGTTTGAATTGTGCTCTGCGCTTTAATTTAATGCGTGTTATTGTGCCTGCTTGGGTTTTCACGTGGGTGTTTTCCCTCAGGCATTTCTTCTTCAGGGTAGCGCATCGTCTGTTTCCGATTGTGCGCCCTTTGTAATTCCCTGCTTTTTGATTTCTGGCGTTTGTGGTTTCCTTTCGCGAGTCAGCCGCTCCTCAGCTGACTCGCGTTCGGCCGTGGGAGCGATTCCCTCCCTAGCGGCTTTGTCACCGTGCGGCTGCATTGTACTCCTCCGGCCGCTAGAGGGAGTCTTGTGTCCTCGGCACGGCGGGCGCTCTGGAGATTCCGCGCATTCTGCGCTGCAGTCTCCAATCGCGCCGCCGAGCCTGAGCCGCTTGTGCCTGCCTTATACCCGCGTGGTCTGTTTTCTGCCATTAGGAAGCTTCATTTAATAAATATGCCCCGCGAACGCCCGTTTGGGTATGTAGCTGCCATCAGGCAGTTTTTCATGGTCGCTGTGTACCGCCTGGGGGTCCGTATTTTTAGGCCTTTGTGATGCTCTCCTTGAGTCTGTAGTGCAGGTTTTCCTGCTGGGGCCAGTAGGCAGGCTGCCCTCTAAATCATACCAGGGGTGTTGGGTCCCAAGGCTTGGCCCTCATAACGCGGGCACTGTGCGCAGAAAGTGTAGGCTGTCACCCAGCCCTCTGTAGCCTGAGGTAACCCTCTTTGTCTATCTACCCCACTTACTTGGATTCTAATCTTCGCCTGGTCCTAATAATGTCATACCAGGATGATGGTTACCAGTGGGAGGAGGACCCACTAACAGCACTCCAGTGGAATGACGATTTCTATGATGCGGTGGGCGCATCCATATATATAAGGCGGTGGAACAGGCTATGGTGCCTTTAGAGGACCGCCTTTACCACCGAATTGAACGGGCCTGCGACCAGCTGACCAAAGCCGCCCAGGCCATTCCGGCCACCCAACCTTCCAACGGTAACCCCACTGACACACAACCCCCTCCAGCTAAGCGTTCCAAAGACAGGGGGGTTGATTTGGATGCCTTTGACCGCCTTAAGCAAGCTTTCCTGGCAAGTAGTGCCCCACCAGTGACCCCCACTACCCCTGGGGATATGGCCACAAGGTACGAGGATGATGCCGCTGGCCCTTCTTGCCCCATGCGTCCTGCACACTCAACGCCCAATCCTGCTCCCCAGAACCTCTGTGCAGACATGTTGGACCGACGACATCCTGCATCCCAGGTCCTCCGACTGGGCTCCTTCTGAAAATTTTGCCCAATATATCGCTAGCCGCATCCGCCGGCCATTAGAGGCCACAGCTCGCAGCTGTCTAAGGGTGGAGTGCCCTCGCCCCTCTTTGGAAGGGAAAGTTGCGGCCACCCTTTGACATGGACCCGCGTATGTCGACATTTTTACAGAAATTTGTTAAGGACCCTAAAAAGGGTATTGGCAGGTCTTGGCAGGCTTGCCAAGACAAGCCGTTCGACGTCTTAGGGCATGCCACGAAAATTCTGGATATGGCTGAGGAAGCCAAGACATCCGGGTCACTCATTTCCGCTGACACCCTCTCAGCTTGTGCCCAGCGCATAGTTGCATTCTAAGGGAATGCAAACTGCGCAATTTCAACGGAACAACGCAGGTCCCTTTTGATTAAAGTAGACCCACAGCTTGGGGACCTGGCCAACTCTGAAGCCGGTGCCATCGCTCAGGGTGGTCTTTTTGGGGAACCATTTATAAAAGAGCTTGGGCCCTTCGTGAACACCTTTTCGTCCTTGGACAGTGTGCAGTCTTCCATTAAGAAGGTGTTTCACCCTTGGGTTTACCGAGAGGCCGGACGAGGCAGGGGCTGCTTGTCTGGCCGGCCAAATCAACACAGAAGGCAAGGCTCCAATCACGGGCAGTATCAGGATCAGGCCCGGTTCGGAAATTTCTACCCGACAAGAGGACGTCGAGGAAAGAACAGAGGCGGTCGAGGCGGTGGCGCCTCCTACTCTTCCGGTGAGTGTTCTCCCTTCTTACCTTCTAAAAGTGGGGGCCATCTGGCGCATTTGTTTCCAGGCTTGGACTTCTCTCACGGAGGACGCCTGGGTTCTGCAAACCGTTCAAGGTTTTCGTAAAGAGTTTGACGGCGAGCCCTCTCAGCCGGTTCTGCCACTTCCCCTCTCCTTTTTGTCGGCAGAAGCCGCTTTGGTCGACCAGGAGGTCCGGTCCCTCCTGGACAAGGGAGTGGTCGTAGCGACCTCTCTTCATCTCCGGGGTTTTGTCAGCAACCTGTTTTTGGTGAACAAACTGGACGGGGGCCAGAGGCAAGTCATCAACTTGCACGAGTTTAACGAGTGGCTGGTTTACTGCCACTTCAAGATGAAGGGGATCCATCTTCTTCGCGACCTTCTCCGGCCTAACGACTGGATTGCGCACCTCGACCTCAAGGACGCCTATCATACCATACCCATTTTTCCTCCTCACCTGAGGTTACTCCAGTTTTCCTGGCAAAACACGCTGTACAAGTTCACAACACTCCCTTTCGGCCTGTCCTCCGCCCCTTAGTGCTTCACCAAGGTCTCCAGCCGGAGATCGAATGCCAGAGAGCTTCAGGTATGAGGCTTATCATTTACCTGGACAACATCTTACTGATGGCGCAGTGCCCCACCACTCTGACTCATCAGCTTCAGATGGCGGTCGACCTCCCTCAGAGCCTGGGCTTTGTGATCAACGAGGCAAAGTCCACCCTCTTCCCGCCTCAGACGGTTGTTTTCCGCTGGTTCTCAAACAACTCGTGATGTCAACTCTCAGTCTTCCCTCTCGAATAATGACGAGAATTCGTCACAAGATTAAGAGAACTCTAGCTCAATCGCAGATCTCCCACAGGCAGCTAGCCAGGATTGTGGGTCTCCGTCCGATCCAGGCTATTTTCCCAGGCCCGCCACATTACATAGTGCTCCAGCGGCTCAAAGCTCATCTGCGCAGGGACCTTGCCTGCTCTCAAAAGGTGACCCTCTCAACGGAAGCCAGAGAGGAACTCCAGTGGTGGGTCACCGATCTTCTGTTCTGTGCCAGATATCATTATCGAGTCAGACGCCAGCAGATCCGGCTGGGGTGCGCGGTGTGGCGAGTTCTCCACAGGAGGAGTGTGGTCTGCACAAGAACAACAGTTACACATTAACTGTCTGGAACTCTTGGCAAGGTCGTTTGCGATCCAGTGCTGGACCAAGGACTCGGTCCGGTCCTGTGTCCTTCTCAGGATGGACAACATATCGGCGGTCCGATATATCAACCATCTCGGGGGCACGCGTTCAAGAGCACTCTCGGACCTGACCGCGAGTTTCTGGCAGTTTTGCCTGGATCATCACATTTCCGTGATGGCAGAATACCTGCTGGGTCAGGACAATCAGGTGGCGGACAGCCACTCTCTGCATTTTCAAAACGTGAGTCTTTGGAAGTTACAGCCGGGAGTCTTCGCGGATCTCCAGAGTTTCTGGGGTCCGTTTTCAGTGGACCTCTTTGCCTCCCGCATGGACCACCAACTTCCCCGGTTCTTCAGTTGGAGGCCGGATCCCTTAGCGGTGCAGACAGACGAGTTCCTCCAAGACTGGCGGGACGAGACGAGATATGCCTTTCCCCTGTTCGCCATGTTAACAAGAGTCTCAGCCCAGGTTCGGCACCAGGGAGCGGACCTGCTCCTGATTTCACCAATTTGAAAATCTCAAGTTTGGTTTCCAGTTCTTCTGGAACTTTCTTGGGATTTTCCAATCCTACTCCCCCGTTTTCCGACTCTCCTTCTCAGTGCGGACAAGGTTCCTCACCCGCCAATCGCGCAGGGCTCATTGTCCCTGATGGTGTGGCCAATTACAGGGGACGATGGGCAGTCCCGGGCCTTTCGGGAGCGGCTGAGGCGTTCATGTCCAAAGCCTGGGCTGATAGTACCGTCAAACGATACTGGTCCACCTGGAGACAATGGTATCGTTGGTGTATGTGACGGAGTCTCAATCCCTTGGCAGCAGATGTGACCTCTATTTTAAATTTTCTGGCCTCCCTGGCGGAGGAGAGTTTGGCCTACAGAACTATTAATACCTTCAGTTCCGCCATCTCAGCGGGTCACTCCATGGTGGATAGCTCTCCGGTGGGGGAACACCCCTTGGTTTGTCGGCTGCTCTGTGGTATCTGCCTCTCCTTGCCTCCCGAGCCTCGTTATTCTCAGCTCTGGGATGCTAATCAGGTACTGAACTTATTTCTCTCTTGGCAGCCAAATAGGTTCCTCTCACGGAAGGAGTTATCTGCAAAGTTAGCTATGCTCCTTTGCCTCGTCTCCTGTAGGAGGGTTTCCGATGTTAGGGCTTTGGAGGTCTCCAGCAGGATTTTCTCCCCTACAGGGGTTACTTTCACAGTTCGAAGATGAACTAAGAATGGGACAAAGTCCATTTCTTATCCTTCCTTTCCGGATTTCCCGAAGCTTTGCATAGTATCTTGCCTCAAGGCATACGAGGAAATGTCGGAAGAATTCAGTTTTCCAGGGGAGCAGCAGTTACTAATTGCACTCAAGAAACCTCATAAGGCGGTTTCTTCCCCCACCATTGCCCGCTGGGTGCAGTGGGTGATGCAAGAAGCTGGAATTTATCTTGAAGCCTTTGGTGCCCATTCTGTCAGAGGGGCTATGGCCCCTAAAGCTTTTGCCCAGGAAGCTCGCTTAGAAAACATTCTGAACGCAGCAGATTAGTCTTCAGATTCCACCTTTATACGGTTTTATTTCGAACCGGTGATTGACATGGCTCAATTGATGGTGAGCAAGCTTTAAACGAGCATAATCCTCGCCTCCCGTCCGGACATAGAATGAAAAATTTCCTAGGTAACGTAACAGAAAGTTTCATTTCTATTAAGGACTCGGAGGCGAGGATTATCCCACCCAGGCTACATGGTTATCTTTGGTACCTTTCCCAACCTCGTACTGGGGTAAGTAAGGTCTTTATTTCTTCTATGTAACAGTGATTAAAGATTCTGGTTTTATCTTCTGCTCTGTTTCCCCCGCAGGCTAAACCTTGGCCATTGCTGTCGCTTACATTCTATTTTGCTTTGCAGGAGAGTCTGGTAAACAAGATTTGTGATGCCTCCTGGCTGTCTGACCTTCAGCGCCGAAAGAGGGGGAATGGACAGTGACAAAGGACTACCAGCACCTCGGGACCATGTGATTGGTGCATGAAGGGGACACACTGCCCATGGACAGTATAGTTTTTCTTGTGTTATTACCGATGTTTCATGGGATAGTAGTTTGTTTGGTTTAAATTTGAATGGCTGCTATTCAACAAAGTGGCGAAAGAATAGCATAATCCTCGCCTCTGAGTCCTTAATAGAATTGAAACTTTCCGCTACGTTAGCTAGGTAATTTTTCATTGTTTGGCGATGTAAAATATATAAATATGAAATAATGTCCTCTAATGCAAAGCACTCTCTCTTCTTTCTAATTCAGTTCCTTTCTTTCTTACTTTTTTCTTCCACATTCCTTCTTTCTGTACTTGTTCATTTTGTTTACTTCCTTGCCTTTCATTCAGTATGTTTTGTAATTTTCTTTTTTCACTCCTTTTTTATTGTTCCTTCTTTATTCCGCTCTACTTCTTTTTCCTTTTCATTTTGTCTCTCTTCTTTGTTTTCTGATTTCTTCTGTTTTCTTCCATCCCTTCTTATGACTTCTCTTTCTTCCTTGTTTAGCTTATTTCCTTTTTCACTGTCTTTATTCCTTTCTATTTATTTTATCACCTCCATTCCTCCTCTCCTGTTTTCTGTTATTCCTTTCTGCCCTTGTTCCTTCTTTTTCTTTCATAATCTCCCTTCTTTTCCTTCCTTTCCAGTCTTCCTTCTTCATTCCTTTATTATTGCTTTCTTTCTTTTTGATCCTTGCTTTCTATAGGCGCACTTAGCTTTAATAGATGCCACAGGTTAACCTTTTGTGATACGCCTGTTGTGACAGTGCAGTATGCTCACTGGAGCACAACTGGAGTTACTTGAGCTGCCGTGCTTAAGCTGGGTACCCTTTCGGAATCCTGATGTCAGCAGTATCTTAGGAAAGTTTCTCTGATCATAAGTAGCTTTCACTATATGAAAGGCTGGAGATCCCTAGTCTAAAAGCAGCAGGGGGTGAATATAGTCATAAAAATCTCAACTCCATTTCTGTACTTGAAGTCTTTTAAATGGCATGTTCTGTCATCTTCTTCCCATGGAATGTATTGCCAAGATGACTGATCATGAGTAATTTACCAATGCCTCAGGTACTGCTACCACCATGCGTTGCCAATCCATTGACCACTGCTCATATTCTCCAGAGAATTCACTATGATGTGCTTGTGCCGAGGTAGATCATTTAGGCACAAGCCTCCATTAGAACAAGAGGGCTGCATTTATCGGAGGCTGTAGTGGATAGACTCTAATACTGTTCATATCTACTTCAGCTCATCCCATGTTGATGAGGCACTTACCATCGTCGGGGATTTTGTAATCAACCTTATTAACATCGATTTTGACCATAGTTAAATGTCTCATTTGATGTCTTAGGGGAATGGAAAATGTAAAGAGGGGAGCATTGTCTTTAATATCAAAGCAAAACATTTAGAAGAACGATTTGTCTGCCATTTCCAAAGCAGGATCTGTCAAAGTTTCTTTTGAGTGAACTAGACAGGCATCTGGGAAGCATCTGGGAAGCATGTGTAAACTGGATTGTAAGGCTCACGTGCAACTCCCACAGATTCCAACATTTTAAATCTTATTCAGGGGCTGGTTGGAACAATGTTCAACATGCAATCGACTCCATCAGTATTCCCCTGGGCTCCGCAGGTAAAGGCCTTCCCTATATCAAGTGCTTAATTTGATGAAAGAATAAGTGGCGGGCCGAATGTTTGGCTCAGGAGCCCGAAACTGGCGCTATCAAAAGTCAGGTGCCTAATTCCGGAGGTGCATAGTATGCATAGTCTTGATTCTGTCTGATGTCTCTTTAATCCAACACCAGACAATCCCTGACTCTTTATCTCACCCTTGCAGTTTCTTCTGCATCTCTACTTTTTCTCTTCGTCACTTTTGTTTTACTGGCTTTCTCCTCCTCTTTTGTGATTTTCTTTCTTTTGCTCTGGGTCAAAGTCTGTTGAGGAAAATAGGTGCTCGTCCCTAAAAACGAGTGTTGATGGGACCCATCTGCACCAGACTCAAATTAAACACTGCACATATCTTACGAACATGAACCTCAGGTTTCTGAGATTGTGTAGACCACCTTTGTAACTGGGGACTCTCCAAAGGTACCACCAACCTAATACTACAAAGGATTTGTGGAGAATGTGTAAACATCACAAGCCTAAAGAGAAGTATTCAGTGTAGTAGTGTAGGAGACATCCAGAAATATTCATTTGGCATGCAGATGGGCCAAGAAGCACTTCAAATGTGTCCATGACCTTCAATCATTCCATAATCTATAAACTGAGTAACACTAAATAAGGTAATGGTAACTCCTGATCTTTACAGAACGAAGGAACAGTGGAAGTGGGGAATGTAGTGCTACACAGAAGAACTGTGGTCACAGCTGCTTAATGCAATAAAGTTCGCAGATGAACATTTTAAAATAAAACAGGTTGCATATTGTAGTGCGCGGGGTCCGGGCCTCGCGCGGGAGATTCTCAGCACAATGACTGGACACAGACACAGGATATAAGGTACGCCGGAAAGACCCCGAGCGGTCTACCGCGCTTTTATTATATACCTCGGGGCGTGCCCGTCCCGAGGGTGAAGGCGTGCATGTATGTATGTTGCTACAATGTTGTTTAGAGGCCGGGTGGCTCTCTACATCCCTCCTTCAATTTAGTTCATGCTACAACTCGCCCGCACACCTGGCTACGGGGAAGTGCACACAAAGTCTCGGAGTCTTTGGCTGGGCCCAGGATTGGGCCGCAGGTGATATCTGTGGTGTTGCCGTACAGGAGATCCAACAGCCCCAGCCGGGGCTGTTTCTTCATCTCTGGCGGAAGAGGTATGCCCAGGTGTCTCACTTTGGGGCCTGACAAGTTGTCGTCTGCTTTCTCGTGGCTGGTCCTGGTTCTGGAGAGGCACTGAGTTTTGGTCTCCGAATCTTACATCATCCAGACCGCCTGAGCCGGCATCAATGGTTTCATCAATGTCCCTGAGGACACAGTCCGGCGTCCCCACTCTTTTGAAACAGGACACATTGCGGGTGACAGTTTGTTGGCCGAGACGGGCTGTCACCATTGTTCCTTGAACCTTCTCTACGATCCATCTTTCCGGTTCAAACGGGGTTCTGAATTTCCAACCGGGGTGCCGATCGTGGACCACCACGGTGTCTCCTTCCTGCAGCCCAGCATGTTTTGCATGTCTCCTCTCACTTGCTTTCTGGTTTGTGACAGTCCTCCTCGCCTGGATGGCAGTGCTGTCCCTCTCTTCCGGGGACCACGTGGATGACGCAGGAATGTTGCCTCTTGGTGCCCTTTTGAATAAGACATGTGCAGGTGCGCAGTGCGTGGTGCTATGCGGAGTCTGTCGGTATGCACTCAGGAATTGGTCCAATGCTGTTTCTGGATCTTCGCCATCGTTGACAGCGATGCAGAGCGCCCTGTTGAGGGTCCGCATGAGCCTCTCAACTTCGCCATTTGCTTGCGGCCACAGCGGTGTGATTTTTCGGTGCTTTATCCTTAGTCCCTCCAGGTACGCCTGGAACTCTCGCCCTTGAAACGGGGGTCCGTTGTCCGATTTCACCTCCTCTGTGAGTCTCATCGTGGCGAAGACATGGTCCAGCGCTTTCTTGACGTGTCCGAATGCCGTGGAAGAGAGCAATTCCACGACTGGGAATTTCGAAAAAGAGTCTACAACTACCAGCGTGTGCCGGCCATCCGGGAAACTCCCGAAGTCTATGCTCAGCTGAGTCCAGGGTGTGTCCGCCGCTTCTTCGGTGATGACTGGGGCCGGAGCTGGATCTGACCCCGTGATGGTGCAGGCATGGCACGAGCGCACCATTTCATCCACCATGAGATCCATGGCCGGGAACCATACTTTGTTGCGCAGACGGGCTTTTGTCTTGGCGGTTCCTTGGTGGCCTGTGTGGGCGATTGCGAGCATCTGTTGTTGAAGACTTGTCGGTACCACAATGAGATGTCCTCGCAGTATAATGCCTTCATCTCCCTCACTCAACTCATGGCGGATCTGCCATAGCTGTTGCCTGGCATGGCTGACTTCCGGTCGAAGCCCTTGTGCTCCGTCCAGAAATCGAGTCCAGCTTCCTTTCTCCAGGGCTTTCTTGACGCGGGCCAGAGTTTCATCGTCAGAGGTGGCTTCTCCGATCTCCTGCAGTGTGAGGGATTCTGGGCAGGCGGCCATGGACACCATGTGGACGAACTCTTCCACCACTTGACCATCCGCCAGCGGGGTCGCTTTTCTGGTCACATCTGGGTGTCTGGACAGATAATCCGCCGGGTTGTGGGCGCCCGGCCGGAAGACCAGAGTGAAATTGTAGCCTTGTAGTTGAACGGCCCAACGTTCAATCCGCGGGGGGGCAAGCCTGGAGGATCCAGCGAACAGGGGTAGGAGAGGTTTGTGGTCGGTCACGACGGTGAAAGGTTGGCCACAGAGATATAAATGAAAATGGCGGCAGGCCCACTTGATGGCCAACGCCTCCCGCTCGATTTGAGCGTACCGTGTCTCAGTGTCCGTGAGGGCCTTGCTCGCATACGCTACGGGCTTCCACTCATTTTGGCCATACTCCTGCAGTAGAACTGCGCCGAGTCCTACCGGGCTGGCGTCCACGACTAACTCGGTCTTCCTACGAGGTTGGAAGTAGGCCATCGTGGCCTTATCCAGGAGGCTTGCCTTTGATTTCCTGGAAGGCTTGGTTCGCTGCACACGTCCATTCCCATTCTTGATCCTGTCTTGTGAGTGCGCGGAGGGGCTCGGCCAAGTCGGCCAGGTTGGGTATGAATCGGCCACAGTACGTGGCCATCACTTCAGTAGAGTTCCGGGGTGTGCTGGCATTCTGGATGGCTTCCGCCTTCTTTGGGTCAACCCGGAGCCCTTCGCGCGTGAATCGATAGCCGAAGAAGTCTACAGCTTCCTGGTAGAACGAGCACTTCTCTCTGTGAAGGGTCAGTCCGTGCTCCTGTAGTCTTTGTAGGGTGGCCCTGAGATGAGCATGGTGCTCCTCCAGCGTGTGTGAGTAGATGAGAATGTCGTCACTCAAGTTGATGACCCCATTCAGCCCGGATAGAACTTCCTTAATCGCGTTCTGAAACACCTCGGCCGCTGACGACACTCCGAAGCTTAGTCTTTTATACCTCCTAAGTCCGACATGGGTGGAGAAAGTCGTGATGTACCTGCTGCTCTGTTCGAGTTCCAACTGGTGGTACCCCGCATTGAGATCGAGCTTAGAGAACCACTTCGCCCCATTGAGGTCCGCGACGATGTCGTCCATGGTGGGCGTGATGTGGCGCTCTCGTTTCACGGCTGTGTTTGGCAGTCTCATGTCGACGCACAGTCTGATGGCGCCAGGCTGCTTGGGCTTGGGGGCTACCACCAGTGGAGACACCCATGGGGTCGGTCCCGATACTTTCTCGATGACGTCGAGATCTTCGAGCTTCTTCAGCTCTTCTTCCACCTGAGCGCGGAGGTTGAATGGTACTCTTCTGTGTCGCAGGGCGACAGGACGGACGGAAGTGTCTATGTGCAGTTTGACCTTCTTGCCCTTGAGTTTTCCGAGACCACTGAAGAGTGCAGGGAATTCTTCAAGCATGTTATCGGCGTGTGATTGGTGGACCTGGTTGGCGAAGAAGACCAGTCCCAGATCTTCTGCGGTGTTGCAGCTAAGCAATGTACCTTTCTCCCCTTCGGTTATGTGGAACCTGGCTTCCGTCGCGTACTCTCCATTGCGAATGGTGGTGCTGATGACGCAGCGTAGCGGCATGGGTTCGGTGCCCCCATAGGTGTATATTCGGGCGTTCGACGGGTTGAGAGTAGGTTTGGGCGACATTTGGTCATACTGGTCAGAGTCCATGACGTTCACGGAAGCCCCCGTGTCAATAAGTGCTCTGATTTCGGAGCCTTCCACGGATATTGTGCACATGGGTGGTGGCCTCTTCCTGGTGGCAACCCTGCTGACATATGATACTACATACACCTCATCGTCCTCCTCGTCTTCATAATACGGCCTCCGGCCTTGGGCCTGCGTGTCAGGAGGCGGGTGCTCTGGCTCTAGTGATAGTCGTCTCACTCTTGATGTCGCCGATCGAGGCCCATATCCGCCTCGCGACCTCTGTGCATTGGGTCTGTATCTTCCTCCTTGGCACACGGCAGCGAAATGATTGAGCCTGCCGCACTTTGAGCACGTCTTTCCTTTTGCATTGCATACGGCGGCCGCGGCATGGTCTCCTCCACAGTAGGCACACTGAGCGTCTCGGGGTTGCCACTGCCTAGGTCTTCCGCCCGACGGTTTTCGTTGTATTGCGTCAACGGTTTCCTCCTTGATGGGCGCCATTTTGAGCATGGCCTGCGGGGCGATGGGAGACCGTAGCACGAGCTCCATTTCGTCTGCTCTGGAATCCGACAGTTCGTGGGAGCGGGCGAGGACAAGAATGGCGTCCAAGGTGATTCCCGGTTGCCTGAGTATGAGCTTTCGGAGCAGTTTCGATTTGCACCCCACGATGATTTGGTCTCTGATTTCCTCACGCGGGTCGGCGAATGGGCAGCTGCTGGCCAGCCGGCGCAGCCTCGCGTAATACATGTCCACAGACTCGGACTCAGTCTGCCATGCCCGCTTGAACTTGAACTTTTCGTAGTCGGTGTTCACCTGGGGGTCAAAGTGGGTGTTCAGTGCGGCTACCGCCGCATCATAGTCGTCGTCCTCACCGGTGTTTGGGAGAGACTCGAAGAGGTCGTATATTTCAGGGCCTCCATAGAGGATCAATAGTGATCTTTTTACGGTGTCATCAGTTTCTCGGGTTCCTCTAAAGTAAAGGTTCAAACGCCCCAACCATGCCTTCCATCGCGGCGCCGCAGTTGCAGGGTCCGCAGTCTCGCTGAACGGCGGGATGGGGGCCGCCCCGGTATGTGCATGACTGATCACGTGGGAACCCGCGTCTTGCCGTGGAGGAAGGCCAGCAGGTCCTGGCACCGCGGCCGTCGTGACTGGCGTGGCGGGTGTGCCACTCGTGGGGGGTCGGACATTTTGGCGACCTCTCCTATGGATCACTAGGTTGTGCAGTCCAATATTAGGTGGGCAAACGGTTGCGCAGGTGATCAGTGCTCAGTGGAGCAGATGGACGCTCACGGGCGTCGTCCAGTGGAAGTGGCGTGGACTGTAGATGCTCAGCCACCGTGTAGTGACTGTCCCCAGGCGAGACAGCAGTTGCACTTGCCAGTGCTTGATTAGTCTTTAATTTCAGGCGAGACAGCAGTTGCACTTGCCAGTGCTTGATTAGTCTTTAATTTCTTCTGCTGAATTTCTTTTTTTTTTTCCAGTGATCCCCCCAGTGAGCAGGGCCTAAGCAGGCCGGCACCCTCGCGCAGGTCCCAGCGAGCGGAGCAGAGGGCCAGACAGGCGATGGAGGCACCGTGAGGACGGGCCCTGGGGCTGACGTGCAGCGTCTCCCCTCTTCGCCCCTCCCCCGCCGGGGCAGCGCGTCTAGAGAGGTGCGCTCGCGCTGCGCGCAGAACGGAGGGTGAGCCCCCAGGCGGCAGCACGCAAAGCGCGGGGGGGGGCCAGGCAGGGCCGCAGGGAAAGACTCACCGGGCAGCTCCCGCCGGCAGAACACGCTCCGACCCAGGAGGCGCGTGGGCGGGAGCCGCTGCTGAGCAGGGGTGACAGGCCGGCGGACGAGCTCCGCGGCCGGAGATGACGCCAGGAAAACCACAGCAGGCAGCGGTGAACAGGACAGGAGCGGGCAGCTCCAGGGCGGCCAGGCACGCGCGGGGGCGGAACCGGCCTCGTCGCCAGTGTAGTGCGCGGGGTCCGGGCCTCGCGCGGGAGATTCTCAGCACAATGACTGGACACAGGATATAAGGTATGCCGGAAAGACCCCGAGCGGTCTACCGCGCTTTTATTATATACCTCGGGCGTGCCCGTCCCGAGGGTGAAGGCGTGCATGTATGTATGTTGCTACAATGTTGTTTAGAGGCCGGGTGGCTCTCTACATCTATCACTCATGGATCTAAGTAGCAAGATAGTAGAAACGGAATACTACGATTCTAGGCGTATTTGAAGAAAATGCCTGTTTTTTGTGCCACGTTACAGCATTACATCTATTATTTCAACGATCTAAGATAGCAATGTAATATTTATGTGGGTTCCTGCTTGTACGAAGAACCATTACTTTTAAATGTCAATGTATTACTGCCAGAAAAACAACCTTAATTAAACGTATGTATATGCAAATATCTCAGCTTAACTCACTTTTTACGGACAATGAACAACGAAATAAAGCAAACATATGCCTAACCTACCATAGTCCAAACAATCCTTTCTAAAAACTCTATATTAAATTATATTCACAACCAGTCAGCATGTTTTTTTCTAGTTATGTTATTTTTTAAGATTACATTTTGAAACAATAAAATGTCCCTGAACAGGATACCCCAAATCACTACAAAGCGAAGTGTGGGTGTACAATTTAATAATAAAGAAAGACGGAAACCACAAAAATAAGTTCTTCAGACCTCACAAAGTGCCTCTAATTAAAAGCCTTTCGTTTTTCCATTCCAAGCGTAGCTCTGTATTCCAGTTTGTACAGCATGTAATAATTATACCCATCTTTCATAGCATTTTACTTTCCAGCTCACATGTTCACCCAAACATCTTCCATGCCCAAGCATTTGTTTATACGACGCTAACGTAACGTGATCATGTTAACCTTCTCTCCGAATACTGTACGCTGCAGATATTTCAAGGTATTTGCAGAATCTGAGGCACACAAGACAGAAATGTAAAGTGTATTGTGTGGAAGGACCAGAAATTAATTATTTTTAATTTACATTAAGGGTAAAAACACAAGCCACACAATGAGTATACTTTGATAAACCAGGGTTTATCATCAACTGCCTCCCTAGTATGACATTAGATTTGAACACCTGTTTGTCTAGGCTTTGAATTTTAAATTGGTCAGTAAACCCTTTGCCCCCCCTGTAAGTTTCCCCCTGGTGAAGTTTAGAATGTCGAACCTGCTGAAATTTACAAGGTGAAAAGCTGCAGTAAATTGCAATAAATGAAAAATATATTATATTCCGCACACAGTTTCTGCACACAGTTCCTCATTTTTACAAGTAAAATTCTGAACAGGAACTATTTATTGCATCCGGTAAATACCACACTCACGTTGTAGGTGTTTTACAGGTGCATTCAAATCCTCACCCACCTGATCCACTCAATCAGGGCCAAAAAGACATGGGTCTTAAGATGCAACTTCGCTCCCTGGACCACTACAGCGACTTGAAACAGCTTCCTTTTGAAAATGAGAACAAACACTCCATCTGCCACTCGCGCTAAAGGCACGAAATAGTGTCACACCTTTTTACTTAAAATATATATATATGGAAAATATGACTTGCCCAGTAAGTATCTGTTTGTGGCATGTAGTGTTGTAGATTCACATGCTTATCATAAGTCTGTCATCTGGTGTTGGGCTCGGATGTGTGCAAGTTTTTTTTCACAGAAGTCTTTTGAGTCATTGGGTAGTGTGACTTTTCTTGCTGGTTTGCACATTGTCACTGACTGCATTGTTAGATTGTTTTCCCGCATGACAGGTGAGGATGGAACTTGATGTATAGTGTAGTATAAGCGATGTCTATAGTAAAGGAGGTTTTGTTAATTATGCAAGTACCTAATACAAACAGGTGTTCGGGGATGAGGGTGGGGGTTGTGAATCTGCAGCACTACATGCCACGAACAGATGCTTACTGGCATTCAGATGGAGGGCCAGTTAGTCTTGTTAATACAATATTGAGGTTTTATGTGGGAGCTAGTGGAGCTCTAGGAGGAGTGACCATTCTGAGCCCCTCTAGAAAGGCTTTGACATCTGGGAGTCTGAACAAGGAAGTATGATGTCTATTTGTAGATATGCAGCAACAGCCAATAGGTGTAGCTTTATTGAAGTTAAAGCTAGGCCTGATGTTTGTAAATGAAGTAAGTAGCAGACAATGTCTTGTTTTGTAGCTGCTAAGGGATCAATGTTTTTGGATTGACAATAGTGAACACATTTTTTTCATTTGGCAGCGTAACAGGTCAGACAGTGCTTCTTTAAAAATGTCCACACAGTGCTGTAGGAGATTGAGACAGCCAAATTCTAAGACTTCAGGAGCCAGATTGCAATGTTAATTGATCTAAGATTTGGATGTATGTTTTCTTCATGATTCTGCATTAGAAGGTCCTGTCTGTTTAGTAGTGCCTCAAGAGGGACTACTTACATTTCGAGAAGTGTGGTGAACCATGGTTGTCTAGCCCATTTGGGAGCGACTAGGAAGAGGGGGACAGATCGCTGCAAACTAGAAACAGAATTAGTGAGAGGCAGAAAAGCGTAAGCAAATATACCAGACAATTCATCCATAATGCATTACCCATGGACTGTGCTTTTGGGAACCTGGAGGCAAAGCTTGGGCATTCTGCATTTTCGACTGTGGTGAAGAGGTCTATTTTTGGTTGTCCCCAATGCTGGAAATGTAGTAGGAGGATTTGTGGGTGGAATTCCTACTCATGGACTTGTTGTTGCTTCCTGCTTAGGAGATCAACAAGTTGATCGCCCACCCCCCAGAGGTAGTCCGCTAACAGGTGAATGTTGTATTGGTGAGCCCATTTCCAAATGTTTTGGGCTAGTTGGGAAAGCTGTGGGGACATGGTGCCCACCAGCTTCTGGAGATAATACATTGTTGTCATGTTGTCCATTTTGCTGACAACTACCTTGCTGATTAGATGTGAAAGGAATGCTTTCAATGCTAGGTGAACAGCTAATAACTTCCAAAACAACAAAATAGGGAGTATAGAGGTACTGGATAGAATCCACCTCCAGTACAAAGTTTATAAACACAAAGATTCTATCCTTTTGTTAAATCTATATATATTGTGATTACTCACGTAATGTGCACAGATATGGGGATGTTACTCCGGGAGATGTCCAGGAGGAACACTATGTGTTTTTAAAATACCCCTCACACACGATGAGTCCCATAGTGTCATGCCTCATCATGGGGGTCTTCCCGTCCCTCTACGGGGCGGGCGTGCTGCGACCGACGACTACATGGGAGCACTATTTTTTGTGGTAGGCTATGTGTGGTGTAGGAAATGGGAGTGGTAGGGAGTTTGATGACTAGAGAAAAAATTAAAAGTTTCCTGGCTAGTAGAAAAAATATATTTTATTCGCTTATCCAGCTGGAAACATTAAAATGGGGTTAGGTAGGTTGTCTTTAATATGCCCTCCCCGGTCGACATGTTTCGTAAGCAGCCCCCCCTGCTTTACTCATCAGGACCATATGTGATCCCTACTACACTCCAAATAATCTAAATATATGTAATATGCCTATTTTCCTAAAACAGATTGCAAAAATAGGCTAATCTGTTTTCAAAAGGGTGGATATTGCCCCTTACAAAAAATTGGCCATTGGCCCTATAGTCCTTATTTAAACTGGCCCCATGAGCTCCATACGGAGGGGAGGGTTTCTCCAAAGGTAAACAATGACCTGAGATACGTCCTCTCCTTCCCACTGGCCTCCGTGCTGCCCCACGTAGTCGTCGGTCGCAGCACGCCCCGCCCAGTAGAGGGACGGGAAGACCCCCATGATGAAGCATGACACTATGGGACTCATAGTGTGTGAGGGGTATTTTAAAAACACATAGTGTTCCTCCTGGACATCTCCCGGAGTAACATCCCCATATCTGTGCACATTACGTGAGTAATCACAATATATATATATATATATATATATATATATATATATATATATATATATATATATATATAGTTAGAACAAAAGGATAGAATCTTCGTGTTAATGAACAGCTAATAACTCCAGGTGATTGATGTGAAGTTGTTTGACTGGGTGTCCATTGTCCCTCAACAGTGAATTGTTGGGAATGCGCTCCCATATTGTAAGAGAAGCATCCATTGTTACTGTCCTCTGCAGAACTGGGTCTAAAAAAGGCCATCCTTTCAACAGGTTCTGATGTTCCACCACGATTGAGAGTGGCAAGCTTGATGGCTCATTAACACTAGATCTTCTAATTGACATCCCAGGCCATTAGTACGAAAAGCACTCTTGTAACAGACGCATATTGAGTCTGGCATGAGGAACTATGGCTATACACACAGTCATTATACCAAGAAGATGCATGAGTGCACAGTCTGTGAACTTCTGATAATGCTGGAAAAAAGGCATGAGCGCCTGGAAGGATTGAATCCGGGCTGCACTGGGGTAAGCTATCCCAAACTGTGAGTTGAGGATAGCTCCCAGATAGGGATGTATTTGAAGGGATAGGAGGTGAGATTTTACTGCATTGATGGTAAAACCTAGTTCATTAAGTAGGTTTATGGTGGCCTGAATATGCTGGAATCACTTTTGACATGTTTGGCTGCACAAACGAGCACAAACTAATTACTCTATGACATTTGATGAACATCCTGGGGGCGATTGTGACCCTGAAGGGAAGCACTTTGAATTGAAAATGTTGCCCGCTTATGACAAACTTGAGGTATTGGCGATGTGCAATATCCACCCTTTTGAAAACAGATTAGGAATGTGGAAATAGCTGACCTTTTCGGTAGAGTGTGCACATGACGTCGCCTTGTTAAAGTAACGGAATGACATCTTGAAGAGTTACCATGTGAAAGTGGTGTGAGAGAATGCATTTGTTAAGGGGTCAGAGGTCTAATATTGTTCTCATGGACCTGTCCTTTTTGGGAATAAGGAGGTAGAATGAAATGACTCCTGTGCTTTGCTGGTGTATTGGCACTGGTTCTATGGCTCCTTTTTTGAGGAGTGCCTGAACTACTTCCTTGAGCAACTCTTGATGTTGTAATGAAAGTTTGCGGTTGCGAGGTGGAATATTTGGAGGTGTGGAAGTGAGCTCTAGACAATAACCATGTTGGATAATGTCCAACACCGCTGGTCGGAGGTAATATTCAGCCATTCAAGACAGAACCATTGTATTTGACTCCCGGCAGGTGTTTTGGGGTGGGGGGTATATTTGGAAAGTCAGGGCTTGCTGAAACCTCCCCTGTCTTTACCTTTGGAATTATTGCCCCTTTAGGATCCTCTGTAGTTATCCCCTGGATGAGGTGATGTGAGCCTGGGGACACTGGTAGGGGGTGGAGGTCTCAGGAGAGGTGGTCTTGGATTCTCCACGATAAGATGAACGACGAAAGCAACTGCGGTGCGACGATGTTCAAGACCCCCCCAGGCCTTGGCTGTTTCATTATCTATTTTTATCCTTTCTAATAGGGTGTTGACCTGGGGATCACACTGTAGTTCACTGTCGAAGTGGAGAGTCAAGAGAATCTGCTGCACTCCAGCTCTAAAACCAGATACCCTAAGTCAGGCATATTTCCGAAGGAGTAGACTAGAATTTATGCCTCTAGTTGCGGTGTCAGCAGCATCGAGGGCGCAGAAAATTGTTGTATTTGAAATTAGTTTGCCTTCTGAGGCAATCTGGTTTGCCAGCTTCTTGTGCTCCTCTAGGAGATGTTCGAGGAGCTACTCCATCTCATCCCAGTTAGCCCTGCTGTACCGGGATGGAAGGACAATGGAGTCAGAGATTTTTCAGTAGTGTGCTGCATGGTCAGCTATCACCTTTCCATTGCGATCAAGTTTTTGGCTTTCTTTATCTTGTAGGGGTGCCTCACCAGATGTTTGAGTTAGGGTGTATTTTCTGTCGACCCGAAGTGTAATTACCCGCGATCTAACAGTGTAGTTGAATATGTCTGGTGTGTGGCGCAGCATACTTTTCAGCATGGGCAGGTATTGTGCTGAGCGTTGGCTGGAGGAGAGAGTTCCAAATAAGAAATCGTCCACTCATGACTCAGTATGAAGTTGGACTTTGTGGAAGGCTACAACTCTGCTTATTAGGTCATGATAGGTAGTTGTGTCATCTGGAGGATAGGGCTTAGCGGGATACAGATCTAGGTCTGTATTGGAAGGTGGGTCTGATTCATAAGAGTCCCACAGGCCATCCTGTGGTGGGATGAAAATTTCATCTGTCACCTCCCCCCCGTGAAAGAGTGTATAGAACCCTCTGGAGAATATGGTGCAGGTTCTAAAGGTGTGGTGCGCAGCAGGCACTGATGGTAGGTTAACCTGCACTGGGCTTGAGGCTTTGTTCACCTTCTTTCTCTGCTTTGGTGGTATAGGAACTTCCACAGCTTCCTCAAATGACAATTGTCTCTTGGCTGGCTGTGAACCAGATTGATGAGGTCTCGTAACAATATGACTAGTGTCCGTGTGTGTCATAATGTGTTTTTGTCTAGTCTATCTCCTCTTGCAGCCGTTGTAGCACTGGTTCCACAGGCTCTGTATGCTTGTCGAATGTGTAGGATTTTGGCTCCAACATTGAAGTTTTTGGTGCTTTCATTTTCCATGCCGAGGGTTTCGGGTCTGAAGCTGGAATTTTCTGCGCCGAAGTGGAGCGGTGTTTTGATGCTGAGAATCTCTGATCCAAAAGTTGGCTCAACTCCATGGAGGAAGAGGCGGCTCTGTAGCATGCTACCTATGCTGCTTTTTCGGCTCCTAGCAAGGCTGAGCATGTCAGATGCAACCGGACAATGCCAACCATGGCCCAAAGGTAGTGGTGGCCCAACTATAATCTTTGCCAATCTAGAAGAGTTAGGTGACCCTTTGTAGTGAACTGTTGAGGCCATAGGGGAGGTTTATAGGGCCCTGTACTCGCAGCTTGACCTGCTGCGAGTTCCTGCTATTCCAGTTCGAATCCAGGTATTCCGCATGGGAGAAGGTGCCCTCATCAGCAGCTGACGCCTCGGCCACCTCTTGAAGATCCTCGGGTCCAAAGAGGTCTGGTGTATCCGCGACACAATGGGGGAACATCTCTAGTCGTTGAATCACTGTAAACTGTTTTGAAATCAAACACACAATCAGCTGCTGCATGTTTGAAATTTTAAACACCCACACCTTCTATAGCACAACACGAGTACCCCTTCATAATAAAAAAAAAAGTACGACGAATAGCTTAATTCACACCCTAAATGATCTCTTTCTGCGTGTCAGGGAGTGCTCACCATACATACATAGGTTGGGAGGATAGGCCAATGACACCAATTGTCTTCCTTGCAACACTGTTCAAGAGAATCATTCGGATGTTTTTGAGCAACTTACTCTGGGCACACTTTTTGTATGACTGTCTGTAATGAAACACCCTTTCCAAGGTTTCTAAAACCTTTAATACACACAATTTGTCTCTCAGTGTTTGCCTTAAAATACATTCTTGCCTAGATCAGTGTGTAAGATGTAACTTGGCCAGCACAGCCAAGACCTGTGCATCTTCACAGCAGACCGCGTGCACTGAGCTGAAATCAAACTGACATGCATGGGGTATGTAAGGTGAAGCTTGCAGAGGTAGTGCAGAAGGTGTTGACATCAAACTGCTGCCTTCTAAAGAACTTTGGGCGACACAGAAATATCTTTGTTCATCAGACAAGATGTCATTCCTCCAGCCTCTTCTGAAAGCATGCAAAGATATCTTCTCAGGTTTTTCTTGCACGAGATCACTCAACACACTTTAGAATATCACATTTAAAACACTTTGTTGCTTCCAATTTTAAAAAGTTACATTAGTTCAGCAGGCCCTCGCGAGATTTCCTACTCCAAACTGCCACAAGTAGTTAGCTGGATCTCCACCATACCATAAGATCTTGCCTGGCCCCTAAACACCTGATAATCATATCTGAAGAGTCCAAAGCACATATCCTGTCCCTAATCACCAGATGGTCCCTTGTGTAGAGTCCATAAGGCAAGAGTCCAACTTCTACATCTATGAAAAAAACATAGCCCTTAACAATTCAGGACTAGAGAACTAGAAAGCTACGTCATCCCTTTGAGACTGTCAATCACATGCAAGGCAATAGTGTTAATTTTCACATATCAGTTGTCACTCGTATGGACTGCTAATTATAACTATGGATGCATACATTTCTACTTGTATAAAAAATAAGATGGCAATTTCTAGACCACTGTACACTATGAAGGAAAAAATAAAATTACTTAATTTTAATTAGTTGTTGAACTTACATTTTAACTACTCTTCCCTCAGCCTGCCAAAAAGGAACACAGCTGGTCAGGTAGTACTGAGTAAAAATGGCTCTCCCACACCACCATTTGACAAGAACCCCCATCACCCAGAGTCGTACAGTAACTAACTCCAGTTGCCAGATCAAGCTTTCAGGCACATAGCTGCTGATGAGAACATGAGATCAGCAGACAGTTCTTACAAGTGTCAAAAATGGCTCCTTCCACATAACTAACGGTCTCTTGGACCCAGCCCTCAAACATGAGGCGCATCTCTCCTTGCCTGCCATATGGTATGCGGCGCTTGGCTTCTGTGCCAGATGCCCTGCTCGTGGCACACACTCCGGTCGCCCCCACACATCAGGTAGATCTTTTCCCACACTTTGATTCTGCAAGACACATGAATCTCCGGCTTTTATGGCACACACTGATCCATGGATTAAAGGTTTAAGAAGATAAGTAGATGATTCTGAGGAGGAGGAGTCTCAGTCATGTGATGGACAAACATCATATAAAGATACGGCCCACATATAGATGATATCTACACAGTGTGAACGTACTGTGACTTTTTTATTGCAGGCTGGACTTCTGAAGTCCAGGGCTTAAGCAGGATCATGCTGCTTCTCAGCCATGACTTCTAGCTCGTACAGGTTTCTCGGCTGTTATTGTGGCTCTGAGAATAGTGTCATGGCCACTGGGGGTGCGGGGGTAAGAGACTGAGGGGAACGTGAAATTACGAGTATTTGCTTACAAAGAGAGAAATTAGTGAGAGTGCAAGTGTGATCGAATGATCAGCCTCTGTGTGAGAGTGTGTGTGTATAGAACGAGCAAGTGCAATTAAGTGTTTGGCCTTGAGCCTCAGATCATCAGTTGAAAAGATGGAATTAGGGAAAAACTAACACCATTAGCAGGGCCCCAGCAGGGAAAAGATTGGAATATCATAAAAACAATTAAATGTCCAACTTCTCATCTTTACTAGCTTAGCTACTCATTCTCTCTTCTTGCAACGTTCAATTCATAAACGATGCTGAGGAGCCTACTGGAAACTTAAGTCACTGAACTGGGGGGTTGGAGGGTCATTTCTTTTGTTGCCTGCCTCCCTTATCACGCCCATAAGCGTCGCCAAGCACTTTCAGGAGAGGAGCGAAAGAGGGCCTCTTATCTTTATAGGTTGAAGAGGTTGCCCAATAACTTCCCTTGTAGCTGAAGGTTTCCGGTAATGCAACAGCAAAACATATATATCTCAACAAAGCCAGGAGAAAAACATATTTTGTATATTTACCAGCAGTGAATCTGATGACCATTTCATGGTTCTGGATTACGCGGAGTGTCGTGATATAAATATGTTTTTATAATAAACAATGAGGAAGTGAGTCTAGCATGCAATAATACGGTTCAGTTAGAGCATCGTAAGTAATTCTATCATTGTTTGTGACCTGCAGTACTCTCTCGTGGGTGATAAATGACTGGGACCTCGGCCTGCTCTCTGCGGCCGTTTTATGGCTGCACGTCAACCACAACACTTCATCGTCAAGAAAGCAGAGCTGCAAGCCTGGCCTCGTCAAACAGCACAAGTGCACAACCCTCCCCTTTATGGGGTAATTTTGAGAAGGACCAACTAACAGACTGCAGCTAAAAACAATATTCCCCATGCAGTTTTAAAATCATATTTTGTAAATGTTCACTCCGTTTTCAAATACGTTTTTTCAATCTCACAGGTAATATCGGCCCCTACTAACGGTTATTTGTTCATACATGACAATGACAAAAGTGACGTCCTTTTCCAACTGACGTCACAGACAGAGGGGGTGACTGGAGGTTCCCACGAGGGTCCAGACGGTATTGTCATTGCTAGAGGGATTTTTAAGTTATAACATCCTGTACACCAGGTGGAAAAAGTCAGTTATGGTGCTGTTATCTGCTGTGGCAACGGTTTCCATCGTGATCGTAAAAAGAAAGGGGTTTAAGGGGCATCCCAGCCTCTATGTTTAGGGATTTGATTTCCCACTCAGACACGTGAAGAGGGGGCAGTGTACAACTGTTGGATAAGAGCTAATAGGCGTCTTCCTACTCCTATTATGGAGTAACTGGAAGAGGTAGTCCCAATCCAGTGCATCAAAACACTTTCGCTAGGTGCAAGACCAGGCATGCCAAGTGAGGATACTGAGGGGACGCTAGATGTATAACATGTAGCATTCGCTGGATATTGAGAGAAGTGCTACACAGGGGCACTAAGCCATTTTGGACTGACTGGATAAGGCCCGGGAGAATATGTAGATATCGTCCGGCCAACATCTTGCTTAAGATTCTATAGTCAGTCCCAATATATCGAAAAGGCCAGGAGGGACAGATCTCGGTCAGGTTTGGGGATGAAGACCATGAGGGATCCTGGAGAGAAGAGGGGCGGGTTTCCACCTGAAGGGCCTCAGCATACATCACAGCTAAACAGGGGGCCAGGAGACAGACAAACATTTTGCAGTATTCGAGAAGTTGCCTGTTGAGACCAGGAGTTTCCCCTGTCGCCAAGTTACAAATGGCTAGTTTAATTTCTTGTTTGGTAATTGGACCGTGTAAGTCTTCCAGTCTGTCAACATTTATACTTAGGAGGGTAAGGGGTGTCAGGAATTAGACCCCAGCCCCGGATGGAGGCCAGTGTATGTCCCTTGGAAACTCCAGCACGCGAAACTGCTGACATTGTGTGTTGTCTGCTGAGGGAAACCAATCTAACCAAGGCTCTTCCCACTACTGAAAGAGACCATGCGCCTCCTCCGTATGGAGATGCCACTTGTGATCTGCTAAGCATCGACGGCTGAGTTTGTCTAGATTGGCGTTCAGCTAACCTGGCAGGTGTTGAACTAGCCTTCCTTTGATGGAGGGTAGAAAAGATTTCAATAGCAATCGGATCACTCAGAGCTCCAGCATAATGATGTGGAGTCCAGATTCTGCCGGAGACTAAAGTCCTCTGATCTCCACCTCTTCCAGATGGCTGCCTCATCCCAGGAATAACACATCTTAAACTACTGTGAGATCTGGTTGGGAAGGGAGAGAGGTTTGCCTCTGACCCAGTCAGGGGTTTGTCAGCCACCACTGCAGGTCTCGTGCAGTTCTCTCTGAGATCTGGACAATGTTGGAGAGATTCCCCAGATGCTGCACCCACTGGAACTTCAGGTCCCACTGCAGAGCCAAACAGCAGAGCCCACATGTGTTATCTGGCATGTGTCACTATCAGGATGCAGTAGACCATAAGGCCCAGAAGCTTCAGAGTCATTCTCACTGAAATCCAGGATTGAGGCTGAAACATTGTTATCACTGCCTGAATATCCTGGTCTTGCCGTTCGGGAGGATAGGCCTGAAATGTCACTGTGTCCAGAATAGCTCAGATGAAAGAGAGTGACTGAGAGGGAGTCAGGTGTTACTTTAGCAAGCTGACAGTAAACCCCAGTGAATGCAGGAGGTCCACCATAGTTTGGAGGTGGAAGATGCCAGCCTGGGGCGAGCCAGCCTTCAACAGCCATTCGTCGAGATGGGGAGACTGGCACCCCTGAGCTACGCAGATGAACTCCAACCACCGCCATCACCTTGGTGAACACCCAAGGGGTGCTGGTAATACCAAAAGGGTGAACATGAATGTAAAGTGCCCGTTGCCAACAATCCAGTCTCCTGGGTCTAGGGCAGAAAAGACCTGAGCCACGGTGAGCATCTTTAATTTCTCCTTTTTTAGGAAGTAGTTGAGGGCCTGTAGGTCTAGGATAGGACAAAGGCCTTTGTCCTTTTTCAGGACCAGAAGGCAGCAGGAATATTATTCACAGCCTATTACTGGTGCCAGCCTATCTCTACTGCTTCCTTGGCCAAGAGAGCCACGTCTTCCTTCTGGAGCAAAAGTAAAGGATTCTCTGTCAGGTGATCGAAGGATTGAGGCATGGAGGGAGGGATGGTTTCGAAGGGAAGGGAGTAGCCCCTTTGGATAATATGGAGAACCCACCTGTCCGAAGTAATGTTTAGATAGTGATGGAGGTGATAGAGGATCCTGCCACCAACTGGACGCCCATTTTCTTGAAGGGCAAAACTAGGAGGGTTTGGAGTAAGAAGCTGCTGGGGGGTGGTGGCTTGACTGGACCTCTGGCTACCAGACCCACGGGGTCGGAACAAATCACCCCCTCTTCCACGCAGGGGTTGTGGAACTTGCGTGGCTTGGCAGCTTGGGTAGGGCTTGTGCGTTTAAGAGCCCCTTCTGTAGCCACAAAAGCAGTGAAAGGCAGACTGAGGACAGGAGGCAGCTGAGATGCCCAAGGACTTGGCCTTAACCTGTGAGTCCTTAAAGCACTCCTGCGTCATGTCTGCCTTGCCCCCAGAGAAATGGGTGCCATCAAAGGGCAGGCCCATGAGCAAAGCCTGGACATCCCCTGAAATGCCAGATGTTCTCAGCCAGGCGTGGTGTCCAACAGACACCATCGTAGAAATCGCTTTGCCCAGCAAGTCAGTTGTGTCTAAGCCACATCGAATGGCAAACTTTGCTGCATCTCTCCCATCTGTTACAGCTTGGGAGAGGAAGGCCTGGGCCTCCTCCGGGACCTATGGCAGCACTTGTGCAACGGTTTTCCACAGAGAATGGGAATAATGGTTCAATAAGCAGGAAATATTTACCAACTGCAATGCAAACCTAGCTAAAGAAAGTATTTTCTTTCCCCAATGGTCCAGCCTCTTGGATTCCCTGTCCGGGGGCAGAGAGAATGCACCCTGGGAGGTAAAGGCTTGGACTTCCAAGCTCTCTGGGGTGGGGTGGGTAGTGAAGAAGTTTGTCACTCTAGGTAGAGCGGTGGTGGCGTGCGATCGTCCTGTGTACAGGAGCCCCTATACTGGGTTTGGACCATGTTGTCATGGCCATGGGCTGCGGCTCAAGGGGCACTACCGCCATGCTGCCGCCATCTGGTGGTAGTTAAGGATGGTGCTGTGTTGCGAGATATTATCTGCAGTGTTGTTTGAAACAACGTACTGTGTGTGGCAAAATTCATGGACCTTATATTACAGTGCGATATTGATGGGGCTATCCATGTCACTAAGATGAGTTTCCTTTGCCAATGCTTGTATGGACCTTAAACCATAAGCGCCAAAGTGACATTTAACTTTCATGTGCATTTCTTAAGTATCGTTCGTATTTACACTAATTATAACCTGGTTGTCCCGTTAGCCTTTCGTTGTTCTTGTTTTAACTATTTTGTCCCATAGCAAGCTTGATAGTTAGCTCTGCCTCCGTACACATCATGATGGACCCAGCATGACGGCCATGTTGGAAGGGGCTCAAGTATAAAAACGAGCCCCACCCATCCTCACACGTTTGCTATTTTGTTGCAGATCCAGGAAGTAGAAGCGTCCTGGATTCTGTTGTCTGTGTGCAGTAGGAGTGTCTCCAAGGTTTAAGTGCATGCTGTGAGCTGCAGCGGAGAGGTGCGCATGCAGAAAGAAAAGGACAGGAGCAGATTTACAGATTCTGGATGACATGTTGGAATATATGAGATCAGTCTTATCTCTCACGGGAAAGAGCGCTTTTCGTACAATGTGAAAGACATAATTTATGTCTTCTCTGACTTTGCAGAAAAACGTGGGCCTTTGAGGTTTGAGCATTCTGTGAGGAACAGCTAAAACTTATATGAAGTTGTGTGTCAGATCCCGCATAGTTCATGAAGCATCACAAGGAATAGACTGTTTAAAGAGACAATTAAAAGAATTCCCATCATGTTTTACTGTCTTCAGCTTCCAGTTCTTCTGGTGTTGCTGGTCTCCGATTAAGACTATTACAGAGTGAGATTTAGTAGATTTATTGTTACGAAACCAAAGTAATACATGTTATATATGGATTCTTGTACTTATAGTATAAAGGCATACGTACCATAACAATATATATTATTGTAGGAAAGTAGGATCTGCTTCCATAGTTACCCCCACTTTCTGCCTGTTGTTGTGCTGTTTCTTACTAGTCTGATGGGGATCCTGCTGATCAGGACCTAGTCTCTGTGCTTTCTCCCCTAAATTGGTTATGGTGACTACCTAGGTACATCCCGGATTGGCTACTGGTGTCCCTAGTATATGGTACTGAAGAACCCCAGGCATAGCTACACCAGGGGTCCTGCACTTAAAACGCATAAGTCACCACTAAGGTAGGCCTTTCAATCCTGAAGGCAGGGTGCTCTGTTCTAAGTGCATGAGCAGGACACCCCTATAACCTACTGAGTCCATTTGCCTGTGTTGTAATTGAATAAGCCATATAACATATAGAGGGGCCATGCACCCTTACGCGATGACCATCTCTAAACTGGCTGTAACACACCCAGTCATGTTTGGTATCAACAGTATTGCGATACTTTTAAAATCTGTTCAAACTAAAATTGTACTTACTGCGGGCTCGACCACTTCCTGGTAGACACACCACCGCAGAGCGCGAATCAGGGAAGAGGGGGGTGGAGCCAAGGCTGACTACGGCTACTAATGCCGGTAGCGGCGCGGGAGCGCAGCGGGTGCGCCGAAGGAGCGCCAAAGGCAAGCCCGTCTGCACCCGTCCACGGCCGGCAGGGGCAAGGGGCAAGCTACTATGCCCAAATTACAACGCATTCCGCAGCTACCCCAAAAAAACTTCACTCAAAGGAGTCAACAGTTAATAAGCCAGATTAAGCAGAACGGCATAAGGAAATTAAGATCTTCATTCCCCAAATTTAACCCTAAGACTACTATGGTACACACCGAGCCCAAGGCTACGAAGAAAGAAAAAGCACCCTCAATCATTTATTTAAATAACCGCTCCTTGCCCAAACACCAACTTGATATATATAATTTGTTGGCGTCAGAAAAACCAGACATACTTTTACTTACAGAAACCTGGTTAACACAGGACTCTGCCCCGGACATTCTAGCAGCACTACCTAACAAATTCTATATTATTCAAGCTAACCGTCCACAGGGGAAAAAGGGAGGGGGAGTAGCAGCCATTGTGAATCAAAACCTTAAATTTACGGCACTCACTCCCGTAGACCTACCTCAGTCGGACAATGTAGTACTCAAACTGGAATCTAATACCACTCCCTTGGTCTGTGTGTTACTCTACAGACCACCACAGAACATGCCGCAGTTCCCAAAGTCACTGAGCGAACAAATGTCTCAACTAGTAACCAATCATGCATAGATACTGTTAGTCGGTGACTTCAACTACTGGGCCAAGGACTCCGCAGGGGATCTCACTCAGCCGAATTAACTGATCTACTCGCAGGGCTTAACCTAAAACAGTGTATCTCCACAGCAACACATATCAAAGGGCATACATTAGATCAGGTATGGTCTAACAACCTGCCTTTAACCAATTTAGAAGTCACACAGTGCATATGGTCTAACCGCCATCTCATTAAATTCACTATAAATATCTCCACTCACCCTAAAACAACTAATCATGACCCTGGCTCACGGAGAAGCTGGAGCACTATTAATAAAGATCAATTTTTAGAGTCATTGATTAACACTATCCCTACAGGCAAACCATCTGTTAATCAATATGAGGAAGATCTATCAAACTGGCTCATGACTGCCAGCAATAAACATGCCCCCCTCCAGAAACTACACCAGGCTCGTCGTCACGAAGCCCATAGATGGTTCTCACCTGAGTTAAAAAGAATTAAACTTGACCTAAGTCAAGCAGAGAGAAAGTGGAGAAATAAATACTCTCCGGACGACAAAAGCGTGTTTTTACAAGCATGTGGTACTTATAAAAAGGCGATAATGACTACCATGGCCAAATACTTCTGGTCTAAAATTATCAATTCTAGAAACCGCTCTAAAGATATCTTCTCAATCATTAACGAACTATCAAACCCAGACAGAATTACAGTGACACCCAATCCATCTCAATCCTTATGTGATTCCTTAAATAATTTTTTCATTGAAAAAAATCAACATCATTAAAAATAGCATTCCTAGCTGTCCGAGCCCGGCGTACCACAGGAAACCTAAGAACCCAGAAGAGTTGGCACAAATTCCACTAATAAACCAAGACATTTTTACAGACCTACTAGTCAAAGGAAAATTGGGATCTCCAAGGGACTGCTGTCCCCCTTGGATCCTTAAGGAAATATTTATTGCCTGCCCAAGCCCAGCAGTGACTCTCCTAAATGAGTCACTGCTCCAGGGCCAGGTACCGGAGTCCTTTAAGAAAGCCATAATCATCCCCTTGTTAAAAAAAACCAGGAGTTGATCCTAAAACTTTAACGAATTTCCGACCGATATCACTGCTTCCCTATCTAGCTAAACTACTTGAAGCCCATGTAGCTAAATGTCTATCTGCTTTCCTGGAGCAATCGGAATACATGGACGCACATCAGGCAGGTTTCCGTCCAGCTCACTCGACAGAGTCAGTGATTCTGTCGGTATTGGACACTCTGAGAGACAAGTCAGACAGGGGTCTCCCTCAAGCCTTGGTGCTTTTGGATCTCTCTGCCGCCTTTGACACGGACGATCATAACATCTTGATCGACCGTGTCAGGGATGAGGGTGTTGAAGGATCTGCCCTTGAATGGATTACATCATTCCTCACTAACCGATCCCAGTCAGTTCATCTTGGTGGCTTTACGACCCGCATGATTAAGACTACTTGTGGAGTCCCTCAGGGATCCTCACTTTCACCTCACTTATTTAATCTCTACCTTCTCCCCTTGGTCTACGCATTAAAAGAAAGGAACATTCAAACCTTCAATTATGCGGACGACTTCCAGTTAGTATTTCACATCAGTAACTCCTTGACCTCCACTCATGAATTTTAATCGACAATGCTGTTCATCCGGGATTGGATGAACAGTAACCAATTGAAACTGAACCCGGATAAAATAGAATTAATCTTCACGGGAGGTCTACTCAACCCCTGGAGCTCCCATTTCTGGCCCAAAGAACTAGGACAACCCCCGACTCCATCCAAAAACCCTGGGAGTGGTGGTCAACTGTGATCTCACCATGAAATCTCAAATTGGATCTGTCATTTCCACTTGCTTCTTCCAATTATGGTGATATCAACCATTGACTATGCCAACTCCCTATACTATGGCATCCCGGCATATCTCACTCACCGTCTCCAACTGGTACAGAACCGGGCAGCCAGACTGATCCTGCAGGAAAACAAATGCCAACATGTCTCCCCCCCCCTTCTGGAAAAACTTCACTGGCTTCCTATATCACAGAGATGAACCTTTAAACTGGGATGCATCATTTTCAAATCCTTGAATGGTAGAAATCCCAAATTCATTGACAGCATGATCAAAAGATACAATCCAACCCGTAATCTGAGATTGGCCCATTTGCATCTTTTGACAACACCTTCCTTCAAACAAACGATTTGGAGGATCCAGATTCTCTACACTGGCCCCAAGATACTGGAATTCCATGCCGCTAGAGATTAGATCCTGCACTGATCTCATGACCTTCCGTAAACTTAAAAAAACATGGCTCTTTAAACAGGCATACAAGTAATTCTCCAATAAATTCGCCACCCTTCACCTTTCCTAGTAGCGCCAAGAAACCAATCTGGTGTACGAGCGCTTTACAAATCAACTATAACGTAACATGTTGGAATCGTACCCTCACACTGTAAATGGTGTGGAAAGTATGTTTCCATGCACTGTAAAGCTCCTCCGGGGGGCCCTCAGTGCTCCCAGTACCAGACTTCCAGAACCGGACAGCAAGCTAGGGCTGCTGCCGACTGGTGACATGTACCGCACTCCTGCTGCTGAGCCAAGCTCGAACAGGAGAAGGCAGAACAATAGATATCCAGTCACAGGGAGGTGTGACCACCTCCCAGACAGGGTTTAGTGTATTGAGGAAGGATGGGAGAACTGCCAGCGCCACGGAAACTGCTTGAAGGGTCCACTTGGTGACCTCCTTTCATACTCCAGTTTAAACTAGTTCAGGGAGCCGTTGGCTTCCGCTATGGCGAGCAACTGGACAAAAGACATAGGAGTATCCTCCTGACTGTCCAGGCCCTGCTCTGGGAGGGGACCCCTGAATCATACCAACCCTATCCTTAGGGTATTTAAGGGCTTACCTGTGGGTAGGTCCCTAGATTCATCGTGTGACAAGATTCATATCACATTAGGTGTCACTGGGTGGGCCCGATGATGAAGCATGCCATCAACTAGGTAGGTGGGTGAGGGCTTCATGAAGACACCTAGCAGGTGCCTGCTGACAATACAGTTCAGAGTCCTATAATAGGTCACATCTAGCTAGTTCTCTTTGATGACATAAATCCTTGGGGATACGGACGAGCTATCTTGTCCTCTCTCTCTCTCTCTTGATACGCCCATATTTAGGCAGCGCACAGCTGCCAGAGCTTCTCTCTTTCAGCATCATGGACGAAAACCATGGGCTCACCTTCAGCGAGGATGACGTGAGTGAAATACTCGCTGAACCCTCATTCTTAGCTGACTTTAACATCTTGAACTCAATAGCACAGACCACTGATTGGGAGACACTCACCGAAAAGAAGCGAAACAGAATAAGGAATATTCTACACGGGTACTCCTGGCCCAATACTTAAGAACTAACACGGCCCCCCGAGGCTTACTGGTGACCAATGCCCCTAGGATATTTCTGGATGCCGCCACCTTCAGAAAAGACTGGGACCAGATCGCATGGCACTGTACCAGGGACTGGATGGTACTGATCATAAAAACAGCCAAACGCTTATCAGATGCTATAATAATTGACATTCAGGCCACTGAAAGTCATTTCAAGACAACAATAACATCATATAAGAAAAAAACTCGATGACCAGAACAAGGAGATGAACGAGTATAAAGAATACCTCACACAAGCCAAGATAAACAAATTTCAGAAGGACATGAAAAGATTCAGTTATTTGAAGGTATACCCCATCTCTGATGATGATTACACCCCACTGCCCAAAATGGACGCAACCAATGAATCATCAGCTGATGACAGCTCGGCCTCCAGTGACTCAAGCACGGGATCCAACAGACGACACGGCAGAGGACGCCGTGGCCAACAATGGCCTCACGCATGGCATGGACCCCAACATGGACAACTCTATGGGGCTCCCCCTAACTTTGGCCACATGCAGAACCCTTTCTATGGCTACACACCGATGTACCCACCGGGTCCTATGCCACTCTTCGCAGGCAACCCCAGACCTCAACTTCCTTTTTTAGGACAGGGCCGCAGGTCACGCGGCAGAAGAAGACAAAACCAACAACACCAGCAAGTACACTGGGCCGAAGAGGAGAACCCAGTGAGTTCCAACACCCACCAGAAAGCCAGGGAACTCCCAGGCACGAGCAAACAGTAACACAGGAACAACAAACATCTTTAGTGTTCAACCTATCAAGCACCGACCTCACCATCAGGGAACAGTCGGTACTGGAAAAGGGGCTCTCATTCGTACCAACGTCAAGACTGGACAAGTTTAAACTACATGTGGAACTTGCGGAATTTTTCCGCAAGCTGAAACTCAAGGCTTTTTTTGAGAAACCGCACTTTGATGAGAAGACCATCAATGAAAACCACAATGTCACCGGCCTTAGACCAAAGTCTACTTTCACTCCACCACCTACCACCATCCCCCCAGAGATCACGACATTTGAACAAGAAGTGTTCACTGACATTGAGAAGTTGTACCCTACCAATTACTTCAACAACCTGTCTAGAGAAGACAGGAACACCATTCAGCGCCTTCAAAACAACCCCTGCCTTGTCATTAAACCAGCTGACAAGGGGGGAGGTATCGTACTGATGGATAAAGTGGATTACGATAAAGAATGTCGAAGACTCCTTAGCAACACCCGCAACTACAGGAGACTCGAGCAAGACCCTACCCTTGAACTACAGACAACCATCCAGAACCTAGTGAAAAGAGCAAGCGACTCGGAACACATTTCCAAACAGGAGGCCGAATACCTTTGCCCAAAGAGAGTTAAGGTTCCATACTTCTAGATCGTACCCAAGGTACACAAAGGCACTATACCTCCACCAGGGAGACCCATAGTGTCGGGCATTAACTCCCTCCTAGAGCCTCTATCACGATACTGTGACTACTCTCTCAATCCCCGAGACCCCCACATACATAACGGACACAAAACACCTTCTCAACATCATTAACAATGAACCCTTTGATATCAATACCCAGCTACTAGTGGGGCTGGACATGGAGAGTCTGTATACCAGCCTCCCACAGGACGCCACCCTTCAAGTTCTCAGAGACATCCTCATGCAGACACCCTGGACATATCACAGCCCCAGAGATTTCATTCTGGAGTGTGCTACCCTGACCCTCAAGGACAATTACTTTGAGTATGAAGGCACCTACTTCTTACAGACCAACGGCACATCAATGGGCAGCGTTTTCGGCCCCAGCGTAGCAGGCCGGTATGTCCATCATTTTGAGCAAACACACATCACGCCGAGCACCAATCCATACGCCAACAACATCAAGAAATGGCGCCGATACATCGACGGCATTCTTGTGATCTGGCAAGGCTCTCATCAGACACTTGATGATTTCCTCACATGGCTCAACAGCAGAGACCCTTACCTTAAATTTACCAGTACCGCAAGTTCTACAACATTAGCCTTCTTAGACCTCAATATTACGGTCAAACAAGGGTCCCTTACTAGCACTACGTACTACAAACCTACCGCAAGGAACTCCCTACTGCGCTTCGAGAGTTTCCACTCCAGACCCCTTTAGGGAGAACCTCCCATATGGCCAATTCCTGCGCATCCGCAGAAATTGCAGCCAAGTAGCAGATTACAAAAAACAACCCTCCAATCTTGCACAGAAACTCTTGGAGCGTGGCTACCCCCGGGCCATTATCTCCAAAACCAATAAAAGAGCCCGCAACCAAAATAGAGATGCCCTTCTTGAAACCACGGTCAAGGAGCCCCAAGACCAGCCCATGATCTGTGTAACGACCTACAACACAGCCTCCAAGCAAGTTGCGAAAGTCATCCGCAAACACTGGAAAATCATCAACTCAGGACCCAGGGAATGGGACACACCACGCTTTGCATATAAAAGATCTCACAACCTCAAGGACCAACTGGTGTCGACACGTCCCAAACCCCAAAACGTCCCAACACCATCCTCAACACATGGGGGCTCCCGAGAATCACTGGCCACTATCCCTGCAACGACTGCAGCGGGTGCCACCTCACCAAACACCCTAAAACTCTGGATCTAGAACCTGGCAAGACCTGGGCCCAATGCAATCACACGAATTGCAATTCACGCAACGTAGTGTATCTCCTGACATGCCCCTGTGGCCTGCGATACATCGGCATGACCACACGCAAAGTACGTACCAGAGTGGTAGAACATAGAAGCACCATCAGATGCAAGAAGAACATCAGCAAGCTAACTAACCACTTCTTACGCTATAACCACACCCCCAATGATCTTAGCTGGACAGTGATCGAACAATTTACCGACAGTGGAGATGATAATGAGAAAAGACTACTCAATAAGGAACAGCGATGGATCTACCGCCTTTCTCTCCAAAAGGACGGTCTCAATGACTCCATCCCGTGGAACTCTCTCAGTCCTTAATCTTTACAAATGTATATATACTGACTGGGGCAGTCTCATAACAACATGACCCCCATCTGAGGCGGTTTCCAAAACATGAGGCGCCAACACCCATAGCCTCTAGAGATATCTGTATGTGTTAGTGAGTGTCTTATAATAAATACCTATTTCTATAAATACATTTTGTGGTTCTTTTTCACTTTATCAATATCAATAAGATTACGTTCTGGTAAAACAAGCTGCTTTACACTCCTCCTGGACTAAGCCTGAAGGCTGCTCTCCACAGCTATCACTTAGAGAGCTTTCTATGGTTGTTTAAGACCACTAAAATTACCATAAGGGTTGTCTGGATTTGTGCAAAGTGCTACACTTGCAAAGATGAGCACCATATACTAAGTCAGCCTCCTACACTTATCTTTTGTTTCCTATGTATACAGTCACTCCTCATTTCCCAAGCAATAACAGAACAACCCTCAGGTGAATATCCCTTGAGTAGTAGTTGGTATTGAGGTAGTGCTGAAGAGAAATCACTAACAATTAAGCACAATCTTGGTTTTCTCTTACAGGTCTTAATCTCGCTATTCCTTCCCTAATACCCCTTCCCCCACCTGGCAACTCGAATAGTCTGCGCCATAACAGCATTCAGACTTGGTGGTGCCTGGAGGTGGACCTTCTGGCATCGAGCAAGTTCAGAGGAATTACATCACTGGACACATGTTCCCAGAAGGACGTTCATAAGGGCTTCATTAAAAAGGAGCAACAGATCCAAAGAAGAAGCTCCTGGCTTAGCACCTCTGTCAAGATGTTAGTCTTGACTGCCACTGAGGGTGGCTGGAGGTGAAGGACCTCAGCCGCCCTACGCACTACCATTGTATAAGATGCTCCCTCCTCCGTAGCCAAGGTGGGGGAATAAAGCATGCCAGTATCTGGAGAGGTATCCAGTCCACTAGCTTCACCCAATTCCACATACCAGTCCATGTTCTGTTCATAAGGCTGGTGTTCTAAAGGGTTCAGGGACCACTCCTATTCTTCTACCCAATCCTAGTCCTCCGGAATAAGGCTCAGGAAACGAACTAGGACATGTTGGTCCTGTCAGCGTCGGAATCAGCGTTGGTCAATGCAGTACCAGCTCCGGGTCATTGGAAATGAGAATAGGCTAGCACCGCTGGGGGGCGCCGGAAGCATCAGCGTCGGGACCGGCATCGGGGAAGGCAGAAATGGCATGACCGGCGCGGACCTAGTTCCATGGACAGATCCGAGGAAACATCGGGGCTAGAGCCAACAGAGCAGAACCTGATGGAGCCCCCTCTAAACACGCGGGACTCTAAGGCGCGCGGGAGGGGTCAGGCACCTCAAAAATGAGACACATTACTTTATATAATTATTTGACTTGAGTGGGGTCACTCCGTATCTCGGAAAATCAGGGAGGTGTGAAGCTGATCTAAGTGCAGGTTCTGAATAACAAGTCCTTGAATGCCAAGGCTCCCCCGTCATGTCGGCCGATGGACGGGGAGAAGTCGAAGCACGCCTCAACTTCTTGTGCTTCTTACCCGAGTGTCCCGAAGTTCGTGAATGGGACAAAGAGGTCTTGGGGGTCCAGGAGTGGCCCTGCGACCTTCTTCTCGATCAGGACAGAGACCTCAGAGGAGTCCGGGGTGGCGTCGCCTGCCGGGCAACAAGCAGCTTTAGGGACCGCTCGATCAAAGCCATGGCCCAGCAGCTGGAGCATGACTTGGAGTCTTGGTCGCGCTCCAGACACCACAAACAAACCAGACGCGGGTCTGTCACGACATGGCGCGGTGACAAGCACCAATCTTTAAGTCTTCCTAGACATTAATCCTACACACAGAGAAAAAGGGTTGGACGAAAAGTCGAACAGAGGGTAGCTAAATACATGGATCAGTGCTTAACTGGTGAAGGAATTAAAGAACTGATGTCAGCGTGTCGAGGTGGCGCCCATATAGGTGATGGAGATGTCACTTCTGGGGCAGATGACGCAGACAACGTCACATCGAGCAGACCAACGTTACCTAGCGGTGCGCAGGGGCATTGCTCAAAGAAAAATATTCCGGATCCAGTCTGATGCCTGGGAAATTCAAAGGTAAGGAGTCTTCAGCTATATGTCTCTATCAGATATTGGGGGTTGAATTTGGATGCATCGCATACCAGTATTGGTGATAACAGAATACTAGGGTCCTGCAACAAACGGCTGCTTGTCCAAAAAAGGTACAAAGCTGAAACAGAGGCCGCACTAGATCCAATGAGGCTGCACTGCTGCTCGCTAGCCCCCAGCAGCTCCAGGTAGTGTTCAGTTTGCTCCCGTTATGGCAGCAACTGTGAAGGCAATCAGCTCTTGGATCCAGGCTCCAGTTGTGAAATATGCACCCTCACGCTTACCTCACAGTGGGAGTCCTCTCGCCTTTCACCTCAAGGTCTCAGAGGTCACTGCTACAAGGAAGGCAGCCAGAATGTGAAGAGGGACCAACGTGGTGCCACCGGGCCCAGTTCCCGGCACCGCACTGCCACCCAGACAGTCTTCCGAGACTTATCGATGGGCCAAACAGGATGGTAAAGTGAGGCAACAGCTAGGGCACAGAGATCGCAGAGCGTGCCTGTCGACAGCACCACAGCTGTAGCTTCAAGATGGCCACTGGTTCAGTGTCGGGACAGGCCGTCTTTGTTCACCGGGGAAGAGACGCACCCACACAACTGTCAAGCACTACTGCTGCCATTAGGAGCTCCACTTAAGCTGGATGGCGGCTGAAGGAGCAGGTTTGATGCAGTTCATAGTGTGAGTTGGGCCATTGGGGCTGGAACTCTTCTAGTGTGAGTCCGCTAGCTAGTTCAGACAGTCCCAACCCCCATGACCCCCCTCCACCTCCCCCCCAACCCCTCCGCCCCAGTTAGAGTCCCCGCAAAAGATTTGGCACCCGGTCTGAACAAAGCTTCTGAAAAGCCGTTTGAGTATATTTCGTCGGGGTGGAATACCCGTCCTGCCTCTTCGGATACACAACCTGTATTCCTGTACTTCACAAAGGGGCTAAAGACTTAACTGTTCACTTAAGAAGTATTTCACTTTGGAAAGCAGAGAGAAACAATAAGGGCTCCAGTTTTTGCTCCATAAATATCAAATGCTGTACAATCAAGTGATGCATAAAATGATTGGGTTTACGATTCCGCCTGTTGCCACTAGGAGTAAATTCCCCTTTCTGCATAGAAAGTCAGCAAAATAAATACTGACGTTATCAAAAAATGGACAGTAATTCATGTATGCGAACAATACAGCCCCGGATTTAAACTAAATACTGCATATGCCAGAAAAACCACCAGCAGCTTGATTGATTAATGACCTAGTGATACAGACCTACGCTTCAGAACTTAAGCTGTGAAGAACAACAGTAGCGATGATCCACAGGCTCAAATAAATACCTCACTCTGGATTTCAATTATAAGTAACTGTGAAAACAACATGATTAAGTGTCTACACAGATCCTTTCCCTTGTAAGAGAAAGCCAGACTAGCATGTGCTCCTAAAGTTATGGTAAGAAAAGCTACAAACTACTATAAAAGCACCAGCCAAGATCAAACATGTTAAGTCCATTAGGAAAGTGTTACACGAAAAAAAGAAAAACAGGGACACTTAAGAATAAAATAATGTGCCTTTCGCACACTGAAAACGTGTAGGCTGTACAAAGAAGGGCATTTGTACACTTCAAAAACAAACATTGACACTCAGCATTTCAAGATTATCCCAGAACAGGCAATTTATTGTATAAAATCAAGTCTTTGACAAGACTGTTTCACTTTCTCCCTTCATTGTATAAAAATCAGACATTTATAGTTAATAAAGAGAAGGCAGATTGGAAAAACATTCAAATATTTGTATTTATTTTAAAAAATGTATATCGCACACTTGCAGCCCAGGGAGAGCTCCGGCAGGGAATATAGCATTAGGAAGCTGTACAAAGACCGGATCTGAAAAAACACTGGTAACGCCAACAGGTCTTGTGGCTTTGTCAATGCTTTTGAAGTTTTCTCCCGGTTTTTATTAAGCTTATTGTGGGGGCAGCTGCAGTGTCCTTGCAAATATAAAACAAAATGGCTAAATACATAAATATTGTCATAGTTGTCACTGGCACTTGAAGAGAGCTACTTTGTGGGCAGATGTTCTCCTTGTGAAAGAACAGAATGCACTCACTCACAGTGGAATTCGCCTATGGCCGAAGTGGGCTGACCCATGTTGTACTGGGAAGAAACAAATGTGAATGCTTAACAAAAGACTAATGGAAGAAGAAGGCTGACAAAGCCTGTGCAAGTAAGTATATTACACATATGATTTTAGTAACATGAAAAGGTCTTGGCTAAAGGTAGATCTAAAAATTACATTACCAAAAATAGGAATAACTTCAAGCAACATAATCAATCAACATAATCAATCAATCACAGCAAATGGCAACAAAGTGCTGCATGGATACAGGTCGTAACACTCAAAAGTGTTCAAGGATATGTTAAAGACCAGAATATCCTCTCCTTACACATTTCAGGTTTTCAGGGTCTTTATTCCAGACAGATTATGGTGAAATTGGAAAAGCTTTCCATCTAGCCCTTTTCTTCATGTTCTTTAAGCGGTTCTGGTGACTTGACAAAATGGCTCCAAGCTTTCCATTAATACTGTCGAATGTTGTGTATAAGGACGTGTTACAAGCATTATGCTGTAGTCTTACTTTCAGATTAGTATGTTATGGCTCACTGAATGTGCTACTGGTGTATACGCCTGGGCACTCCTTGTAGAATCCTGTATGAATCACAGTTAATGATCTCTGGTAGAAGAGCAGAGGGTAGCAGTCGTGTACAGGGGATCTTGAGGAAGGTTTACCTTACTATCCCGGACAACACAGACCTAAATAGTTACCAACAGCACAGAACAACAAATTTGCAGCGGTTTAATAAACAGGAACAAAGAGGGCATTCCCTCTTTGTTCCTGACCAGAGTAAAAGGACAAGATACCAACTCATAATAAAGAAAATGCATCCATGCCCTCGCATCAGCCAGTAAATTGATTAAACCTTGAAAAAAAACCTTGCAATTGCTACAACTCCCAGCTTGCACTGCAAATCAAACATGCCACGGTTTCTTCTATCCAGAAGTTGCCCCCAAAAAGCAGGGTTGCCCCAATGCTCTGTTAGCAGTTGAAAAAGGAGAAATAAAATGATAATAACGAACGTAATTATCAATGTAATTTTCGGTCTTGGACCAGCTGGTTAGGGACGGGGCGGGCATCACAAGAACGAGGAGGAGTGGTGGCACTCTCTTAAAAGCGCATGACTGTTTGGCCGGCCAAACAGTCATGTGCACTTCGCATGTTCTCCACAGGCTGATTTGCACAGCCTGGATGGCGCACATGTCCAGGCCCTCAGTTCCTGTCTGAAAAAAGAACCACAGCGCTCAGACCAGTCAACGCTGCTGTAATGCAGCTTCGCGATTGGCTAGGTGAGTCTGGGTGGTACCTTCTTCCTTCCTGCTCCTGGCGTGACGAAGGGGACCAAGAGGCGGCAGCCAGTGTGCAGGTAAGTGGTATCTTTTTTAAATGTATTCCCCCCAGCCTGCCTCACCACCCCCATTAACTAGCAGCCACCACTGTCAAAAAGATGAGAACCACTGCCAGCACGGTCATTTAACAATGCATTTGCCCCATAGTCTGATATTAGCTGATCTGCTCAATAGTAGGAATATGCGTCCCAGATCTAAAAAAAGCACAGGTCAAATATTACTTTTACCTTTAAATAGGAGCCAGGGATTACTTTCTAACTAACATAGCAGATCAGACCAAAAGAAAATAGGCTAGAGCACCAGTCGGCCAACTCTAATGGGGATAGCTGCTGATATACATGTCTACCTGTGAGCTAGAAGTGCAGCAGCAGATCCGGCACAGGGACCAGGGAGATGGTCCAGTTCTGATGCAGCAGAAGACAGGAAGGAAGCAAGGCTCAGGAGCATGTGAGAAGCTGCTGGGAAGTTAGCTAAGATCAGGCGGCCAAAGGCAGATCACTGCAGATTAGAGTTGACGTGGGCTTAGAGAGCAGGTACATTCTGGTTCGAGCAGGCAGCTGAACTTGCAAGCATACGCACTTTACAGACTTGTTGTTAATTAGTAGCAGGCATGTAACAAGCATTTACAATGCAATGTTTTCGCCTTTGGAAAAGTTAGACCTATTGGCATTGTAAATGACAACATTTGTATTTATGTGTTGGTTTTGTAAACAGATAAATAAATGGCAGTCATTTACATTGCCATTAGCTTAATCTCTGCAGTCACTCTGCACTCCCTAGCCCTCCCTAGTCACTCTGCACTCCCTAGCACTCCCTAGCACTCTGCACTCCCTAGCACTCTCTAGCACTCCCTAGCACTCTGCACTCCCTAGCACTCTCTAGCACCCCCTAGCACTCTGCACTCCCTAGCACTCTGCACTCCCTAGCACTCTGCACTCCCTAGCACTCTGCACTCCCTAGCACTCTGCACTCCCTAGCACTCTGCACTCCCTAGCACTCTGCACCCCCTAGCACTCTGCACCCCCTAGCACCCCCTAGCACTCTGCACTCCCTAGCACCCCCTAGCACTCTGCACTCTGCACTCCCTAGCACTCCCTAGCACTCTGCAGTCACTCTGCACTCCCTAGCACTCTGCAGTCACTCTGCACTCCCTAGCACTCTGCAGTCACTCTGCACTCCCTAGCACTCTGCAGTCACTCTGCACTCCCTAGCACTCTGCAGTCACTCTGCACTCCCTAGCACTCTGCAGTCACTCTGCACTCAGTCGACCCCGGCCAGCAGGGCTTTGCCCTGGCTCGGGAGCTCCGAACGGGTCACCCAGTCGACCCCAGCCGACGGTCGCAGCTCTCACACAGGGTATCCTTGGCTTGGGAGCTCCGGCTGGTCCGCCCAGTCGACCCCAGACGGGCAGGCCTGGCCCTAGTCTGTGAGCTCCGGATGGACCACCCAGTCGACCCCAGCCGAGCGACCCAGTTCTTCATTTGGGAGCTCCGGAGTCCTTCTCCAGTCGACCCCAATTAAGACGGTTTCCAGTCCCCTCCCTTGAGGTTTTCTGCAGCTTGGCACATACGGTTGCCTCGGGCTCTCCGCTCGACCCACTACCTCCTAAGTTCTGGAAGGCCTTTCATGCAGAACTCTTTCAGCCCCTGCATTCCATCTGCCTCCAGTCTTTGGAGTTGGCTTCGGTCCCTGAGTGCTGGAAGCTAGCAGTAGTGTCACCGCTGCTCAAGAAGCCAACGCTGGACCCTGTTTGCCTTTCTAACTATAGGCCAATCTCTCTGCTCCCATTTCCTATTAAGATCATGGAAAAATGGGTGACCCGCTCGCTCTCAGCTTTCCTGGAGAACATCGGCTGGTTTGACGAGGCACAGTTTGGCTTCCGCCCCGGGCACGGGACGGAGGCTGCCCTTGTAGCAGTATTGGACAATCTCCGGTCGCGTGTCGACAGTGGTCGTGCAGCCTTTCTAGTGCTGCTCGACATGTCGGCCGCGTTCGACACTGTTTGCCATCAGACCCTTATCAGGAGACTAGAGGAGTGTGGGGTCACAGAGGGGGCAAGAGACTGGCTGATATCTTATCTGAGTAATCGGCAACAGCTGGTCTCGCTCCCGCCATTCAGCTCAGAGCCCAGGAAAGTTGGTCAGGGGGTTCCTCAGGGCTCGGCCATCAGCCCGATACTTTTCCACTTGTATCTTCGCCCCCTGGTCCAGCTTATTAAATCTTTCGGTGTCTCGGCTTTCAATTATGCCGATGACACCCAACTGGTCTTTTCCCTGGAAGGAAATAATGCGGTCCCGCTGGAGGCATTTCACCGCTGTATGGCAGCCACAGCGGACTGGTTACGGCCAATTCCCTCCAATTTAACAGCTCAAAGACGGAGGTGCTCTACTACTCTATAGACCGGATTCCGCGAGTTCTTCCAGAGAACTTTTGGCCGTCCACCTTTCCCGAACCAGTAGCGGCGTCGGAATCAGCGCGTAACCTGGGAGTGATCTTCGGCCCAAATCTACAGCTTGACTTGCACGTCAATAAAACTATCTCCACGTGCATGATGCTGTTACGCATGTTGCGTAAAGTTCTGCCTCTTCTCCCCGCCCAGGCCAGGCCGGAAGTAGTTCGCAGTGCAATTTTAAGTCGCTTTGACTATTGCAATGCGCTACTTCTGGAGGCCCCTAAATATCTGCTGGGGAAGTTACAACGAGTGCAGAACATGGCCGCTAAGTTGGCTCTGTCTCGCCCAAGGTCCAGCTCCTCCACTCTTGCTCTTAGAGACTTACACTGGCTCCCGGTTCACCTGCGTGTGCAGTATAAAGCCGCGTGCCTAGTGTTTAAGGCAGTACACCAACTGGGCCCAATACCATTGCGGAAAATGTTCGCCTGGTACTCTGCCTCGCGGCCCCTTCGCTCCTCTACGGCACAACTGCTGGTTGTCTCGAGATTCCAGAGAGTTAGGATGGGCGGCCGCTCATTTAGTGTTGCGGCGGCCAAACTCTGGAACTCCTTGCCTGGCTCCTTGAGAAGCCACAAGGACTACCTGCCGTTTAGGAAAGCGCTGAAAACGCACCTCTTTCCGAAAAGTGTTTGAGTAGCAAGAAGTGTATCCGCCCAGAAGTTCAAAGCGCCAGGATGCCCTTTGGGTGACAGGTCTGCGCTTTACAAATACACAAATACAATACTCCCTAGCACTCTGCAGTCACTCTGCACTCCTAGCACCCCCTAGCACTCTGCACTCCCTAGCACTCTGCACTCCCTAGCACTCTGCACTCCCTAGCACTCTGCACTCCCTAGCACCCCCTAGCACTCTGCACTCCCTAGCACTCTGCACTCCCTAGCACTCTGCACTCCCTAGCACTCTGCACTCCCTAGCACTCTGCACTCCCTAGCACCCCCTAGCACTCTGCACTCCCTAGCACTCTGCAGTCACTCTGCACTCCCTAGCACTCTGCACTCCCTAGCACCCCCTAGCACTCTGCACTCCCTAGCACTCTGCACTCCCTAGCACTCTGCAGTCACTCTGCACTCCCTAGCACTCTGCAGTCACTCTGCACTCCCTAGCACTCTGCAGTCACTCTGCACTCCCTAGCACTCTGCAGTCACTCTGCACTCCCTAGCACTCTGCACTCCCTAGCACTCTGCACTCCCTAGCACTCCCTAGTCACTCTGCACTCTCTAGCACTCTGCACTCCCTAGTCACTCTGCACTCCCTAGTCACTCTGCAGTCACTCTGCACTCCCTAGCACTCTGCAGTCACTCTGCACTCCCTAGCACTCTGCAGTCACTCTGCACTCCCTAGCACTCTGCAGTCACTCTGCACTCCCTAGCACTCTGCAGTCACTCTGCACTCCCTAGCACTCTGCAGTCACTCTGCACTCCCTAGCACTCTGCAGTCACTCTGCACTCCCTAGCACTCTGCAGTCACTCTGCACTCCCTAGCACTCTGCAGTCACTCTGCACTCCCTAGCACTCTGCAGTCACTCTGCACTCCCTAGCACTCTGCAGTCACTCTGCACTCCCTAGCACTCTGCAGTCACTCTGCACTCCATAGCACTCTGCACTCCATAGCACTCCATAGCACTCCCTTGTACTCCCTAGCACTCTGCACTCCCTAGCACTCTGCAGTCACTCTGCACTCCCTAGCACTCTGCAGTCACTCTGCACTCCCTAGCACTCTGCAGTCACTCTGCACTCCCTAGCACTCTGCAGTCACTCTGCACTCCATAGCACTCTGCAGTCACTCTGCACTCCATAGCACTCTGCACTCCATAGCACTCCATAGCACTCCCTTGTACTCCCTAGCACTCTGCACTCCCTAGCACTCTGCACACCATAGCACTCTGCACTCCCGTGTACTCCCTAGCACTCTGCACTCCCTAGCACTCTGCACTCCCTAGCACTCTGCACTCCCTAGCACTCTGCACTCCCTAGCACTCTGCACTCCCTAGCACTCTGCACTCCCTAGCACTCTGCACTCCCTTGTACTCCCTAGCACTCTTCACTCCCTAGCACTCTTCACTCCCTAGCACTCTGCACTCCCTAGCACTCTGCACTCCCTTGTACTCCCTAGCACTCTGCACTCCCTTGTACTCCCTAGCACTCTGCACTCCCTTGTACTCCCTAGCACTCTGCACTCCCTTGTACTCCCTAGCACTCTGCACTCCCTTGCACTCCCTAGCACTCTGCACTCCCTAGCACTCTCTAGCACCCCCTAGCACTCTGCACTCCCTAGCACTCTCTAGCACCCCCTAGCACTCTGCACTCCCTAGCACTCTGCACTCCCTAGCACTCTGCACTCCCTTGTACTCCCTAGCACTCTGCACTCCCTTGTACTCCCTAGCACTCTGCACTCCCTTGTACTCCCTAGCACTCTGCACTCCCTTGCACTCCCTAGCACTCTGCACTCCCTTGCACTCCCTAGCACTCTGCACTCCCTTGCACTCCCTAGCACTCTGCACTCCCTAGCACTCTGCACTCCCTAGCACTCTGCACCCCCTAGCACTCTGCACCCCCTAGCACTCTGCACCCCCTAGCACTCTGCACTCCCTAGCACTCTGCACTCCCTAGCACTCTGCACTCCCTAGCACTCTGCACTCCCTAGCACTCTGCACTCCCTAGCACTCTGCACTCCCTAGCACTCTGCACTCCCTAGCACTCTGCACTCCCTAGCACTCTGCACTCCCTAGCACTCTGCACTCCCTTGTACTCCCTAGCACTCTGCACTCACTAGCACTCTGCACTCACTAGTCACTCTGCACTCACTAGTCACTCTGCACTCCCTAGTCACTCTGCACTCCCTAGCACTCTGCAGTCACTCTGCACTCCCTAACACTCTGCACTCCCTAGCACTCTGCACTCCCTAGCACTCTGCACTCCCTAGCACTCTGCACTCCCTAGCACGCCCTAGCACTCTGCACTCCCTAGCACTCTGCACGCCCTAGCACTCTGCACTCCCTAGCACTCTGCACTCCCTAGCACTCTGCACTCCCTAGCACTCTGCACTCCCTAGCACTCTGCACTCCCTAGCACTCTGCACTCCCTAGCACTCTGCACTCCCTAGCACTCTGCACTCCCTAGCACTCTGCACTCCCTAGCACTCTGCACTCCCTAGCACTCTGCACTCCCTAGCACTCTGCACTCCCTTGTACTCGCTAGCACTCTGCACTCCCTAGCACTCTGCACTCCCTAGCACTCTGCACTCCCTTGTACTCCCTAGCACTCTTCACTCCCTAGCACTCTGCACTCCCTAGCACTCTGCACTCCCTTTGTACTCCCTAGCACTCTGCACTCCCTAGCACTCTGCACTCCCTAGCACTCTGCACTCCCTAGCACTCTGCACTCCCTAGCACTCTGCACTCCCTAGCACTCTGCACTCCCTTGTACTCCCTAGCACTCTTCACTCCCTAGTACTCTGCACTCCCTTGTACTCCCTAGTACTCTGCACTCCCTTGTACTCCCTAGCACTCTGCACTCCCTAGCACTCTGCACTCCCTAGCACTCTGGAGAAGTGTGGCTCAGGGGTTAGAGGCAGCAGACCCGGAAGCTGAGATCGGTCCTGGACCAGGGTTCAATTCCCCGCCTCGGCGGGTCTTGGGCTAAAAATTCAACGTACTCTATAATTCTCGCCCCGGTGCCTCCTCGACTCACGGGTTCACACTCTGCGACTCTGGGCAATAGCTTGCTTAATCTCTACAACGGCCCCTCGCGGCGGGATGCCTGACTTTCACCTTGTGGATACCCTGCTATCTCACAGGGGAATACCAGGAAGGGTTCCCTAAGCAAGCGCCGGGAAACCCACTGCGGGTAGCTGTGCACTATATAAGCTCAACTACATTTACATTTACATTTACTCTGCACTCCCTAGCACTCTGCACTCCTTCAATATAGAAAAGCTAAGTCGCTGTGTGTCCGTCAGCAAAAATAAGGTGCCACAGGGATAAAAGGAAAGGAGTGACGTCGCTCAGTGTTCGGTTGCACAGAGTATTCAACTGTGCTGAACAGCTTAACATGCTTAAAGAGTCTAAAACAACATCTACGCCACCACCTACTGTCATCAAAGTCCACACAGCCTCTAGGAAATCAGTCTGGCTCTGCATTACGGGCTGTGCAGGGCAAAAAAGCACGGCCGCTAACCCATCACATCTTTTCAAATGAAAGGTAAAATTAGAGGACTTCAGTTCGCACAATCAACCTAAAACGCCCTCCCTCATCTTCCGCGTATGTCACAGTACCCAACAGGGTTACAGGAGTGCCACAAACTAACACTATTCACAAAATCATATGTCTTTTTTCGCAGACTACGACAAGGATAAAACATAATAAAATAAGGGCATCTCTGGACAGAACAAGTCTCCAGCTGTTGGGCAAGACAGACGAGCAGACCACCCTTGATGTTTCAGGATGTAGGATCGACCCGTCCGCCCCAGCTCCACGAAAAAATGGAGGCTGCATTGCCGAGAAAAAAAAAAAATAAACACGCCCACCGCCGCATGACGTAGGCAAAAGGGAAAAATTCTACGGAACGCCCACCAATCGCCTCGGTGAATGACAGACACCTCTCTCTTCCAATGGCTAGCCTCCATTTATGGAGCTAGCCAATGGAAGAGAGAGGCTGAACTAAAGCACACAGTGTAACTCAAAAGATTTCGACCTGCGCCGAAAAGCTGCGCGGCCCAGCTTTTCGCCAGGTCGAAACCTAAAAATGGCAGTGTTGCCTGCAGCATTACAGTAAACTGCAGCAGTGACCCGAAATGCGATGTGCTGTCTGCATTTCACCACCAGACCTAGTTCGGAGCATCCATAATGTCTAGGACTTTCCAGCATTAAGATTAAGAACAAATGTAGTGGCAAAGACAGTGTGTTGTACCAATCTTCAAAGGATTGTTCTTTTTTCCCTATTTGGATCATATGTGCGGAAAAGAATCCGTCAATGAAATGAGGACTGTTGTCTCTTCCAGTAGACCCCTCTCTAAAGCCAATATTTAATAAACTGGACTGCTGTACTTCTAGCGGTTCAAAATATACCTGTCTGGCTGCCCTTTCAGCAGCAGCAGTGTTATGTGCATGAAGATGTAGAAAATACCCTGGCTTGAAGAGCACTCGGAAGGTACGTTCACTTCTCCGGGAGCAGCCTGCGGGGTCACAATAATAGTTTTCCTTCTTCCAGATGCCACTTGCACAACAACCCATTGACCTGTGGGTGCAGATGGAACTCATCCTGACAGCTCTAATACCAGCAGGAATCCACTTTGTAGCCTGTAATCAAAGATTTCACATTCCGCACATGCCTAAGAATTATGTATCCTAGCCCCAAGCAATATTTCCTTACAAAGGATGAATGGAGGGTACTTGAATTAATTACTACTAGGCGAAGTAAAGCTACGTAAACAAGAGGTTCAATGTGTCCTGTTCTATTCATGTGGCTCGTGGTCTCAGAAGTAGTAACAGAGCAAAGACCTGATCCAAGCAGAACTGCCACCAGTTCATTTATGGAAAGTAACTCGCTTTTATTTGGCCAATTTTTCTTTCCTTCTCTGATCCAACAGGAAATAAATAAATGTGTTTAAAACCTTATCATAACCATTTTTAAACAACACTGATGCATAAAATCCATCCTCTTTATTACTAATAGAAAGCATACCGCTCAAAATGTTAAGAAGCTTCCATTTCAAAACCACCATAACCAGGTGCATACAGAACTCCCATCCTCCCTGGTGTCGTTTTCTAATTTTTTTTTCTGAATTACATATTTAGTTCCTCCCATTATTTTTGTAACACAGTTTTTCAATTCCATCCAGCAGTCAAGCCTGTCAGTCCCATGCTTATAGTCGAGGCAATCACCTTTACCCGCTTCACAGTGAAATCTCTCTTGGTCGCTCTAGGACACTGCTGTACGTTAATCCTGCTTGGCAATTGCCTTTGGATTGTGAATTATAACTGCAGGAATCTGTTCTGTCTATTGAGATTTTTAAGTGTGTAATAAATGGGGGACTGCAGTCGCGACGGATGCGTTTTCAGGCACGGGGTGCTTCTAACCCGAGTGCGACAACGTGACTAGCACCTATGGTGTAGTACCTACAGAGACCAAGACGCGTGCCCTGTGCAAGACCTTTGCATGCTAGTTGTGCCTCTAGGCGGATTTAGCTCTGATCCATAGGACATGGAAATCACCTACAAACCCAATCCCTTAGACTGAGCACCATTTACGTTTGTATGATAAACTCATTGCGCAATAGCTGACTAGTGGATGCATCGCACAGTGGGGCTCAGGTCCTGCTGTCCTTTGTGCAATCAACATAGAGGCGTCCTGACTTACGAATTTAATGCTGTCATTTACACTTATATGCTGTGTACACAGTATGGATTGTTTATGGTACTTCAGCACTGGACTATACGAGAACAGGTACCAAAAGGCAGTCCTCATCATTATGGACAGAAGAAAGTAGTATTGTGTCGGGCAAGTGGATTCAACTGGATTACTCAATTACAGGCATAACAGGAGAGGAAGGACGCCTGCTTGCAACTGACACAGTTTAGAATGGACACATTAAGTAAAGGTGTCAAAACACTACATAATGGTTGACGAAAAATGATTTATTTTGCAGATGACGGCAGCAACACTATGATCACTATGTATCAGACTTAAAGGCAAAGGCTCACAGACACTACATTTGAAAGAGTAACACTACTTGATACTCGTGGGCAGGTGCTAAAGAGACTGAGAACCAAAACAATAGGAAAGATGGACTGTACAGTAGAATTCATCGTATACAGAACAGGCGATAGGTGCCACAAATGCAAGAAAGAGGAGGTGACTTCCCACCTGATTTAAGAACGCCCTAGAAAAAATAAGACTTTCTTGATAGATATTGTCTGTGGAATATGGTTAGGCAAATTACTGAATGCAAGACCCAAAGCAATCGTGCAGACAGGGAGAAGTCCACAAGTCCACGAGGGAGCATACTGAGACTGCTAATGTGACATGCGAGGCGACGGCACTGCTGCTATCAAGTGTCTAGGGGCATGTTTCATCTCTCCATCGCCTACATGCACCATAAGGGGGTCATACAAAGAACGGAAACCCATTCACATCTCCTGCTTTAGTAAGGCCTGGTGCTGTGGTTGGAGAAACCCTACGCTGACCTGTGAGGCACTTTAGTACAGAATATGCCAAGCTGGCCCTCTTGAAGCTACGTTGTGAGCCTGTCCTCTTTAGCAAGCCACATCAGACCATATTAACCAAAAGCAGGTGTGCACACACTTGTCGAAAACCAACTAAAAATAATTTCCTCTTAAATTCGTAGCTGGTTTCTTGTCGTAGAATGGTACATACCCATCCAATTTAAATGCAGAGAAAACTCCAACTTCTGTACAGACTCATGTTTTAGTATTGAACATGTAAACTGTAAACAGAACAGGCGCCCTTGCAAGTTCACTCTTCTACCTTTCTGGAGTCAGGTGGGGACACCACTTTAACTAGTGTCTTCTGAACGTGTCATTCTCTAGAAAGGAGAAACAATGCTTGGGCATGGACTGGGCCGGCAGGACTGCTCGGAGCACACACGACTAATGCTGAAATTATTAGATTTGGAGCGCATGAGTTCAAACCTGGCAGAAGCCTTCTACCCTCTCGATGTATTACTAAACTGGGTGATGTAACAGCTGGTGTTTACAGCGTTTCGAAACGGCACAAGGTTGGTATGAAACGCTATATCAAAAGGAAATTATTATTGCACTGAAAATTAGATTTCTTCTACACTGATGTATGTCCATGTTTACACTATGACCAACATCTAAGGGGAGTGAAAAAAATATGCAATTCGACTTTGAAGAATAATTGATTCTGTCTGTTCATACATACACGCTGGCATTTTGCACACACGCAGACGCCACATTTATAAATATGGCTTCGGCCTGAATGCCTCAAAGCACTTTCCTCTTACACCACGTGATGAAGCCATCATGCTGCAGGCATACTTCACTCTCCCTAAGGTGAAAACCACACGGTCTCCTCAATGGGCGCGCGCGAGTCCGGGTGTCTGCTGCTACAGGTCGACGTTTAATCAAACCCTTTTGAAGCGGCCAAATGAAAACAGCTGCCCCTAACAATGTGCTGCTGACAGGAGGCTTAGAGCTGTCAAAGAGTTGCAGAATCTTAGCAGCGCTAATGCCGGGTGGGAGGGCACGGGCTTCCAGGTCGTGGCATCGCCCCGTGGAATGCATCAGGACCAATCAGCTCAAGATGGCGGCTCAGGCCCCACAGATCTGCTGAGCTTTGCCTTAATTCACTGGTGCGAGACATCAAAGTGACCGCTCTTCTTGCGAGGCCCTAACCAGATGTGGGGGTGTTTTATCAGCTTTTTTAAGATCATTTCAAATTTGGCCTTCATCAAGACCGAAATATAAAAAAGATGTCCCAACAAAAAAAGTAGTTGGAAAAATAAACATCGGCAGATGATTTTCTAAACAGCAATCGAAAAATCAAAGAAAACGCCATTTTCCACCATCAAAAGAGCTCAAAGAGTTGGAGGGGAGGACAGGAGAGGAGAGGAGAGGAGGAAGGAGAGGAGGAAGGAGAGAGGCAGACAGACATTAGACAGTTTACTTTTTATTGTCTAAAAATAGACATTTCTAAAAACCTCAAGAGCAGGACTGTAGAAACAGGTTTCGGCGCAGAACTATTGCAGCAAATGAGCAGAGGACACAGGCGAAGTCTAAGTTTGAATATGGCCCTGTCCTGAGTGGTGAAGTAGAATTGTAGCTAATAAAGTAAATTAAGAGCTAATAAAGTAAATTAAGTAAAAGCTTCTCAAGTATCTGAACAAGAGAAAATGAAAGCTTGTCCTAGTGAAGAGCATCAATATGTACTTCAGCTGCCCCTCTCGAGAGCCAGCCATGATTTTCTAAAAGTTTCTAGTTCCACATGTAAATTTTGAAAGCATTTGAATCTACATAACATATTTAGTCACATTTGCAAGGTTCATCTGATACCATGACTATTTCAGAATACACCGTACAATCCCTAGGTGGTCATGGAATGCACAGTTTGTACGCTAGGCCCTGGTCTAGCACATGCTGGGAGCGGACTGGCACAGTGAATGGTGGTCTTGAAGTGATCCCACCTTTTGAGTGACTGCATGCAGGCAGAGGAGGCCTTTATGATGGTTCCATGTGAATACAGTCAATGGATCCAAACCTACTGCATTGGCCTAAAAATAATATCAAGCACAATTTTATGTCCAGGATGTTGTTTAAAGACAGTACAAAAAGTGATTGATATTGCCTGAGTTAACCCCCGCTGAAGGTAATACTCATGGTCACATTCCATACTTTTAAGCTTCTTTGTGCCTTTAGAGGCAGGAATCCATCTGATGCAAATGAGTCTTGGCCCCATTCCCAAACGGTCAGCCCAGCCCAAACTGGTATGTCATACCCCTAAAAATGATAACACAAGCAGACCCAGGATATATTTGTTTTTCTCTATTTAGGACACAGGAGTTAAAGCAGACTTCTTAAAAATGAACAAACATAAAACTGCACTGGTAACACATATGTATCTGATTCATAATTTAGAATTAAAACAATAAAAAACACTTACTAAATGGAATCAATTGATAATGAGAGCCAAATGCAACAGCAGAATGTTAGCACCTAATAAAGAAACACGCCACCAGCAGTAACCAAATAAAAATATTTACCGTTACATCAAATATTAAAACAGTGGTAAAAAACAGCAATAACAGTGAAACAAAATTTGAAAGACGCAAATTAACGCCAATAATAGTGCTGTGCCCCATATTCTACAGATTGCATAAGGATCCTTACCTAAACGTGGACAGGTGGGTAACAACATTGTAGGCAGGTATTTGACCTCAAAATACTACCACTTAGAGGTATTTCAACTACTCAATTTTTAAACTCATCATCTGAGCACTCCTGAATAAGGGAGCATTATATGAATGTATCTTCAATCATTGCTTCGCTTGTCTTAAAAAGGATTTTATTATAGACTTTTGTTTTGTGGAACCATTTACCACCTCTCCCAACCTTCCTAGCAACTCCGGAACACAGCAACAGTGACAAATGAAAAGTCCAATACCGAACACATCGGCATCTCACATTCACTTAAAGGATAGTAGGCAGAAGGTTTTCAGTGAATAGACCAACACAAATATACCAGAGATAGCGATGGATATTGAAGGAAGCAAGCGCTTAATCTAGTAGCAACCATGCGGAAAACAATCTGCCTCAAAAGGTAGTAAAACATCCAAAGAGTTTTAAGATGAGAAAACAAGATACTTGTTTCAGTCTGTCTTGAACTATGAGGCCCTGGTACTGCTCACACGGTTTCTGAACCAAAGAAAACAATTGTAGCAGGGGAGGGCAATCAACACGATGGAATTCACAAAGTCAATGCTGGTATTAAAGTTCTTATAGATCAATGTGGAAAGGATCACTGGTCCTGCATAACCAAGGTCTGCAGGTGGATCGGTAGGTGTCTCCCAAATAAAAGACCCTCATACACGTGTTTTTTCAGAGTCGTGTAGCGGTATATGATGTGTCCCCGCTTCTTGTAACACTTGTCCGTGCGTAATCCTTGGGTCAGTTTTTGTTTGCACCCTCCGCCAGGAGGTTGTACCATTGGTTAAAACAGTAGTGATGGTGAATAAGTGAAGTAATGCTATAAAGGTGTTCTAAAATACCCGGACAGCCAGAGGTTCAACTTTAATATTTCTGGATTCGGGTAGAAGGTTAAGGCGTGTCGCTATGGAATTATTTAGGAATTCTAGCGCACTAATCTTGTGAGGTTAAAAGTGGTCGACATGTTTTAGCCTTATCTGCCTGTTGGTCAGTCGGCTTTCCTCAGGACCATAAAGTGATTAAGTGAAAAAAAGGAAAAGGTAAATTTGTAACCTGATTCGTTTTGTGGTAGTAGGTCACATTGTACCTGTAGTAAGAAAAAAGGGAGATAGTGCAACCACATTTGTAGCGAAATAAGTGGGAAAAGACACTTCAGCAATGTACAATGACATAGAGACACAGTTGAGAATTATGAAGCATATTATTAAAAAAAAACATTAATTAAAAACGAGTTGTGCAATACTAGACTCAGAGTCACATTCATATTAAGCGTCAACTTGCTCATTCTCAAAATTCTATGCGGAATATTGTAATGTATAAGTCCCAAAGTCGTATTTAGGCGTCATGAGATCATTTCTTTACAGTGCCCTGATATTAAAAGCGCTATTTACTTTAAGGCGCAATTTCATTGTTACATTACCATGACGTCACAGGCGCTTATCAATTTTACTGTGTCATCATGATTATCTTAGACATTGGTATAACGATGTAATACCTGTTCGAGTATAGACTCTTGCTATTATTTCAAAGTACATGCATTCGTTATTAGACGGTACCAAGCACTCGTTTTACATGTATTCTGAAAATCAAACATGTGCATACTGCCGCTATAGTATATTTAAATGCACACTCTGGAAAGCCTATTCAGAAAGAGATTCTATTCGAAAAGTAGGCACTACTAACAAAAGTCTAGAACTAAGCAAAACTCAGTACAGAGCAGGGTCTTCACATGCGCTTATGCGTAACTGGACCTTATGGAATGTACCTCTACATTATGTAAGACTTGTCTCCTCGGGAACCACGGCAGTTAGGGGGAGGCTTCACTGTTTTGGAGTGAGGAAAAAAGAGTTTAGTAAAGGGGTTTTAATACTTGCGGTTTACTCCATAACAAAAAGGACAATGCTCCTCGATACCTCTAGCCTTCAAACACCCGTCTAGCAGCTTGTGCTGTCTCTGCCCTTGGTGACCCGGAATCAATTGCCAGTGTGTAACCGGTCTTCTTTTATTGCATAGTGATGGAAACTGAAGAGTTACTCGAGTGTTTGTACTTATTAGTTGTACTAAATTGTTATACCTAATTTTCAGATGAGAATTGTAATCATTTCTAGCTTGGAGTTTATGAGAATGTACTCTTTAGGCGCTCATTCTGAATTTTCTCATAGTTAAAAAACGTTCGAGAATTCGTAATTCAGGCAAAATATCAATTATTTGTTAAGACATAACCACGGAACGGCATCATTCAGGCCCTCACTGTCTGTCTTAAGTCTGTGCACCCAACGTTGCTCTTTTTCAAATAGAATTTTAGCTGCATTCCTGTCCACAGTTTCCAGGGTTTCCAGGATGACCCACTGTAGGTCATTCACAGAGTGCCCAGATTCTTTGTAGTGAGTTGACATTTTTGTGGTTGTTACGCATAAGCGCATGTGAAGACCCTGCTCTGTACTGAGTTTTGCTTAGTTCTAGACTTTTGTTAGTAGTGCCTACTTTTCGAATAGAATCTCTTTCTGAATAGGCTTTCCAGAGTGCGCATTTAAAGATACTATAGCGGCAGTATGCACATGTTCGATTTTCAGAATACATGTAAAACGAGTGCTTGGTACCGTCTAATAACGAATGCATGTACTTTGAAATAATAGCAAGAGTCTATACTCGAACAGGTATTACATCGTTATACCAATGTCTAAGATAATCATGATGACACAGTAAAATTGATAAACGCCTGTGACGTCATGGTAATGTAACAATGAAATTGCGCCTTAAAGTAAATAGCGCTTCTAATATCAGGGCACTGTAAAGAAATGATCTCATGACGCCTAAATACGACTTTGGGACTTATACATTACAATATTCCGCATAGAATTTTGAGAATGAGCAAGTTGACGCTTAATATGAATGTGACTCTGAGTCTAGTATTGCACAACTCGTTTTTAATTATATGTTTTTTTTAATAATATGCTTCATAATTCTCAACTGTGTCTCTATGTCATTGTACATTGCTGAAGTGTCTTTTCCCACTTATTCGCTACAAATGTGGTTGCACTATCTCCCTTTTCTCTTACTACAGGTACAATGTGACCTACTACCACAAAACGAATCAGGTTACAAATTTACCTTTTCCTTTTTTTCACTTAATCACTTTATGGTCCTGAGGAAAGCCGACTGACCAACAGGCAGATAAGGCTGAAACATGTCGACCACTTTTAACCTCACAAGATTAGTGCGCTAGAATTCCTAAATAATTCCATAGCGACACGCCTTAACCTTCTACCCGAATCCAGAAATATTAAAGTTGAACCTCTGGCTGTCCGGGTATTTTAGAACACCTTTATAGCACTACTTCACTTATTCACCATCACTACTGTTTTAACCAATGGTACAACCTCCTGGCGGAGGGTGCAAACAAAAACTGACCCAAGGATTACGCACGGACACGTGTTACAAGAAGCGGGGACACATCATATACCGCTACACGACTCTGAAAAAACACGTGTATGAGGGTCTTTTATTTGGGAGACACCTACCGATCCACCTGCAGACCTTGGTTATGCAGGACCAGTGATCCTTTCCACATTGATCTATAATTATTGAAAGGAGATTGAAAGGATCTCTACTCTCTCTCCCTCCACCAATTGATGATACGGTATTAAAGTTCACCATAGAGTACCATACTGTGAGAAAGAGGAGTATTTGTTGAGGTGGATGGTAGTCCACCTCAAGTAATAAGGTCAGTATTTTTGGAATGTCCAGTAAAGATTTCAATAATTTACATCCAAGCTCAATCCCTGGTATCTATGGCACAGAGCAGACATTAACTTAAAAAAATATGTAAAGCATTTAGAAGAACCAAAACAGAAGTCCAAACCACAAGAGAATAAAAAATCCCACTCCAATTTATAAAATTAGAGAGTAGTTCAATGCACAAAATGACACAAACAACAAAAATCAAATAAAGGGAATCAGAGATAAGCATTTTTAAAGCTGGGAATAAAAATTGCACCAATTAAAGTTAAGTTCCAACCACAGAGATCTGGTTTAAGGCTGACCCCACTGAAGCGCAGTTCAGATAAAGGAACAAAATTTGAACCAGTTGAAAGTTTTACCTTCGGACTTTGTCTCTGGAATATAAATTAGAAATCCTCAGGAGGGCAAGGCAGCAGGCTGTGGCCGGAAGGGCTCCATGAGGTTTTGGACAGCCGTTGGACAAGGTCCTGGTGAAGCTGTCGACTTCTGGCAGAGAAGCTCACACAGGAGAAAACTCAAAATGCATACCCAAGGAAGGTCCTTTGGCCGGATACTTTCGCCCAATCAAGATATCCAAGTTCAGACTTAGGGCCTGATTTAGAGTTTGGTGGATGGGTTACTCCCTCACAAATGTGACGGATATCCCGTCTGCCGTTTTACAAGTCCATTATATCCAATGAGACTTGTAATACGGCAGACGGCATATCCGTCACATTTGTGACGTAGTAACCAGTCTGCCAAACTCTAAATCAGGCCCATAGTAAAGTTTTGAAGCTCGGACTCCGCCAGCAGGGCAAGGCTGAAAACTGTAGCAGAACAGGGATCCACAAGGCTGTAAACTCTCTACGCCACGTCCCACTGAAATTGATTTGCTGTTGCACCATCAATCACCTTGCACCCTCTGTCCCTGGCTCACCGGCAACACACCTTCATCAGATTGACTGAACTGATTTGTTCCGGTCCTTCTTTAGAGCCAAAAAGTTTCTAAGTTTCACACTTTTCAAGATGTTAGGAGGAGTACACTGTCAAAGGTCCCAGGACTTCAGGAACAGCACTTGGGGGTCAGGCCTCACACCAGCAGAAGCCACCAGCAGGTTCCAGGGCTGGTCCAGTTTGAAGTGGTCACCTGGGGTCTTCAGGACAAGGGCTTCTTTCAGCGTGTTGTTTCCCTGTTAATAGGTCAGCCACCTGACCCTTGAAGTCTGCTTCTTTGTACTGGGTACAAGTGGGAGCAGATCCAGTCCTTCTGATCCGCTCACAGGTCTCAAACAGCAAGTGATGTTCTTCTTTTGTTCTTCAACAGGTCCAGAGTGTTCTGAAGAAGATATCCAGGGGTACCACATTTACATCTGGCACTTGCTTGTGGGTAGGGGAGATTCCTGGCACCTCCTAGACCAATAGGGGAAGGTTTTCAGGTGTAACCCTACTCACTTTTGCAGTACTTCCCGTTTGTCTTACAGGAAACAGTCCCACACTGCACCTCTCTACCTAAATCCAACATGGCAAACCCTTCTTCCTCTGTTCAGAGCATGTAACTTTCTAAAAGTACCTTTTCATTAATCGTAATTACAAATTAGATTTTAACATTAAATTGGATTTTGAATAACTATTACAAATAGTATTTGAATTATGTTTCCTAACCATAATTATCATATTAAATATAATAATGTAACCCAATGGTTATCTATGAAAACAGCCAGAAATGCTGCAGTGAAAACAGCAGCTTTTTTGCTTTAGGGACATATTTAACATTAAACCTTTACATGACCTACTTTTAAATATCTTGCAACCGGCCCTAGTCTAAGTCCTACTTAGAGGTGACTTGTTAATATTTAAAAAGAATGTTTGGGCCTGTCAAAAGGAATTATTTTGACAGGTTGAATTTGCAGTTTAAAACTGCAACAGCCAGGGTACATTGGTAGGCCAGCAGTCATGTTTACACTGTCATTGTAGTTGTTGGCACAATGGATGCTGCAGTCCAGTAGTGACATTTAACTTACAGGACCTGGGTACACTTTATACCATATACTAGGATCTTATGTGTATAGTAAATATGCTGATTATGAGTATAAGCAATATCAACATGTTTTAAGGGTCAGAGCACATGTACTGGGGTCTGTTTAGTGGAGTCCCAGAGCACAGAGTCAAACAATCATCAGCATCAGCCCACAAAAAAGGAGGTGCTCATGCAAAAATTGGCCAGTTTTCCTACAAATACCAACTCTGATTAGTGGCCTATACTGAACATGAATATCTCAATTTAAAAAAACCCTGAAAAATACAGTAGCTGCCCCCTTCTTGGCTTCCACATTCATTTGCAGATCTCCACTGATACTTCCAAAAAAATCATTAGAGAAGAAATTTTAAAATGAAATGTCCAATTAGCAACCAATGACACAGCAGAGAATGTGATGATTTCATACTAACAGGCGGGACGCCATGGGACTTGGTGGTACATGAATTGTAAAGCTATGACCTCACCTAGCACATCTTATGAAAGAGATCCCAGCATCAGGCTCTTCGAAGCAACAGTTTAGTAAAATAACTGCTGTGACATTAAGCTGTTCATCAGAAGTACTGTATATCGTGGGATACTTTGATTCGAGGGAGGAGCTTTCAAGCAAGTTTCGCATGTCCTGGGCAAGAAAAGACTCTGCTGGCAACAAACCATTACTTCATGAGGTTAGTGCTTCTGTCTCAGCGACGGAAAACATTCCAAAGGCAATGGAGTTTATCAATGAGCCTGTAGCCATGTCCATAAGTTCTGTTTTTAATTCTTATATTGGCTACCAAAAGCCTGCACTAAAGTATTAAGGGCACTGCCGAGAATCACCCAATGCCGAGCAACTCTGCTAAAATTTAGGCTCCGTGCGGCCTCAATCTTTTAGGAGATTTCATGTTTTGAATATCTGTGATTATCTGTTGGTTAAACATTTACTACTCTATACCACATAGATAGCTTCAGAGAAGAGGAATAGGATAGTAAGCGTGATTCTTGACCTGGCAGAATTAGTTCGAATATCTCTAGGCTGGTGTAAAAGGATCTTTATCCTTGGCAAAAACGGTGTTGTGTCTATCCTGCCCATGTGGAGGAAGTGACATGGCATAAACAAGTACAGTAATGCAAGCTGAAGATTACACATACCGATGGCTGTTTCAGGTGATCTTACCCCTCCCCCCCCCCAACCACAAATTAGTCAAATTGTTGAATTCATTACATATGCAAGCTGCACGTGGCAGTTACAGTAGTCACCCGATCAGTGCCCAAAAGTTATTCTTCACTACTATTAATGTCTTCACTATTTTTTTATCTCTTATCTATTTTTTTCCAACCATTCTCAGTTGTGCTCATTCATGACATAATTAATTGTGTAGTGATACCAGCATCCCTTCACTCATTATTAAATGAGGAAGAGGAGGATATTGGTCTATGGGCTAGCAATTATTCTTTCAATGGGCCCATCAGAGGAGCCCCCAGACATTTTACCAAGTCCGGTTGGGCGCCTTCGAACTGTGCCATTATGCGGAGGTTGCACAAAGCTGGTAACTATACAATTGATGAAATATGTTTACGCATGTTGATTCTCACACAATTAAGAACTTTCAACATGAATTAATTATTTTTGTTTGTTTTTTCACTGCAGCAATAAGATTCCATTTTTATTTTATTTTTTTTAAAACAGGTACCCGTTGCCAGACAACTCATCCTATAGTTTATTACTCACAATTGCGAATATTTGCAGATACTTACATCCGGCCTGAGTCCTGCTGCCATTTCATAATACATCTCAGCCGCTTCGTTAAGACTGGCTTGGCTGAAAAAGGAATAAAAAAACACACTTTAAAAAAGATACAGAAGGGCCCTTGAAGCCCAGCAGCCTGACCCGTGCATTGCTGAGATGCGGGGTCGGCCTTTACCCCAAAACTCCCAGCTTGAAATGTAGCCTTCACTCCTAAGAACATGTATTACTGCTTTGGAGTTGGACTGGGCAAGGCCTGGAGCATTACCAGACACACGAACATCTAAATACATTATTAGACCAAAACCAAGCGACGTATTTTGCTTTATTTAAAATAGAACACGTGCGAGACCTGCACTGATTGTGGCTGTGCTGGACTTTTTACGCATGAAGTTAAGGTGCCCCGATACTGCTGCCTGTGCTGTACAGGCATGATTATGAGAAAATTACACTGCTCTTATCTACTTTGTACATTTTCCGAGTGTTACTGTGTTTCCTGCACTGCATGTTTGCGTGTGTTTCGTATGTACGTGCACAGCTTGCATCGCCTGTGCAGTGGCGGCTCCTCTGAAATGGCGAAGGAGCGCAGCCTCACTGCCTGACACAGAGCCAGCAAATGTAAAATAAAACTATGTTCTTGCATTGTGTTATTTTACATTTGCTGGCTCTTAGCCAGCGGTGTTGGGAGGGGCAGGGCCTAGGCATGAGAGGGGTAAGGAGTGCTACATGCACTGCACTCACTAAGTGCCCAAATGTGTTTGGCTGGCCGTCTCAGGCCGACCAAAACATACATGCGTACTTAGGTTTTCTCCAGTCCAGGTGCATTGAGCAGCCGGGATGGAGAAACAACACAGACTTCCTGGTCTGAGCAGGGCGTCTTTCCTGCCTGCTCAGACCAATCCCCGCGCTGCTCTGGACGGATGGAGGTAGGGGGGGGAAGAGAAAGAGTGTGTATGTATGTGAGTGTAGGTGTGTGTAAGTGTAGGTGTGTGCACGTGTGTGTGTGTAAATGTAAATGTAAATGTAGACGTACTTGTAAAGCGCACTGATACTCCTGAGTGTCATGGCGCTGTACTCATAACGCTAGGGAACCCTTCCTGGTTTTTCCCCGTGAAATGTCCACTCCTGGGCATCCCCAGGGTGCAACCTGGCATCCCTAGCGCTGTAGGGGGCCGTTGTGGAGACTAAGCAAGCTATTGCCCAGAGTTGCAGCGTGGGACCCGTGATTAGAATAGGCACCGAGGCGAGAAATCAGGTCCGAGGAATTATGAGCCCAAGATCCGCCAAAACCAGCCAAGGCAGGAATTGAACCCTGGTCCCGGGCCAGACCTCTGCATCAGGGTATGCCGCTCTAACCATTGAGCCACACTTCTCCACATACGCATGTGTCCTGCCTGCGTTCCAGTTCAGAGTGGAGCTGGCCTAGCAGGTCAGGCTGCACTGTTCTGATCTGCATATGACTGGGTATGCTCAGAGGTAGAATGATAGACAAAATAACAAGATGGACCAGAATGCGGCCTACACAGTCACCACCGGCTGAGATTATTTCAAGCATTCCACCCATTACTTGTATTGTATTCCTCCAAGCAATGGGCCTTATATTGCTGCATCCTGATTAGATAACCGAGTCCTTGGGAATCTTACTTCTCTTTCACAAAGCTCACGAAGGGGTGGGATGGAAAATTCTCAGGCCAATAAGGTGTGCCCACTTGCATTGACAAACAGGAAATCCCCAATAAGTCACGGCTACTTCAGTAGTGCTCACACGTGTGGTGTCACAAAAGAGTACAAGACTGCAGCTGTGCAACCAAAGAGAGCACCCGTCAAACAAGTGCTTCATGTCTTGTGAGCACACAAGGCCCACAGTGAAAACATTAGACTTCAGTAACAAGAACAACCACATGTTTGACAATACCGGTTCAGGGAGACAGGCAACACTTCTGCAAATGTAGAAAACATTAACGCACTTTATGATCTGAACACTATTTAACAAACCTTTGAAAAACAAATGGAGGATAATGGCAGAAAAAATAGTTTTTGCTTTAAAAGTCGCAGAGGTCAGTTACACAGAGAGGAACATTCCTTTTTGGTAACAATAATTCTACGGCTTCTATAAATTCACAGGCTTATATGTTTCTACAGAAAACCTTATGTTTATTAAAATTAACTGTCAAACATACCTTCCACTAACAGCAGGAGTCTCCTAATGCCCTGTTTAGGCTTAGGCGGATTAAATAAAACTGGATTATACAAACTAGACAGCAGCCCACGCTGCTGCATCAGACCTTTCTTGCTAAGGACTAGCATGTCATATTAATGTAGAATTATACCTATGCTAGGCATGTCATTTGAAATAAGTACATTTTTTTTTTTACTCCAGGGTAGGATTCTCTCTAGATTTACACGATTGCTCAGAGAAGGCAAAGAGTAGGTAGAGGGAGCCTCGGCATACTTTTGTTTTTGGAGGGCGTAGATGCTGGGTAGGGTGCAGAAGTGGCTCTCAAGCAGCACTGCCATGAAATCCTGACCCCTCCAAGGCCCGCCCCCTCCTCACACCGTGATTGTCCTTTGTAAGTTGGCAGGTTTGCCACTGCTAAAAGACATGTGTGTGACAAAGCATGACGAACACTTACGTCTGTATGTGCAGAGGAACAGCTAAGCAATGGGGACACAAGCACAGTAATAATCATGATAAATACACCCCCCGCCCCCCTTCCCCGGCTTTACTCACTTGATGAACCTTTTCTAGGAAGGATTATCCTGCCATTTTTAGTACTTTGGTGGTCACAAGAGTCGCTGTTTAGAGCCATTGTTATTAATTTAGATTAGGGACCACAACCTCCTGTGATTGCGAAGTTAAAGGATACTGGAATACATGTTGTACTCATTTCAACTCAAAAATAACTGTGGGCATATATTTGTATACATTTATTAAAAAGCAGTCTTTTTAGAGCTATTGATTTTATTCTTTTAACAATAGGCAATCTGAGTTCATTTTTGAATAGTCGTTTTGAAAAACATCGGATAGCTTGAGGGCTTAACTACTCTAACACTAAAAGAGAAAACAAGTAGATGCCCAATACATGTCCCTTCATCCCGTATGGTGTACACTGCCTGCATTACAAAGAATACTGTGCTGTGAGAGCGCATCGTGTTTTCATTCCACTGGAACATGCTGCTTTCGCCACGCCAATACACTGAGTTCATTAGCGGGGACTTTACATCGCAGCTGAGAGCAGCCAGCACGTGCTCCGATTCTCGGGCCTCTCCAGGCCAAAATACCATTTCCATCAGCCACTGGATGCGAGCCATCCAACCAGACCCCCCCCCCAACCCCCAGGGGTCTTCATTCTAACTTGTGCTACAAGGATGCTGTGGCTTCGTGGCCAGCTTCGAACCCAACAACAAAGCAGTGGGTTTACAGTAAAAAAGATTTAACTTCCTGTAAACCCTCCGTTAATATTTTTTTGCTACCTACTTCTTCATTTATCTTCACGAAAAGTACATTCAAGACTGTTTTAATGTCGCAAATGGCGTCACGCGACTGTAACCTTTGCCAAGAATCAGTGAGGGAACAAATGTAAATGTAAATGTATTTCGATTTATATAGCGCACTAATCACCCAGGGGTCTCAAGGCGCTTGCTTAGGGAACCCGTCCTGGTATTCCCCTGTGAGATACCCCGGCAGGGTATTCACAAGGTAAAAGCCAGGCATCCCGCCGCGAGGGGCCGTAGTGAAGATTAAGCAAGCTATTGCCCAGAGTCGCAGAGTGTGACCCCGTGAGTCGAGTAGGCACCGGAGCGAGAATTGTCGAGTCTGTGGAATTTTGAGCCCGAGACCCGCCGAGGCGGGGAATCGAACCCTGGTCCACGGCTGATCTCAGCTTCCGGGTCTGCCGCCTCTAACCACTGAGCCACGCTTCTCCACAAACGTAAAATAAGCGACGGACCCCCAGTGTGTCCTACTGGCAGCTCATCAGAACCATCTTCAAACTCTAGGTAGCCCTGTAGTCCGGCGCAGCTCGTGCAGGTAAGAGCGGTAGGGCGGGGGGAGTCGATAGATGACGACGAGGTAAACTTAAATTAAAAAAAAACTAAGGCCACTTACCTTGCGCTCGCCACATTGCCGGACAGACAGGCTTCGGGAGGAGAAATCATCAAACTGAGGTCATATTATCTAAGGCACTCCAAGTGCCCATTGGGCGACTGCACACGTTTTAGCCCTGTGGCGAACTTGAGTATTACAGAAGAGGCCGCAGATGAGCCCACTCTGCAGTGCCCCATTGACAGGACCCATAGTTCTAGTGCCCGAGGAATGTATATTCGGTGTTCCTCCTGGAGACAATACAGGTGCTTGTGCAACAGCTCCATATTACCAGGGCATAGTGCTTTATTATCGACTAAGTGCCCGGACCCAGAGGTTTGGTGAGAGGCCTGCGGTCGGTCAGGGTGCCGAATCGCAAGCAAAGTAGTCTTGGTTTCATCTCGGGCTTCTTTTATCCAAGACTACACTCTGCATGCCTCTTTATTTCACTCCTGTAGGGTTCTTTTTCATCCCTGCTTTCTTCCTTCGTCGCTGTTTTTCATCTTTCTCTAACTCATCCTTTCTCCCTTTCACGTTTTTCTCTCTGTTGCTCTGAATCAAACTCTATTGTAAAATGAGTGACCCTCCCTAAAAAATGCTGCCGGTCGACCCGACCTACAACTGCCGTCTCGAACTCCGGAATACCTGGACAGCTGTGAACAAGCATGTGAACAGTGGGTATTCACTCATTTGCATGCAGGCGCGGCTCCGTGCAGATGTGGGGATGCCACTGCCTGTGCAACAGCGTCACACCACAGAGGCAGGAAGCTGCGCAAAAAGAACCTGGATGGAGTGTTAATTCTGCACCAACTTATCAGTGCCATTCCCCGTTTCTACCATTGTGAACCGAGTGTTGTAGAGACCCCCCACCCCTTAAACAACGGAGTTGACATTCACAGACTGTCCCTGGTCCCAAACAAACGTAGGTTGGGACCAGGGACAGTCTATGAATGTTACACCTGTGGCTGTGTGTTAATGATAGGAGACTCTTCAGACACATCATGGTGGGCCTTAAGGCATCCACAGGATGCAAGCCAAATGCTGCACACATGCCCAACTCAGGGGCCTGTGTCCAGTTTGCGCCCACTTCAGTGCAGGCTATGTGGTGGCTTTCAGTGTTTCCTGGCATTAGCCAATAGAATGATTATGAGAAACGCAAAAGAAATAGAAAAGCCCCAACAAGAACAAAAACAGACTTTAATGAGGGAGAAAGTGAATTCCAAAGCTTGGCTTCACCGAACATAAATATCCGACCACATTGCCTAGATTTCCTGAACTTGGTCACACATAGCAGATTGGTGAATGCAGATCTAAGAGATCTGCTAGGAGTATTCCTTCTCAGCCTATTTCACAGGGGAACAGGGCCCAGCCCCTGAAAGGTTTTATATGCGATGCAGAGTGATTTAAACTAAATTCTTGGCTTAAGCAGTAGCCAATGTCGCCCCTTCAATGCCAGGGAGGCAGAGGCTCCCCTTGGTCTATTCAGGGCAAGTTTGGCTGCTGCAACGCGAACCCTCGACAACCGATGTAAAAAATAAACACCAACCAAAGGATCGTCTAAGTAAACATTACATTCAAGCATCAAATCATGCAATTACTCAACAATCAGCAACTAAGTTCAATGCCGGCTACCCTGCGGATTTAGCACATCGGCTGTCGTGAAAGGAGGACGTATTCCCTGAAAGGAGATATTTGAAGGCCACATCGGCAGGATATTGGTTTACTTAGAAATGTTGGAGTTACAGGGGAGCTTTTTGAAGAGGTGACTGGAGTGAATCTATAATTAAGGCAACAAACTAGGTCGATGTTGGGATTCTTGAAAAGGCATATTGGATTTTTGGATCACAGACGAGGACCAGTTTTTTACGAATGTAATGACCCTTGAAAAGTTTGGAGTATACTGATTGATATGGTAGTAATTTGAAAGTACAGTTTAAATTTAAGGAATAGGTATTGACGAGGAATTTCTGGAATAGAGAACATATTGGTGATATTTATCATCAACTTAGATTTATATAACAAAAGCCCCGATGATTTCGCGGTTGGGACGAAACACGTAGGCTGTAGCTGTGGAATTGTGTATTATGTGAAAATATTGTGCACATTCGTGAAGCGGATTTCTTCATCAAATGGAATGAAATTAGACAATAAAAGAATTGAAGAAAAAATTAATTGATGAAGGAAGCCTGCATTGAACTTTGTTGCTGTGGATCAGCGACTGCACCAACACACTCGCCCCTCTCAAGATCTCCACAACCAACCACACCACCAAGAAAGCCGCCTGGTTCACCGAAGACCTCCGGATCTCCAAGCGCACCTGTCGGAAGCTTGAGAAGAAATGGCTCCACGACCGAACACAAGACAGCCACACAGCCCACAAGAGTGCCACCCGCAGACACCACCAACTCATCAGGACCGCCAAGTGGGCCGCCTTCAAGGACCGCTTAGACAACAACGCACACAACCCCAAAGAGCTCTTCAGCATCGTAAAAGAACTCTCCAACCCCAGCGCCAACACCAACATCCCACCATCACAAGACCTGTGCGACTCCCTGGCCACCTTCTTTCACCGCAAGATCACCGACATCCACGACAGCTTCAACTCCGACACCCCCGCAGCCACCACTGAGACCACCACCCCTGCGACCTCCACCCGAACCAGCCGCCTGACCACCTGGTCCTACGTCAGCGACAAAGACACCATCAAAACCATGAACTCCATCCACTCTGGATCTCCATCCAACCCCTGCCCTCACCACATCTTCAACAAAACCAGCACAACCATCGCGCCCCACCTCCGGAAAACAATCAACAGTTCATTCGAGACAGCAACCTTCCCGGAAAGCTGGAAGCTCGCCGAGATCAACGACCTTCTGAAGAAGCCCAAGGCGGACCCCAAAGACCTCAAGAACTTCCGGCCCATCTCCCTGCTCCCGTTTCTGGCACAAGTGACAGAGAAGATTGTCAACAAACAGCTAACCCGCTACCTCGAAGACAACGACATCCTGGACCCTTCCCAATCCGGTTTTCGCAGCAACCACAGCACCGAGACCGCCCTCATCGCCGCCACTGACAACATCAGGATCCTGATGGACAAAGGAGAGACAGCCGCCCTCATCCTCCTGGATCTATCAGCAGCCTTTGACACAGTCTGCCACCGCACCCTATCAGCACGCCTCCATGACGCTGGAATCCAAGAGAAGACACTGGCCTGGACCACATCCTTCCTCTCCGGCCGAACCCAGAGCGTCCGCCTCCCACCCTTCCGCTCAAGAACCACCGAGATCATCTGCGTCGTCCCACAGGGATCCTCCCTCTGCCCGACGCTGTTCAACATCTACATGGCACCGCTCGCCCACGTCGCACGACAACATAACCTCAACATCATCTCCTACGCCGACGACACCCAGCTGATCATATCCCTCACCGAAGACCCCCACATCGCCAAAGCCAACCTCCACAGAGGAATGAAGGCCGTAGCCGACTGGATGAAGGACAGCAGACTAAAGCTGAATTCAGATAAGACTGAGGTCCTCATTCTCGGACCCACCCCATCAGTCTGGGACGACTCCTGGTGGCCCACATTGCTAGGCACAGACAACGCACGCAACCTGGGGGTCATACTCGACTCCAACCTCTCCATGACCAGGCAAGTCAACGCTGTCTCCGCGTCCTGCTTCAACACCCTCAGAATGCTCCGCAGGATCTTCAAATGGATCCCCTCCGACACGAGAAAATCCGTCACCCAGGCCCTCATCACCAGCAGACTTGACTACGGGAATGCCCTCTACTCAGGAACAACAACCAAGCTCCTGAGACGACTGCAACGAATCCAGAACGCCTCGGCACGACTGATCCTCGACGTCCCCTGACGCAGCCACATCACACCCCACATAAGAGGCCTGCACTGGCTCCCCGTCAACAAGAGGATCACCTTCAAACTCCTCATCCACGGACACAAAGCACTACACAACACTGGACCTACATACCTCAACAACCGGCTCAGCTTTCACACCCCCACCCGAAGCCTCCGCTCAGCCAACCTTGCCCTCGCCACAGTCCATCGCATCCGGAAAGCCACCGCCGGCGGCAGATCTTACTCCTATCTCGCCGCCAAGACCTGGAACACTCTCCCTACCAGCCTACGACAGACCCAGGACCTGCTGGCCTTCAGAAGACTTCTCAAGACCTGGCTCTTCGATCAGTAGCACCCCCCCCCCATCCCTCCAGCGCCTTGAGACCCTCACAAGTATGTAGCGTGCTTTAGAAATACAGTGATTGATTGATTGCCGATTGTTGAGTAATTGCATGATTTGATGCTTGAATGTAATGTTTACTTAGATGCTTCTTTGGTTGGTGTTTATTTCATTTTCTAGTGGCTTTGACGGTGGGCTGCCACAAGTAGAGTGTCAGCTAAGTGACTTAATATATAAAGGGTGAATTATTTTGTGCAATTGCTCACTGTGCACACAACTGTAATACCCTCATAGTGTCAGGATTTGGAATACGATGTAAAAAATACTCTGGTGCACCCAAAAGAAGAACATTACAGTAGTCTAGGCGACTGAGAATAACACTAAGACTACCAAAGCTCTGTTGGAATGAGGAAGCACGGGCAAGATCTTGAGCAGAGTTCTAAAGAGCGCAAAGCAGGTGCAACTTTATTCACATGACTCTCCACAATAAGTTTACCGTCACAAGTGACTCCAAAATTACAGACCGACATAACAGGACAACAAGCCCCTCAAACAGTCCAGGCCAGAAAATGGGGGGGTGGGGGGGGGAAGTACACCTGGAACTATTTGGGCTGCACAGCAGAGCAGCTCCATCTTATCACCATTAAACTTTAAGGAGTTTAAACTGAGACACTGAATAATGTCCTTCATGCAATCATGGAAAGTAGAAACTTGCTGATTGCTTGCCAACGAAAGAATAAGCGGAGTATAATCAGCATAGTTGACAAAGGTCAACTTATAAGACTTAATCAGTCTGACCTAGGCGGCCATATAGATGTTGAACAAAATCGGGCTAGTGGAAGAGCCCTGTGGCACTCCATGTTTAATAGCCCTAGCCTAGGAACGGAGGGAGAGCAACTGCTTGACATCTGTCCAATAAAGAGGAGCGGAACCATTCCAAGACTGTTGCGCCGACCCCAATGGTCGCTAACCGAGCTAAGAGTGTGGTATGACAGACTGTATAGAAAGCGGCAAAGCGTCCAATAAAATCAGCATCGCTGATTACCCCTCATTGACACACATCCTTAACTTGTCCATGGCTGTATTCAAGTCCAATTCGGTCCCGTGGCCCAAGCTAAATCCAAATTACTCCTCTTCCAAATAATTATTATTTTCTAGATATTGGGCTAGTGACATTCCAAGATTTTAACCAGGTAAGGCAGGAGAGGAATATGTCTATACTTGCTCAAAATAGCTGGATCCAGAGACGTCCTTCTCAGCTCATCTGGTCACTGCATACACCAGTGATTCGTACAGTATTGATCTCTCTCAATTAGTGTTTCCAGAAACCAAACCTATGGGATTCATGTATTTATAACTTTTATAAAGCAGTTGTATGAACCGAATGCTCCAAACAGCTAATACGAGCAGCAAGAGGAGAAAAATACAGGAACAAGCTGATTCAAGATCAAATGCTTGACAAGTGATTGTCCTCCGGATGTTGGTGAAATTATCAGAAGCTGGTCTTGCATCAAACAGACAAAGTCAAGGGGCTTGAAAAGGCTGAAACTTGAGAATTCTGAGTGTTCCTCCAAATTATCTCCCTCTAGATGGCAGCATTTACAAGAGGTATTGAAGCCAACCTTTATTGTAGGCCTGTCTAAAGCACGTGGTTATGCACATTTCTTGGAGAATCTTCGAATGCCCCCTTTTGGCAGTTGTTCTTCAACTTCCTTTGTACATACTTCCATGCAAATAATGTTTTGTTTGTATTCCAGTACTGGTGCCACAAAGACACACATGCCTTATTGTTGGGATTACCTAGAAAAATGTGCAATTTGGATGTATTTAGAATTTACGTTACTAAGATGAGTTACCCATGGAAATTAGATGATATTTATGTGCTATACAATGTTCACCCGTTGCCTTCTGAGACAACATTATTCTTTGTCAGACTTAAGACCATATGACATGTTGTAGCTTACTGAGCTAAATAGCTGAAACTGCTGGGCCACTCAAGTAAGAAGACTTTCAATTCAATGCATAAGGATGTATTTTGTTAATTTAAACACAACAAATCCACCTGAGATTGTATTTTGATTACCATATGTCCCTCAGGATTCTACCTGAAAGATTCTACTATTGGACAAACACAAAAATGTGACGGATGTCCTCACATGAACCCAGGTGTCATGCTTCGTCATAGGACACCCAACGCTCTCCAAAAACCCGGTTTGATAGAGAGCGGTTCTGCACCTAAAATCAGGAAACCACTTCTACCCAAGGATGGACCAGTGATCTATACAGATTAAAAACCGAGACATACTAAACAGACTTTTATATTTACTACAAATATCACTTGATATTAAAAACCAGTGTGGAGAAAAGGGGAATTGGCACCATGAACCTTCACCCTCTCAGACGGGATGCTCAAATTAGGCGCCTGTGATATGTTTCTTCAACCCTCCTAAAAATAAGAAACTACTTCCCCCATGAGCTAGTAACTCAGGTGGATACCCAGAACTGGACTCCCATAGGCAAAGCCCCGATGATGTCAGATGACGCAGTCATGCCGCGCAGTGAGGACATCACCCACACCCAAGTGCTTCCGCTGCGATACCGCCGCAGGTAACGGCAATTCCCCTGGTGGGCTAGTACTCTTCAATTAAGAGGCTACAGCTGTACACGAGGATGTAATTGCAAAAGTGGCCACAGTATAAATACCAGGCTCCCTTGCACGTCGGGAGGAAGGAGCAGATGCAGCCAGGTTTTCAGACAGGAACGCACCTTGACTAAGTAAGAGGGTGGATATGTGTAAGGATACTGATCCCATGTTGTGTATTGCAGAGAATGGGGAAAGGTATTGTGATGTACTGAAAACTAAACCACTCTTCCTCCAGCACTGCTGTTTTTAGAGTATGACTACAGGGGTTCCGGAGTACTCCTCCATGGGGCACCGATGACCTGATAGTGGAACCAGATTGTGAGCTTATCTCGCAATTTGATGTATTTGGAAACAATGTTGTTTCACAAGTGCAGTATTACTTTATCGCAAAGTATGCGAGTGTTGCATGCTGATAGTCATTTCTATATAGCCCAGATCTACCAAACTTAAGGGATCTCAAAAACATCTTGTAATTCTGTTACAGGTACTCATCGCCCTGGTACATTAAAGGGAGACAAAGGTCACCCTTTTGTTATTAGTGGCACAAGAGCATGTCATTGCCAAACCTGGATCGCGTATTTCCATCCTGAAGAATGTCAAGGACTCGCATGAGCCATCAGGCAGAAACAAGTTGACGGTTTATGTGGTGATGGGGTACTAATTCCCCTTTTCTCCAAGCTTCTTTTTAACACCAAGTGATATCTGTAGCAAATATACGTCTGTTAAGGATGTCACATTGGGTTTTAATTACAAAAAGGGGGTGGTGATGGACAGAGTATCTGAGTTAATCAGAACACTCCTACCCAGTCAACAGATCAGGGCTTGATCCATCACCGTTTTTTAGCTCACTGCACCATCCCAGTTCAGAACCTGGCTATATGCAAATTAGTCTGTCCCTGGCCCAGTGCATCATGGGAACAGGGCAGACCAAACTACCAAGCCAATTCTTCACTGGAAAGGAAACAAGCTTCCGGGGACCGGTTTCTGGCATTACAGACGTCTTCGGCCCGGCTTGCTTGAATCCTGATGGTGCAATGAGCAAGGGACTCATGTCTGAGCATACCCTTCCACACCACCATTAGCGTGGAAGGGTATACTCAGATGTGAGTCCCTTGCTCATTGCACCATCAGGATTCAAGCAAGCCGGGCCGACGACGGCTGAAATGCCAGAAACCGGTCCCCGGAAGCTTGTTTCCTTCCCAGTATAAGAATTGGCTTGGTAGTTTGGTTTGCCCTGTTCCCATCATGCACTGGGACAGGAACAGACTTATTTGCATGTAGCCAGGTTCTGAGCTGGGATGGTGCAGTGAGCTAAAAAACGGTGATGGATCAAGCCCTGATCTTTGGACTGGGTAAGAGTGGTCTGCTTAATTCAGACACTCTGTTCATCACCACCCCCTTTTCTGAATCATTTTGTCCACCATAAGCGTGGAAGGGTATACTCAGATGTGAGTCCCTTGCTCATTGCACCATCAGGATTCAAGCAAGCCGGGCCGACGACGGCTGAAATGCCAGAAACCGGTCCCCGGAAGCTTGTTTCCTTCCCAGTATAAGAATTGGCTTGGTAGTTTGGTTTGCCCTGTTCCCATCATGCACTGGGACAGGAACAGACTAATTTGCATGCAGCCAGGTTCTGAGCTGGGATGGTGCAGTGAGCTAAAAAACGGTGATGGATCAAGCCCTGATCTTTGGACTGGGTAAGAGTGGTCTGCTTAATTCAGACACTCTGTTCATCACCACCCCCTTTTCTGAATCATTTTGTCCACCATTAGCGTGGAAGGGTATACTCAGATGTGAGTCCCTTGCTCATTGCACCATCAGGATTCAAGCAAGCCGGGCCGACGACGGCTGAAATGCCAGAAACCGGTCCCCGGAAGCTTGTTTCCTTCCCAGTATAAGAATTGGCTTGGTAGTTTGGTTTGCCCTGTTCCCATCATGCACTGGGACAGGAACAGACTAATTTGCTTGTAGCCAGGTTCTGAGCTGGGATGGTGCAGTGAGCTAAAAAACGGTGATGGATCAAGCCCTGATCTTTGGACTGGGTAAGAGTGGTCTGCTTAATTCAGACACTCTGTTCATCACCACCCCCTTTTCTGAATCATTTTGTCCACCATAAGCGTGGAAGGGTATACTCAGATGTGAGTCCCTTGCTCATTGCACCATCAGGATTCAAGCAAGCCGGGCCGACGACAGCTGAAATGCCAGAAACCGGTCCCCGGAAGCTTGTTTCCTTCCCAGTATAAGAATTGGCTTGGTAGTTTGGTTTGCCCTGTTCCCATTATGCACTGGGACAGGGTCAGACTAATTTGCATGTAGCCAGGTTCTGAGCTGGGATGGTGCAGTGAGCTAAAAAACGGTGATGGATCAAGCCCTGATCTTTGGACTGGGTAAGAGTGGTCTGCTTAATTCAGACACTCTGTTCATCACCACCCCCTTTTCTGAAACATTGGGTTTTAATCTGTATACATCACAGGCCCATTTTAGGTTTAAGAGACTCCCTGATTCCATCAAACCAGTTCTTGGAGAGCGAGGGGTGTCCTATGATGAAGCATGACATCTGGTGGTGTGTGAATACAACCAGTCAGATTTGTATGCATGTGCAATAGGAGATTGTTTCAGGTAAAATCTTGAATGAAAATAGTAAGCAAAATACACTATCGGGTGGCTTTGTTGTGTTTAAGACATTGTGTTTGGAGGCCAGCTCACCCTTGAGGCCTCATAGCCTCTAATTACTGGACTTGGATATCCTCCAGGGGTGTGTGTTTGGATATTATGTGGATTGCCTTGCATCAGAGAAACAATGAGTGGTAAAGCTACTAGGCCTATCCAGGTGACAGCAGTTCTCATAACGTTCTTCATCAAACTGACTGAAGTCTCTTTATTTATATTTGGAGATCTGTAGAAAGATGAAGAACAGCCATAGGGCAAACAGTCCACATTCAGTGGCTTAACATTCCACTCCACATTCCTCTGCAAACTATGCTCTTCATCATGATTAGAATGTGGCCCACAGAAGCTGAAACAAAGATTGCTACAGTTACAATTACACATGGAATGGCTGCTTCAGTCACAGCTTTTCATTCGAACTGCAACCTTTAAAATCCTGTAAAATTTCAGGTTCCAGAAGGAAATGAAATACTTTGAGTACAAGGGCACCGTCCATCAAAGAGTTCCAATAATATCATTAATCACGCCTGTCGTTTTTCAAAGTCATCACAGCCCCAGAGACTGCAAAGTACGCTTACCGGCAGCGTGCTGTTCCATTATATTTACCTTTTATATACTTGAGCATTTCAAATTTTGCAAAGCTACAGTAAAATCCCGTGGCTGCTTTCACATCTGTCACCTTCAAGTTTCCTTTGTGATGGACGTCTTTAAAAAGGCTTACGAGTGGAAATGAAAGAAGAACAGACTATCCTGCTCTACATGCCTGCGCAGAGAGGATTACAAGCACGGTGAAATGTGCCAAGTTTGCGGAAATAGATACCTACACATTTATAATTTCCTATACCCGCATATCCGTCTTTCAGGGACAAAAAGGGCTTACGTTAATACGGTGTATCGTTAACGCTTCAACATACAAAAAAAAAATCACATTAAATTTCACCTCACGGAGACTGTTTATCTCACTCATAGGACTTCAATCCAACATCAACACGTTGGAAACATCAGCTTCAACTGGGACTGGAAACTGCTTCATACAGATGCTATTACTCCTGAGAATACACATTACTGTCTATGGGCTGCCCCGTCCGGAATATCCCTTACAGGTAAATTTCAGTTCTCCAGAGTGATCACCAGCTGTAACTAGACCTTGCTGTATGGTGAGAGGGGATTATCAGTGGTTTAAGTAGTAGAAGAAAGCCAAAGTTGCCACAAGTAGTAGAGATATCATCACGTCAACTTTGTTGAACACTACCATCTTTCTCTTGCCCATTTACTGAACAGGCATCCGATCAAAGAAATATCTAGTGATAATCTGGCAAGCATGACTTCAAGCACACAAAGTCCTGGATGGATGAATTCAGAAAACATGTATTTAACCATCAAAATGGGAAATTGTAGTCTTACCAGTTACATACTTTTTTTGACATTTTGAAAACCCACCAATATCTTTTACAGGAAGCACCAGAAAATATATCTTTGTTAGATGATGGATTTGTGCAAGGGTTAGTGGGGTAAGGAGGTGGACTGTGGATGTTTGTGGCGCAGGTCTGTATAGATTGTACAATAGTTTCTGCTATACAAGTAAGAAGACAGCTATATGGTGCAGAAGCTAGTAACTGATGAGAAGCATTTTTGCATTGAGGCCACCGGGACTCTACCAAAACTGGACAGATAACATCCACATTGAAATTAAGAAACTAAGCTGTCGTGCTCAGGCTAGTCGACACTAAGCAGGAATAGCAGATCTTGCCTTCTTTTGGCGTTAAATTTGGTTCGAGGAATACTTCTTTAAAGCCCCTCATCTTTTGGAGTCTGTTCTTTACATACGGTAAAGTGCATTTTAAAAGTCGCCCCTTCTATGGGATGCTCTGTCACAGCTGTGGAATTATAGGCTTACCAAAGACCATACCAGGTTAATTGGGAATTCAAAAATCACCTGGCTTAAAAATATTCTGGCCTTTTTGGTTTCTCAATTTGCCTTACTCGCGCCAAAGAGATTACCAGTAATCTGTGCAGGGAACTTGCAAGGATGCTTCTAACAGGAAGAAGACTCAGTCGTGTATGCATAGGCTATGCTGATACATCCCCACGTTTGGGCACTCCAAGTGAAACAAACAGTTTTCAAAAGTTGTAAATCCAATGAGTTTATTTTTAGTTCAATAAAGTTTGTGGTTCAAATAAGGTGTGATATTCAATTCATATCAAAACAATCCTTAGGTTTTTAAATTTTTGAATGAGGAACGAACAAGTTAAAAACTCCAATGCATTTCGGGCATAGCCCTTTTTCGAGGAGTTTTCAAAGTCCGCTGTAACGCGTCGCGTCACAGAACGGGTTCAATGGCATTCGGGAGAACGCTACTAACAGGAAGAAGCCATGAAGGTTACTCACTGATGGATAAGAACATATTCTGCACCTCTTGAAACGGGGCTTATGCGGCACAGAACTACAGAGGGAACATCTACAAGATATACTGAGGCTTTACTATCTGAGTGGAAAAGCCACATGGGAAAAGGCTCATAAATGCGCCAATGAAAGGAAGAAGAGATGAAATGCTTAAGGACAAAAGGATCCTAAAAACGTCCTGTACATATACATACATACATACATGTGTATATATTTCTGTTTACACTCGGAGGCACAGTTTCCAGTCTAGCGAAAAAATGTAAAAGGCACTCTGAGGTACAAAAAAAACCTGCGTGCCGTGCAAGGGCAATACCATTGACAAGAAAGGGAAAGAGCTAAAGTTTTCATATTTAGACTTGTCTGAAAAGATGCAATACACAGGAGTGGAAAAGGGTCGGAAGTCTATCTGGAAAAAAGAAAGACTGAGCAGGCTTGCTAGCAATAGTACCCAGACCAAGAGGTGCATGCGGAGTAGGGTGATCGCATGCACTGAACCAATTTTGTCTGCGAAAATGGGTCTTCTACTGTGGCTTTAAATGCTATGAATGGCGGATCTTCAGAGGTGCCTGAGGTGAGCCTTTTAAGACCGCTATAAGAAATATCAACATTTATTGTTAAACAAAAATATGCTGCACTCAATCCAAACTAGTGAAGGTTTAGATACTGAATACATTTGCATTTCATATCATTTTTTAATTAAATATGTTTGAACACTGTTGGCCCTACTAAGAATGCTATCCAGATTAAAGGATATCACCGATTGACGGTAAAAAAAAGTTGCCGTGCATGAGTTAAAGGGACAGCGCATCATTTTTAGGTGTTCTGAGAACATACGAGCTCTTGTGATTAATACATCAAAAAGAAGTACAGAGAGTGAGCGAATTCTGGTTTAGCCCTCTTCAGCCATTGACCTTCATGTGTTTTGCCTGGAGACCCATTGCTTGGATGGGTTACCTGTCAAGGTCATGGCATTTTAAGGATGGCAACATTGTCCTATTTTAGCTCCACTTAGATTTTTGGGGTATTCCTTTTGCTAAACTGCTGAGATGTGTAGCTTGAATTTGATACTCAGTTTGAGTTCTTTCACTGCTTTGCTGGCACGAGGACATTTTACTTGCCGATTTATGGCTTAACTGTTTTCTGTCTTGATGCCTAAGCTTGCCATAAAACGAAGGCGCCGTGCTATTTATCAATTGCTCATGCGCATTAATATGCTTTAGTTTCATGCCACAATAAAATGGTGGCTTTACAGCTTTTTTTAATAAACACAATAGATATGTGTAGGTACATACGCTGACCCTTAATCAAAAATGTTTAAAATGCAATATTTGCTGTGTATGTCTTTTTAACTTTACCAGTCTCAACACAAACTTCCTTGGCTGTGTCCCTTTCGTAACACTGATTTGAGAGTACAGCGTAACTCTGATAATGCTATCTGTTCAGAAAATGGACCATTTCAAAATCATCATTGCAAAGCACCTAGATGCAATTATATTATTAAACCATTCTTTCTGTTCGCCTCTAAGACTTGCCTTTCATGCTGTGAATTGCAAGCAACAAGATTAACTAATTTATAGTGTAAATTATAATAAACCAATCATTTATAAGCAAAAAAGCATGCTTTCTTAATAACAGTACACTTATAGTTACCACATCTGCCAAGCCTATCTATCATACGCATCAAGTCTGTGTACCATAACTACCATGTCTACCTACCATACATAGAACACCTTCCCTATCAAAAGGGACCTACCGACCATAGCTATCATTCCAGAAACTACCATAGCAACCAAATCTACCTACCTTGCATAACCTACCTACTCATCTGCAACGCGCATATCTTATGCCTGCCCTGAGGTGTCAGTTGAGTGAAAAGGGGCCAAGTTCAGCCTATGGTATGTCTAGTAAGACACTAAGGAAATGCAGCGGAAAAGTACAGACTGCAGCTTCTTCGAGGCGTGAAGATGTAAAGGCCATTGCCTCTTTTAAAGTACCAAGACCTGTTGGTTAGGTAATGCTTGTTTGTCACGTGATGGTCAACGAACTCCAAATCAAAGTCACCAAATATCGCCCACACTGTTTTCCAACTACAGCCTTTGAACATGTTCATGCCATCTCATTGCGGATTGATAAATATTACACTGGCATGACTCCTCTGCATTGGAACACGTGCAGACTATAATGGCCATTCACATATCAAACACTGACAAAGCCAATAGGCTTCGCCTAAGCAAGACCATTTGGCTTTGTCAATGTCTTTTAGACATTCTATTCAGCAAGAAAAGCACTATGATATGCCAGCGTTGACCTCGTCATAGTGCTTTTTTTTTTTAAGCCATGTTGCACAGCAGTATACATTGCTGTGCAATGTGTCTAGAACCATATAACAACGCCAAATAGCACTCACATCCATTTAATGTTTTTAGTTGAGGACAGAAGGGTTGGAGGGGCAAGGGGAACCATGGGAGGAAGAAGGGTTTAACAACACACTGGGCATGGGGAGAAGGATTGTGAAGGCAAACAACACGAGGGAAGAGAAGAAACACCACAGAGGGCGGCTGGAGTGCAGGAGCGGGGTTAAGCAACTAGATGGAAGTGCGCGGGAGGAGGGGAGGGTCAACAACACGACGGAGGGCAGGGAGAGTATAGAGCAAGCAACACGAGGGAGGTGCGGGGAGAGGAAGGAGGGGATTGCAACACAATGGAGAGCGGGCAGCTGGTGAGGACAAGAGTACAAACAGTGGGAGGGAACATATGCACTCGTATAGAGTGTATGTTCAAAAAATAAGTTAGATAAAGTACTTGCATGAGGTACAGCTTGTGGAAGGACACTGGACGCTGAGAGGAAATTGTAACTGGTTCATGCTCCATGGCAGGAATAAACACAGGAAGACCCAGTAGGAAGTAGAAGGCAAGCAGGAGGTGGTGACCAATAGAAGCAAGGAACCAATAGGGACGTCGAACCCAACCAATGGTAAGAAATGAGGCCTATTTTTTATTTTCATTTTCACGCTTTATTTTTGTTGACAAACGATTTTGCTGACACAGCATGTGTGATGTCTCAGGCGAAACCTAAAAACTATAAGCACAGTTTCTCCTAAGATATGTGCAAAATGGTCTAAGAAAGGTAAATTAAAACCACCTGGAAGAAGTGATGATGAAAGTTAGGCACCTTTGCGATCCTGCGAAAAGTTGTTCACTACAGTGAAAGTAAAATAAAAACTCAAATAACTCTCAGGGAGCAGGAGAATGGAAATCGGTGTTCTCAGATCTTCAGTCTGGGCAATTAAACAGCAGCAAACAAACAAGGCCTCTGATCTGTGCTGAAGGACGTTTTCCAGGAATACTAAATGCAGAAGAGAATGAACTTTTACGTCATCGCATATTTTTCCACAAATTCTTTATTTTGCGTCTGGATCATGTTTAACATTGTTGTTTGTTTTGATCTCACATAAAAATAAACGTTTAAGAAAAGAACACAGAAGAAAAGTAGACATGTTGTGCTCAATTGTACTGAATTTAACTGCTTTAGAAATAGGACACAAAGGAAAATACTCTTCAGAGGCAGAACAACAATCTCGGCGACCTCTTAAGTTCTTTGTACCAATAAAGAAGCCCAATATGTTTTTCTAACTCGTTCAGATATGTTTATTTTAGGGCACTCGTCCCTAAATCGTTTGCTTTCATTGGATAGAGAGTGATGGAGAAGGTATTTTTATAGAAGAGTGTCTGCACCTTTCTGTAGGGAATAGGTACTCGGGGATAGCGAGAACCTACACACTTATATTTCTATTTCAAGCACTCTCAGTGAAGTAAGAAACAAACACTGCTGTATATACTAAAATATCATCTCGGGGGGCGTGGCTTAGCGGGCTCGCATGTCGGACGCTGCCTGAGAGAGCTCCGTCTTGCCCGTAATTAATCCGGCCAAATATCCTTTTCCCCCAGCCCTTGCCGCTGCCTGAAACGGCAGTTTGGGGTGCTGTTTGGCCCAGAGACCCTCCGGTGACTTTCTCCGGGCGCTGGGGCTTCCCGGCGGCGGGCAGCGGCGGAGATCGTGCTGCGGCCTAGCTGGGTGCCGACAAGCCGGGGCCTCGATTTGGTGCTCCCCGGGCCGGAGGTGCCGGCGGCGGCTGCGGACATCGCGATTGGGCCCGGGGGCGCCCCAAACTTTCCTGGCGGCCCACATTGAGTCTCCCACCCTCAAGAGCTGGTGGTAATCATTGGTGGGGCGCCTGGATCCCCTACAACGCGGCGGGGCTGCAGGGGCCTCAGAGAGGCCGGGCCTGGCTGCGTGTGTGGAGCCTGGGATTACATTTTGGAGGCACCGTGGAGAGACCCAGGAGGCGGCTGCTCCGGTCTGGTGCTTCAGAGACAGTAGGTCCTCGGTGGGGATGCTGGATGGTGCCTGGTGGAAGATAACCGCCAACAGCCCTTGAGGGGGACACAAGTCTATATTGCCCTGCTAGCTGGCTGCTGCTGGGGAAAGGGCCCGGAGCGTGGAGTCGTGGCGAGGGAGCTTTGAGGAGCATTCATTGGGGCTGGTGATTTGTGGCTTGACTCCGACCCCGGATGGCCTGGTGGTGCCGGAAATTGCTGTGGTAGGGCCGGGCGGTCCAGAGTGCGGCCTGAGCGGAAGGAGGGTGCCACCTACGACGACGCTACCCATAACCTGCCATCGGGAATACGAGGTCGGGAGTCAGGTCGGACTCCGAGTGAGGCAGCTGTAGAGCTCACATCGGGTGTGGTGGGCGCCGCACATCTCTGGGCCATAAGGATCTTAGTGGTTCACGCAGGGACTTACCCGGGGCGCTGAACGGGGTTCCCGGTGGAGGTTGCAGGGGGCCCCTCAGAGAAGGAAGCGGAGAGGTGACACAGCAGCCCATCTGCCCTTGATTGATCCTGGAGACGCTGCCCGGCAAATCGAGCACCAGTCGTGTTGTTGGCAGCGCTGGTGAAGGTATTCCGGAGCCCGGGCAGTGCATCCCAAGACGATGTGGTAATCCTGAAGCGGAAGGTGGCCGCCATGGAGGGGATCCAGAAAGGCCTGGCACTCCGGGCGGAGGATGCAGAAGGGCGGGCCCGGCGGAACAACCTGCGATTTGTGGGTTTCCCGGAGGGTTGTGAGAAGGGCAACATGGAGAGGTTCTTGACCCAGTGGCTGGAAGGTTGGCTCCCACCAGACTCCCTCTCCAAATGCTTTGTGATAGAGCGTGCGCATAGAGCCCTCACGCAGAAGCCGCCGGAGGGAGCGCGCCCAAGACCAGCGATCGCTAAATTGCTGAACTATCACGACCGGGACACTATTCTGCGACAAGCACGAGTGAAGGAACCCCTCATGTGCGAAAACCAAAGGATCCTGATTTTTCCAGACTACACTCGGCTTGTACAACAACAGAGACAATCCTTTTCAGCGGTCAAGGCACAACTGCGGGATCTCAAGCTCCCCTATGCATTGTTATATCCGACCCGCCTACGAGTGGTGTACCAGTCCCGCATGCTCTTCTTCGACACTCCTGAGGAGGTGTTCCATTGGACTGATGAGACGGTGAAAGGGAGAGCGCATACTCCGCCGGGCCGGGACTTGGATTCCTTTTCGAGCGGGGCACGAAGGTAGACCCCCCCCCCCCGACGTTCACGGAGCAAAAGCAATTAGAGGTCCAGATCTAGGAGGGGCTCCACCTCAAGAGGGGCGGCGGATGAGAAGAAGACGGCTCCTGACCCACCACAGACTGATCCTTGAACAATTGAACTATACCTGGTGGAGTGGTGGTGGATATGAGCTCCTGTGGTACCTGGTAGGATGGGGTTGTGCTGAGACGTGATGGTGGATCTGTAAGGAGGGGCGGACAGAGACTGCTGAAGGATTGGGAGTTTGTTTGATAAGGGTGGGGGTTAAGGGGGGGGTGATGTATTAAGGGCGGATGGTTCGTTTTCTGGGGGGTTGGTTGGGGTTTAGGTGGACTGTTCATGGGGATCCATTGGGATAGATGGTCTCCGGCCTACCGTTGGGGGCTGGGGATATCCTATGCCGCGACAGGTACTTCAATGTTGTTGCTGAGGTATGGGGGGGGAGGGGAGGCTGGGGAGTTGAGGAGGAGTTGGGGAAGTGGGTGCTAAGTTGGGTGTCTTGGGGGAGGGGGAAGGGGGGAGACGGAAGGTTGAGGGGGGGGGGAGTTGCACTGCACATGGCTGTCTCGAATGATGATGTTGGTGTGTCCATGCCCACTATGCCCATTACTATACCTGATGTTATGCTTACGCCTGGATGGTGGCTGAAGACTCCAAGCGGAGGCCCGCTAGTGCCTCAATGAAAGTGATGAGTTGGAATGTGCGGGGCATGCTTGATAAGATTAAGAGAGGCGCAGTACTAAGGCTGGGGAAAAGGGAAAAAGCGGACATTCTATTGCTGCAAGAGACACAACTACTGGGCAATAAAGCACTCGGCCTGCAGAGGTACGGTTATGACCAGGTCTATCATGCAGGGTTTATGAGGGGGTCTCGAGGTGTGGCGATTTTGGTGCACCGCAGATTGTCCTATGCCCACACGAAGCAATGGATTGACCCACAGGGTAGATATGTTTTCATACAAGGGATGATAGGCACGGAGCCACTGATAATTGGGAGTGTATACGCCCCGCCCCCACTACAGTGGGCATTGATTGAGTAACTGTTTACAATATGGGCTGAGATCCCGGAGGGACTGGCAGTGATCGGAGGTGATTGGAACGATATTATTCAGGCCCGGGGGTGACCCCAGTGCAGATACTCCCACCAAACTGAGCAACATGGTGCAGGGCATGGGATGGGTGGACACTTGGCGCTATCTCCACACACATGAACGAGAATATTCATATGTCTCAGCGGTGCACCACTCGTTTTCAAGACTTGATAATATTTTTGTCCCTACTGCCGTTGTGAAGAGGGTTACCTCGGCGTCCATCCTACCGCGTGGGCTGTCGGATCACTCTCCAATCACGACAGATGTCACCCTAGAAAATGGGAGGCAGCCATTTCGATGGCGCCTCTCCGCTTGGAATTTACAGCAGGAAGCCTACCAGCATCATATGGGGGAGGCTATTGCTCACTACTGGGAAGAGAACTTGGGCACCGTGTCTGACGCGAGGACGGTTTGGGAGGGCCTGAAGCCCACGCTTCGTGGGGTGGATACTGCCTGGTGCGCAGCAGCGCGCCGAAAACGGAAAGAGGAGCTAGTGAAGGCCGCAGCGGCCGTGGAATTGTTGGAGACTCAATGCGGAGCTGCGAGACATCGGGAGGAAGTGGGACAGCTCCTTCTGGCGCAGCAATCATATGCGTCCCTACTACTAGATGAGGCTCGACAAGTATGGCTGGCAACAAGGAGCAGAATCTATCAGTGGGGCGACAAGTCCAGTACAATGCTTCATAGACTCTGCCAAAACACGTTTCAGGCACAGGTATTGCCAGGACTCAGGGATGAAACTGGGGCCCCAATTTCGGCCCCGAAGGAACTGGCGGATGGCTTCGCACACTACTTCGCGGCCCAATATGCTCCGCAGGAATATCTTCCTGCGCCGGACGTTGACAAATTCATAGCTGACCTTCCACCCCACGTGCTCCCGGAGGATGTACGAGAACGTCTTGAGACTCCGTTATCAGCTGAGGAATTGGGTACAGCCCTGGGGGAGCTTAATACCGGTAAAGCCCCAGGGCCTAATGGGTTTCCAAGCGAGTTTTTCAAACTATACCACCTCCAATTAGGGTCACATTACAAGGCAGCCCTAGAGGCGACGAGAGAGGATGGCCTTCTGCCGGCAGACTGGAGGCTTGCAGAAATCGTGGTATTCTGTAAGCCTGGACGGCCACCAGACCGACACGAGTCCTAACGACCGATTTCCCTCTTAAACATGGAGGCCAAAATATTGGCCGAGGCGCTTGCAAATCGACTCCTTCCATCTATCACGGAACTGATCCACCCAGATCAGGCCGGATTTATGCCTCATAGAGCGACGAGACATAACATCAGACCCGCACATGTGGCGGTGGAGGCGATGGGTAAGACCGGGGATCAGGCGGCGCTGCTACTGGCTGATATTGACAAGGCCTTTGACTCCCTGAATTGGACTTACCTGTTCGCGCTCCTTCCACGTCTCAATCTAGGGCCACGTTTTATGTCATATATACGGCTGCTATACACCGATCTGACAGCCTCGGTGAGGGTGGCGGGAGCGGCATCAGCGGCCTTCCCAATAGGGCGGGGCACCCGACAGGGATGCCCCCTCTCGCCGTACCTGTTTGCTCTTGCTATGGAGCCGTTAGCCGCATGGGTTCGGATGGATGCGCAGCTGCAGGCTTCGAATGGGAGGCAGGACCTTCGGACAGAATCGCATTATATGCGGACGATTTTCTGTTTTTCCTTACGAATGTGAATCGGTCAGGGCCTAGTGTTCTAGAAATAATGAGAATTTTTGGAGAGGTTTCAGGATTGTACCTAAACCCACGGAAATCCACGCTCTGGATGCTGGGTGACCGCATGGTGATTGGTCCGTGGGCATCGACACTACGGATCGCAGCTGGAGGCCTCAAATACCTGGGGGTGTTCTTGACGGTCTCGCCGGCAATTGCTTGGAAACGTAATATTGTCCCAGTGTGGGATACGGTACAACAAGAGATGAAGTGTTGGTCCCGTATGCCCCTCAACATCTATGGCAGGTCGGCTATTTTTAAGATGGTCGCCCTTCCCCACATGTTATACCAACTACAGAATCATCCATACCTAATTCCATCGCAATGGTTCCGACAGGTCAACTCAGCTCTAGGCCAATTTCTATGGAGCGGCACGAGTGGCCCTGCGTACCTGTTTTTTGTCCACGTATTGTGGAGGATTGGCGACGTCAGATATATTGTCCTACTACCAAGCTTCCCATCTCGTAGTCCTGAATGAATGGTGGTACAGTGACAGAGGAGACCCAGCATACGCCCTTGAGAGGTACCTGATGGACCCGGATACATTGCACACTATTCTATACTTGTCAAGGCTGAGAAAGGGGCTGCCTAGAGCAACCCAGGTGGTCTTCCAGATCTGGCGACAGTCACTGCGTCGCATGGGATGGTGGGGGAGACTGACGGAGGAGACCCCACTCTGGCACAATGGGCAGCTGCCGGCACTGGCATTGTTACAGGGCTTCCGAGGTTGGGGCTTAATAGGAATTTCCGCGTTAGGCCATGTCCTGAAGGGCACAATGCTTAAATCATTTCAAGAACTTAGTGAAGAATTTTGTATGCCCCGAACGCAGTTCTTTAGGTATCTACAGTTTCGACATGCACTTACACCCGCACTGGAGGGATTAGACACCTTGCCCGAATTCAGCCCGATAGAGGCGAAGGTGTTCACGGGGGACCTGGGGGACAAGAAAATATCCCGTATATATCAGACACTAGTCACACACTGCTCTTCCAATCTACAGACACTACGGGATCACTGGCTGAGAGATGTGGGGGAGCTGGAGGAAGAGGATTGGCGAGAAGCCCTTGAGTCCCCCAGAGGAGCGGCTATCGCCATGCGCCTGCGCTTAATACAGTTTAAGTACTTACATCGTGCTTACTATACTAGGGAGAGACTGTGGAGGGCAGGCCTGATTGAGTCTCCAGCGTGTCTGAGATGTAGCCATGACATGGGCGATTTCCTGCATACAGTGTGGGGCTGTGATGGCCTGGTAAGATTTTGGACCGGGGAGTGGGACTGTCTATCGGAAGTGCTGGGATGGGACCTCCCTCGTACCCCAAAATTAGGCCTACTTCATGTCCTCGAAGGGGTGGGGGTAACATTTAAAAGAGACACCTACTCCTACTGGGCCTTACAGTGGCAAAGAGGGATGTGGCTCAGGCATGGAAGGACCCCAGAGCTCCCAAAGTGGTTGTGTGGAAAAAAGGCCTTGATTTTTGCATGGGATTGGAGCGACCAATATTCGAAGCCAGAGGCTGCCCCACAAAACATTATAAAATATGGAAAAGGTGGGCGGACTACAGGGGTCTATGGCTGGAACCTCCGGCACCGATAGGAGATGTGGAGGGGCGGGTGTGATGGGCACATAGGGGTGATGTTATACACACTGTTTTATGTATGAACACTTTCTACAGTGCTGGAGAGACGCTGTGCAGGGGGTAGGTAGGGGAGGGGATGGGCCAGGGAGCTGGGGAAGGGGGTTGGGGGTCAGGGGCATGTATTCTAATGTTAACTGAATCGCTGATTATGCTGTACTGTACTTGCCGCAGTTCCTCCGGGGTACGGAGTGCTGTGTCTTTTATGCAATTTGTCAATAAAAACTCACTTTGCACCTTGTATGGTAAACAGCAGGGAAACAATAAAAATTATACATTTAATCAACATGCTGTAGCGTACTGGGTCCAACGTACCGGAGCATGTGAGCGGCATTGAAGACCACGTCGAACTCCGAGCTGTCAAGTTCCGCCGCCTTCTTCGCCATTTCCGCTGCTTCGATTAGACGCGATTCTTCCAGAAGGAACTGACCTGGAACAGAAATTAACCGGTTCTCTAAGCGGGCAATCTTCACCTTAAGGTGAGTGGGCGAAACAATGCACGTGCGCTGCCATTTTAGGCTGCACATAGCCAAAGACATGTTTAACATTTAAAGAAAACAGACCTATGGCGGAATACCACATATGCATCTCTCTATAGAGGTTTCTTGTATGCAGCGAGCACAGAGGCACCTGTATGGATTAGCATTTAAACTATATAAAAATCGCAGATATTTCTTGGTAGCGGCCATAAAAAGTGCTTCACAGGAGCTCAATGTACACTGAAGTGGCAAATCCTTAGGGTTGTGCTATTCTTATTTATCCATGCCAAGCATTGTTGCTCTCGCTCATTGAATGGGATCTATACTTCATAATACCGGGGGCCTCTCTTCTTTAAAACCTAGGACCTGCTCTATGGTTCTTCTGGATTTCACTCCCATCATGTAGGTCAGGTTTCTACACTAGCACCTTCTCCCTCCTCACCCTACATGGATTCTCGTTCTTCCTTTAGCATCTATCTATTCTCCCTCCAGAGTCGCTTACACGCTACACAGACCACCTTCGTAGTTCAGCACCTGTCACACCTTCATGAAGAACCACTTACCCTTCTTTGGGCCTCTCCTTCCAACTGAGACACCAAATATGAATTCCACCTCATATGGGTCAGCCTGTCCTTTCCTTTCTAACCACACATTGGCCTTTTCCTACCGCGGTCTTTTTCCTGCATGAGCCCTCATGTCTTCTATGGGATTAGTTCTTCCTTCCTCCAGGGCTCATCTCCCCTGGCACAGGTCCTCCCTCACGAGCAGGGCACTCGTTCTTTAACACTCATGGGTTTCTCTGTCCTGCTGAGGTTGCTCCTTTCTACAGTAGAACCCATTGTCCTCATGATTCAGGCCTCTCCCCTCGCAGGTTATGTTAAAGAAATTTGTATGAGCATGGCGACCCAAAGCCATGCCAGCGCTGATTGAGGGAAACAGTCTGTAGACTTCAACTCCCTGGGGTTACTTCACAAACAGAAAGGTGTTTCGCCCTTTTCTGAAGGCCAGGTAGTTATCAATTATCTGCAGGGAAAGAGGCAGGGTGTTCCACAGTTTATCTACATTGCACCTAAACGATCTTCCTCCCTTTCTAGCCCTCTTCACTGGTGGTTCTTCAGCCATCATGGTATGAGAGGACCATGGACGCATAGCCACCTTTTACTACTCCTCTCATGGTCTTTCACCCTCCTTCTTCCGTAACCGGGCAGATATGCCATCAATACCCCCCTGCAGCTCATAACCAGCACGGATCCTCAGCATCCCATCTTTTCCCTACACATGGGTCGGTCCAGCATTCTCGAAGATCATTCTCCCACTGAACAGATCCTATATCTCTGTAGCCTAGAAGTGCTTCCCTGGAGGAGAGTTTATTACAACTACTCATTTTCGGAAGAGGTTAGGGGTTCCGGAAAACAAAAGTGCCGGTCACTATTAAAAGGCCGAATAGAAAGTCAAATGCAACTGCACATATGACGTCACACTGGAGTGTGCATGACATGATGGGGAATTCAACAAGAAAAAGGGTGATGAGAAATCGATATTCAGTTTTCTTCCAAGGCTTTAAGATGTGCACAAAAAAATAAATGTGTTGTGTGTCGAGTATGCAGATGTGTACATTGCAACAGTGTGCATGCATGTGTGAATATACGTTCTCAAGTGAGCTGGTGACATTGAAAGAAAAGTATAAAGGCAATTGTTGGCAGACACAAAGTCACACACACACCCTTCTCAAAAGGGTTGCTTTACTTTCATTGGGCACTATCCAGTGGTGTCCTGTGCATACAGGGAGGTATGATCCTGTCCCACCAGCAACATCCGGCTTACATGGAGAAGCTGTTCTCCGCAGCCTCAACATTCAGAAAGGAAAACAGACAAATTGTAACAATGTCACAGTCCTGATTTTAGTTCCTTCGAAAGTGAACCGAGAGTGCATAGTGTGCATGGCAGCAGCACAGGGGAGGGAATATCTAAAGGGCACCACGGATCACGCATGTTTGGGGATGTGGATCTTTCCTACCGCCTCATGCATACACATGCTACGCATACCCACAAAGCCAGGTCGAGGATAGGAGGCCCCTATGGCACTAGCACAATCTTTGCATAATCTCGTCAAACACTGTTTGAAGTCGTGATAAGGCGGACCTGACCTGCAAATGATCAGCCTCAGCCCAATTCTAGCTTCTGATAAAGCAGTTAGAAAGCCCCCAACCAGACATAACAGGCTCGCAGAGCCCGCCTAGGCACTGTAAAGAGGCTTGGATAAGGCCTATCTTCTATTTTATTTTTGTGTTTTATAGAGCGCAAACGTGACCCGTGAGGGTATCAGAGCGCTTTACAAGGTATACATTGTTGAAAAAAACAAAATGAATAAGGTGCCGGGACAAACAAGAACAAGTATGGTTACAGTCATGGTCAGAGTCAGAAGCAAAAACAAGGTTCCAAAGGTTCTCGTCGTGGGCAGTTGGTGATTAGGGAGGCAGTAGTCATGGAGTAGCCCGCTCAATGGGGTGGTTGAGGGCAGGCCTTAGGCGAGGAATTTACCCATGAGGAAGGTTTTGGTCTCATTTTTGAAGCGTGCTAGAAGAGGGATTTTCCTGATGGAGGGTGGAAGAGAGTTCCAAATTCTTGGTGCTACTCCGGTGAACGCCCTGTTGTAGGTTCTTTTTATTTTTTTATTTTTTAAAGGTGGCAGGTTGGAGCAGGAGGTTTCTGGCGGACATGGAGTTCCTGCTTCTCCCGGATATCACTAGTTTCTGTGCCAAATAAGCAGGGGAGTTTGTGTATAGGGCCTCGTGTATAGTGCAGGCCAATTTCAACTGGATTCTGGCTTCCAGGGGGAGCCAGTTCAGCGCCTTCATGTGTGGAGAGATGTGGTCAAACTTCCTGGTACCTGTGAGTAGTCTGGCAGCCGCGTTGAGGCAGGCTTTTAGAGGCGCTAAGGAGGTTTTAGGTAATCCTGTGAGGGTGGAACAGCCGTATTCCAGTCTGGAGATGACAAGTGCTTGAACTGCCATTTTAAAATCCGGTGCATCGATGAAAGGTTTCAGCTTCCAGAGGTAGCTCAAGTGGAACCTGCCTGCTTTGGCCATCGAGTTAATACGGTCTCTCACATTGAGGTTACTGTCGAGGATAATGCCCAGAGATTTGGCAGAGTCCACAACGGTCGGTTGGCAGTTCAGGGCTGTGATGGCCTTAATCCAGGTCTGAGTCTCCGGGTTGGCTTTTGATGGGGAGATTAGGAGAAATTCAGTTTTCTTTGCATTCAGTTTGAGTTGGTTATTGGCTAGCCATTGGACAGTTAATTTCAGGGTCTCGTTCAGGGAGACGATCTCATTGGGCGAGGAGATGTTGATGTATAATTGGGTGTCATCAGCATACATATGGTAGGAGATGTTGGCGGAACGGAGAACTTCAGTGAGTGGCTCTAGGTAAAGGTTAAATCCGCTACGCTTGCGGATTTTGCGAATTTTCGGTAAATCCGCGATCCGCGAACTCTCGCGAATTTACCAAAAATTCGCAATCCGCGAGCGGCGGATTCCGAGGCCAAAAGTTCAAGCCTTCCTGGCCTGTTGTTGTAACTAATTTACGATGGCGCCGGCAAGCTGCCAGCGCCATCGTAAAATAGTTACTAAATTAGCTTCAACAGGAAGCACTAATAGATAAAATCAAGCAGGCGCTCGTGCATCTGCTTTATTTTATCTATTCGAGCTTCCTGTTGAAGCTAATTTAGTAACTATTTTAGGATGGCGCTGGCAGCTTGCCGGCGCCATCGTAAAATAGTTAACAGGCCAGGCAGCTGTGCCCTCTTCCCAAATATACCATCGAAAATCGGCTGTGATGCTGGACAGAGGCCTTTGCTACCTTGACTGTCACGAGCACAATCCTCGTGCTGTTCCTGGGGACAGGAGCTTTTATAGCTCACTCAAGGGACCCCTGCGCCCTTCGGCGCTATTGCATAGTAACACACACCTGGTCGCTGTAGACAACTCTCTGGCACTTTAGGCAGCTGTAGTGTAGTGCAGTGAAAGCACTATACATTTAGCCAACGAGGTATGGCACAAAACGGTGGCGTCTTCTTGAATAAATATGAAGGGCAGGGTTCATTCTGGCACGATGGTCCTGGCACAAAAATTAAACCTCAACCGGAAGCACTTACAGATATCATTCAAGCATGTGCCCTAGTTGAAGCTTAAATTCAGTGACTCATTCATCGGCCCAAAAAGCAATCGTGAGCGTTGTCAAGGCTGGGCAGCTGTGCCCTCTTCCCAAATATACCATCGAAAATCGGCTGTGATGCTGGACAGAGGCCTTTGCATCCTTGACTGTCACGAGCGCAATCCTCGTGCTGTTCCTGTGGCCAGGAGCTTCTGTATCTTCTTCATCCGCTGCTCTGATCGGTCTCTGACCTTTTATACACACAAGAGGCATGTGCACTCGCATGGAAGCCCCGCCCCAAATCCGCTAATCCGCAAATACGCGGATTTTGCGGATCCACGATCCGTGAATACGCAAATCCGTGAATCGTGGATCCGCAAAATCCGCCCATGCTTAGTTGAACCTTACATTTCACTGGAGGGGCAAGTCTGTGCTACAAGGTGAATGCACTGTGCAAACTCTCACTGAGTGACAAGAGCTGTCCAGGGTCACATCAGGAGCAGATTTACAGCTCCCTTTAAAGAACCCGGTCTAAAAATGGCACCAATCTTTTCAGCAAAGCCGCCATTGCTGCCCTGTACCTTGACAATGACGCTTCTCCCTGCACCACAGGACACTAGAGCTATCACCACTACAATCACTTCTCTCATGCACCTGTTGCCACCCACACCATACCATGCTGCCTCCAAAGCCTACCACAGCCCTATACAGCTTCATGCACTCACACTGAAGTGAAACATGATTCAGTCCTGGGCAGCAAACCCTGTCTACTGCTAAAGTCAGTCACAGCCGTGGCTATGGCTTTTAAATAATTTCTTCAGCAAGCACCAGGAAGCAGTTAACATACAAATAGGACTAAACTCACCACTCTGTTGGCAGTCCTGGACTGACTCCAGGTGCTTGTTGAAGCAGGGTATAGTACTGTGACTCCCAGCACAGCGCATGGCCCAAATGAAGGAAGGCCCTCAAAGACTGGTTGGGTACTGTGGGCATGGGACTGATCCTTTCATGGGAGACAACATGCTTGTGGAGCTGGAGCTGGGTCCAGGCCGGTTTGTTGCCAGTACCTCCCAGGACAGGGAATCTGTTTCTACAGGAAGTCTAGGTATGTTAAATATGTACAGCACGTAATCAGACACCATTCTTGCTTTAAAACTTCCCTTGATATAGACTGCA